>NC_141678.1:86186035-86843535 GCF_028749965.1 Puma concolor | reverse complement strand
AAATTATTTCTGCCTCCAAGGAGCTCGGCATAATTGAGAGAAGCAAGATAGAAAACACGGCAGTTCCTATTTTGTGAGTGTAGTGATTTGTTATGCACAGTTAGACGTGGGAAGAGTAAGAGCTGTGGGACCCCATGGCCTGGGGCTGCTGTGAGCTGGTGGGGCAGATGCTGTGAGACAGGCGGGCCAGCAGGGCCTTGAGGGAAAGATGAAGTAAGAGAGAGCACTGTTACCACAGAAGTTCTGGACGCCACCTCCGGGTGCTCTGGTGTAAGTTCAAATTCTAGGTTCCAAGTAACATCGGTAAATTTCTGGAACTGTGTCTGCTTTAGGTTGTGTTCCTCAGGAGTCCCGGAGAGGAGGAGGATAAATGTGAAAGGGATGTGTTGGGAAGTGTTCCCAGGAAAGTCCATTAGGGGAGCCGGAACTGGACAGAAAGGAGACCAGGCAAAGTCCAGGGATGTTAACTTGAGCTCACCAGGCAGAGGCTCTGAAGACCCCCACTCCTGTCAATCACTGTGCAAGGGCCCCTCTGGGTATGTAGGTCCCAGGCCTGCACTGAGCCTCACAAAGCATAGCAGCAGGTGATGGCTCTTCAGGAGGCAGCGTTGGTGTGCCCCCAAAGCAGAGGAATCCCAGGGGGTGTACATGGAACCCTGAAAGCATTTGTCAGTGTCCATGTCAAGTACCCCCGCTCTCAACCTCCCAGAGTGCCCTACATTGTGGGCCTATTGCTCAGAGAGACTCAGGCAAAGGACCTGGTCTTTCAGTTCTCCCCATTCATCACTGGCCTTTATCCCTTGACAGGCACAACAACACATCGGTTGCCTGAGAGTATAAGCCCCTCTCCCCCAGAAATCCTAGCCTTTCTTAACCACAGTCAGGACAGCATAAGATATTTTGGTAAGTAAAATCGGGCTCATATTCAGATGTTTTCAAAAGAGAACTGTAAGAGTGAATTTTGAGCTCACTTTCTCTGAATGCTGTCGCTATTGAGATTTCTGAAATGCGGGGACTAGGGTATGACACCTTCCCCTTTCCTTATATAGAACGTCTTCTGTCTCATAGGTCATGTCTTTGTCTGCAGAACTGACAGAAATTGCTTTCCAGTGTTTCAGAGTAATTTTAATTGGTTAGGAATCACAGTGGTAAAAATTATGAAACCCAATTTTGCGAGCAGTGTGTTTAAAAGCTTGTTTTTGCAATTCACTTAATTTTATCATATCTTTCCTTTCTGTGGAGGTTGAAGCAGGTATGTTCTCATATATGTGTTTCTGTAATGTGTCTATGATGCGTGGTGGGGATTCCCCCCATTTTTAGCATTTTTAGCCTCGTATCAATTGCTTCTTAGTCATTTTTCATATGTCATTCATCAGAAATCCTGCTTACCTGTTCTCCACAAAACCAACCGGACCAACCGGAAATATAAATGAAACGTAATGAGGGCGATACTGTAAGAAACAGTGACATGGGCAGAAAGCGTAGAAAGAAGGAAGTCGGACATGGAGTCGATGCTTTAAATTCACAAAGCTCATTTAGCTACTCGAATATCTTGTGTTTGGTCTTCCCTGCAGATTTTCTTTGGGCAAATAACTATATTTGGTCGAGACCCTTTGACAAACCTCGCCGAGCCCAGAGTCAGCCAACAGCACGGCTTTTATTTAGTTGGCTGGGAACCAAACTCAGAGTTTCTGGGGACGTGGGGCTCTGTTCGTGCAGTGACCTGGTCATGTGTCTCTCCACCAACTCGGACCTTCACCTTCTTTGTCTTTACATCAATAGGATTTTTGTTGAAGGAGTGAATGAGTGAGTGAATGAGTGAATGAGTGAATGGCCAAAGAGGTAACATTTCATTGCCTCCTGTGTGTAATCTGTCCTCCTGCTCAGGTCTCCCACCCACCCCTGCCCTTGAAGACACTGCCCCTGCTCCTGTGCTCCTGGGGAGCATGGTGGCCTGTGACAAGGCTGGCTCCTGGCGCCTCTCAGTCATTTCTGCCACAGCCGGTCTGTTCCTGGCCACTCGCCTGTGGGAACCTGCTTCCTTTCCTTTCACTCGGAAAGCAATCTAATGGACGATTTCACACTAATGTGCTGGTGCCTGCCAGGAGCTGAGGTTGTTATGTGCATTTTAACAAGGACAAGTAAAGAAATTGATTTCTAATTATAGGATTGAAGGCATCATAAAATAAGATATTTAGGAACAAGGGTTTCCAGGGCGGCTCTTTCGCCTCTGTGGAATCCTGCCCGGTTGCAGGTAGGAGGGAAAGCTCCATCAGGTGGAGCACCTCATTGGGATAGGGGCAGGATGGCCGCCGTGGTTTAGGGGCAGGTGCCTGAGCCTCCTCCCAGGAAGGGGCTCCCTTCTCTGCCCCCTGCCGCTGGGCGACCTACCTCGGGGTCCTCGGTGTTGGGGACTAAATGTGTCAGCACATGTCACGCCTTCAATGCTGGCACACAGTAAAGTCTCATTTGAGGTATATTTTGCCTTTAAAATATGTTGAAGGGGCACCTGGATGGCTCAGTTGGTTGATCATGTGACAGTTGGTTTCGGCTCAGCTTGGTGGGTTCGAGCCCCTCATTGGGCTCTGCACTGACATGGCAGAGCATGCTTGGGATTCTCTGTCTCCCTCTCTTTGCCCCTCTCCTGCTTACTCTGTATCTCTCTCTCAAAAATAAAATAAAATAAAATAAAACAAAATAAAATAAAATACTTTAAAAAATATGTTGAAAATGTTCCAAGTATGTGAAACAAAATGCTTAATGTAGTCCTTAGTGACAATTCACTAACACAATCTATTCTCTATCTAGCAGGACATGATTAGGGTTGATGTTAATCTTTTGATTCTTTTCCTGTAAAACTCTGCCATGGAGAATGTCTTACATTAAATTTCCAAGTCAGTGAGGTCACCTGCTAACCTTTTGGTAGAAAACAAGCCGATGCTCCTGGGCTATATTGTCATCTTTTGGTTTTACATGACCTCCGAACTATACTATTTAAAATTCTTATACACCCATGAGTCATTTATTTTTCTGCTTGGGAGGAACTGCGGAGATGCTCAGAAGTAAAACTTTTTCGTGTACTTCAACAAACCTCATGGCAGTGACTTCAAAAAAGCATAGTTCTCATGGTGTCATGACAGAGAGATTGAAATTTACTTTTTCATGATTAAAGCCTGTGAGCAAAATTTACATATGAGGGTCCATGGTGACCCTTTAGACAGACATTCTCAATCTTCAGGTTGGTGTTGGGGGGTGGTTTCCATGAAGCTACTGGGGGGATAGCCTGAGGTTGGGCGGCAGGTGGGGGGGTGCTTTGGCCTCAGCAGGTGCTTTGAATCCCAAAGGGATTTGAATCCCAAATCCATCCAGGCTGGAGTTGCAAGTGTTTCTTTCTTTGGTGCCCAGACAGGGGCCTCACAGCTTCTCTTTGGACGCCCTGCAAACCCGCCCTCAATATGTATCTTCTGGGCTGAATCTCTGATTTGCCGCCCAGGACATGTTTGCCCAATTCTAGTTCCTTCTTTCGTTGAAACAATTAGCCTTGCTTGGCCTGACTCCAGGACAGGTTTGTCAGGTTGTGTTTTTATCTCTCAGCACAGCTTTCATTCTTTATCGGTGCTTTTCAGCCAAGCAATCTCTTAGCTTATTTTTATCTCCTTCGCTTCCTCTACCTTTTATCTGCACTTTAAATGAAGGACAGGAAATGGCAATAGTGTGGAGGGGGCTTGTGAAGATCGCTGATTTCCCTCACTGGGTGGCCTTGCTGCTTCTGATAGGTCCTGGTAAGATCCAGATGATTGTATCGGAAATGCCAGCCTGATGAAGTCTTTTCCCCCCTCCCCACCTCGCCCCACCCCCGTGTTAGTTTGCTAGAACTGTCCGGACAAGAGACCGCAGGCTGGGTGGTTTGAGCAGCAGAAGTGGTCTGGAGCTGGAAGCCGGAGACCGTGTTGTCCGCAGCGGTGGCTCCTTCTGAGGCTGGCGGGGGGTGGGGAGTCTGCCCCGGGCCTCTCTCCTCACTTCTGGGGGTCTCCTGCCATCGTTGGCATTCCTCGGTTTGTGGACACCGTACCTTGATCTCCGCCTTCATCTCCAAACCATGTTCTCCCTGTGTGCATGCCGGTGTGCAGTCGGCCCTTTTAGAAGGACACCTGTCATGTGGGATGAGGGGCCCGCCCCGCTGTGGTGTGACCTCATCTTAACTGATTACCTCTGCAGTGACCCCGTTCCCAAATAAGATCACATGCTGAGGTGCTGCCGTCAGGATGGCAATCTATGAATTTTTTCTGGGGGTGGGGTGGGGGGAGACACAGTTCAACCCTTCCCCCCGCCCCGCCCCAAACATCACCTGGGTGCATTTCCAGCTTTTTAGAGAAATGCCATCCCCACGACTCTCGTTGCCGTCTGCACTTGAAACGATCGCGGGGCGGGGAGTTTCGGGGCGGTCAGGGGTGTCCTGGGCCAGCCTGGTCCAGGCTGATGGCTCCTGTTTCTGTTCTCCCTGAAGCTGCTCGACAGGGCAGCTCAGCGCCCACCACGTCTGCCTTTGCGGGTTTTTGTCTGTCACGGGGCAGAGCTGTGAGGGGGGCAGAGCCCCACTTGGGAACCTCAGCCCCTCTCCTGCCCCGCCTGCCCCGTGAGCTGCCAAAGTGCCATTTCTCTGCTCTCCGGACCTCTCTGCCTGCTTCAGCTGGGACTTTGCGTGTCTATTTCTTTTGCCTACTTCCCCCCGCCCCCAATTTTTCTTTATTTTAAAAAAATGTATTTATGTATTATTGAGGTAAAATATAACACGCTATTCATTTCAGGTGTACGACCCAGCGATTTGATAGATATATGAAGAAATGATGACTTCAGTAAGTCTAGTTAGCAGCTGTCACCCTACACAGTAATAAAATTTTATATTTTCTTTGAGGAGAACTTTGAGGATGTAATCCCTTGACGAGTGCTTGCAGATTTTTTAGATCTTTGTCTCAGATCACTTTAAATACTTCCTTAGTCATCAAGTAGTAGACATTTTACTTTGCACCTAATTTTTTTTTTAAGTTTATATATTTTGAGAGAGAGAGAGAGAGAGAGAGACAGAGAACACAAGCAGGGGAAGAACAGAGAGAGCGGGAGAGAGAGAGGATCCCAAGCAGGCTCCACACTGTCGGCACAGCGTCCAATGTGGGTTTCGACCTCACTAACTGAGATCATGATCTGAGCAGAAATCAAGAGTTGGACGCTTAGCCTACTGAGCCACCCAGGCACCCCTTATGTTGCATTTAAATGGATCCTTTATATTTGAGAGTTTGTAGAAAACTTCTCTATTGAGGACATGCGTGGTCTAGGCACAGTTGGGAATATGTGAAGCTACCACCGTTACCACTTCTAATTAGCTCGAGTAATGGTAGTGCTCCTGCAGATAGCTTGGGGCAATTCTGGCTGTTTAATTTTTAGCCTATTTTAAACATCATAAGAGCAAGTTATTGTCTTGTGCTTTAGAAACCCTGGAGAGAGGTCTGACGGAGAGCAGGGGCTGTGGATTTGGACTCTGCACATACAACTTGAAAATTGCAAGGCGGGGGATCACCAGGGATGGAGAGTGGAGGGGGACAAGTGTTGGAATCTTGGGGGAGAACAACGTTTTCAAAGACCAGCAGAGAAAAAAGGACCCTGAATAAGTCTATGGAGGAAGGTCGGAAAGGAGAGAGGACAACAGAAATGTGCAGGGTCACAGAAGGCAAAGAGTGTCCAGGAGGACGTAGCATCTAGGACTCAGGGTCAGGAACAGGCGTGGCTTGCACTGTTGGAGGATGTGCCTTGGTGTGTGGAACCAGGAGAAATGAGGCAGAGTCGGGAGCAGTGAATTCCTTCCAGAATTTTGAATGAATAGAGGAGAAGAGAGGAGGATTGGACAGCACCACAGGTTCCAAACTTGGTTTTCAGGGATTGGGGAGATCCTACTGGGAGCTGAGGAGTTTCGTGTTTGTCCTCTTTCCATGGATTGCTTGCCAAGAGGTCATTTGACATGTTTCTCTGCTCTTTGTAGTTCTGTAAATTGGTGGTTAGGTGTAGAGGCTTGAGCAGAGTCAGACTGGATTATTTGGGGGAGGCGACTGCCCCCAGTGCGGCATCATGGAGACATGAATGGTCTTTTGTGAATTTGCAGACATTGATGGTCATTGCCTGGAACAGTTAATTCATTCAGGGATTACACATATGATTTCGAGCACATTTCTCACTATGAGAGGTTTTATGGAGGTAACTTCCCCTCCCCCCAGTCAGTAAGTACACCCTGCATATCGGCTGCAAGATGAAATTATAAGTCAGTTTCTTTATTCAAAAATTATATACTGACTTCTCTGCTCTATGCCAAGTACTGTTCTAGGTCCCAAGTATAGAGTGGTGTATAAAGGTCTATACCAAAGGTCTGGGCTTCTGAAGTTTATAGTGAACAGAGTAAAGGTCTTGTGAAATTGATGAGTGATATTGTAGTGCTGTTCAAACTGCACACAGGGCCACTACCTACTGAGGGTGGTGAAGGAGAAGAGATTAGCGGCCGCAGAGGTGATGGTGGCCTGGGGCAGTGGCAGGAGGCACCAGCATACCCTGAAGTATCTGGGTACCCAGGCATCGAGTGGTACTTGGAAAAGGTGATGAAGCACTGAGATAAATTGAAAAATAATCTATCCTGTCAGAAAAATCATATACACAGTACAGAGAATCTCTCATCATATTATTTTGTGATTAAATCACATAAAAACAACACACAGATCAATTTATTAGAACAGACGAAATCCTGTGCCCTGATAACAGCCAGCGCTGGTGAGAGTGTGACAGGAATGGAGGTCTCATTCGTTGCTGGTGGGCGTGTAAGGTGGGGCAGCCACGTTGGAAGGCAGCTTGTCAGTGTCTTACCATACAATCCAGCAATCAGGCTTCTTGACATTTGCCCAGAGGAATTTAAAACTTATGTCCACACAAACTCCTGCACATGATTGTTTACAGCAGCTTTATTCATAGTTGCCCAAACTCAGAAGCAACTAAGATGTCCTTCAGGAGGTGAATGGATAAATAAACTGTGGTCCATCCAGACGATGGAACAGTCTTCAATCCCAAAAGGAAATGAGCTATCAAACCATGAAAACACATGGAAGAATCTTAACCTTTTTTTTAATATCCATTTATTTTTGAGAGAGAGAGAGAGAGAGAGAGAGAGAGAGCAAGAGTAAGGGAGGGGTGGAGAGAGAGGGAGACACAGAATCCAGAATCTGAAGCAGGTTTCAGGTTCTGACCTGTCAGTACAGAGCCCAATGCCAGGCTCGAACCCACAAACCGTGAGGTCATGACCTGAGCCGAAGTTGGATGCTTAAACGACTGAGCCACCCAGGTGCCCCAGCATGTGGGGAAATCTTAAAATGCTTATTACTCTGTGAAAGAAACCAATCTGAAAAGGCTACATTCCATATGGTTCCAACTATATGACATTCTAGAAAAGGCTAAACTATGGAGGCAGTAAAACGATGAGTGGTTGCCAAGGGTTGAGGGGAGGGAGGGTTAAATAGAGCACAGAGGATTTTTAGAGACGTGAAAATACTCCAGATGACATAATGGTGGACATGTGTCCTTATACATTTGTCCAAACTCACAGGATGTACAACACTGAAAGTGAACTCCAGTATAAACTATGGACTCTAGGTGATTATGATGTGACAACATAGGTTCATATTTGGTAAAAAATGTATCATTCTGGTAGGGGATGTTGATAATGGGGATGTGGCGTGTGGGAGGAGGGAGGAAGTATATAGGAAATCTCTACGTTTCTCTCAGTTTTATCGTAACCCTAACCCTGCTCTAAAAAATAATCTTTTAAACAGAACAAACTGTGGTCTATTCTCGGTTTATGCTGAGAATTAATACATAACCGAATAGAAATATAAAGTTAACTGGTGTTCATTATTTTAATTTCTATTATTAAGATTTGAATCTTCCCTATTAACGACAGCATTTTGATCCCTATTTCAAGTAGACGTGCTTTCTAGTTCCAAGCACATCAGGACGCCGGGGTCCTCTTGTGTGCGGGGTTTTCGGGTAATTGTTTTCATGGTCATTTCCTGTCGCCTTACATGTGCCATGCTGGAGGATTAGGTGACAAGCAGCAAAGAGCACAGGAGACAAGGGGAGTTCTGCAGACCTCTTGTGAGTCTCAGTTTTCACCCGCCACCAACCAGCGACTCCGGTGGCCAGGACAGTTTAGCTGGAGGTTACTCTGTGCTTCAGCACGACCTGCCTCTGAGCGGGGCCTGTGAGGCTGAGCCCCGTCCGTGTCTACTGACAGGTGGGTCTTTACGTAGAGCCTGGGCTCTGGAAACTTCTGGGCTCCTTCAACGACAGCTCCACCAGCCCCTGAGACCTGGCTGGTCAGCAGCGGAGATGGCCTTCATTGCTCTGTGGATTTGTCCTTTGTACAAGTGTAGACACCCCTCAGGGCTGATCCCCCTTTGTACCCAAGTCAGCATTACAAGGGTCGCTTCCTGAGAGCAGCTGTGGTCACATGGGCAGATGAAGCTCCCGAGATGGGTGGAGGGAGGTGCCACAAAGGAAGACAACCGGATGGCAGGTGTGTCTGCACTGAAGACAGATAATATAAGAGCTCAGGGCTGGCCTGCCTCTGTTTCCCCATGGTCTCGCACGCCTCACAGAAAAATGTGTCCCTTTTTCTTTCTTTTCATTTCTTTTATGTTCTTGATATTTTCCAGCACCATGTGCTTATCCTTTTATTTATATTATCTCTCATTTCTTTCTCTTTTCTCGTCACGTCTTGTCCATCTTAATTTCATTTTAGTTTCTCGTTTGTTTGCTTTAAGCTTTTGTTTCCTTATTTTTCCCATTTCTTTTTTTTAAAAACTAAAAAAAAAACTTTTTTAACGTTTACTCAGTTTTGAGAGAGTGCAAGTGGGGAAGGGGCAGAGAGCTAGGGGGACACAGAATCCGAAGCAGCTCCAGGCTCTGAGCTGTCAGCACAGGGCCCGATGCGGGGCTCAAACTCACGGACTGTGAGATCATGACCCGAGCCAAACTCAGATGCTTAACCAACTGTGCCACCCAGGCGCCCCTTGTTTTTCCCATTGCTTGTGAATTTTCTCGCATTTCTTCGCCCCCCCCCCCCATTCTTGTGGTGGCTTTTTACTTAGAGATAACATGCTTCTTACTGTGTGCTTATTATGTGGGTAAAGTGTTAACTTTGATAAACAGTTGTATGATTACAAATTGAAAAACTGGAATGCTGTGTGGTTTTCTCTTTTCAACAACATTTTGACACATGGAACCACTTATTGAAGAAAAGAAGCTACCTTTTGGTGGAAATGAAACCGTTATAGACATAGTATTCTAGTTTCATATGGACAGCAAATCTTGCTGTGTTTTAGACTCAGTATCTTCTTTCAAGTATGGTTTCTCCTCTCCTTTCCTGTTCCTCTTCTTTTCTTTTGTTTCTTTTTTGAGAGAGAGTGAGGGCAAGTGAGGGAGAGGGGCAGAGGGAGAGAGAGAGAACCCTAAGCAGGCTCCACTGGAGCCCAATATGGGGCTCAATCCCATAACCTGGGATTAGAAATCAAAAATCAAGAGTCAGATTCTCAAGCAACTGAGCCACCCAGGTGCCCCCACTTCCTTTTCTTCCTCCCCTCCCCTGCCCTCCCCTCCCCTCCCCTCCCCTCCCCTCCCCACTCCTCTCCTCTTGTCTCTTACAACTGGTAGTCAAGAAGGTGGCCCAGAACTACCGATTTGGATATCTGGTGAATATTTGCTGAGTGCTCTGCTGGGTATTTCAGCTATGGTGGAAGGAAGAAATATTGAAGGACTTCCTTGGTACCCAGGAATTTAAATCACATGTGGACCCTTACTCTATGTATGCATAAGACATATCTGGAAAATATATATATTATATTTATATATCTGAAAAAAAACTTTATGCATGTATTTATTCAATGGTCATCTTTTCAATGACCATTAAAATCTTAGCATGACTACGATCTGGATACAATGTTTGAGTCACCAGCCCAGCATTTCTGCAGAATAGACTTGTGAAATTCAGCCTCTTGATAAGATCGCTGCCGAGGAAAACACTAGTGGTTTTTATTATGTTTCTTGTTATATGGTTAACCATGTAAAACTTAAGGGAATGTGTGTGAACAAGAATATCCTCCTTTTCATTTATTTACTAGCCTCTTTCAAAAGTCTTTTTCTTACAAAAAATGTGTCATAAAGATATCATTTATAGCTGATGAAACTATTAAATAACATCGCCATTCCTTTCGATAGAACTTTGAGGGTAGCTTGCACCTTCACACCCCAAAATCTGAGGTCCTAAGTGTAATCATTTGCTTCTTGTTTTCAGATGATTTCGAGATAGCTGTGCCATCAGATAGCCATATGGTCTCAGAACCTGGAAAAAATATCACACTCTCCTGTGAGCTTCCAACAAAGTGGCCAGTACAACAAATTACCTGGGAAAAGATCCAGCCCCATCAGATTGACCTCTTGACCAGCTGCAACTTGTCCCAAGGGAAAAGTTATACTTCAAAATACCAAAGATGGGTGTCGAGTGACTGTAGTCCGGGAATGACCAGCACCTTCATCATCATGCCCCAGGCCGTGGTCTCTGACTCAGGACTCTACCGCTGTGGTTTCAGTGCCAGAACGGGAGAAAATGAAACCTTTGTGAGGAGGTTGACTGTAACTGATGGTAAGTACGTGATGCATGTCTTCAAGTATTAAAACTGGAGAAGGCCAACCACTGGATTGGTTTCTGCTGTCTTTGTCATGACTGTTGTTCAAAATATTAAAAAAAAATTTTTTATTTTTGCATTTATTCATGTTTGAGAGACAGAGATAGAGCATGAGTGGGAGAGGAGACCTAGAGAGGGAGACACAGAATCCGAAGCAGGCTCCAGGCTCTGAGCTGTCAGCACAGAGCCTGACGCGGGGCTTGAACTCACGGACCGTGAGACCATGACCTGAGCTGAAGTCGGACACTCAACTGACTGAGCCACCCAGTCGCCCCCAAAATATTTTTTAATGATTGATTTCGGTAAATGTCAGTTTTTGAATCTTAGTATTTGCTTCTTCTTTACCTTGTGAATCCATCAATTACAGATTTAACGATTACAAACCTTTCCAATTTCTCGATCTGCCACATTCCTGAAATTAAAAGAAAAAATTAGTAAGTCTGAAAAGTACTGCAAGTCTCAGTTTGTATAACTTTTATGTTTTTCCAACTGCATTACAACTTTATAATGGTGGTGACTACGTTTCTAAATCCTCGTGTGTCCTCCGCAGTAACAAAATGGTGTTGGATTGGTACTTGCTGAGTCAGTGTTGAGTGGAATTTAATAAATGTTTGACAATGTTACTACTTTGCCAGCTCAGAGCTTTAATTCCTTCCATTGTTTTCAGCCCTCAGAGCAGCGACAGACTAGCCTTAGGACCTCTTCCTCTAAATCGTATTTCTTTTGTATTAGTAATTTGTCTCCTGTGTTGTAATGAGGACCTCATTTTTTAAGCTGCAGGCCCCACAAAACCTGTGTGAGAGTAAGAAAAAGTGACTTTTCACTTCCTGAAGTACAAATACAGAGAGGCCTACAGAGAAGTCTGGATGGAGGGCAGCGTTTACCTCCTCTCAGGTTCTCTCAGTTATGCCTCTGGGCGAGTTTCATAGCAGAGGAACATGTCAGAAAAAATTATTTTTGCTGGTGACAGAAGTTGTATTTCACCTTTCCTTTCGTTTCCTTTCGTTTCCTTTCGATTCCTTTCGTTTCCTTTCGTTTCCTTTCGTTTCCTTTCGTTTCCTTTCGTTTCCTTTCGTTTCCTTCCCTTCCCTTCCCTTCCCTTCCCTTCCCTTCCCTTCCCTTCCCTTCCCACTCCCTTTCTTTCATGTGCTTCCAGCCAGTTCATGTGCCTTGGCTTGTGTGGAGACTTTTAGAGCCAAGGTTCCCTGGGATTTATTTGGCTGTCCTTTATAGACTCTGCTTATACTGCAGACTGCTGTTTATTCCTGTGTTGGAAAAGAAGAAGAACAGAGTTTGTACACACAGCAGCCTCCAGTGCTGCCACTACAGCAGCTGTGTGTGCCGAGGAGGACATTTGCCAAAGGACAGCACTTTCTCATAATCACCTTGGACCACATGGAAACTTCTTTGCTTCTCTGATGACAGTGAGGGCTGTGGGCGAGGCAGAGCTTGTTCTTAGAACCTGATGCAGGAGCACCTGGGGGGCTCTGTCCGTTGAGCGTCTGACTCTTGATTTCTGCTCGGGTCATGATCTCACCATCCGTGAGATCGAGCCCTGTGTCAGGCTCTGTGCTGGCAATGCTGAGTCTGCTTGGGATTCTGTCCCACTTTCTCTCTCTGTGCCTCACCATCGCCCCGTCCCCCACCCCCTCTCTCAAAATAAACATTAACAAAAGAGAACTTGATGCAAAAGAGGGTTGATGGAATATGTGGGGGAGAAATGTTAACAGTTTCTTCATTTTAAATGTTGACTCCATTCCTTCAGGCACAAATACAAAATATTTCTTACCTTAAAAAACTTGTATTACAGAAATGTTTTTTAAACCTGAAGAAGACACACACACACACACACACACACACACACACACACACACTCATTACTCTTCTCTCAGAGACTAAGGCAAGGAAAAGTTTTATTCAGAAAAATATCATAAAGAACATTTCTCAAACACATAGGAAATAAGGTCTTCTCTGCCATATGTTGAAAAAAATAATTATAAACATCTTAAATCATAGAAAAAAATAGAGGTAATACATTTTAGGAGATACAGTTATTTCACTTTTACTAATTAATAAAAACGTCTTTCACTCATCCAAACATGACTAAGTTTCTTGCACAAAACTATAACATAAGTGATCAACGGTGTTGAAAATGAAGGTGACTGAAAGTCATGGCCAATATTGTTAGTGTCCACGTGTTTTGAACACTTGCAAAATGGCTGTTTGACATTCAATTGGCAGGTTAAAAGAATATCAACAGGGCTCATTAGTAAAAAGTTAAAGTTGATGGAAAATGCCAGCTGATGACCCTATATTTTGGTTTAATTTGATTTCAAAATAAATGTAAGTGAAGATTGAAAATTTAAAAAAAATCGGATGGAAAGCAAAATAGCTCACTTACATCTGCTCTGATGTGATTTGATTATTTCAAGTCTTGAGGCTGTTTGGTCAAAAATCAATGTAGGGATTAAAGCAGAGAGACAGGTATAAGATGTGGAGCAGATTTAATTTATTTCAACTGTCAAGGGAAAGGTGATTGTGACACAAATTTTATAAACTGCTATGCATCCTTTTGTTGGCTCCCATCAACTTCTTTTATAGGATGCAAAGGAGAGATTTTCATGACTGTCATATTCTACACACACACACACACACACACACACACACACACACACACGCAGGGCTCTCCCCTGATTTTCGCGTGTGTGTGTTCATCTTCAGACAAGCACCGAGTACTCAGAGGTCAGACACAATGCCAACCAGTGTGCCATATATACAGTTCTTTTTTTAAGTTTTTTTTTTTAATTTTTTAAGTTTTTATTTATTATTTTTTTAACTTGTTTTATTTTTTATTTTTAAAAATTTACATCCAAGTTAGTTAGCATATAGTGCACCAATGATTTCAGGAGTAGATTCCTTAATGCCCCTTCCCTATTTAGCCCATCCCCCCTTCCACACCCCCTCTAGTAACCCTGTTTGTTCTTCATATTTATGAGTCTCTTCTGTTTTGTCCCCCTCCCTGTTTTTATATTATTTTTGTTTCCCTTCCCTTATGTTCATCTGTTTTGTCTCTTAAAGTCCTCATCTGAGTGAAGTCATATGATTTTTGTCTTTCTCTGCCTGACTGATTTCACTTAGCATAAATACCCTCCAGTTCCATCCATGTAGTTGCCAGTGGCAAAATTTCCTTCTTTTCGATTGACAAGTAATACTCCATCGTGTATATATACCACATCTTCTTTATCCATTCATCCATCAATGGACATTTGGGCTCTTTCCATACTTCTGCTATTGTCAATAGTGCTGCTATAAACATGGGGGTGCATGTGCCCCTTTGAAACAGCACACCTGTATCCCTTGGATAAATACCTGGGAGTGCAATTGCTGGGTCATAGGGTAGTTCTATTTTTAATTTTGGGGGGAAACCTCCATACTGTTTTCCAGAGTGCCTGCACCAGCTTGCATTCCCACAGTTCTTTTTCTAAATGCCTATTTATTTATTTTTTGAGAGAGAGAGAGAGAGAGAGAGAGAGAGAGAGAGAGAAAGGGAGAGAGTCCCAAGCAGGCTCTGCAGCAGCTGCACAGAGCCTGACACGGGGCTCAACCTCACAAACCATGAGATCATGACCTGGGCTGAAATCAAGAGTCAGATGCTTAACCGACTGAGTCATGCTGATGTCCCATCCAGTTCTTGATATATTTTGAACAGAGGGAGAACATGGTAGAAGCATGGGCTGAACCCGAATTTCCTATTGACTATTCTTTGCTAAGTGGAAATAAATGTTTGTGTCCTGTCCTTTGCACTCAGGACCTGGGAAGTAGTTTGAAATATCTCCAGACTGGCTTTTCTGAATTTGAAACTTGTCTAGAGCATGGGGCAAGGAACAGGGGGAAATGTGTGTTTACTGATGGTGACCAAGATTATTTTGGGCCCTTTATGTCTTCTAGATTGTCATTAGTCACAATAAAAGCATTTTAGTTTCCACCAAAAGAATTTGTGAAGCTGTTTAATATTAACCAAGTGACGTTCAGCCTACTATTGTTTCAGCCGAGTTTATTGGTCATAAAAAGAATGAGGATCAAAGAAATGACATGAGCTCTCGCAGAAAGTTTCCGGAGGAGACGAGTTTTGAACAAACTTCTGTTCGCCACTGCCGAACAGTGTTGTTACTCGTGTGTTTGTCCAATCTTCCTCTGCCAGTGAGGCCACTCAGCCGAACCACCAAGTTTCAACTGATGATCAGAGCAGAGAACAGAGACAAAACAGGGTGTAAGAAGTAACACAAAATATGCACAGGAACGAGGGAGGAGGGACGAGGAAGTTGTGTGTGCGTGACTGCAATCAAGTGACTAGGTTGGTACAGAGATTTTGAGTTGGGGGTTAATATCATTCGTATCAATTAGATGATAACTTGGTGTGATTCTGGGTCTCATGTAAGAGCAATGACAGCCATTACTGATTCTTGACCAAAATAGCAAAAAATGATATTCAAGGAAGTGTAAGTGAAATCACTGAGTACAGAATCAAAAAGAGAAATGTGAGACAGAGGAAACCAGCTGCCACAGTTAGGGCATGAATATTTACGTTCTCGTACTGAGCTACCACAAACTGGGTCTTTGGGCACAAAAAGGAGCCCACTCCAAGCAGACAGATTTCAAATGGTGCCTCTCTGGGCAGGCAAATTAGAAAAAGGTACCCCTTCCTCCAGGCTGGTTAAGACCCCAAAGGTACGCAGGCTTGGTTGGGGGGCCACAGGCCCCTTACGCTTCTTGGCTGGGACAAGGCGGCCTGGACGAGGGCAGAGGGCTAGTCTGGTTGGAATGTCAGCTTGTACCTTCCATGGCCTTGCTAGTCATTCACACTTTCTTACTTTCCCTCTTCCCAACCAACCTACTAATTTTCACCCCATTTACCTCCTTTCCGTTAGGATTTCTGTCAGATCTCTTCCATGTTCACAACTTTTCCACATTAGCCCCAAACGGCTTCCCTGCTGTTGAACTATGAAACATTTTGAATTTCTCAAACTTTTATAACTCGGGAATTTATACCTTTGAGTCACTCAATAATTGCACCTGTTTGCGATGGGTCCAGACACTTACGTTAGGAAATTACTTGAGGTTTGGGATTATGGCATCTTTGTCAAAATATCTTTCCAGAAGATTTTCAATAAATGTTCTTGACTGATTCTTTGTATGTTAATATTTTTATATATTCTGGTATATGTCTCTATATTTTAACATATTCTAAAACATGTCCATTTTATTTTCAAGTTTTGTAGCTAGATTATTTCTAGCTACACTGAAACATTTGAGGTTTAATTGCTGATCAGAGAAACCTAAACTCTGAGGAGATCCGTTGCAATACTCGAGGAGAAAACTTGCATGAATTTTGTTTACATTTATGTCTTTCAAAAAATCTATTTCCTTTAATAGGAAGGTTTAGTTTTCTTGTTTTGCGTGTTTTGTATAAATGGCGCATAATTGCATCACTGGACCTGGTGGGTGGGGCTTGCAAATGAAAATGACAGAAACGTTCACTGGGAAATCATGGGGCCACAGCCAAGGGAATCCTCCCGTGTTTCTTCAGTGAGGTGGAGGGTTGACAAAGACGCAGGAGCATAGAGGAATAGGTACTGTAGGTTCCAAATCTTGCCTGCACACAGCTTGGTGGAGTTTCCTGACTGTGGGACTCTGCTCCCAAGTTGGCTGGAAGAACAAGGAGGAAGAGAAATAAACTTGGTTTATTTCTTTGGCCTTTACTTTCTGCTAAAAGGCAACCAGTTTGCTCCCAGGTGATTTGATTCCTGGACAGTTTCGGCTTGTAGACAAGAGAATTTTTTTTAGGGGCCCATTTATCCAGAACCTTCTGTCCCATCCCTGCGAATTCATGATAGATGTGAATACTGTAGGCATGGGGGTTGTCTGAGCTGAGATGTCCTGGAATGCCAGATACGTTTATTTCCATGACATAGTGTTATGAACTTCAGCTTTTGAATATCTTCACCTACATAGAAAATAACGTTTCTGACAGTTCCTTTATATAATTAGAACCACAGCAAAAGAATTCAAGAGCACTGGTGTCACTGCTCACAAGTTAAAATAGCCTCTGCTGAAATGGATCAAGTCCAATTTTCAGCTCAGTTAAGTTTTTAAAATTCTGGATGATAGCTGGATATCCAGACAAGACATACTGTTTCCAGCATCACAAGTGAGATGATTGCTCAATCATGGCCTATTATGTCTCTGTGTCTTTATGGATACCTCTGCCCAAGTCAGTTCTTTTAGGAGACATTGCATTAAAAACAAAAAGGTATATAACCAGTTAGTTTGTTTTGTAAACCCCAGGTATTGATTTATTCATCATTCCTAATGCACAAAATCCTGGAATGTTTGCCTGCAGTCGTTTTTTGTATACATACCATATTTGTATAGATAAACAAGATAGCAAATTTGAATAATAATAATGACAAGTTAGCATCAGAGAGAAAGAAATGCCGAAAGACCTCATGTTAAGTTGATCTGATGACACTGTTACACAGAAGCATTGTTGGGTGTATGTTCCTACCTCATGCACGTTTACTTGCTTTACATGACTATAAACAATGTAAATTAGAAAGTACCTAATCCTAGGAACTACTTTTCTTTAAGTGATCTTTATCCTCACCTGAATTTCAAACAATTTTCACAAAGTTTTCCTCTCCCTAGCAACTTAGAGCACAGAGAAGAATTCAAGTTCAGACAAATGTACTGATTTTCTTCCTACTTAAAATCCCTGTCCAGAGACCTGCCTAATAACTCTTAACTGCAAAACAGCCATTTATACACTTTTGTCACGCGTGGGATTTTTTTTTTTAAGCATCTGGGAATTGTGAACAGCTTGTGTTTGTCCCTGAGAGCCTTATTAGGGACTGAACATAGATGATTGTGTGAAGTTTTCCCCAAAGGCAAATGGAAAATTACTTAAAATTAAAAAAATAAATAAATAAAGGTCTTCATATGAGACTAATGGCATTTCATTCGTAATAGTGATTCCAGCTTTAAGTGTTATGATTCAATTAGTCAGGTAACTACTAGCAACTTCCACTGAAGTATTTCAAAGATACACTGAGCTGACTCTTGACAAATATTGACATACACTAGGTGACCGAATAGGTTTGCAGAGGACTGTGTTATTTGAAAGGCCAGGAAATGGAGAATAAACATAGATCTGTCATTTGTAGAGACACATCTTTGATCCTCAACTGATATCTTAGAAGTTATTTACACTCCAGTGATTCAGAGACTTTTTTTTAATTGAAATATAGTAGACATACAGCATTCTATTAGTTTCAGGTGTACATCATATTGGTCCAACGATTATACACATTATGAAATGCTCATGACAGTAAGTGTAGGTACCCTCAGTCACCATGCAAAATTATTATATTATTATTGACTATATTCCCTATGCTGCACATTTCATTGCATGACATTTATTTTATAATTGGAAGTTTGTACCTCTTAATCCCCTTCACCTATTTCACTCATCCCCCACCAACCTTCCCTCCGGTAACCACCAGTTTGTTCTCTGTATTTATCTATTTCTGTTGTTTGTTTGTTTTGTGTTTTAGATTCCACATGTAAGTAGAATCATATGGTATTAATCTTTTTCTGATTCAGGGATATAAATATATATATAGTTATATATATATATATATATAGTTTTGTTTTAAGTTTATTTATTTATTTTGAGAGAGAGAGAATGCCAGCAGGGTAGGGACAGAGAGAAAAGGGAGAGAGAATCCTAAGCAGGCTCCACGCTGTCAGCAGAGAGTCTGATGCAGGGCTCAAACTCGTGAACCGCGAGATCATGACCTGAGCCCAAATCAAGAGTCGGACACTCAATTGACTGAGCCATCCAGGCACCCCTGATTCAGGAATTTTTAAGAGGAATGTTTCCAACAGAGATATTTTTGGATACCTTTTTAAAAATAAATATATTGCAGTATCATTGACTACTCTAAAATTTATTTCTGGAGTTAATTCAAAACAGTTCACTTTCACTAGAACTCAAAAGTAACTGCAATGTTCAAAATCTTTTAAATGTAGGAGTAGCATTTTATTTGATTAACCCAGAAGAAGAGATTCTGCCTTTCGTGGATACAAGGTTGAAATGTTAATGCTCTCAATTGGATTGATCGGGACTGAGAAATGGCTTTAGAGGAGATGAATAGTGAGTGAACTGAAAAATCCTTATTATCACTATGACAGACATGGCAAGTCCCGAGGAGATACTGAGATGAGGAGACCACATTAACAAAAGGTGGGATGTTTTCTGTGGCTTCCAGCTGAAGAAGTTCAAGGATACAATGCATTTGCACATGACCCCCAAATGGGTGCCACATAGGAGACAAGTTCACAAATACAGAAAAATACAGGCTTGCAAAGTATAATTATTGTTTGTTATGAATAATAATGATGTTAATGTGCCTTTAGTTTTTCATGACTTAGAGCACTGGATAAATCCTTCACTTTTTAAATCTGTGTGTGCATGTACATTTGTAAGTTAAGGTGTCTGTGAGCATTTGGCAGCTGGAACAGTGTGCAATCTGCCATCTGTAAACATTCAGTAAATACATGTGATGTGTGGGCAGTTTTACACTCATGAAACACACACACACACACACACACACACACACACACACACACACACACCAAGTCCCAAGTACTTTAATCAGAACAGGTGGTTTTGGTTTTATGTTGACTACTGTCTTCTCTTCCTGATTCAGTAAAGGTTATCAGTTATGCCATCCAGGCATGCAATTCCTACTTTAATCAATGGCTATTTTTTAAAAAGGAGAGATCAGAGGGGTAATGAAACTAGATCATAAAGCTGCAGGTTTTTAAATTATTACTATAGCTTTTGTTTCTTATAGCCAAGCATTGGCTTTCATATATTTGTAGAGTGCCTACTAAACATTTTCATCTTATTTACTTTTATTAAGTTTATTTATTTATTTTGAGAGAGAGAGCAGGTGTGTGCTCATGAGCAGGGAGAAGGGTAGAGAGAGAGAGGCAGAGAATCCCATAGAGGCACCATGTTGTCAGCACAGAGCTCAACACAGACTCATAAGCCGTGAGCTCTCACAAGCCATGAGATCATGACCTGAGCCAAAATCAAGAGTCGGATGCTCAAACCAGGCACTTCAATAAACATTTTTTTTAAATAAAATGAGTTAAAATTGAATATTTGGAGGTAAATATTCAGCCCAAAGCTTGCAGTCTCTTTTGTATTCTGAAAAGATCTGTACGACATAACATATTTATATATAGGTCTTTATAAATACCATATAGTTTGAATTTTAAAGATTTCTGAAGATTCAAGGGAAAAATTGTAGCAGTTATAGGAACTAAATGTGACAGGCTTGTCTTGGCTACTATATGACAAACTCATGGAGGTGCTTATATGTGTCATTCTAAGAATTTACTGGTAATTATTCATTCAGTTGCCACAACAACTCTGTTGTTATCTGCATTTTACGATTGAGGAAAGTGACGCATGGTGAGATTGAGTAACTTATTCAAGGCTCCAGAGCTAGTGAGCAGAGGGGCTAGGGTCCGGAGCTAGGGAGGAGGACTTCAGAGTTCTTGTAGTTAACAGCAGCGCTATATCATTGCCCCAAGTGAAAGAAAAAAGTCAGCACTGTCATCAAAAGATGCATCACAGAAGAAGCTGCCCATGGAGAGTTCCACAGCCTTGTCTCCCCCACCCCCCTGTTACCTACAATAGATTTCAAACTGAACCAACATATAGAGTGAGTGTAGGCAAAGTAATGGGAGTCTGGTCTCCCACAATGTTGTTCCAGCTCTGTGTGCTTAGTTAGGCTGGCACAGGTGCTGTGTGGGGTTCTCTACTGACTTGTCCCCTCTTCTGAGGCCTGTGGGTGTTAGGGAATGGTGTGAGGGAGGGTTCCTGCACAGTCACATGAGGGACGAGCAAAGTCAGGTAGCGGGTATTTGGGTCTGGAGGGGAGTGCTAGTGTCTGCTGAAGTCAGGTGCGCACCAGGAACAGATGAGGGCGACTTGAGGAGTAACCTCTGGACGAAGGAGAGTCAGGGTTCTTGCTGGAGAGAGGTGGTGGCAGCTCAGCTCTCACGTGGCTTCTTGGCTTTGGCATAGCGACTGCCCCCGAGGTCTATACCAGAGCTGCCCACTAGACTCTCCCCTTGTGGGGAAGCACACTCCCTTGAGCAACTTCCTGGGAATCTGCTCTACATTTTCAAGGGCAAACTTCTTCCATTTTACCCTCCTCCCTCCTTCTCCTTCCTCTCGAATCCTCCTCTCGCTCTTGTTCTTGTAAAGACCATTGAACCCAGAGCTGGAGTTATAAGGCGTCAGAATTCTAGTTCCTCACCCTCAAGGACAGAGAAGGCTTACTCTCCAAAACCCCCCAAGAAAATCAAAAGTTTATTTTATATATTAAAATATTCCAAATAGTTGCATTCGCTCATATTTATGGACCTTAATATCAAACAGCCAAATATGTAAAACATTGAAATGGTATGGTATGGTATATCTACTGTGTTTACTGCATGACAGAAATGTTTATCTGGATTTCAATAGAGCATTTGAAAAATTTCCTGTTCTATCTTTGTGGATACACATAATAGTGACACTGTAATATAGAGTTACACTTGGTTAAACAACAGTGATAACGACAGTGTGCTGGGGAATTATAATTAAAAGCAAAATCTCTTCACTCCCCAGAAAACAAAGGTAGAAGAGAAAGAAAACAATTTTGTTATTAAATAAGCATTAAACCAGAATTGTGATGTGCATCTCAGGCAATCTGCCAAGAGAGTGCAGAGACAGAAATCTCACCTTTCATGGGCCCCACAGATACGACCCATTACAGATGTGTTTTCAAGGTAAACAGTAACTAGTCCTCAGTTAAAAGGACCTGACAGCACCATATGTCACACACAGTTCAACCTAAATTCACCTGGTAAGTGGGGTGACCATCTTTGTTGGCTAATTGGTTTTATCCAAAGGAAAAATGAACTTCTTACACCAGTCCACGAGAAGGTACTTGTGCACCTTGGAGAAAGGTGTCTGTGGAATGTAGGCTCCTACCCTCCCACAGAATTAGGAGGTAAGAGCACTGTCTTCCTTGATGATTGCATTCCGAAGCCATGGCTTTGAGTTACCACAGCGGAAGAACGCAGAGCCAGATCAGGAAAAGTAAAAGGCACATGGGGCAAAGTCAGAATGACTAACTGATTTCCCAGAGAGAAAAAGCAGGTGTTTGACATAAGCCACATTGTTTGTATAAATAATTCAGACACAGTAAACCACCCTAACCACAGTCAGGGAATGGTAGAAACCCTCCAAAACTCTGAGTCCCCATGCACTAGCCAATGGCCAACCTTGTACACAAGCCTTTCTAAGGATAGCGGTCTCTGGCCCGCTCCATTAACTCTTTTCTGTACACTTAATTCACTAAGAAAGTGAGCAAGATTGGTGCAGTTCTTGACATTATCACTTATGACACATCAACACAGTCTTCTTTAAATAATATGTGTCCATGAAAATTGAGGTTCATGAAATACAAGAAACGTAACATAAGACTAAGAAACATTTGGGTGAAAGGATGAGACATCTAATACGATAGAGTAAGCCATGAAAGGTTTCCCAGTAAGTGTCCCAAACCAAAGATGTTCGCCATCCCTATGCCTCACATGCTGACTTAGATTCCCTTGCCGTACACCAATCACTGTAGAGTGCTATGGTCCTCAGTACGTATGGCGTCATGCACATAAAGACACCAGATAATGGAGCTAATGCAGTCATCCTATATCGAGTAGGTAAACTTTACGGCCCATCTTAGACTATGTGTATCTCAACTGATGTAAAAAGTTTAAGTTCTTGAGTCATTTGGGAACTATTTTCCATCAAAAGAGGCAAACTCAGCATAGTATAGCAAAAATTGTACATTGGGTTGGAAACTTGCTTCTCTTGTTCGTTTGCTCCAGGACAATGATTTAGATTCTCTTACATTTCTGTTTGTGTTCTCTTATGTTTCTGTTTCTTATGTTGATTTTTTAGATTTTCTTTATGTGCTATAAGTCTCTCAGTTAAAATCTGATAATGCTTTTATTTTGAGAAAGAGTCATTACTCTTCACTCAGAAGAAGGATTAGAGGCTGATGTCATGGTTCTTCAGTCCTCTGAAAATAATTTATTCGCTAGGATCTTCCTGCTATAAAACAGGGGAAGGCTTCTGAAATGCGAAGAGTATAAAATTGATTTGCACAAAGAAAGTTGACCTTTGAAAACTTGGAATAATATTACCATATCAGTATCCACTCGATGTATATTTCAGCCATACAGGAAAGTTCAACAAACTTTGGGCCGCCATTAAATCCAGTGGTCCTCCAAAGCTATAATTATCTTGTACATGTTTATCGATGCTACCTCTGCCTTTTCCGAGGAAGGTGCATCTAGCTGCAGGAGCAAGCATCCTGCTCCACATGACTAGTTCAACATGAAAAGAATACAAGTGAGTTATTTTTTAAACCCTAACTTGAATGGACATATACAAAATATATTATTAATAATTTATATATTATGTAGTACTTAAATATATAAAGCTCGTCTATATGTTTTATTGAAGCCCCATAGCCACCCTTGGGTTGATTTTATCATCACTTTGCAAATGCCAAAAATGTGCCTGCGAGATTGTCTTATGATGAGGTCTTCCAGGCAAAAGAATTAGAAGGTAGGACTAGGCCCCAAGTCTTCCTTCCTCGATGTGTTTTTGCAACAAATCAATGTAAGTTGGATAGTTACATTATATGGTGATTACGAATTAGGATTGACCTTATAATAGTGTGTCAGCTCACATATATCTACCCTGTGAGAATTCACCCATGATGTAGCCTCATGTCTACATAGAATGAAGTCTAATAGTTTTGCTTTTCTTTTTAATGGGGTTAGAAAGCAGAATAACTTTTTTGTTTGTTTTAATGTTTATTCATTTATTTTGCGAAGGAGGAAGAGAGAACACCCATGCGTGTGTGAGTGGGGGAGGGGCAGAGAGAGATTCTCAAGCAAGCTCCATGCTGGCAGCACAGAGGCCAATGTGGGGCTTGAACTCACGAATCATGAGATCATGACCGGAGCTGAAACCAAGAGTCAACGCTTAATCGACTGAGCCACCCAGGTGCTCCAGAAAGCAAGAATAATTTTAACTGGTGTCTACCATGACCTACCCCAGGCTGGCTAGAGGCTCAGGGTCTGTGAGTTTTTCCTAGCAGGTTGTTTAGTCCAGATATTTAGGTTCTGAGTCACTTGGCTTCCTCACTTCCTAACCCACCTCAAACTGTAATAAAAGATAAAGAATAGACATTAATGCCTGCTCTTGCCGCCTGGCTCTAAGGGAAGGACCTGGCGTCATTTCTGCCATGAGCCTTTCTAAAGGTTTATAACTCAGCCATAAATACTTGTCATTGGCAGGAACGTAGCCTGGAGGGTGGCAGTCCCGGAGTAAATTATTCATTTATATATTTCACTGACATGCTTTAAATTGTTTTAACTGTATTTATCTTTTTTGATGGGAGGGAAAATAATGGCTTTATGGTTCACGACACTTTTGTCCTCCTATGAATCAAGACAGCATTGGGATGAAAATGAAAAAAAAAAAAATCAGCAAAAAAGTGGCTGCTGAGAATACACATAATTCTTTCTTTAAGAGAGGGGCTTGAGGGCTGACATTATTCAGCCCAACATCTATTAGCAGAATTTAGGCAAAAGTGAATGTTATGAACTATTGATTGATTCCCTGAAGCATCCACACCCATTGCTTTTCCTTTTTGTTTTGGTTTTTAGTCACTCAGGGCCCAGCAAGTCGTGTGGCTACACCGGCCTGGTACCAAGTACTGGGTGTTCATGTTAGCGCAGCAGCGGGTCAGGGAAAGAAGTAAAAAGCAGGGTTGACTACAGACAGGGAGGCTCTACACTGCAGCCTCTCTGGATCTCTGGAGCGTGAGTGAGTTTGCACCTGGCTCCCATGCTCTTACCCTTGTTTCGTACAGGGAAATCTTCATTCTGGTGTGTTTTTTAATTGTCCAGGGCCTTCCAAAACAATATAAGCTCCATCAATCAAGTATGTGGTATAATAAGAAATGTGGTCTCTGCCCCCTGGTTCTTTTCACAGAACTCCCAAACCCTTGTTAATTTCCTTAGTGATACGGGTACCAGGAACATCTTTTGCTATAACACTTGGTCACGGTCCCCAATTCCTGACACAAGAGCTTCTTGAATCTCCAGAGCAATGAGTGTCCCTTTGCAAGTTAATGAGGCTACTGGTGGCTGGAAACACAGAACGAGCTTCGGCATGGAGGGCTGGAGCCAGAGGGATCAGCCACATGATTGGAGGGTTGGAATTTAAAGCCCTTTTCCCCCTGAAAAAGTGAAGCGGTGCTGGGGGTTGGATTAATCACCAGTGATCAATGATTTAATTGCTTATGCCTGTCCAGTGGAACCTCCATCAAATCCCTAAATGACAGGGTTCAGGGAGCTTCTGAGTTAGCGAACACATGCAGGGTCACGGGAGGGTGGTCCATCCCTAGAGGCATGGAAGTTCTATCTGTATTCCATTAACTTGCCTTGTTTGTCTCTTCCATTTGGCCATCTCTAAGTTGCATCTTTTCTAATAAACCAGTAGTAGGAAATAAAGTGCTTCTCTGAGTTCTGTGAGTCGTTACAGCAAATTGTCCAACCTAAGGAGGGGATCACGGGAATCTTGGATTTATGGCTGGTTGGTCCATCAGAAGTAGGGAGACCTGGACTTGTGATTGGAGACTGAAGCAGGAAGTGGGGGGCAGTGAGGGTCTGTGGGGTCTGTGCCAACTCAGGGAAAATTAGTGTCAGCAGTGCTGTGAGTAGAGATACAGTTTTGTTCTCGTTGATGTTTTCCCTTTAGGAACCAAATCCCTTTTTACATACCATTTCATCTGTCATGCCAAGTGTATACTATGGCTTGAGATACTGTGTGTGAAAAGATGGAGTAAACAGATCTGACTCCAACACGTCAAGCACTACTAGAAGAGGTTAAAAGGAGGTAACATATTTCACATTAAAGGATGCATTTGAAGTTTAGATTTATAATTGAATGGTATGAAACACATGACTAGTACCTTTCAATGGTTTCTATTTAATTCATTTAATTGGAGTTTAATAAGGAGTGCCATCTTAATTCTAAGGATTCTGAATATACTCCTACAAAAAAAGTTCTCCACATCTTGTACTTTAAATATCACCAGTGGGGTGCCTGGGTGGCTCAGTTGGTTAAGCGTCAGACTCTTGGTTTCAGCTCAGGTCATGATCTCACTGTGAGTTCAAGCCCTGTGTCGAACTCTATGCTGACAGCAGAGGGCCTGGTTGGGATTCTCTCTCTCTCTCTCTGCCCCTTCCCAGCACTCTCTCTCTCTCAAAGTAAATAAATAAACTTAAAAAAAAGGTTAAAAATAATATCATCACTAAAATTTGTCTGATGATTTTGTTTTCAGCATGCAGACATTTACATTTTTCTACTATTTTTTTTTTTCCATTTAATAAAAGCAATACATCACTTAGAAAGTTTGGAAAATGCCAAAAATCCTAAAGAAATAATTGCTTTTTTTTAAATATAAGCTATCGTCAAGTTGGCTAACATACAGTGTGTATAGTGTGCTCTTGGTTTTGGGGGTAGGTTCCCATGGTTCATTGCTTATGTACAACACCCAGTGCTCATCCCAACAAGTGCCCTCCTCAATGCCCATCACCCATTTCCCCTTTTCCCCCACCCCCTCATCAACCCTCAGTTTGTTCTGTGTATTTAAGTGTCTCTTATGGTTTGCCTCCCTCCCTCTCTGTTTGTAACTATATTTTTTTCCCCTTCCCTTCCCCCATGGTCTTCTGTTAAGTTTCTCAAGATCCACATATGAATGAAAACATATGATATCTGTCTTTAGGAAATAATTGCTTTTAATGCCACTCCCTGGAGATCATCACTTAAAAACATTTTTTTTAACGTTTTTTATTTATTTTTGAGACAGAGAGAGACAGAGCATGAACGGGGGAGGGGCAGAGAGAGAGAGAGACATAGAATCAGAAGCAGGCTCCAGGCTCTGAGCCATCAGCCAGGAGCCCGACGTGGGGCTTGAACTCACGGACCGCGAGATCGTGACCTGAGCTGAAGTTGGACGCTTAACTGACTGAGCCACCCAGGCACCCCTAAAATTTTGGCATTTGTAACCTTGCAGACCTTTTCCCCCTAAGTCCTACACTTGGCCGAGAGAGTTTAACATGCATCATTGTGAATTATGGTTTTGAAATTTTACTTAACTTTATACCCCTAGTCAGCAGTTTTCCATTTCATTCAAATTTCTCACACACATCATCCGAATGTCTGTAGCCGAGCTTTACAGGGTGGGCTCCAGATCAGAAACACGGGCATCACAGGAGAGCTGCATCTGCGAGGACCCACCCAGACCCACTGGGGCAGAGTTTTGGAGGGGGGACACCCAGTCATCTGCGGGTTAGCAAGCCCCCAAATGATGCCCATGCAGAGGGAGTTTGAGGACTGCAGTTGTGTGGTCTGGCTCTCTGTCTACTTGGGGGAAATGAGGATTTTCTTTTGGCAGTTGTAAATGTTTTACAGAACGCTTTGTTCACATTTCAGAGCATTTCTTTAGAATACAGTAATTAATCAGATGTGTAAGCACCTAGTGAAAGGGCGTGACACATGCAGACCGAATTCCTTCTGGATGCAGGTTGTGGTAGTTCCCCGTCCTCCAAATAGAGCTTGAGATGCTCTATCTGACCACAGTTTTCCTCTTACACAAACTTGTTCTTTTAGTGCTTTTTCTTAGTTATTTGTATCTTTCATATTGTCTTCTATAACTTTTCCATTTTTTTTTTAATGTTTATTTATTTTTGAGAGAGACAGAGACAGAATGTGAGTGGCTTAGGGGCAGAGAGAGAGGGAGACACAGAATCTGAAGCAGGCTCCAGGCTCCGCGCTGTCAGCACAGAGCCCAATGTGGGTCTTGAACCCAAGAACTGGGAGATCATGACCTGAGCTGAAGTCGGGGGCTCAGCCAAGTGAGCCACCCAGGCACCCTTATAGCTTTTTCTTAATGCCAGGATGTGTTAAAGATACTTTTTGTGTGCCTTTACATGTTGTTTGTGGTCATTTTAACATACAGATATTTTTCACTTGACCTGGTCAATCCTATATATTTATTTATTTTTATAAATCTAAATGCCATTTCTCATTCCTGAGATTAAATAATATTTACTTATATTTTCATCTAATGTTTATGCGAAAAGATTTGGAACTGTAGTCAACCCCAATTTTTTTTTTACTGTAACTTTTGTTTTTTACTATCTAAATAGCATTTTCTTTTTTTATTAAAGATTTTTTATTTTTTAATGTTTATTTATTTTTGAAAGAGAGAGAGTGAGAGACAGAGAGCAAGCATGAGAGGAGAAGAGAGAGAGGGAGACACAGAATCCAAAGCAGGCTCTGAGCTGTCAGCGCAGAGCCCGATGCGGGGCTCGAAGTCATGAAATGCAAGGTCATGACCTGAGCTGAAGTCGGACTGAGCCACCCAGGCGCCCCTAAATAGCATTGTCAAAGTGGTTAAACAGTTTTCCCACAATCCTGTCCGTGAATATTTTAATCATAACTTTCGTTTTCTCACCGTGATTGCCTATTTGATTTAACCTTAGCACCTGTGATACTCAAATTATGTCGGTACAGCAGGTGTAATCCCTTTATAGTCCTGTGTTACAATGCAAAATAATTTCAGGTATTTTGTTCATTTGGTTTTTATAATGTACCAAGAACTGAAAAAGCTCTTAAAAATTTATTTGACTGGGAGAACATGTCATTGTTCCTTTCGTGAGGGCAGTTCAATGTATTTTTGTTCTGAATAAATTTAGCTTTTCCTCTTTCCATCATAGTTGGACAAAAGCCATTCTTAGACTGGATGTATGTGCAAAGTCTGTAAGGTTCACACAGTTTGCTACTTTTATTCACCTTACGGTTTCAACAAGTTTGAAAAATGAAAATAATATTTATGAGTTGACTTGGTTTCTCTTTGCAGGAAAGCTTACAAAAGAATGTGTGGATGTGGACTCTGAGCCCCTATCGTGAAAAAATTGCAGCTACATAGTGGGTCAGGAAGGAAGAAATAATCCGAGGGAAAGATCAGGAAGACTCTAATGAAAAGCATGATTTGCAGGTTGGCATAGGATGGCCGATGGCACAGAGTCTCGGGTAGAGCACTGGGCTTTAATTTCAAGGTTGGAGGGAAGTCGTGCTGTTTGTTTGCCAGAGCTGGCCCCTTTCTGCAAGAAGGGAGACCTGCAGGTGCGCCGTCCCAAAGAGACGTGGCGGTGAGGACAGCTCCCGGGTTCTGATTCACTCCCATTCTGGGCAGCAGCAGATATTGATGGGGTTTCTTCTCCTGGGAAGGAGCTCTGTGGGAGGCAGTGGGTGAGATGTATCACGGGCAGGAGGACATTTTAAAGATAAGAGGCTCTCTGACCTCATTGGAGATCTTGCTCCAGAGTGACGTTTCTCTAGTGGTTTATTGCTTAGTTGAATACGACCTCATTAGAGTCTCACCACAGTTCTGGGATGTGATTAGGACTGTTGTCATTGTCATGGTTTGACAAACGAGGAAAGGCAAACACAGAAGGTTAAGGAATTGGCTGGAGGTCACACAGCTGAGGAGTAGCAGAGCCAGGAAGAGAGATGCAGGTTCCTGGACCATGTTGTCTGTGCTTAACACTGAGCTGGAGTAACATAGTTTTTCAGAGTACTTCTTATCATTAACTCCAACTGAATGAAATTATTTCTTAAATTCTGCTTATAAAATGACACTGTCGTGTGAATGTACTTAATATATCAGTCTTAAGAAGTATCTTCATTTATGTACTCTTTTGATAGTTTTCTTTTTCTACAGAAGATTTTGTGTATGTGACTGGGAGCGCATTAGACTGAAGTGATTATCTGTCTCAAACATACACTCTTTCTATTCTCGTTCTTTTTTTAGTTTTTATTTTTAATTGAAGTATGGTTGACATACAATATTACATGAGTTTGAGGTATATGGTAGAGTGATTCAATAATTACGTACCTTAGGAAATGGTCATCATAACAAGTCTGATTACCACCTGTCACCATTGAGAGTTATTAAATATTATTAACTATATTCCATACACTGTACTTTTCATCCTTGTGACTTACTTATTTTATAACCCGAAGTCTGTAACTCTTAATTCCCATCACCTTATTTATTCTTGTTCTTCTTAAGGTGCTAAACTCAGCTGAAACAAGGAACTAATAAAACTCTGTGAGGAGCCAGAAATATTTAGGAGACTCTAAAATAAAAATGTCTCTTCCTCTTATCTCATCCTGCTTTTTCATTGGACTCTTTGTTCTGAATTGTTACTCTGTTTGATTAATGGACCCTTTCCTCATTTTCCCACCTTCCTTTTTTTTCTGACTTGAGCTGAATTCCTAATTCTTACTGTATATACTTTTTTCCTCCTAGGTAAAATGGATAACCAATATACCCTCTTTGTGGCCGGAGGAACAGTTTTATCGTTGCTGTTTGTAATCCTAATGACCGCCGTCATTGTCATTTCTCATAGAAGGTGAGTATTGCAACCCATCTGGAATCCAGTTTCCCCTGAGTAATTCTGATCTGAGGGGCTCTCTGTTAATAACCCAGTAGTTGGCCAAGCTGTCTTAGGCCTCACATACATAAGTATTTTTCTTACACAGAGGAGGAGAAGTAGTTGTGGGTAATATCAGGGGAGAAAGCTAGAATAGTTCACTTAAGAATTAGTAGGAGCTGCTCCCATATTAACAAAGCCTTCATATCCTGGGGAGGCAATTGCCTGGTGCCTCTGCTCTGTCTCCTGTGCCGTCTATCTTACTCCTCCTGCAAGGAAAAGAGGCTGTTGGGCAAGGGGTGCTGCGTGTGTGCGTGAACGCGCGTGTGTTATGGAGAGGGGAGAGGAAGAGAAGGAGGGATTCTGAGAAGGGGAGGAACAAGGTTGTGCAGCAATGATACCTTCGTGTATTCATTCATCAAGCAGCTATTTCGACAGTGGCAAACAAGACATGATGGGGTGCACACTCCAATAAACAAACAACATAGTTTTAGATGGTTGTAAATTCTCTGAAACGAGCAATGTAGATACTATCCCTGAAAAATTATTGAGGAAGAGAGGTGTTGGAAGGGGCTAACTTAGAGAGAGTATTTGGCCATTGACCTCGACTAAAGTTTCCTACCTTTTACTGTCTTGCAGCACACCTGGGGGTTTTCTAGGATATTCTTGGTTGACGCTTTCTTCCTTTTCTTGCTATCTTACATTCACCAACTCACTTGTCTATGTGTTTGTTGCAATCTTAGCTGTAATCATATTGAGTTGGAATTACTCTTAATTCTTAAGTTCCAAGTAAAGTGTTCTCTTCTTAGGGGAGGGAAGGAATACATCTATCTCCGCTCTTCTCCTCTACCCCAGCAATATTACCAAGCACACGCACACGCACACATGCTTGCACATGCGTGTGTATTAGTAGGATGTCAGGTAGGTTTCTCTGTCTCGGCTCCATATCCCGGCCTTACCTCTTTGGAGGGTTGTATCACTGCTCACTTGATATTATGAATGCTCTCTGGCTGCTCCCTGGCTCCGGGTGTGTCCTGTCTTTCTAACACATCTTTTCCTGGTTGCTCTTCTAACAGCTAGATTGATCATGTCCTTCCTGTTTAAAAGTCACTAACCCTGTATCAGAGGTACCTGTTGTTCTGACCCCCATCTAATTAGTGGGACTCCAACCTAATGTTCCTTCATATTTTCTACTTTACTACCCCTGATGTTGACAAATTTTGTCAAAACTGCAAGTCTTGAAAAAAATTAAAAAAAAAATTTTTAAATGTTTATTTACTTTTGAGAGAGAGAGAAAGAGACAGAGGCATGAGCAGAGTAGGAACAGAGAGAGAGAGGGAGACACAGAATGTGAAGCAGGCTTCAGGCTCCGAGCTGTCAGCACAGAGCCCGACATGGGGCTCAAACTCACGGACTGCAAGATCATGACCTGAGCCAAAGTCAGATGCTTAACCGACTGAGCCACCCAGGCGTCCCTAAAAAATATTTTTAGAGACAGAGCATGTGTGAGTGAGGGGGAGGTGGGCAGAGAGGAAGGGGGAGAGAGAATCTTAAATAGGCTCCGTGCTCGACGTGGAGCCCAACTCGGGGCTGGGGATCACGACCTGAGCAGAAATCAAGAGTCAGATGCTAAACCGACTGAGTCACCCAGACGCTCCAAACTGCAAGTCTCATTATGTGAACGCACCTGACGCTCTTTCTATTTGATATGCCAACAAAATGCTGTTTCCCCATGTTTGGCCTTACCCCTGTGGATCATTCCAGGCATGGGACACATGTCTCCTTTGGGAGGTCTGTCCTGGCTCTCCCTCCCTGCAAAGAGACATGATGTCACCATGCGGAATCACGTTATATTCTTCTCTGCTGCACCTCACAGCCTGCTTTGTAGCTTAATCAATTTTGTGTCTGTCCTCCCTTCTGTTCATAATGACAGGGACTGCGTTTTGTTCATTTCTTAGCGTTTGATAGCAGTTAGCACTAATCTTTCCAAATAGTGGGTGGTCAATATGTGTTTGTCTAATTAAATTGAATCATGAAACTGCCATTTTCCCTTTCTCTCCGTCATGGGCTGCCCTCAAGTCTTTTTCCCTGGTCAGAAATTAGCAAATTGAGGGAAGGAACCCAGGATGTCAGTGACACTGAGGATTTTTCTAGTGCTTCACCCTGGTTGATGAAAAATGCGCTGAGGGCCGCTCTGACAGCAGGAGCATCCGGGAACACGGGCCACATGGTAGGACAGAGTGAGTGACAGCATGGATCTCCGGAGGGTCACAGATGTTGGACATGATGGATTTAGCTTCATGAAAATGCATCACTTTTACATGAATAGCTAAATTGAACTGTAGAATATATTGTCCCACTTGGTCAAATGTGATAAAAAGATTAGTGGGCTTGAATGCATTATCATGATCGCACATCACAAAGGAAGACGTATGTATTCTTTCTACCTTGTTGCCCGTACCTGTGGTCGTTACTTGGAAAGGTTTTGAAAAATGCCCCAAGGGCTTAAACAATGGCCTTCAGAACTCTGTCTTAGTGACCGTTTAAAATAATCCTGCCACTCCAGATGTGCTGACCTGGGGAGAAGCCAGAGGAAATCGAAGTGTGCCTGAACGAAACTGAGTCCTTCCCCCGCACCCAGCACCTTGTAGCCTGTGTGTATGGGGGTGCGGGGGCTTTTCCCACACCTCTCTGCTCCCAGTTTGTGTTGCTTCCAGTTAGAGATCAGAATGGTAACATTACGAAGTGAATGTGTTTGGTGGCCGTGCACAGCACTGGTTAGGCTGGGCAGGAGCCAAAAGATGGTCTATACATCGACACCTGTGTTTATAGGAAGAAATTTAATGTTCAGTGAGCAAAACGTTAGATACTTGTTTTTACTTTTGCTGTCCACTTTGATGTTCCCGACAAATAGGCTACTTCGCTTTGCCTGAGACTCTCCTGGTTTCAGCGCTGAAAATCCCTCATCCCGGGGAAATTCTTTAGCGTCAAGCCAACTAGAATGGTTGGTCAGCCTAGAACAAACCACAGTGTTTACTGCCTTTATTTCACACACGAGGGGACTGAACTTTATAGATGCAAACAATTAGTGAATTGCTGAGCACGAGTTAAACACAGACCATCTGACTCTAAGCTTCGTGTTTTCTCTCCTTCATGATAGCGTATACTCTAGGCTTATGTCAACAACATATATATTTGGACCTCTTTGGGAAAATTAACTCTGTATTATGATATAGCAAGCCTTGTGAAGCATGATTTAACAAAATATCCAAGGTGATAGCTTTGTTCCCTTAATTGTAAAAAGAGGGTAGTAATAGCATCTGTATCACAGGTTTCTTTTGAGGAGTAAGCGATTTATATGAAAGACCCGGAAACATGACTTTCACATAATAAACTTACACATCAAAAAATTAAATAAATTAATTGTATAAAAGAGACCTCATAAGTAAGCAAATGCACACAGACTAAGATAAGTTTGTGATTACATTGACACAGTAGGAGGATTTCATAGCGACTAGGAGAGAACAACATCCGTCATCTGAACAACCTTTCCTTGGAGAGAGACTAGCTTGGCTGGTTTTTAAACTTTCCATGAAGGCATTACAACTTCATCTTTTTGCATAAAGGTGAAAATCCCTCCTTTTTTTGCATCTGAACCACCTCCTTTATGGTCTGATAAGAATTTTTTCTTTAGGGAGATGAAAAAAAAGATAGTCTTCATCTCCCCATAATAACTATTTTCATACAGTTGGATAGAGTAATTTCAGGCACTGCATTCAATTATAGTAGCCTCCTTTTCTTCTTCTCTTGAATTTTCTCTTCAAAGACTCCTCCTGAAGTTAGGTTTTTATAGTTTTCATTGGAACGGTGGAGAGTTTATGGACTGGCATGGCTCCAGATGGCCCACTGAAGTGCAGTGACACGATTCCAGAAACACCAGAGCCTAATAGTCATGAGGGAAGCCTGTGGATTCGAATTCTAATACTACCACTAACCAACCATGTGATTTGGTTCAAATTGCCTCAATTTCCCACTCTGTTACATATAGGGTTTTTGGTGAAAGCTAAATAAAATAATCCATAGAGGAGGCTTAGTAAAACACCTGGAAGTTTCTATAAAGCTTAACTCGATTATCCCTGGCATCTGAGAAGTTACACTGTTGGCATTTAAAATAAAGTTTTTAATTGTGGGAAATCTCTAAGCCCAGGATTATTTGGAGAAGGCAGTGAGCTATTTATGTAATAATTCCCTATGAACCATTCTTTAGTAAGCTCAGTGAGATTAATTACTAATGCATACTGGCTGGATATCCATTTAGATGCCTTCACCATCTGTGGAAGATAAAAAATGAAAAATTGGGTCAAGAAAATTTTGAGTAGGTATGTGTAAACCAACCATAGATGCTGCTTCAACATATTAATAAGGGCATGTGGGCTGGGCTACAGGTAAGGTATAATACTCTACTGTATGCAATAATACTTGTGTTGGAGTATAATATGTCAATGCTTCAATTGAATATGTATTTTCAGGAGAAGGAGACAGAACAGAGGACTGTTTAAAGAGCACAGAAATAAGGATGCACAGAACAAGGTAAGTTTTCTCAGAACTGTCATTTCCCCTGCTTTTGCGCATTGTAAATGTCCTGTAGAGTCAGTCCGTTTTGCAGTCAACAACCTTGTTGTGCTTTCAGTACCCTGGCCATGGACTTGCCTGTAATTCCAGTATCATCCCTTTGAAGAGACACTTGTTTTCTGACCTATTTTCCTATTATTAATGCCCTTTGAAACAGTTTGTTTTATATCAGTACAAATAAAGGTACAATCACAGCGATATCATAAGAATCAACACTGTGCATTACCAATATCTGCTATTAGTTTCCTAAGGCTGCCACAGCATAATTATCCCAGAGGAGGCTACTTAACCAACAGAAATCTATTCTCTTGCGGTTTGGGGGGTTTGAAGTCCAAAATCGAGGTCTCTGCAGGATCTGTTCCCTCTGGGGATGAGAGTCTGTTCCACGCTTCTCTCCTGGTTTCTGGTGGTTGTTGGCAGCCCTCGGCATTCCTTGGCTTATGGACTCATCACTTCAATCTCTGCTTCTGTCTTCACATGATATTCTTCAGTGCATGTGCGTGCACATGCGTATCTGTCTTCCCTTTTTATAAGGACATCGGTGGTATTGGACTAAGGGCCCAGCTTACTTCAGTATGACTTTGTCTTAACTAATCACACCCTCCACAACCCTACTTCCAAATAAGGTCACATTTATGAAGGTCTGGGAAGGGCATAAACTTTGGGGGGATACCATCTGACCTAGCATAGGGCATAATAATATTTTTATATCGTAAGGTTATTGTGAGGATTACATTATACCACGTAAAAGACCTGAGGCGTAGGAAGCACATTAGAAAGATGCAGTGCTATGGTTTTCATTATCATTATTATGGTTTTTATTGATTTATTAACTGAAGGATGCTCAGATTTCTGACAGGCTGCAGAATTTTCACTCCACCTTCCCCTACAGATAAAAGGGATGCTTATTTTCATGTTCATTGTCTCCACTATTTGTCAGATATTCTCTTTAACATATATTATTCTGCTTACAAAATTTTACACTAAAACATTTCTCCAAGTGTTATCTGAAATTACATCCCTTTCTCTTTAATTTAATTATTTGCCATTGAATTCTACATGGCCAAAACATCAAGTAATGGAAAGTTTCTGACAATCTAATATGTGTGCTTCAGATTTCTTTGTTACCTATTTATCTATTGGTTGAAATTTTCCTCTTAGTTACTCTCTGCACAACAAAAAATGTTTCTGGATGATTCATGGCCGCCTTTTTGACACTAAGTGGAAAGACTGAGGAAGTCCTGTCTTGTGTCATCTGCCACTCTAGCAAGCAATTAAATAGTGCTCTGTCATACACAATTGCAGGAATCCCTTCTTTGTCCTTAGCTGATGTCCACTCAAGCCAACCTAAAGCCAAATTTATTGCTGTGAATTTCAGAGGAGTGAAAGAGCTTTGCAGCTTCCTGCATTAAGTGTTCAACTTGTTCAGACTTCTGTAGAGTAATGATATTTTGAACGATGGTTAGGAAGTTAGATAATAAGTTGGATTGTGATAGAGGAAGAAGCTAGACCTGCCTGATTGTTTTGGGCCTGTAGGCACGCTACGTAAGGAGCAATCGCACTGCAACATACCCTCTGCTTTCTCCTTGCACCCGTTGGAACCAGTCTCAATTTCCAAACTTCTCACCAAAAGACCTCTCGCTCTTCTCTTCCTTCTCTTTCTCTCAATTTCTCTCTTACCCATGCCTACATATTTTCTGCCAAGTCAAAGTGACTCGATTAGGGTAGAGAATATTAATGATTATATAACATCATTTTGGAAGTAATGCCACTTTATTTTGTTAATTTCTTTTATTGCGTTTAGTTGCTTATTTTCAAGACATGACACTGTGTACTTTAAAAGTATTGTTTATTAAAGCGTTGATTCAACAGAAATTATTGAGTGTCCACTATGGGAGATGCTATATTAGATTTCCATATAAAAATGAGAATAATTGTTCTTATCAAAACAGCCTAGGACACTGAGAGAGAGCTCTAAGTCTAAACGGGTATTTCATAATCTATAAAATATAGCAAATGATGATCTAGATTAGTCTCCTGTTGCCTTTCACTCTGAGCCATGCAGGTCAAGAATGTGATTTCTCATAGAAGTTCAGTACAAGGAAGAGACTGCTTTATGAAGTTAATCATAATAGATATTTGACTTAAATTGTGGTTGATTTAAGAGATTTGTTTTGGGTATCTTTGTCAGCTGCTGAAATGCAGTGAATCATTGACATTCTGTCTGTCTTTCTAGGCAACCAACAACTACAGAAATCCCATCTCTACCAATCAGTCATCGGATTGTGCAAGAGAAGATATTTATGTCAACTACCCAGCCTTCTCTCACAGACCGAAGACTAGAATCTAAGCTTTTTCCTGGAACTGAGCAAAACTTATGGTGACTGTTACGTACATGGATCTTAATATAATTTCTTCCCACTACTCAGTGCCTATCCAGGATACCAGTTAGCTACATTTATTTAATTTGATAGGAAAGATACTTTATTACCTAGAGAACATTCTTAACAGAAATGTTTCAGAAAACCTGACTCTAATTAGCTTAGACATGAAGGGAAACTTACTGAATCATGTAATGGAACCATCCAGGGGAGATGAAGCTTCAGGCAAGGGTTATTCACAAAGGTTTAAATGTCTTGTCTAGAATTAAGTATGGGCATACACCTGCTTCTGGATTCCCTTTTGTGGTATTGGATCCACTTTATTGGTGTTAGCCTCTTATTCAGGCATTTCCCTTGTGTTTCTAAAAACCCTTGGCAATTCACAATCCTTGTTTCTGCCTGGTGGAGAGGTTACTTCTCTGATAGAGCAAACAGATTTGGTTATTTGTGCAGCATTAAACAGGCAACATGGCCAAAAAAGATGGAATCAAGGGTTTAAGTCAAGGGTTCACCTCTAGACCCAGGAGTGAGGCCAAAGCACATTACTGGGAAATTCAGAGTATCATTAGACGAGGGAGACGGGGCCCGGAAGCTGAACTGGTTACCAACAAATGTGAACAGCAGTGCCGTTCTGAGACATCTCTTGTTAACCAACTAAAAAGAGAATATGTGGATGGGTGTGAGTTAGCTCTCTCTCTCCTCACTTTAAAATCTGCTATATCAGCAGAGTTCAGAGGAGTACTTGGTAGCAGAACAAATGAATGTTCAAGAGGAAGATAAATGTGACAGGGAAATCTCTTCCCTTTGTATTATCAAATAAAGTAATCTCTGATCCTGCATAGAATTCTTGCCCCTCTCCCTGGCCTAGCTTTAAGAGCAAATGTAGCAGAAAGTCCAATAGTAACTTAATGTTTTTGAATTTTTCCACTGTTGAGAATTATTTAAAAAAAATTTTTTTAAATGTCCACTTATTTTTGCGAGGTGAGGGGAGGGGCAGAGAGAGGGAGGCACAGAATCTGAAGCAGCCTCCAGGCTCTGAGCTGTCAGCACAGAGCCCCATGCGGGGCTCAAACTCACAGGATGTGAGATCATGACCAGAGCCACCCAGGTGCCCCAAGAATTATTTTTAATATGTATATCCTCTCAGAAGAGTCAGGCATCTAGGCATGATTGATTTTTTTAAATAACTATGTGAAATCTGAATATGAGAAAAAGAATGTTAGCTGAGTGTGGTTTGGGTTGTAGGGTAGAAATGTGGGGGGAAGAAATACTAGAGCGCTATAAGGAAGGAGGAACAGGGAACAAAGAATGGAAACATACAGACAGAAACTTGTCTTGCTTCATAGTTTGGCCAAAGACAACCCTAGTGATGTCACTACAGAGCCATTAGTGGTCTTATGCCATTGTCCAAATTCTAGGCGGAGGCCAACAATGAAAAGTATTTATGAAACTAAATAATGATCATGGCCACCTTGAAAGCACAATGGTCGTTACCAAAGACACCGATCATTCATGTCTCAAATGTATTTATTACCCATCTCTAAAAGATTCATCACAAAAACTGCATCAAAGGATCAAAGTTGTAGACTTTCTTGTGATAATTTTAAGTGAACCCAAACCAAACTCTCTCTGTTATCTAGGCAGATTCTAAACTGTAATTTACAGTTTTAAGCAAGTCAGTCGGTGTTTTATGATTATAGCTTAACTCCTATGCATGCTAGATAGTGCAATAACTCTGTGAATTACAGAAATTGAGTGCTCTACCTGTTTCAGAAGGGAAGAAGTAAAAATGACTGCTTCTCAATTGTACTTACATCCATGTATTTAGCTGTTATTTTTATTTTGTTTGCTTAAAGATCTTTATATCTAGATTCATGAGGTATTTCCAGAAATATGTAACACAGTCGGAAGGTAGTTTACAAGGAAACAATTCTATTATTTTGTTAACTATATCAGATTTATAAAAGTTTCCATGGCTGAATTTGTCAGTTTGCATGGTGGAGCAAACTTAGCATCATTTAAAAGATAAACGATTTCTTTTTCCTAAAAGTCAAAGACAATCAAAATGACTTTCTGGAAGATTCTGATGACCAAATTCTCAATGACAGATATGAGTGAGAAGTAAAACATTTCTACCATTGCAATATGAAATGTGAATGGAAATGTGAATCCCACTTTAACAGAGAAAATGATCACGGGGGTGTTAGGTGTACAGTTCAGCCAGAGACAGCCGTCCTGGTGGTTTCACTCATGGAAGACTTTTGTAGTAGGGCTTCTAGAACATTTGCAACCTGTTTTCCCATGGATGCTTTACTTTCTCCTTAATCTGTCACTCAAAATATATATGAGGACTATATACTCTGCCCTTCTTCTTCCTGTATTCTTCCTCTGCAGAGCTCGGGATCTTTCAGGGACTTGGAGCCCTTCTAAGTCCTCCTGGAATTTCTCTGAACCCCCTGCTGGTCCTGTTACACTCTTAGCTGTTCATGCCCATGAAATTCTACTCACTGATTTTCTTTCTCTGGACATCTTTACTTATTAGCAAAGCACTTTCATGGTTGTCTGTTTAATAGTATTCCTAATTTGCTAGAGTTTTGTAACTCTATGTAATAAATATATAACTATACCTACTATACATATACTACATGGTATATATATAGTATATTGTGCGTGTGTGTGTGTGTACACAATGTATATATATTGTGTGTGTATGTGTATGTGTGTGTGTGTGTGTGTGTGTGTGTGTGTGTGTGTATTTCCCCCTAATCTGTTGTACCTACTATTACGGTTGTCACTAAGGAAACAGATCAAAACAGATCCGCAGAATAAAAGGTCAGAATTGAATTAAATTATGTTTTAAATCTTTTTTGAAAGGTGCTACTTAGGAAGGAAGATGCTTCCTAAGATTCTTTTTTACATATATAATTTATGATATGTAATACGTTACAGAAAAATCTGTGTTTCCTTTGAATGCCATTATTTGAATATTTACATGAAAGAAACTGATTAAAGGGAAGTGCTGTGTGATGACGAGGTAGGTAAGTTTGTTAAATGTCATTAGAGTAAACAGTTTGGTCAGGGAAAGAATGCATGCCATTAACTTACAATGACTAGGTATTGATTATATTATCGTCAGAGAGACCTTGAGACATTATTTAAAAGACTTTATGCACACTGAGAAAATAGCATTGAAATTTCATTAGCTTGTAATTATGCTTATGGATGGAAGACAATGGATGAAGCTACATTCTTTAGTTATTAAATATCAAATTTATAGGATATTTTAAGTAATTCCATTTATTACTAAAATATACATATAACTTTAAAATACATTGGTTATCAGTTTACAAGACAAAGAAAGATAAAAATAATGTCAAAAAGTTTACTTTCACTGTAAACATTCAAGTGATATTGGTTTATATAGAACTATGTTAAATAACACCTACAGTTATATTATAGTAATTTGTAGAGTCCACACTGTAATTAGAAATTGCTGTAATCAAAATGCTTCTCCTGGACTTATAATAATGTGCTATATATTCTCTGCTGCTTGTGTGAGATTTCAGCAAGATTGGAGGTATTGTACAAGTCGATGTTTATAAAGTTCAGGTCGAGGCACTAAAACTGTGAGTGCAGTATTCAGCTACTTTACACAATAGTGTAAAATGACACAAACCTGTAACACTATTATTTATCAACATTAGTTTGGCCACTAGTAGAATGTGGTGCCTAGAAAGTGTTGACCTTCACATTCAGGCTTTTGCAGAAATTAATATATTTTTCCACTAGTCTTTTCACTGGAATTATTCTCCGCCAAGTTTCTAGGCTCTTATACACTTATCTGAAAAATAAAAACCAGTGTTTTTTAAAAACTTTTCTATTGCTAGTGACCTGTATGCAGAAAGGTGGCTTCTAGATTTCATCACAAAGCTTTCTAAGGGAATTTTACAAATCTTCAAGGTTGGTTTACATATTACATAGTATTCCAGATTCAAAGCACTAACTGTGTTGTAAGATGTTGTAATAAAAGACCTAATCTGGGGACGTGTGTGATAAATGTCTGGAATCATTTCCATTTATTGCCTGTTGTCCCCGTTTGAATGACGTTAGGTCGGTCACCGTCGTTAGAACATTTGGCCCAGTGTTATGTGTAATTTCAGAATCTCTGCTTTTGTAGGGAGTGCAGTGTCCTTGACATACTGTATTCTGTTGTTTGAAGGGATAAAGCGCTGTGTTGCACCATCATTAGTTTTATTTGCCATCAAAGGATATTAGGGAGAAAATCCCACAGGGTAATAGAAACATGAGGAGTTAAGTGCAGAACAAATTCAGAACACCAAGTATTGAAATAATCCCGTATTAATACAAATATTTTGGAAGGATGGGCTCGTGGGAAATGTATGCACGTGAGGTGAGTTTGTGGAAAGGAAGGCATCTGCATCAATAAACAACATCTAAAATTGAAAAAAAAAGATCTAGTAGTGATAGAAGCATGCTCCTCAGAAAAGTAGAGATAAAGTCATCAGTGGAAGTGAAATGTGTTGTCTCAATGGAGGGAAAATGGGAAGGGCAGGAAACAACTTGTTTTGCAAAAAACCCTCACTTTGAACCACATGCACTTAGAAAATGCACCGAATGTTGCATTGAGATAGAAGTTACATTCGTCCAACTCACCATTTAAGTGTTCCTACCAGTTTACGGCTCCAGGACTTTGGCTCTGGGTGAGGAGATCCTGGTGGTTGCAGCTTTCTGGATGTGTCTGTCCAGATTTGGGGGTGATGGTTTGCCTTGACACCTCAAATCTCTGATAGATCCAAGAGAAGTCACTGGTTTGTAATCTGTCCAGCTCTTTCTTGTTGTAATCAAGGCCATTGCATCTCCCAAGCCCTTTACGTGTTAGCATTAAACCCGGAAGTCCTTCACCATGTCCTTTTAATACGTGTGTTTTCTGGTGCCTTGGTTTCTGACCTGTTTCTTTGTGCTGACATTATGAGGCCTCACTAGGCTGGTCTGACACTGGAACTGGATTCAGAATCATCTGACTTTGCTCCATGTTTCTCTTTGGCCCATTTTCATAAACCACAGATCCACCCGACACAATATTTATGGAATATGAAAATTTGGCACAAATGTAGAATACAATCTGAAGGTTAGTAGGAGATTATTCTCAGTTTCCTGACTATGTCCAGATCCACATCAGGCCTCATAAAAATTTTCGTTCAAAAAAAGCAAACGGGGGGCGCCTGGGTGGCTCAGTCAGTTAAGCCTCCGACTTCGGCTCAGGTCATGATCTTGCGGTCTGTGGGTTCGAGCCCCACGTCGGGCTCTGTGCTGACAGCTCAGAGCCTGGAGCCTGTTTCAGATTCTGTGTCTCCCTCTTTCTCTGACCCTCCCCTGTTCATGCTCTCTCTCTCTCTGTCTCAAAAATAAATAAACGTTAAAAAAAAATAAAAAAAAAAAAAAGCAAAAGGTAGTAGAGAGAAATTCCATCTGAAACCATAAGAAGATAGTGACGGGTTAAGTCCTCCATCTGCAAAAATTAAGTCAAAGGAACTGTCAGTAAGACCCATACATCACAGAATGTAGTGTGAGGCACCAGAATGAATGAGCTGTTTGGGATTCTAGAATGAATGAATAGAATGAAATGCAAATCACAGGGAAGTGTTTCCCTGGTCATGTGTATCAATATTAATTTAGGTTTTAGTCACATAAAAGATAAATGAGAATTAGAAAAATCTAAGGATAAGAGAACCCAAGGAAGGCATTAACAGCACGATCAAGAAATATGTATACATCTATATGTTCTATGTGTTGTATTTTATGTATATAATTAATCGATCAATTAATGTTTGGCTTCTACAGAAGAAAACACAACCGAAAGAAAGATAACCAAGATAAACAAAAACGGAAAGGCACCTTGAGAAGGAAGGTGCACACATCCTGTGGGACTCTTACACAATGGTCGTTAGTGGAGTGTTCTCACGAATGTGTGGACGAGTAAAAGTTACAGAGAGGGAAGGAGGCAAACCATGAGAAACTCTTAAAAGCTGAGAGTAAACTGAGGGTTGATGGGGAGTGGGAGGACGGGGAAAGTGGGTGATGGGCCTTGAGGAGGGCACCTGTTGGGATGAGCACTGGGTGTTGTATGGAAACCAATTGACAATAAATTTCATATTTAAAAAAAATAAACATTAAAAAATAAAATATTTGCCAACAAAACAAAACAGAAAAAACCCAGAAACCCAAGTCAGGGCCCGTTGTTTCTTCGCTACATAGGGCCATCAATTAAAAGACTGCAAAGCTTTTCAAAGAGATCACTCAAAAGCTTCTTCTCAGATTCAGCCCTGTTTGTTTTTACATGTTAACGGAAGTAGTGTGGAACACTTCTATTAAGTTAGACTAATATCAAGCAAACAACACCACACCCGGCTACCATCTCCTTCAGGCTAGGGAAAAGCATTAGTGAGAACCACTGGTTATTGTATGAATCACATGTTGTTTAAGCTTCAGGGAAAAGACACTATCTAGATGGGAACCAAAAAGGATGAACATAATCTCTTTACGCAAGAGTTATCAGCAGTGACCTGAACTATTTGAGAGATCATAAAGCTCCAAATCCCACTCATAGATACAACATGAACACGCACAGTTAAATATAACATATAAATATGGGGAGTGGGGAATGTGAGCTGGGGAGGAGCAGAGAGGGAGAGAGAGAATCCTAAGCAGGCTTTGTGCTTTCAGCGTGGAATCTGGAAAGGAGGCTCGATCCCACACACCATGAGATCATGACCTGATCTGAAATCAAGAGTCAGATGCTTAACTGACTGAGCCACCTAGGCGCCCAGCATTTTTTTCTTTATATTGCTGAGAGTGAGGGTTGCTTCTGGCTAGCAGCTTTAGTATTTATTGCTTTGGACACCAAGTTCTGTCTATATTTAGCTTTCTGAAATATAATTGCTAAAAAACTATAAACTTCAAAATCAGCAGGCTAACTAAAATGTTTTTGAATGGATAGTGGAACAAGAAAGGGTTTCCTAAGTTAAGGGATTGGCTGACTGATTGTACCTGCTTCATGACTTGAAATGCATACTTCTTCCCTAAATAGTGAGCACCTTAAAGGAAGTCTCAACTCTTGCTCACTTTTGAATTCTTAGCTCTTAGAAGATTCAGTGAATGTTTTTTAAAGAGAATTTTGAGCTAGCGTTTTCTCTTTGGGCTACCTTATATCCCAAGCTTGCAAATATTCAGAAGAGTGTCAGGTATACAGAACACATCTGTGTTGTTCACACACATAAAGTGAGTGACTGAATATTTGTCTTCTGCTCAAGTTTGTGTCAAGGGAGGAATTGGGAATTTTAGAGAATGTGATCTAAAACATTTCTTGGGGGGGGGCGCCTGGGTGGCTCAGTCGGTTGAGCGGCCGACTTCGGCTCAGGTCATGATCTCGCGGTCTGTGAGTTCGAGCCCCGCGTTGGGCTCTGAGCTGTCAGCACAGAGCCTGGAGCCTGTTTCAGATTCTGTGTCTCCCTCTCTCTGACCCTCCCCCGTTCATGCTCTGTCTCTCTCTGTCTCAAAAATAAATAAACGTTAAAAAAAAAAGTTTTAAAACATTTCTTCGAATAGTGGAAGCTAATTTGGGGGTTATGTCAGACTACTCTGATAATTTCCTGTGATTAAAAAGCAGGGTCTAACTACTGAGAGAAGAGAGACAGAGAGAAAGAGAGAGGGAGAAAGGAGGAGAAAAAGGTGGGGAAGGAGGAGAGGGGGAAGAGGGAGAGAGAAATCCAGAGACAGCTTTGAGAAAGGTATTTAGGAAGCGAGGGAGGCTGGCTTCTCTCGCCTTTCCCAACTCCCTCATTTCTTGCCATCTCATGTCTTCTGTGGATGCCAAATACCCATGTGCTGTGGCTTCCTCCTGACACTGATGTGCCTCGTGAGTAATTAAAAGTAGGCAAGAACCAAGACCCAGGCGATACTGCATACCCTTTACTCCTGTTGTGTAAATGGTAAACCCTCAGTGAGCATTTAGTGACTGACTAGCTTTCCTGATCATATAAAGCAGCAGCCTGAAACACCTAGATATTAAGATAATTCATATTTTCATGAATGTTCAGATATTCCACCTAGGTCTTGCTCAAACATTTATGTTGATAATTTACCATATGGATATAAAAATTCGGTAAGTTTATCTAACGTTTTTCATGAGTAACTTAGAAATAAGGATAGCAGTTTTGCCATTTGGGGGGATTATTTGATTTTTTTTACGTTTATTTATTTAGTTTCGGCGGGGGGAGCAAAGAGAGAGGGAGAGAGTGAATTCCAAGCAGGCTCCACACTGTCAGCAAAGAGCTGGACACGGGGCTTGAACTCATGAACCACAAGATCATGACCTGAGTTGAAATCAAGAGTCAGATGCTCAACCAACTGAGCCACCCAAGCACCCCTGGTTTTGTTCTTCTTAGTACATTACAAATATAGTGGAGTTACTATTCCTGGGCTGTGCCCTGTCACATGAATTTATTAAATATCTTCTTGGATGTCCGCTCCAAGTTATACACACCTTTGCACTTTTCATGAAGACTTTCCCCAGCAAATATAGTCCTCATGATTTCAATAGTGAGAAAAAAGAGGAAGATAAATCCATCAAATTCACATCACCAACTTGTTATGAAAGTGGCACCAAAAATCCATATCCGGCTATGTTTTGTTCAGCATTCAGAAAGAAGGGGCATTTTTGTCATCACTGCCCCTCCCAAACATGTTCCAAACTTGTACTGGCTGCAGAGAACTGAGAGCTCTCCTACGGTTTTCATTGTTTCTTCAAAGGCATGACTTTGGCCAGATCCACCCCGTTTTAGCATTATGACTGCTCGATCCAGGCTTCCTCCCTCACTCTGGTGTCTCTGACCATCAAAGACAGATGGAAGGCTTGGTACTCTCTTTAAAGACAGGACTCTGCAAAAGGAAGAATACTACTAATGAATCTAGTGAACTAACGACAAATGCCTGGCTAATATTTAAAGATTAAGCTTGAGAAATAGATTCTGTAAATGTATTTCCAGACAGGTTTAAATCCAAGGGACAAAGGATTCAATATCATGGCACGGAAAAGAATAAAGCCATCAATATGGAGTGTGGTCATGACTCTACACATTTCATCTCTGACGTGAAATCTTTGTCTACCAAATGTTCATTTTCAGTAATGTTCTTTGGTTGTTAAAGGGTGAGCCCAGCGCTGGAGGGAAAGTTGTTTTCTAGCTTTGTGACATCATGAAAGCCGCTTAAAAACTCACTAGAAGATAAAAGTATTGATTACCAATGCCATTGTCATATTAATATTCTATGATTCCAACAAACCACGGTCGACCTAATAAAAATTATATGTTATTATAACATAAGATTAGGAAAACACTGGGAATGCATAATAAGTTCTCAGTAATCTTTCATTTAATAAAGGGCCTTCTTTTACTTTATTTTGAAAATAACAAACCAATGAATGAAGGAATGACATTTTAAAGGTTAGGAAACTATGATTGTCAAAATTCTGTTTAATTACATAGTTACAGTTCATCACATGATAATAAAAATGTAAGGAAATCATATAATATTATAGTGCTAACAATATTAAGTAACACATGGGTAAAAACCATTAATTTAGATGTTTAAAATCTCAATCATGCAAAGCTGTGATGTAAAGTAGTATTTTTGACCTGTTTTTTGTAGAGATGGAGGACATTTTAATATTGCACAACTGTAAGTTACCCTCCTTGTAGCCATATCAGTTGTCAATTTCTTAGAATTATGAGTAAGACATTCATAAGGATTGATTGGGGTGTCTATTCAGGATTGAGATATAGAAACTATGAATTCAGAGGAGGTAATTCTTGAACTATGTATTTCATTTTACCAAGGGGAAAAATCACGCAGACAGATTTAAAAATAATGTAATTTCCTAATTTTATTATTGCCTCATTATTGTAACATTTTCTGTTCTGCCAGAAATTCACATTTAGGTTTCAGGGACAGCTATTCCTTTGCATTCTGTTCCAAAGGTGGCTCAACTAGTATTTAAGTACAGACGCCCCCAACCTATTATTTATCTGGAATAAATTGCGACCAAAAATAAGGTATGCCAACTCATATAATTCCCAATAGAAGCAAATTTGTAATGGATATTTTATTCCTTAACAAGGGCCTAAGCGTCCAAAGTTATTTTTTTATCAAAATAATCATAAACATTATATTTAATCAATGACAAATGACATCTCTTTACAGTATAAGACCTCACACAGTATAAGTTAATTTAAAAGAATTTATAGAAAGAAAACATATAACACATAATTTAATATATTGTGAAGATTCATAAGGATAAGGATTTCAAAAGATGGGATAATTCTGGGTGGATCCAGGAAAAATATAACAAGTGTGGCACATGTAGAGTAGGTCAAAAGTAAAAAAAGTGCCTGTGTGTGTATGTGTGTGTGTGTGCGCACGCGTGTGTGTGTGTGTGTGTGTGTGTGTGTGTGTTAGGGTTTGTGTGGAGAAGGTCCAAGGGGCCTCTGCAGGTCCTGGGAGTTCTGTTTTCTGTAGTAAGGATGATACTGGCCTTTATGCTCATTTATTGTCAGGGAGTAGGTGGACTCATTGTTGTGATTTATATACTGCCCGCTGTTACCAAAATAATATAGAGTGCGTTATAACTGGAAAGAATCCGTATTCTCTACTTCAGGTCTTCACAAAAATTTAGAGCCTTCTTCCCACTGAACCCGCTGATAATAATAAGCAGTGTTCTTTGAATTACGCAATAGATATGTAAATCTGAATTTGATTAACCAAATTATTTCATATTGACCTATATCATGCTAATTTTTGATTTATATTTAACATCAAGATGCTGTTGTCATTTTATTCTTCACGTTCCTTGCCTTTCAGTCCACTTGGCAGACAGTTAATGATACTGAAACACCCCAGGAGCCCTCTCACATTGTTTTCTTTGAGAGAAAGTCTGCAGCAACTTTTGGAAGAAAATAATTGAGTCATCATCTCAATTCACCTTATTTTAGTGAATTTAGACTTTTAAATTTCAGATTCCCCAAAATAAGCAAGTCTTAAGAGGTTGTGGATCGTGAGGGTATTAGGGAAGCAATCTGATCCCAATGTGCACACAACTGCCAGGTCAGGGTAGATCCTTGCCTTACTGTATGCACGATTCTGTGCACACAAAAAGGGCTGGTTTTATGCTCTCTTTAAGTGGAAAAGCATCCTAAAAGCAAAGAACAGATGGAAAAAGTTCATTGTATCAACAACTAAAACTAGCCCCAAATAACTATTAAAAATTTTAAGTTTATTCATTGTTTTTAAAATTAGAATAGGGGATATAGTGTTGTAGGCATAGAAGAGAAGGTAAAATATAAACTTATTAAACAGAATTATTAGAAGGAAGCTGTAATATTTCTATTACAGATGTACTTTCCCTCGCCTTTAAATGCTTACAAGATATTAAAATCTCAAACTAGGGAAAAGTGTATGAAAATCATGAGTAAAGTGTGGTTTTCATATTACTTAGTAATTTTAACCTAGGTCTCATTTCTCTAGACTTCAGTTAAATAGTTGTCTAATGAAGTGTATAAAGAAAAACTTGATATGCAAGCTATTTCATTATAAAAAGAGTCATTTTCCAACTTCAATTGCGAATGGAAGATTTTTGAAGTTCACATGAAACAAAATGTAGCCCCGATGTTATCTAACAACATTGTGACAAATGCCATAAATAATTAAGCCAAAGTGCTACAGAGAGATAAAGATCCCCGAAATAATAATCACGATTACAATATGATGAATTAGTAGGAATACAAAACATATACACTTAATTTATTTTTTTACTTTGGCTATCACTTTAGAATAAATAGGTTTGAATCTCCAACAAGAACTGGGTGACAATGTAAGAGTCATAGAATTTATACCAATCATTCATGACCTACAAGACTAATGATTTGCCTCATAAAGCCTCTCTATTGACATTGTTGTTGATGAGTCCAAGAAGGGTTAGGAACGTCTGAAACAATTGAGGAGACACTTTAATGTTCCAGGGCCTATTTATTTAGAGGCCATGTGGCATTTCTCAACTCCCACTATGTCTAAACGGGAGACAAGATAGAGACAAGGAAACAGTGCTGGACCAGGAGCCCGGAAGTGGACAAAACTACTGTTTCTTTGCCTTTGAATAAGTGACAACATCCAGGTTTCCTCCTGAGTAGAGTGTAACCTGGGACCTTTATTCTACATGATTGATTCCAGAAACCAGCTAGCATCCTGCCCATCTAGAAAATGTGCCCAACACGTCATGATACTTCCATGAGAGTCTGTAAACTAGCTACTGCCTCAACAAGTTGTAATAATTGTAGAAATGATACACCAAAGGTTCACATTCTCAAGCAAGAAAGGATCTGTGGTAGTTTCAGGGAGAAAAGGGTGGGTTAATCTTTCAAACACATTCATGGGGAATGCACACATGTTGCTCTCCTCAGACATATTTAGCCCCCAGCCAGTGTCACTGATAACATACTTTCATTTGGAAACCCTAATGACGTTGGCCATACAAAAACGATCCTCAGGTTACTGAAGAGACATCTCAGTGTGGGGATTTTGTTAGGCATTCTTTCACCTTCAGTAATTTTCACTAAACCTAAGGAAGCATAATGGTTGGTGGTTATACGTTGTCTTTCTGTGGTCACTTCAAACATGGTGCAACTGACGTCCTCTTTCAATTGCATGCTCAGTACTGGGTGAAGCTAGTCAAAGAAGGCCAAGTCTGTGATATGGAACCGGGGTTAGAATGTTCAGAGAGTAGAGTCTTAGTGTTACTTTGGACATTTCATTGGAGTCTTTATAATTTTATCTAAATTGCTGCCCTCCTAAACTGGTCCTGTCCTCCTCTTCCCCCTTCATGGGAAATTGCACTCTATACATTTCATAGGCTAGGAATTCATCCATGTGGCACATCACCTCGTATTATAATTATTACTGTAAATCTAGTGACTGATTTGTATCTATTTGGAGAAGACCAAGGTTGGGGGATAGTAACGTACAGTTAGTGATTGATAAAGTAATTTGAAATTGCAGGATATTGATCGACAAATGTTAATAGAATTGGAGAAAAATGTATCATTTTCACTTTGAGCAGTTTTAAGTATAATATTTGTTATAAGACCTAACGTGTTCAAGGCCTAAAGCTCAGCCCCACTGATTGTATATTGCCCTTTTATTGTGCTGTGTTATAATCATCAAAACTGGACTACAATTTTTTATAAGAATATAATTTGCTTAGCTTGTTTTCACATAGTATTAATGGTTGATTTTAGTCAGTGGCTCAAATCATCTAGGGAGTAGGGTACTCATGCTTTTTTACAAAGTTTTCTGAGATATTGGCCAAAGAATGAGGGGCAGACATCAATTTTTATGATGTGTTTTTAATATCTACTCTAAAGATACCACATGCAGTAAACAAATTGGATCTGTAAAAAGTATTAACAGTGTAACATTATTTATCAGTCCACTGCTTCTATATTGGACAGAAAGTATTAGTGGTTGACCACTTTATAGGTGATAAATGATTTTCAAACATAATCGCCCAACGAAGACAGAGAAAAATTGTACAAGCTACTAGGATTAGTACTCTAGTTACTACTTGGTGAAAAAAAGTGAGGTTTATTTTTTATAAATATGTTTCACTGTATTTCACATGCTCTATCAAACAGCATCTTCCCTAGTACATAAGTAAATACACATTTCTTATTTCTTTAAGTTCAAATTGTGGCAGTGGCCAGAACTTATTGATTCATAAGTATTTGCAACCTGCATAAATAACTTAGTTCTGAGTGCCTATTACTCATTCGATGAATAAGTGAAAGATGTGTTTCCCACTCCCCTCCCCCCACCAGTGTGGTAAACTATTGGGTCAAGGTTATTTTACACTTTTCCACACTTTAAATACAATGGGTGCAATAATTAAGATTTTCAGGAGAAAACTTGGGGACATAAAAACTGAATCCCCCTGTGTCATCTTTCCATGAGCCGTGTGGACCCTCCGGGCTTTCTCTGCTCTCAGAAGAGCCTCGATCACTCGTGTCAAGTTCCTTCACCACTGGTCTCTTCCAACCTGATACGGAAACTGTGATCATCTTCATTCATGTGCCTAAGTCTGGTTGGAACCCCAGTGGGGTCGCTCTCAGAAAGAGCCAAAGGATGTCTTTGGTTCATAGCAACCCCAATTACAGGAGAGGTATAATACAATTTCTGAAGGGAGAAAAATGACTCACAAAGTAGAGAGGCCTCTTCAGTCAAAAACCTGTGAGCTCAAGTGAGTCGAATACATGTTTACGACCATTGTAATTGCTCCCGTGAAATTGGCTTCATGAAGTTCCAGGAGAGGAGAATGGTACAGTAACTTTTCTTTCATCTTTGGTTTTTGTAGAGGATTTATCTGCTTGTCATTTTTATTACAATGCACACTGCCATATGTCAAGAACAGTAGGCTAACATAAATTCTCCTCTCTGTTCATTTAGCAATTTTAACTTAGCTATGATTACAAGTATAGATGGAGGAGTACAGATGCTAGAATACATCTCCAGAAATGTACCGTGAGAGACTTTATAGCATTATTCTCATTGTGATACGATTGGGTTAAAGGCTTGGGAAGAAGATTTCTCTCACACATGCTTTTGATGACATTATTTTCAGAATGAACTGGCCCAAGATGAGCCTGATCTTTAATATCTCCTCAGTTAAGCTCACTGGTAACGATCCCAAGGAAATGGTGTTCTCGAAGCAATTCCATGCAGGTATTGTGTCTTCCACCAAATAGACACAAGAGCAGACTCATCTGATAAGCAGAATCCCCCCCACCCCCGGACTCCCTGTCTGTGCTTCTTGCACATGAATGAAGCTGAGATATGAACCAGGACCCCAGAGGGCCTTTCTCCACAAGTCTCATGTAGTGACTGTGGTCTCTAAGCAACAGCTCAACTGAGTGAGCGGGCGAGAGGCTTGCTCTGAATGTGGCACCACTAGGAGCTGTGCTCAAATGGTCTCAGCGGGGAGTTGCTCTGGTGTGTTTTACTAAGGGCATTTCAGAAGCAAATGCCATGTGCTAAGTGATTCAGAGGCGCTTAACCCCGAAAGCTGGGATTTTAGGGAAGGCTGTATCACCAGCATGAGGAGCCAATCATCTGCTTTTCTGCTGGGTCAGCAAAATTCATGGTGCAGAGAGTTTGAGTAACTTTCTTTTTATCCCTGAAAGCTTAAGATAATTATTTTTCACAGCCACATTAACTCTTATGATTAGCATCTTGATGGGGTTTTCATACTTATCTGAGAGATTCAGAGTCTAGGTAGTTGCTCTAGGTGTAAATTTATCTAGGAGGGACCTAGAACCATTTCTATTCAATAGTCATTCTCTGAAATAGGTTGTCAATAGGCACTCAAGCTACGGAGAGAGATTAAAAAAAAAAGAAAGTCTTATTACAGATCAGCAAAACAAGTACCCCTTCAAAAGACCAACTTTAGCAGTTTAAAGAATTTTGCCATTAGGAAAAAAAATGAAGTTTTTATCTTACATGATCTGGGCTCACTATTCTTTAAACTTGCCTTGGAGTATTTACAAGCTGACCATTTAGGCATGTGGCATCAGATACTTCTAGGTAGGATAAGTTTTATTTTTACTCGAGTGAACTTCAAAATTAAGGGCAAAGTATCTTTGTTGACACTAATTAAATTAGCCAAATTCTTCAGTTCCCTTTAAACCTTGTAGGTTTGTCATTAATGTCAGAGATGAAAAAAAAAATTATATTTGCTCCATTTTCTCTTATAATCCCAGCCAACCCATGTCCATTAAAAAGAAAGTAAAGCCTAGCAAATTCTGCTGACATAGCACATTACAAGGGACCAATGGCTCTTTGAGAACAGCATCTATAAAATTTTAAATAATTGATATCTATAATCCTGTGCCCATTGTTCTTCTGACTGCAAACTAGCTGAGTTCTTTTTAGGTGTGTGTGTATATATATATATATATATATATATATATATATATTTTTTTTTTTTTTTTTTTCCCCTTCCTTGAAGAACAGTTTCTCATTTAGAGTCTTTCTTTTTCTTGAGATTAAATGGAGGCCAGTAGGTGATCACACCCAATCCTTCTCACGTAGTTCAGAGGGATGGCCAGAGAGAGAAACATCGTCAACAACAAGGGAGTACGAGGCAGAAAGACAGCGTGGTAACACGGCACGTGGGACAGCTAGACTGCTTCCTTTGTTTTCCAGGGTCCCTCCTTCTCACATATCCATTTATACTTGTCACAGGAGCAGACTTGACTACGTAAATACTTTTGCTAATAAAAAGCCTTTTTTTTACAGCACTATTTTAAAAATAGCTATTCAACATAACAATCTTAATTTTAATGCACCAAATTACAGTTTTCAACAATGTAAGTGAGCATATCCTGTCACCCTCAGCACACATTTGATATATACTTGTTAGATATACATGGATATAGCCATATCCATATCTATGTTTGTCTACAGATGCACACGCGCACACACACACACACACACACACACAGAGTAGAGCTACAAGGCCCTGCTTAACAGTGTGTTCTAAATCTCATTTTCCCTTAATTGTCACCGGGCTTATTTATATGGAGAGTTATGATGCCATTAGTAGACCTTGCTGGATTTGTCCCCATCAAAACCTTCCAAGCCACGTAGCTTGTGGTGGGTGACATTATGTCTAGGGACAGACCCTGTCATCAGGTGGGAGGGCTGAGCCATGAGGACAGGGGTAATGCCCACCACCCAGGTACAACCCAGTGTGGGCAACTTCTCATGGTGCCCAGGCTTCTGCTACTGCCAGAACCAGGAATTTTATTTAAAGGACGATTTGGATTCTATTTTTGTAAAACATAGATCCACCCCCCGCTCCCCCCCCCCCCCCCCGCCAAGAAATTCAATAAATAAAGGACTTAGCCACAGAGTCAAGGAAGCAGAACTCCAGTGTTTAACCTTCCACTGGGATTGGGCTACACCCGGCCCATGTCAATGTTACTGCGATCGGTCTTCCAGGAGGCAGAGGGTGCAGTGACCCTGCAAGCAGGTCCGGACAGACTGTGTCTCTGGTCAGCAGGCTCTCTGAGTGTCATTGAATGAGGCTGGAGCTGTAGCTGAATCCGTAGCTGCTCGACCGGGACAAAGACTGCTGTGTCTCTTCGCTCTGCTCCGAGGCGTAGCTGGGAAACGTCTGTGCGCGCGACATCTTGGACGAACCAAAGCCGTGACCTGAAAGGAAGGAAGGAAGGAAGGAAGGGGGGTGCTTAGAAACCCGTTCAGAGAAGCCAAGGGATATACCGAAAACAGACACACACACACACGGAGCCGAAGCCCGCAAATCCTCCAAAGAGAGCTCCAGGTAAGCATGCAGGTGTGGAAGACGGAGAAATGTGGTGCTGGACTCCTTTGTGGGTCACGAATGGGGTCGGTATTTTCCTCAAGTGCATCTTGTCAAAACTGCTGGAGGCCAGAGAGCTACGTAAATGTTCTAGGGATCTGAAACTTCTAGTATTCTTTAGCTATTGCAACAAAAGCAGAAAAGCTTTTCTGGAAAAAAAAAAAAAAAGAAGTTGGTTTTGATGGAGAGCCTGGAAGCTGCATGCTTTTCTTCTCTACTCACTTTCAGGATACAATAGCAAATTACACACTTTCCTAAAACCTTTTTGAGCAGGGAGATTACACTTGATCCTAACCCGTAACCATCCATTATCAGGAAAAGCCTTCCCCGTTGTGGAGTTTGGGACCCTGGCTTATCCTGTTGGGTTTGGGAGTACCTGAACCCCCTCCGAGATACGATTAGCCTAAATGATAAGCCTTTAGGGTTACTAAAATAGCCTAAAAGTCGATTCTTCCAGAAAACATATTTAAAGAACATTCTATCCACGCTTTTGCTACTTCAGACGGGTCCAAAACAGAAATGGTTACTGAAAAGCTCATCAGAATGCTGACCATATAGGGAGAAAGTGTCTCTGGATGGCTTCAGATGGACTTTCCAGGGGCTTCTCCAACCTTTTTTCTTAACTGGGAATTAATTATTCTTCGTACTTGGGAATGACAGTTATCTAACGGATGTGCTTAGCGAGCAGAGAAGAAAACTAGATCTTGTGTGAAGGAAAAGACGTATCTAGTTGGATTTGTAATGTTTCTGGTCTCTACCAGGAGGAGTCCAGAGAAGAGAGTCTGCTAACACAGAAATAGGGACCATCTCGTCTTGCTCCTCCGGAGGCACTGTCCTTTGTGAGGTCATGCACCTAATGCCAGTTTCGTCACCAGGCGTGTTTGGTGACTTGGAAAATATCCTTGCAGGTTCTGAAGCTTGGGATCCAGGGAGAAATGTAAATGAATTGGGTAATAAAAGACTAATTAAACTGGCAGAACCTCTTTGTTAAAAAATCGTGAGAGTAAAATCACTTTATTTTAAAAAATATTTTAAATTGATTTTTTAATGCTTATTTATGAGACAGAGAGAGAGAGAGAGAACACAAGTTGGGGAGGGGCACAGACAAGGAGAGACAGAATCCCAAGCAGGCTCTGCACCATCAGAGCAGAGCCTGATGTGGGGCTCGAACTCACAAACTGTGAGATCGTGACATGAGCAGAGCTCAAGAGTCGGACACTTAACTGACTGAGCCACCCAGGTGCCCCCATAAATGGCACTTTGGAGTCACCATTGGGTTGGCCTAGTTCTCTTGTAGACTGAGGCTCCCTGTGAACAGGTTGGGGTGGGGAGATGTGAGTGTTTCTTCTTGGTCTCTCCCTCTGGCCATGCCTGTGGTTCTGCCATCCAAGCTTCCTTCTGAGCTTCTGAACCTTTCTGCTCCCTCCCCCGACTCTCTCAGGGCCCCCTAACCACACTTCCTCTCTTTGTGCCCTTACACTGAGGGTGGTAATGCTGCCTGCTGTGGCCTGTCCCTCACAATTCCTTGTTGGTTCTGTGACTTGCCTCCCAGCACCGTAAATAATAGTCCACTAAACTCTCCTAAAATCTCAGCTGGGCATGTCTTCTCTTTCCTGGAGGACCCTGATGCTGCAAAGAGGAGCACTGGATCTGGGGAGAGGCAGAAAAGGGGAGAAATTAAGGGGATCTGGGGTACCCCTGGGGTACCATCAAGGGTGAGAACTCAGAGCTGAGACCAGGTATGTATGCTGCTTCTGCTAACTGTAGGTGTGACCAACATAGTGAGTCTCACTGTGTCTCCTGGGTTCTCAGTTTCCTTCTCTGCAAACTCCGGATGACATTCATGGTACCATGTGGCTCAACTGATTATGAAATCAGTGAATAGTAATGGAATTCAAACATGTTAAGTGCTATCACCATAGTGAAATGATCAGATGTCACCATTGACTCCAGCGGGGTCACCTCTATTGAATGGTCAGAGAAGTTCTCCTGAAGAAGGTGGCATTTTGACATGATATTTATGCGGCAACGTTATGGCAGAGTCATCGGATATGGAAAAAAAATCACTTAAAAGTTTTAACAATTTTGCCTCCTTATCTAACCATTGACTTATTGGATGATAATTCACAGGTCTTATGAGCGGAGATGCTGGCATTTATCAGCATAAACCAGCTGGATATTCTAATATTAATATAACATCCCTGGCCTTGGTTTTATCTCGTTATTAAAAAAAATAGAAATATTTGAAAGAGAGCAGTGCTGGAGAATACCTTTAATTCACATTACTTGTGGGCTAAAAGCTAAGGCTTAAGTTGTGAATTTGGAAGAGTCTTGGGCAAATGGCTTTTCACCCTAGAATCTTGAGTTGTAAAAATTCAATCGTGCAACTAACATTTGTGAAACATCTGCTACAACAGTTCAACACTCCAGAGGGGAGACGCGGCAATGGCAAGTGCAGTCCCTGACTTTACAAGGAGTCCACAAGCTGCTTTGGGAACGACGGCGTGGCCAAGGACAGACCACAATCAACACCACTGCCCTCTGCTCCCCGTGTTGTAAGGATTGAGTGGCACACCCCCTGGGAAAGCACCTGGGACTCAAGATACCCAGCAGATGCTAGTTTGCTCCCTTCTGTCTCCGCTGAACGGGTGCAGATTCGTGTTGGTGTTCTTGGCTAATGTCTGAGCTTTCTCCGCCACATCGGCATGCTGCCCCTCACGGTGACAGGTTTCAAACATTTCTCTCCTTCAAGGTCAATACTGCCTTCTTCATCTCTTCTACGAACAATTTCTAGTCTAATTGGAAATTAAATTGTGATTGTCTTTACTTCAACCATTTCTTTACACACACTTCACAAATGATGCTATTTAATGCTTATCACAAGAATAACATATCTCAATCAGAACCGTACATATGAAGGCTTAGTAAATGCTGTTTGATTACGGCAACAATGAGTAGGAGAACAAAAGGGAGAAATGATTAAGCATTTTCTCAGTATTTATTTGAATTATGCCCTTTGGCACTGTTGATGAAAACAAAACAGAAATCAACTTTGTGGCTTAAATTAAACACTTGCTCCAATCGACTGTCCACAGCACTGAACAGAAACCCTATTTAAATGCTTCCGACACTTTCTCTCCAGATCATCCCCTGAAGACAAATAAGGTGAATATGTACCCTGGGGATGTGGGGAATTCTTTAACTTAAAAGCAACAAATATGTTAACGGTTGTTAGTCTATCCTAAAAGTCTTCCTGATTGATTGATTGATTGATGTTTATTTATTTTTGAGAGAGAGAGAGAGAGAAAGAGAGAGGGGAGGGGCAGACAGAGAGGGAGGCACAGAATCCTAGGTGGGCTCCAGGCTCCGAGCCATAAGCATAGAGCCCAATGTGGGGCTTGAACCCACAAACCGCAAGATGATGACCAGAGCTGAAGCTGGATGCCTTACTGACTGAGACACCCAGGTGCCCCACAAAAGTCTGTTTAAATTTTTGTTTCTATTCCATTTTATATTCATGTTTGTTTTAATAGAAAGTAATATTTTCTACCCTTATTTTCAGGTAAACTGACTATCTGGGGAAGAACAGGTATTTCCCTGACAACTGGAACTATACTCTGAGATGACACTTCAGAACATTCCCCTACTTCCTTCTTCCGATGGTCTGTGCACAATCCCCACACTGAAAACCATTGTTCCTTCCATAATGACAGAAATATACTGGATGTTGAGACATTGAAAACATTCACTTATGGGGCGCCTGGGTGGCTCAGTCAGTTAAGCGTCCGACCTCAGCTCAGGTCACGATCTCGCGGTCCGGGAGTTCGAGCCCCGTGTCGGGCTCTGGGCTGATGGCTCAGAGCCTGGAGCCTGCTTCCGATTCTGTGTCTCCCTCTCTCTCTGCCCCTCCCCTGTTCATGCTATGTCTCTGTCTCAAAAATAAATAAACGTTAAAAAAATTAAAAAAAATAAAATAAAATAAGAAAACATTTTTTTTTAAGGCAGAAAAATAAAAAATAAAGCAGTTGCTTCATGAGAAACAGGACAGCCCAGGGTCAAGGCATCAACAACGGGGCCCAAGTAGACACCGAGGAGATGCCATCTTCAACAAGGGGTTTCTAACCACCAGAAGGAAAAGGAGAGGACAGGTGGTAAGTCAGGCCTGGACGCTGAAGGACAGAATGGAAGAATGGCTGGGGACGGGGGGGTTGCAGAACAGAGGTCACTAAGAGCTCTCCCTGCAGAGAATCATGGGCCCGAAGGGGTTTTTTTTTTTTTTTATGTTTATTTATTTTTGAGAGAGAGCGAGTGAGCAGAGGAGGGGCAAAGAGGGAGAGAGAGAAAGAGAGACAGAGAATCCGAAGCAGGCTCCAGGCTCCCAGCTGTCAGCACAGAGCCTGACTCAGGGCTCCGACTCACGAACCATGAGATCATGACCTGAGTCGAAGTGGGACGCTCAACTGACTAGCCACTCTAGCTCTGACTAGCTCAACTGACTGGCCCAGGTGCCCTGGGCCAGAAGGTTTTCATAGGTGTCTAATATCTGTATGTTCACCTGGAACTAGGCAGGAGTGGAAGCCAGACTAGAGGCAAAAGTGGTCTGGAGCTGTCGGCTAGTATCTCAATAACGACTTAGCTTATAGTAGTTATGCTTCGAAATGCCAGGGACTCACTGCCAACATCTTTTCTCTTAGCTGTGTTTGAATTTTACTCAATTCATTCTAATTACGGTTCAAACCAGCTTATGTTTTCGTTTAATCTTTGTGCTCTCCTGGAGGGCACTTCTGAAATTTCTGTGCAGATTCCAGGATCCTAGTATCTTCATGACCCTTGAATAGATTTGCTGGGGGTATTGAGGCTCGGGTTTGGTACATTTGAGCCAATGGGGGAATAAAAATCATGAGTTTCAGCCCACAAAGAACGTGATGTGTAGGGTGTCTGGGTGGCTCATTGGTTAAAGGTCCAACTCTTGGTTTTGGTTCAGGTCATGATCTCACAGCTCGTGGAATTGAGCCCTATGTCGGGCTCTGTGCTGACAGTGTGGAGCCTGCTTGGGATTCTCTCTCTCTTGCCCTCTCTGCCCCTCCCCCACTTGTGCCGTCTCTGTGTCTCTGTCTCTCTCAAGATAAATAAATTTATTTAGAAAAGTGACTTGTACAAGCCATGATATAATGACCACTGTTCATTAAGTGCGTATTTCATGCAGACGTTAGAAATATTATTTTTAAAAATCCTCACATCGATTCTATAACGTGAAGTTGCATATCCTCATTCTACCTGTGGAAAGACACAAAACTGAAGCCTACCGGTGTTTAACGACTTGCAAAGCTGACCACTGGTAGAGCACAGAGTCAGATCAGATCTGGTAGGTAGAAACTGAAGCCAAAGCCCTGGCGACACTTTGATACATTTCCTCACAGAACTCTTTTTTTTTTTTTTTCATTTTTTTGTCTCTCTCTTTTTTTTTTTTTTTAGACAGATGGATTTTTCTGTTTTTATTATTTCGTAACTTTTATTTTTTATTAAAATTTTTAAAAAACATTTCATTTATTTTTGAGAGACAGAGAGAGAGTGTGAGCAGGGGGAGGGGCAGAGAGAGAGGGAGAGACAGAATCCGAAGCAGGTTCCAGGCTCTGAGCTGTCAGCACAGAGCCCGACGCAGGGCTCGAACTCACGAACCACAAGATCATGACCCGAGCCAAAGTCTGATGCTTAACTGACTAAGCCACCCCCACTTTCTAGTTTTAAAAATTGAGGCATGATTGAAAAATGTAGTTGCATGTATTTCAAGGGTCCAACGTGGTGCTTTGATATATGTGTGTGTCATGGAATGACCATCAAGATAGTTAACACACCCATCACCTTACACGGTTAACTCCTTGTTTGTGTGTGTGGGGAGAATGTTTAAGATCTATGTTCAGATGATGTCTTAAGGAGAAAATGGAAATTTTTATTTGCTATAATTCTTTTCTAAAACATTTAAACTAATGCAAGGAAACATTTATCCATGAGAATGAGACTTCCCTACATAATACACAGTTAGAGATTTGAGTTACAACAGAAATATTACAGAGAAAATTGCTGAATGTTACACAAGTTTACTTTGGAGGAAGTTTGCAAAATGCTTAGACTAACTATGAGGAATGTGAATGAAACTTTAAAATTTACTATCAGGTTTTCATGTCATGTAGCACAGTTTTATTCTGCAATAGACACAAGGTGAAGCTTGCATTGAATCTGAGGACTTCTGAAATGAGTTTGAGGAGATGTGTCAAAAAATTTGCTCAGCACTTGACGAAGATTTCATTTTTATTTATTTACGTTTTTGTTTAAATTCCAGTTAGTTAACATAGTTTCAGATGTACACGATAGTGACTCAACACTTCCTACAACACCCAGTGCTCATCACAGCAAGCACCCTCCTTAATCCCCATCACCTATTTAACACAGCGCCCCCCACCTCCATTCTGGTGACTGTAACTTTGTTCTCTATAGTTAACAGTCTGTTTCTTGGTTTGCCCCTCTCTCTCTCTTTCTTCCCCGTTGCTCATTTGTTTTGTTTCTTAAATCCCACATATGAGTTCAATCATGTGGTGTCTGTCTTTCACTGACTTTTTTGCTTAACATCATACTCTCTAGCTCCATCCATGTCATTGTAAATGTCAAGATCTCATTCTTTTTCATCGCCGAATAATATTCCATTGTGTATATATGTATGAATGTGTGTGTATGTGTATATATACATATATATATAGATACTATTTATATATATACACATGTGTACATGTATATAGATGTACACGTGTACATGTGTATATATGTATATATACACATACCACATCTCCTTCATCTATTTATTAACCAATAGACACTTGGGCTATTTCCATTATTTGGCTATTGTAGATAATTCTGCTATAAACATTGAGGTACATGTATCCCTTTGAATTAGTATTTTTGTATTCTCTGGGTAAATACCTACTAGTGTGATTACTGCATCACAGAGTTGTTCTATTTTAAACTTTTTGAGGAACCTTCATACTGTTTTCCAGAGTGACTGCACCAATTTGCATTTCCACCAAAAGTGCAAGAGGGTTCCTTTTTTCTCCACATCCTCGCCAACATCTGTTGTTTCTTGCATTGTTGATTTTAGCCATTCTGACAGGTGTGAGGTGATAGCTCACTGTGGTTTTGATTTGTATTTCCCTGATGATGAGTGGTGTTGAGTATTTTTTCATGTATCTGTTGGTCATCTGTATGGACAAAGGTCTGATTTTTAATCGTGTTCTCTGTAGAAGTTTGCCTACAGCTTTTCTTTCTAATAACTGATCAGGTTGATTTTCCGGAGATCTGGGAAACATTCCAATAATCACAAACAGAATTTTGTCTTCTTGTATTTGTAAATATCTTCTTTGTGAGTATAAGACCACAACACCCAAATGGTCTTGGCTTTCAAACTCTTTATATCTCACCATTATGAATTATGGCCCTCATGATGCTGATATAAAAATCCAAATGGCAAATGATAGTTGATGAGATTGGGAGATGGAGAGGGGGCACGTCACGGACTGTTATACCCTATACTAAGCAGATTGGATATTTTTTTCTATAGGTGACAAGAAACTTCTGAATAATTTTAATAAAGTGAGTGATTGGATCAGGTATGTGGTTCGAAATCTCACTCGGTGGGACTGTGGAGTAGCTGTTCTCAACCCTTTTTGCACCCTAACATGTTTGATGGGTAAAATGTAGCCCTTTTCTCATAGAAAATTTCTCATGGAATGCTACTGCAAAGATAAAACGATGCTTCTGGTTTTATGTACATTTCCTAGGATTTCCTTCTAATCCTTCCCCAGTTTCTCCAACTGATCAGTATCCCTCCAGGTCCAGTAGGAGAGCTGAAAATTGCTGGTGCTGATGTAGATAAAAAAGACTGAGGCCGGAATAGTTGGGTGTGCTCAGGCGTTGATAAAGTTCACTCTTATTGACAAAGATCGACACAAGTACTGGTGAGTGTACTTAAAGTCAACATTCTAAATTCTGAATTACACAATCAATAAACCATGCAGTAATTTCAGAAGTTGGAAATCTGCAACCTACACCATTGGTTAGTAGCACTTCCTGGAGAGTAGTTATTGCAATATGTCTGTCCTAGTAGCATAAATATCTGGATAAATAGTGAATAAGAGACCTGAGGTTCACGAAAACAGAATCAAGAAGCATAGGACAAAGGAAGATTCTGCTGACTTTTCTTATGTTTTACGAGAAACTGCTGCAAAGAAATCCGGATTACTTTTCTAGGCAGATTGAGCAATCCTTACTAGGATAACGGTGCGTTATCATTGCACCCAACAGCCAGCAACAAAAGTCATCATCTTAACCTCTTGTTTGTTTTCAATTTTTTATGAATTATTTTTATTTTACTCTCACTGTATGGGAGATGGAAATCTATTTTTGTCAGCTGTTTTTCATATGAAGTTCTAATGTCAAAAGGTTAAAAAAAATGTCTGCTTAGAATAATTGCCATTTTATTTTATTTATTTTTTTTTATTAAATTTTTTTTTTCAACATTTATTTATTTTTGGGACAGAGAGAGACAGAGCATGAACGGGGGAGGGGCAGAGAGAGAGGGAGACACAGAATCGGAAACAGGCTCCAGACTCTGAGCCGTCAGCCCAGAGCCCGACGCCGGGCTCGAACTCCCGGACCGCGAGATCGTGACCTGGCTGACGTCGGACGCTTAACCGACTGCGCCACCCAGGCGCCCCAATAATTGCCATTTTACAGTGTCATGTGGCCCGCAGTAATTTCACTGAAAACAGGCAGAGCGGGGCAGTGATGGACAGCATAGCCTCCAAGGAGGGTCCTGACACCCACACTCAGCAGATGACATTGCGTTGGACATAGTTACACATCAAATAAGAGTGTGCCAGGCTCTGGGTGATTCTGATCATTGAAATTTATTGAGCACGAACAATGTACCAGGAAGTGTAAGACGTTTGGCTTATGTTGATGCATTTAATCCACCTGGTGACCCTGCAGGTTCGTGCTCTTCTCGCTTAGGGACACAGACACTGAGGTTGGAATTCAGGCTGCCTGGCTCAAAACTCTACATGGACCCCAGAAGGTTAACTCTACCCATAGGTAGCACAGCGGTCAAGGTAAAAGGCATGGTTTTGCAAACAAAAATGTATCAGAAAGGCAAGAGTGCAAGCAAGTCTCATAACTTTTTATTCTTTTAATTCCAGTTATCTTGGCTTTCAGAAGAGCACAGGATAATCTGATATGTATTTCATATTACTTAACTGTAAGAACTGGATGCACACTAGTTTTTCCAAGGGTCTGTATCTCTTTGCACGTTTGACTTCTATTTCACAATCGTGAAAACGAGAAACACTAGTTTTTCTCATTTGTTTGTTTCTATACCTAACAAGCACTTAATTGAATAGGATGCTAACTGTTAGAAAGTTATGACCAATAGCCCATCTGGACTGTTCTTGGATTACATTCACGACAGTGAGTTGGCTAGTGTTACCAAGTTCACTTTACGTTCACTACTGCCTTAGGACGTAAGAATATTTTAGCGCAAACCCTTTATGTTTACATGGCGAATAGCCCTAACTTCATGTAAATTAGTAAATCATATAACAGTTAAGTTTTTCTGGATCTTAGCTGAGTCAAAGACAAAAGTTTTAGGTTTGCCTAAGTCTTTATGCCTCTCTACCTGCAAGTGTCTGTCATTCTATCAGATTTGGGGGGAAAAATGGGTATTGGGAAATTTGACTAGTTCTTTGGAGAAACATCTTAGTTCATATTCTTATCTACACTATGTGTGAAAAGAAAGACCGTGAGAGTAAGTGAGAAAATAGAAAGAAATTTAGAAAAATAGTTTGAACTGGAAGATTTTTCTAAGTACAAAAGCAGCTGAAGTTAAAATAAAATAAAAGTTAAAATAAAGGTGTCATTTTTGACACCAAGACTATAAGAATCCAAGTCTGAGTTTAACTCCTTTAAAACCTGACAACATCCAGTCCTTGTGGAATCTCAATTTTAATGAGACTCTGCCAGGAAAAGGTGGTACCAGTCCCTTCAATTAGTTTCATGTTAGTTAACACATTAGCCTGGATTCACACTGAGGGGTCATGGCAGGGGTGGGGGGGGGTGAGCTTGAAGGGGTCAGAAACTATTTCTGCTAAAAAAATTTAAAGGAAATTTTATTATTCCTTAAGACAGATCTTCCCAGTGTGAGTCCATTTGCCGTTTTCTTTGCTTTGGTTGGATATAGATACCAGCAGTTCGGGTTGGTAGCACTGTCGTCAGAAGATGGCAACTTTTCATCTTCAGGCATATATGTTTTGATCTAGAAACATCCTTTTTTTCCAGACAGCCTATTCCAAACATAAATCCAACGAAATGATAATGCGAGACCGTCGTAGCGGGGAAGAGTGCGGCAGTGGAGACAGAGAGCAGGTGTCTCGCGAGAGTTGAAGTTTGGAGTTAGAGAAGGAAGGTACTCGGAGGACACTGACAGAAGGGAAGGAGAACACTCCTGCTTCACAATTCCTTCCTTCATTTTCTTCTTCTCCTTTTCTTCCATCTCTCATAGCACTTTTCAAACAAGTTGAAGAGAACCAACTGTTGGCACCCAAGATGAAAGGCTCTGCCATCATTTTATTTTCAAGTTTTCAAGGTTCTGGTTTGTTATATTTTCAAGTATATGTGTACTTTCTGAGGAAAAATGATGCTGAGTTGTAAGTCATTATGAGTAGCCCTCATGAGTGGCTACAGAGTCAGAGAAGCTTGGTTTGAATGCAGACTGCGTCACCTTCCAGCCGAGTGCGCCCTGGCGTGTCCCTTAGCCGCGCTAGACTTTAGTTTCGTCACCTATTCGATGAGCTCATGACACCTGGCATGTAAGCATTTAATGAGATGGTGTGTTTAAAGTGATTAGCGCAGGGTATCACATGTAGGGACGACGCAATAAAATAGGGTATTAGTGTTACACAAATTTGGCCCTAGGAAGTTGTTACTAGGCCCTTTTATTTCCTTGAATAAGGAGGGAATGAGAAAAGTAATCTTAGAAAGTTGAAAAAAGAAGTTTGGATGCATAAGAAGCGCATTCCTCCCAGTTGTGAAAGAAACGTCTGGCAGACCAGAGATGTGACACAGTACTGCTGATACCACCAGACTTCACAAGACTTGAGCCCACTTACAAAAATTTAAGTGATTCCAGCAGGTTTAGGAACAAGACCGGGATGGCAAAATACTCTGCCCTTTAGAAATTTGGTGGAGAGATTGTATGGAAAACATGACCTAGGGCGTGATAGACCCCAGTCTGAATCCTGACTCTGTAACTTAAGTGCTATCTGTAAAATGGGAATAATACTGGTGACTGAGGAAGTGAGTGGAAGATAAGGTAACTACACTAACGGATAGACTAAATCCCAATATACTGTATTAACTTTCAATTTGCTTGCCTTTTATTTAAAATGAATTTCTGGATATTGTTTAATTTACTAACAATTAATGGGGCACCTGGGTGGCTCAGTCGGTTGAGCGTCTGACTTCGGCTCACGTCATGAACTCACGGATCGTGAGTTCCAGCCCTGCTTTGGGCTCTGTGCTGACAGTTCAGAGCCTAGAGCCTGCTTTGGATCCTGTGTCTCCCTCTCTCTCGGTTGCTCCCCACTTTCTCTCTCTGTCTCTCAAAGATAAAGATTAAAAAAATTAAAAAAAATTTATTAAACAATTAAGTTCTGATAAATACAAGAGATTTTTTTCCCTCAGAAAATGGAGGGGGGTAAATGTGAGTTGCTCAGGGGTTCTCGGTTGGGTGAGCCCAACAGTCAGAAATCTGAAAGCTGCAATGTTCTCTATCACCTGTAGACAGAGAGTGAGAGGAGTTGAGGAGGTAGAAAACATTTGTGCCTCTCCACCTTGGTGTGTCATCGGTTGAAGAGGAGAGCATGACCGAGAAGCCAAAACTTGCCTGTGACTGAGAAGCAGTATTTCAAAAAACTGAACCCATCCTTGTTCCCCACACAACTTCCCTTTCCTTCTGTACTCGGGAAATGGCACCCATCAACCTAACAGCCCAGGTCAAAGCACTGGGAGCCATTCCGGTCTCTTTGTTTTTCATCCTCTCCCTCCCCGTCAGTCAGCAAGTTCTGTGGCTTCTACCTCCTTGAAACCTCTTGAATCCACTCACTTCCTTCATGCTCACTCCCTCTCCCTTAAATTTGTCTTCAGGTGTATGTAGCTAGCCACGCAACTGGTCTTCCTTACAATGCTGTCACCTTCTCCGACTGTGTTCTCCACCAAAGTGATTATGAACATGTGATCTCTCTCCCACATACTTTTTAAGGACAAACGCAACCCCCTAGCATAGTACTCAAGGGCATCAATGGGGATGACAAAGGTATGATTTGGGGGTTCTTTAATTAACCGCCATGTATAAAATCCATCAATTCCACTGCTCCGGTAGAAATCTGTGTAAAGACATTGTTTTTGCATATACACATGGTTTCAAGACAAACCTTCCGGGGCTTTCTTTTAACCAGATTGTTACCCTTAAACTCTTTCTATAGACAAGTGCGAATGTATTGGAGCTTCCCCTAAGACTGTTTGTAATGTGAGCTCTGCTTCCTTCTCCAGCTTCATGTTTTCCTAGTCTCCCTTACACCCTCTGTTCTTTCTAATCCACCGCAAGTTCCCTAAAAGAGCAGGTTTTCCATACCACGACGTGGGCTTCTTCCTCTACGGGAATGCCCGCTCTTACTGTCATTATCAACTCTTACTTAACAGGCTAATTCCTGTTTTTAGTTTGGAATTCATCGAAGAAGGCTTACACATTTCTCTTCACCGCCTCACCTGCCTGAGTCGGGAGCCACTCCACGGTGTTTCCTTAGCTCCACCTGCATACCTCTGTCTCCTCTCTTATGTCTATCTTTATGTCTTCTCCATGAACTTACACTGAACTTGAGGAAAGGAAGCTTATTTACCTTTGTGTCTTTGGGCCCTTATAAAATGCCAGCTCACAGCAGGCACTCAATAAATATTAATGAATAAAACTGTGAAAAATGCACACAGCAGCTCACTCCTTGCGCAGAGTAGAACACAGCAGTGTAGATAGGTCAGATACTGCCTGCACATCTTTGGTGACCAATAACTATCTGTTGAATCACAATAATTTAATTATATGGCCTGGTCCTAGCTAATGGGGAGGAAATTACAATTCTTTTTAAAATGAAAATTTAAATAGTAATAATAATAATAATATAAGGTGAAATGTGATTGTCAAATATATGCTATGGGTATAAACATGACAACAAGGAAATGATTGTTTTTGGCTGCATTGGAATGCACTGACCCCAACAAATGGACTACTTGATGAGGAAAGAAGTCCTACGCAGTGGAAGTTTGTTACTAGACAACTCTCCATGAATCTCTTGTAGCTTTGAATGTTTTGTAGCAGAGACACTGATAGTCTTTATTCTGGGCTATCTTTTCAAGGAGATTTGTTGAGCAAACAGCTTTGAAAGCATCTCCCTCTGGAGGAAAGGGGGGGATTTATTTATCTGCAGTGAAAAAAAGATATTTCACTGTGAGACAAAGTTCAGGCTGTATTATTGCCCATTATAAAACATTGGGGTTCCCTAAACTTGTGGTTCTTCTCCTATAATGCAACCTACTTCATGTGTAGGTGCCAGCTGACCTGCTTTGTGTCTCCGTGTCAGAAGTGGGACTCAGCAAACCACCATAAATGCTGATACCCTGGCTGATGCTATTGCTGTGAATAATAAAACACCCTTAGTCTCTGACTCAGGAGTTTCACCTCTTCTGCCAACATCCACGATGCTACGGCAGGCTGACTTGCTAGCTTGCACGTAGGGTAAAATATCCAACACTTCACAGTTCTTGACAATGTTAATAAATAGTGATATGTAATGATTCCCATGCTAAGGGTAGTGCCTTTGAATTTTTGTTGGATTTTACATTGACTCATTATTTAGTAAGATTCTTCTAAGTTTCAGTAAAATCCTTCCTTATCTGAAATATATAACATGTCTTAATGAAATAATTTATGTGATAGTGACCAATAGGATAGTTTCATAGAGTGAGTTGAATAACTCCATCATATATGAAAAAGAAAGTGAATATGGACAATGTTGTTTTCTCTAGAGAATAGGAAATTAAATGGCCTTCTTACCACTCAAATTCTTAGGATTGAAATAATTATTAATGGAAATTTATTTCCAGTAAAGACAGTCTAGTCACCTGAGAATTGTCCAAATTATTTCTTTAAAAGGCTTATACATTTTTGCTGCTATTGTTTTGATGGGGAGGGTCTTTTCTTTAGATGACTTTTTTTTTTTTTAAACAATTGCACCCTGTCAACTAAAGATGAAGTGGGGAAAAAAAATCAGAGAGCTAATTTGGTTTTCACAAGGAAGAAAGAAACATTTATTTTAGGACAAACACAAAGCAGAGAAAATGAATGATTCCTGTGGTTTTAGAATGAAGCTTTTATCCTGTTAGAGCCTTTGTTAAAAACAGTGAAGCATGTTTTAATTCTGAATATGGAGAATTGTTCTCAAAGATTTTCTGCCCCTTAAAATTGCTCTAAAAGACTATTGCTACACCACAATAGGATACTTTAAAGATAGAAAATAAAGAGATTACAGGGTAAATAGCTTGCAAGCTGTGATGGTTAACATTCAGGGGATGATTCACTGGTGACTATATCTCTTATCAGAGTTCTTTTGTTAAGATAGTTTCTTTTTGTCCTCTGTGACAGCCAGTTGAACTGAACCAAGAAGATGCAGTGACAGTGTATTTTAGAATACCCCATTACTGGCTGTTGGAACGTGTGACGGAAAGCACAGAAATGGGGCCTACCTAGGAAGTGTGGTGCAGGGGTTTTGAGAAGCAAGGTGAGAATCATACATGCTCTGTCCTATTGATAACTTTCAATGGCTGACTTGCCTCATGATTCTAGAACATTCTAACTAGGATGTGTAATTTTCACGGGGTGGTTGATATGCTTCTATTGACAAAAATGTGATAATATAATAAATAAAACGCTAATGATTATGTTATTCTGATATTTACAAGCTTTTGCATGATTGGCCTCTTTAGTTTAATAACAATAATTTCCAGTGATGTTTATATACTGTATTGTATCTGTATGTTCAAATTTATGATTTAGCACAACTTTAAATCTCTGCATGGAAAAGAAATATGATATAAAAATCGCAAATTTAAGGCTCAACATCACTCCTACTCTTCATTCTTCGTGCCAGTCTATGCACCCTGTGGAGCTAATCCATGCACAGAGGCAGTCTGATTCTTGATTGGCGTGCACTGAGGTGTGTATTATTGGGACAATTCATCAATGGCTTGCATAATTACGCATTCTATCTGGCCTTTTGCCTTCTACAGGCAATGTCTACCTTTGAAGAACGTTTATTAGGTCTGCATATATACAAAAACATATAGTATATTTTTAAAAATATTGTAAAATATTACATGTATGTTTCTGAGCAAAAACTATAAAGCATAGTGACTTGTGTTCATTCAGATACTTGACATTCGGGGTGTCAGTGTGGGGATTCACGAAGGGTACTAGCTGGTGGTTAAGATCTTTGCCTGAAATCCCATTCAGTCTCTGCGGTTGTATATGCTGGAATAAAAATGGATCTTGGACAGGTTGCAGTGAGTTCCTGAGGAAGAGGCAATTCACGCTTTCTCACAGCCAGGATCACAGAACGCAAGGGGCTACTTGCTTTTTGATGAGAAGCAGCAACATTTTAGGTGCTTTGAAAATCCACATCGATGAAATACTTTTGTCTAGACCTTTTTCTTCATTTCATGCATACTCTTCACCCATCGAGAAACACACATGCTGAAATAGATGGTCATTATCCTAAGGCTAAGATAACGGGCATGGACCAGATTGCGAGACCCTGGTTAAAATGAAGAAATATGTGGAACCCAACAAAAGCAGCAGAGACAGGGGGGTTTACTCACGGTGAAATGAGGCCGCCTAATGCCCTATTTGTGAGAATATCACTGGCTTCTAGAATAACAGGCAGACATTCTCTGACACCGACACTACTGCTGGTGAAACCAGAAACTCCCTTACCTGAGTGTAAAACTTTTGTCTTTTGGGGATTTTTAAACACACTTCTACTGAGCCCTTCCAACAGTCTCTCGAGGGGAGGCCAGATGGGAATTTGAGCCCTTCCACTGAGCACTTCTGAGTCTCTCGAGGGGAGGCCAGATGGGAATTAGCACTCGGATTGCCCTGGTGACGCCTGCGGCGGGTGGGACTACCGGTGATTTCTCCCCCTGGCAGGGTCCTGACTCTTCCAGTGTTTCCTTGGGCAGTGACCACGGAGCTTTTCACGGCGTGGCCTCAAGGCGGCCTGGCAGGCCTCTCCAAGCCCAGGGGATGCCTGCAGGCCGGGATTGTCCTTCCGTGCGTAAACCCGGCTACAGCGCCCCCTGTTCACTCAAACGCTAATCCACGTGCTGCCCTGAGGTGTTCCGTGGCTATGATCCGAGTCCGCAGGAAGGAAGAGGATCTGGGTGGGCCTCGGTCAATCAGCCGAAGCGCTGAGGATTTCCTCGGGAGGACGTTTCGCTGGCGGACGCGGTCCCCAGTCCTGTCCTGGAGCCCCAGCTGCTCTTCCCGCCACGGGCTTGGGACTTGCTGAGCCTCCACGGTCACGGCAGCCGGTCCTTCGCCGCGTCTCTTCAGGGCTTTCATCCACGGACAAACCCACCCGCCTTGAGCGCGCGGCCACCCCTCTCTCCTGCTTCAGGTGCCTCGGGACACAGCGCAGCTGCTTTGCGAGCAGTCCTGCCAACCACAGCCCTTCCGGGGAAAGCCGCGGCTGCAAAAACGGCCGGTCCACTGGCTCGGGACGCACGGCCTGTGGCGGAATCTCAGGACTCGGGAGGCTTCGAGGTCCCCCCGGTTCACGGTCCTCAGCACGAAGGGGAGGGTGGCCTCAGGAGGCACTTGTGTGGGACGGGCGTGGGTAGTGTTTGGTTTTGGGCCTCAACGACTCTCCTGAGTTCTCGGTCCTGGAAAAAACGCTCCGACCTTCAGAATTCTGATTTCAGTGGACTTGCTTAGCTCGAATATGCCTTTGTTTTAGCCTGGATCCGGAGCTCGTCATTGACTTCAGGGCACCCGGGGCGTTTCCCTGAGATGCCGATGTTGGCCGAAGACCTGCGACAGAAGCCCTGTTGCATCCAGCACACGGCGCCTGGGGTCCTGGGCCAAACTCAGCTGTTACGGACCGGCCTGGACCGGGCTGGACCGAAGTGCGGCCCCACATTCTCTTGCTGAAACCCTAGCCCTCAGCGTGGCAGATCTGGAGTAAGGGCTTTCAGGGTGCAGGTAAGGTTGAATAAGACCATACGGGCGAGGTCTTAACAAGACAGGATCGGTGCCTTTAGAAGAGGAAGAGAAGTTTCTCTGTCTCCCCACAGGCTCTGAGGACAGTCCAGGCAGCAAGAAGGGGGCCATTTGCAAACCAGGACAACTTTCACCAAAATCCAACCATGCTGACACCTCGACCTTGGACTTCCAGCCTCCAGAGCTGCGAGAAATAAATTTCTCTTGTTTAAACCAGTCAGTCTGTGGTATTCTGTTACGGCAGCCTGCACTAACCGAGACAAGACTGTGATCAATTTTGGAGCCATCGATTTTAGGGACAAAGAGCCTAAAGGATCACTTTATTATTATTATTATTTTCTTATTTAAGAAGAGAAATGGGTGCCTGGGTGGCTCAGTCAGTTAAGCATCTGAATTTGGCTCAGGTCATGATCTCACGGCTCATGGGTTCAAGCCCCGCACGGGGCTCTGTGCCGACAGCTCAGAGCCTGGAGCCTGCTTCACATTCTGTGTCTCTCTCTCTCTCTGCCCCTCCCTCACTTGAGCACACGCACGCTCTCTCTCTCCCTCAAAAACAAGTAAATAAACATTAAAAAAAATTAAAAGAAATGAGTTTTTCACTAAATGAGATGGAACACACCCAAAATGATCAGTAGTACTTATCCCCGAGGGACAGTCAGTTCAAGACATAAAGGTTTGCTGAATGGCTATACCAGCTGTATAACGGGTTTCATGAAATAAGAAATGAGGGTGGCTCAGCTGGTTGCATGTCTGACTCCTGATTTTGGCTCAGGTCCTGATTGCAGGGTCATGGGATTGAGCCCCACGTCAGGCTGTGCACTGAGCGTGGAACATGCTTAAGATTTTCTCTCTCTGTCCCTCTGCTCCTCTACCCTGCTCACTTGCACTCTGTCTCTTTCTCTCAAAAAAAAAAAAAAAAAAAAAAATCAATGGATTGGACCCTATAATCACTGAAATAAAACCTACTGTGCAAAAACAGTTAAAATGTAACACCTTTAAATTTAATTTGAACATCCTTTGGTGTTTATCGAAGTTGTGAGTCTACTTACTGCTTCCTGGGCAAAAAGGAAGGTGTGAGAATTCTACTGTCTGTGAATAAAGCCCTGAATGCAGAATGTTTTCCCCTTGGGGTTTTCTTTATGTTCCTACTGGTCGCCATTGCTGTAACTTTTGCTCAGATACCATCCTGCGGTCTCGCTGATGGACTCTGGGTACCTCTGGCCTTCTTGTCTCCTGCTGTGTCTCATTCGTGCAGCATTCAGTGGTCAGGGACCGTTCCCACACCAGCAGCTCCGAAACAGACCTCCTTGAGAGTTGACAATTCTAAGAGTACAGGGTCTGCATGTAGACTGATCTCGCTTTCAATCCTATTCGTCTTTAACTGGCAGTCATTTGAGGGCCCCAGGGTTTGCATTTTTCAAACAGAGATAATAGCAGTTATGTCAGGGCTTAGGCTAAATAGAAAGTATTTTACAAAGGGTAACACAGGGGATGTCTAGGTGGCTCCGGTGGCTCTTGGTTTCAGCTCAGGTCATGATCTCATGGTTCGTGAGTTCACGCTCCGCGTAGGGCTCGCACTGAAAGTTTGGGGTCTGCGTGGGATTTTCTCTCTCCGTCTCCCTGCCCCTCCCTCGCTCTCTCACTATCAAAATAAATATATAACCTTTAAAAGAAATTTCAACAAAGGGTAACACATGTAGAGTTCTTTGCATGATACTTCCTCCTGTAAATATCCCACACATATTAATTGCTTGTGTTTATTACTACGGAGGAAGATGCCCCGACATAACAAATCTCCAACCTTTCTGGTCACAAACCATAATCCATCCACTGCAAATCTGCTTTAAGGCCGTGTAGTAAATTCACTCATTTGCTCATGGGGATAATTTATAATGATATGTGTGGTCACAACTTTCATTGTGCACAGTTCCTGTTTTTTGGAAGAGGAACATATCGCCCATGAGATATAAAGGGTAAATTCTATTGGCAGAGAGACGTATAAGAGAAGCTGCTGTCGTTTGGTGTCCGTATATCAGATTGGAAAGGGGCCTGGCCATGCCATATGCCTTTGGTGTCTGGAATTTGATTCTTCAATGATACAAGTAAGAAACAGTGGGTTTGGGGAACATCTCCTCATGGGTTTAGGAGCTTGTTTTATGGATACAAAAAATCACTAAATAGAGGATGAATTAAGATGTTTGATCTGTTTCAAAAACTGGTATTACAATCAATATATTCGGCTCTGCTCTTTTTCTCTTCTGAAGTCATAGTGTTTTATTTTTGGATAGAAACGAGTATTTCTCATATATCCTTGGGGACATAAAATGTAGGCTAGAAAATACAATTGGGTAAGCTTTTGGCTGTGAGGATTATATTTAGTCAACAAAATAGATAATAAGACCAAAATAAAATTTTAACCAAATACCGAAAAGTCTTAAATTACATATATATCTATACGTGTGTGTGTATATCTGTCTGTCTGTCTAGGTAGAAAGACTCAACCCTATGAAATTTCAGGTTTTAGGTCACTAACTATAAAATATCAGAAGTTTCAGAGTTCGACCTAACTACACGCATACAGAAGAAAAGTGTGATTATTGTAAGATTTTGTCACCTGTCACTTTATTTGCTTTTATTTTTGTTTTTAAAGTTTATTTATTTATTTTGAGAGACAGGGAGAGCAAACGGGGGAGGAGGGCAGGTAGGGGAGAGAGAACCCCAGGCAGGCTCCGAGCTGTGAGCACAGAGTCCGATGTGGCGCTCGAACCCACAAACTGCGACATCGTGACCTGAGCTGAAACCGGGAGTGGGATGCTTAACCGACTGAGCCACCCAGCGCCCCGCTTGCTCTTATTTCAATGATGTATTCTTGCCACTTATTCTTGTGTCCAAGCATGACCTTAGTAGAAAGACAGTCGCAGCACCAATCACATGAACACTACGCATGTCAGACCTTATTCCTAGCCCCAGTTCACGGCTTCAAGGCCAATTTTAGCACTTGCCTCTATCATATATTACCGTGCGTTTGAAAATCTAAATCTTTTGCTTTGAGGAGTTTCAGCTGGTAGAAGGAATGCATGTTTGTGGCCCCAGGGGGGCAACACAGCATGGGGGCGAATAAAAGCCAGGCTTGTCCCCTCTCCCTGCCCCCTTCCTTCAAGCCAAGGCCGAGGCATCTCTGTATTTCTGTGTGGTTTCCCGTCAGGGCACCGGATCTCACATGCTGACCGTGTGCTGATGGGTGGCCTCCCTCCCTCCCTTCTGCCTTTATTTTCTGGCTGTCTTGCTGTCCCAGGTGCCGGGACGCCCGTGGTCTGCTGCAGAGCGAGGTCTGTCCAGGTGGCCAAGGGAGCGGGGCGGGCCAGCTCACTTCCCCCTTTCGTTCTTGTGGCGTCACACTTGACCACGGTGTTTGCAGAAGCGTGACTAGATGAGAGGAATCCCACTCCCCATCCCCATGTTAGCTTTTTTTCCCCCGAATCGGGCCACTCTATCTCTGGCCTTCCTGTCCGGCAATTGTGTCTTCTCGTCACTCACGAAACTGGACAAAATCAGGCCGAGCTTCTTGGAATTCAATCATTCATTGGAATCACCCAAAGGACTTCCTAAACACTGACTCCTGGGCTCCACCCCTAGAATTTCTCAGTCAGTAGGTCGGGGGGCTGGGGGGATGCCCAAGAATTTGTATTTCTAACAGTTTCCCCGGTGATGCTGGTGTTGCTACTTGGGGACCACACTTTAGGTCTACGTAATTTCTAAGTTTCCTTAGGTTTTGACCATTTGTGATTGGGAACAGCAATCGTGGTCACTGTCAGTAAACTGCCAATAAAACTATGTAGTTTGGCACTTAAATTTCTTTTTAATGTTTATATTTATTTTTGGGACAGAGAGAGACAGAGCATGAGCAGGGGAGGGGCAGAGAGAGAGAGGGAGACACAGAACCAGAAGCAGGCTCCAGGCTCTGAGCTGTCGGCACAGAGCCCGACGCGGGGCTTGAACCCATGAACCGTGAGATCATGACCTGAGCCGAAGTCGGACGCCCAACCGACTGAGCCCCCCAGGAGCCCCCGTTTGTCACTTTTGACAATGACTAAGGTGGAGGATGTTCATAATATATCCACCAGCATTCTCCTGAGCAGTCTGCCGGGAGCTTGATGTGACTCCAATGTTGGTTCTATTTTCCATTTAAGTATATGCTGAACTTGAATGGCTAGTGTTTACATTTTAGAAATTGGTAGACATAAAAGCCAATTCGCATGCAATCTGATTCCTGAGTGAGCTTGTCATTCAACAAAATAATGTTATGTAATAGCCTGCCTAGTGATGTGAGTCTCCAATTACCTACCCTGCCTTGTAAAATATTGATCCTTAAGGTTGAGGATAATGGGACTACAGTGACTGATAAATAGGATTCACACTGTAATTCTGGATCTCAGAGAATTCAACCAAAAAGGAATTTATATGGGCTATGATGCCTGTTTCTAGTCAGGGCATCAGGCGCAAAATTTATGTTTCTTATCTATCATTCTGCTAGGTTCATGGGTTCTGAGGGAAATAATCCTATTTTCCTGCTTAATAAATACAGGGTAAGCTCATTAATTACACTGAGATTAATGTGGCATTTAGCGCAGATACGAAAAAGTGCACTGCATTGAGTATTTGACCTTTTACATTATTAAAACTTAAAATGGGCTAAAATTTAACATGCAGAACAAATCCAGAAATAGAATTAGCATGCTTCTGAAAGTTTTTATATTTTATTCTGCTGCCTTCCAATAAGAATTTAACGGCAGCAAAATCATCTAAGAAAATACAAATAAAACTAATTTTTAAAAACTGTATGGATACCGTTAAATGCATCCTTTATTACACTAATTATAATAGAACAAGTAATTCTCTTTGTCTGCAGCTCTACTAGGTTAGAGGAGTAAAGACAGACTAGATAAAAAGCACATTTAAATGAGATTATAGATTTCAGTTTAAAATTTTGAAATACGCCCAATACATCTTGAAGGAAAAGCAAAGAATAAAGTACAGAACCTAGTATTTCTTTTTAATGTGTACACACACACACACACACACACCATAGTTTCAAAAGCCAAATAATTTGGGGCACCTGGGTGGCTCAGCCAGTTAAGCACCTGACTCTTGATTTTGGCTCAAGTCATGATCTCATGGTCCTGAGATTAAGCCCCTTGTGGGGCTCCGCACTGGGCGTGGGGCTTGTTAGGGATTCTTTCTCTTTCCCTCTGCTCCTCCCCCACTCTCACACACACCCTCTCCCTCCCTCTCTCTCTCTCTCTCTCAAAAGCTAAATAAATATTTAAAAAACCCAAATAATTAATAATTAAGGAAAATTACTATGCAATCCTTTCTCTTAATAATAAAACGAAAAAGCCTATTTGAAAGGACAGACACAGTTCACGTTACTTTTCTTACTGGTTTCTTCATATATTTGTATCCTAAGAAGTTTCAATTAAGCCTGCAAACCCTCAGTCAAAGCTTCAGGAAAACGTGTATTGCTTGCTAACTCACCATTCTCAAACATTATCATATATATGCTTTATGTTAAATCAGGATTTATTTGAGAACACCGTGGCCTACTTGGCATCTTTCTTTTGTTTCCCTACGTGTGTATGAGAGGTCTCTTAATGGTGCTATGGTTTTATGTAGTATTGAATTAAGCCTACTGAGCTGTAGAAAAAGGTTCAATCAAAATTATGGTACAACCTATTTTGCATGTGGCCGTGTATATTTTTTTAAACTTTTTTTTAATGTTTATTTATTGAGAGAGAGAGACAGAGCGTGAGTGGGGGGGAAGGGGGGCAGAGAGAGAGGGAGACACAGAATCCAAAGCAGGCTCCAGGCTCTGAGCTGTCAGCACAGAGCCCGATACGGGGCTCGAACTCATGAACCATGAGATCATGACCTGAGCCGAAGTCAGATGCTTAACCAACTGAGCCACCCAGGTGCCCCTGGCCATGTGTATTTTTAAAGGGGCTACATCTGTTTTATTTCGCATGGATTATGCCATCAATATCATCTCTTGGATCATCACTTCTCATCCCTTGCTTCTTTCGCGGACACCTCTCAATGACTCTGAAGAGTACCTCCATACCGTTGTCGTCCTCTCTGCATCCTCTATAAAGGACAAACTGGTGACATGAAACCACCTGTGTAAGTGCTCACGAACTTTTGTCCTCTGAGAAGAAAATACTTTCTTCGGTGATGACTTTATAATCTCTCACCGGTATGTATACCCCTGTTAGATACACTCCAAGTACAGGAACTGTGTCTCTGCTTGTGCTGTACAAATTTTGACTTCTTGATAGCACTTCATCATAATAATCATGAAATGAGTGGGTTGCAAACTGCTCTGCCCAGAGCCTCCATTTTGACAGTAAAAGGAAATTCAGCACGGCTTGCTCCAGAGTGATTCCCTCGTTTCACCTTACTTTTGGAGAAGAAATTCATTGTGCCCTTATCCTGTTGTTAAACTTCTCCATTCTTTATTTTCATCCAACCCTGCAGTTACTCCCTTTGGTAGATACCACGCACCAGAGTCAAGGTTAGAGAAAATTTATGACCCATACGTACCACCAATACCAACTGGTGAGCTGTGTTAATGTTTGAGATGGTAGAGTGTTACTGTGAACATGAAAAACCTTGGCTTGAGATTTCCTGGGGAACCTTAAGAAGTCGCTTTGCTTCTAGTTACAAGTTCTGAGGATGTAATATTACAGCATGGTGACCACAGTTACTATTGTACTCTGGAAAGTTGCTCAGAGTAGATCTTACAAAAGAAATGTTGTGTTTAATAGCAAGACAAACAAAACAAAACAAAAAACACAAATAAGAAACAGTCTAAATGTGTGACAATGGGAGTTGATTAGATCTGTTATGCTACAGACAAACTGCCTGAAACAGTATATATATATCGATTAAAAATGATTGTACAAGGATATTTATGATGTGGGAAATACTCATGACATATTGCTAAGGAAAGGCTGTTTAAAAAGGTAGTACGAAAGGTAGGATTCACTGAGGGGCACCTGGGTCGCTCAGTTGGTTAAGCATCCGACTTTGGCTCAGGTCACGATTTCGAGGTTCATGGGTTTAAGCCCCGCATCGGGCTCTGTGCTGGCAGCTCAGAGCCTGGAGCCTGCTTCGGATTCTGTGTCTCCTTCTCTCTCTGCCCCTCCCCTGCTCATGCTCTGTCTCTGTCTCTCTCTCAAAAATAAATAAAGTTAAAAAAAAAAAAAAAGGTAGGATTCACTGAGTAAAAAAAAAAAGTCAAAATAAACAAAACTAAACAAAAAGATTTGACATACCTTTATACCTAATTACCAACACAGTTATCTCTGGGAAATGAATTTAACATTTTTTTTTTTATTCTCATTTTTCATTTTATTCTTAGTGATCTTTCCTTTTTCCAAATTTCCTTCAATTCGTATATTATTTTAACCAGAAGTATATGTCAATTTAAAATGTAGGTTGCTTGAATATTCTAATTATAATATTCTAATTATATGGTTCTTGGGTGATTTATAATATTCTAATTATACAGTTCAATCTATGCCAGATGCGGTTTATTGCTGAAGGAACCCTCCCCCTGACCTTTTGTCCTTGTGGCAAGAATCCCACAAGGGATGGGAATCTCTTGATCCCAAGGGAGTTAGGATTCTCCCTTACCCAAGAAGATAAATAATGATTAATCAAATCATAGCAATTTCCTTTCTCTTTGCCATCTACTTATTTTTCCAGCCTTCCCTGCAGACAGGGATGCCCACGTGTTAAAATTTCTGGCCCATGAAATAGAAGAAGTTTGCGTGGCAATTCTGGAAAGATTTCCTTCACTGTTTAAAAAATTAATAGGCCTCACCCTGAAAACATGTTTTCTCTGTTCTTCCTGCTGCATGTCTTGAGAGGGAACGTGACGCTCAGAGCTACAGCCGCCATGTTGTGAGCACGGGGTACAAGGATAGAGGTAGAAAGGAAACATGCCGAGGACAGTCGAACAGAGAGGCTTTCTTCCTCTTCTGGAGCCAAATCCTTTCTCCCTATTACAGGCATGCTGTGATTACATTTAAGGCTTGCCTGGATAGACCAGGGTAGTCTTACCCTCTCAAGATCCTTAACTTAGTCACACCTGCAACGTCCCTTTTGCCATGTAAGGTAACTCATTGACACATTCTGTAGATTTGCATGCAACGGAGACATTTTTGGGGAGCCACTCTTCAGCCTCTCACAATAGCCTTAGACAATTAAGTGAAAATAATACCTCTGCTAATCGAATCCATATTGTGTTCCGTGGACTATTCTAAAACAAGAGTGAGTGTTTAGGAGAAGAAATATTTACTCACTCAATAGGTGTATCCTTACCTGATAAATACCATAAACATTCTCACTGGACAAATGCAGGCAACTAAGTACAGAGAAGTCAAAAACGTTACCTGATCTCGTAATGCGTGCATGTGGCAGAACAGTTATTTGATCCTAAGCAAAGCCCCTAATCTTCCTCTATGCCACAGGCCACACCCACATTTTGGGACTGCAATTTCATGGGCTGCTGGGAGGGTACAATTGATCTAGATGCTTTCTGTATTCCAAGTTCTGAAGTGTGGGGTTCTTTGCAACTCCAGTATGGAAATATTTTGCCCAACGAGAAAAATTCCAAAGGCATGTCTGTTGTACCAATAAAACCATTAAAACAAACGTTTCAAAAGTCATCTATCATGTTCTTTGGAAAGAGTGTAGTGTAGGAAACAGTCACATATCTGACTACCAGCTTCAACATATATCACCACTGTCCAGAATGAACAAACTGTTTGGATGTTAAGTCCAAGGGGCCAGGTTAAGTAACAGACTCGTGACAATGGGCCACTGTAGAAAAAGAGGCCCCCTGTGTTCTCAGAGGCCACTTTCATAAATACATTTTAAAAACCCAGCATTCTGACACTGCCATGAACCTAAAATAGAAAATGTCTGAAGAAGACAAATGAACACATGAAGCTTTCCCTCCAAATGATCAATTCCGACAAAAGAAAGTAACAAAGCTTTTTGTGTTACAGCAAGCTTATAAGACATGTGTACAGATAAAGGACATTGGATGAGTCATGTTTAATAATAGCACTTAATATCTTTCCCAGAAACAATGGGCAATTTCTGAAGCATAAGTGATTTCTGAAAAGAGGAACACAGCAGAGGCGAAATAAATGCAGAAATGATTTAGTTTCTTTGTTATAAGCAATTTGCAAACATAACGTGTAAGAGCAGAAACTAAATGTAATATAGAATATATTTTAAAATCTCATTTAATGAGAAGCCGCTTGGTAAGTACCTCGAGAAAAATGTGAAAATGCTTTGAAATTAAAGAAATTCATAGATTAGGGGCTTTAGATATCATTTACTGCTTCAGTGCCAGAGAAAGGGAAAGCCAAATTGAATGGCTCCAACTTTTGTGTTTTTATAGCACGTACAGAAATAAAGAAAAACTAAAAATAGTCAAAATAACTCCATGAAGATAAGCTGCAGTGAAAACGTTTCCTTCCTGCTGATTTCAATTTGATCCCTTAAAATTGTATGTACTGGGAACGGACTCCTGCCCCTTGAAAGACAGCTATTATAATTACTTTTATTTGCTTTTATATTAAAGTCAAATGGCTTGGAGAATCATGTTGTGCGGTTTAGAGGGTTTCCCAGCTGATGGCAGCTGAGCCTGGGAGCACTGAAGTGTGTGATAGGAGGCTTGGTCGTTAAGGGCGCCACAGAAATGATGGACATTCAGGATAGAGCCACACCTCAGATTTATGATGCTGTACCTCCCACAAATGACTGAAGCAGCCCGATTATTCAAGACATTGATTCCGCACGATAAAACCATTCCATTTAAATCTCATGGCCAAAGCTTGTTGCTAGTTTTACTTGGGCAGCTTATGGACTTGTAGGGGACACTTCTGATCTTGGATGCCAGTGAGGAGAATATCGGACATATTGAAGCAACGCTCAAGAAGTATGTGTTCTCTCTTTTTCTATGGAGGTTGATGGAGAAACACTTTGTGCCTTTTTTTGCTTTTTTTCCAGAGTGGACACTTTCAGTGATTTCAGAAAGAGAAGTGCTTTTCAAAGCCCATTCATTGCCTCTTGGGTCATAGGTCAAGTCAGAGTTAATGACTTCATTTATTTACAAAGCAAGGCTAGGTGTTCTCAGATTTAAGATACACAATCTTCTTCCTCAGCTAGTTTTCAGAGTATCGCTACTGGCAAAAACAAAAACAAAAACAATTCAAAAAAGTAAGTATTTCTAATTTTGTGACAACCCAATGGATTATGGGGAAAAAATAGAAAAGTGTATAAATGTCAAGTGAAGGAGTGTTTCTGTTTAGTTCACAACTCCGATCAATATCAATCTTGCTTACAGGTCAGTATATAATAGTAATAATTATTGTAACTATGTACTTGGGTTCATGATTTTGTTTTTTAAAGTAGGCTCCACACTCAGCATAGAGTCCAACACGAGGCTTGAACTCACAACCCTGAGATCAAGAGTCAGACGCTTAACTGACTGAGCCACTCCTGCATCCCAGTGGGGTTCATGATTTTTAACATCATATTCAGTGTATAAGCCAATGACTTGCTAAAAAGGTGCTTCATTCTATTTTGCACATTAGAGAACAGAGACAATTAGTAGTTAAGTTTTCTGTCCATGACTGCATAGCTACTATTCCAATGAAGGTGGTCTGGCCTCAAAACTCATGCTCTTACCTCTTTAGCTATCAACAGTAGCAACAGGAAGGGGTAGAAGCTAAATAATAAAGAGCCTAAACATTTAGAAATGACAATAAGCAGAAATTTTCTGTCAAACTGCATATTAATAATATCAATGAAGTAACATATGATAGTATTGTTTTGATTTATGGAAGAGATTCCAAAATTATACAAAACAGAAAATAAAAATTTTCCTGTCTCACAAAATCTGTAAGATCAACTTCCGGCATTTTAGACAACCTGAATTTTCACAGAGATTTGAAAACATAATCTAAGGTGCAAAAGCTATCTACATAAATAATACAGCTATTTTTTCACAAAGAGCTAATTTTAACTCTCATTTAGTTGTTTTTCTACAAGTAACTACATTTGCTACTCATGACCTGTCATTATGTTATGGTCTTTCTGATCATTATAATTGTCTAAATCTTGTCTAATAGGTTCCTTAGTAAAAGCTTACAAAAACAATATTCCCCGATTTTTTAACATGTGTGTGCCATTTACAAGTGAATGTCAACTTTTCTGGGTATAAAAATGTAGTTTATAATTTATTACTTTGAGTATCTTAACGATGTTAATTCATTTTTTTCTAAAATAAGATATTGCTGTCTAAAGTCAAATAATCTAATTCTTTTTCACATAACAATGATTTTACAAGCAAGTCATATGCTTTTTTTTTTTTCCTGCCTAGACATCCAAAGGATTTTTTCTTTTTATTTTAAGTTTAGTAATTTTAATAGGACATGGTATTGTGGGTTGATTTTTCTTTATTATTTCAAATTTAATTTCAAACAAATAAAATAAAAATTATTATTACCATTTTAAAATATTTGTTTCAATTTTTGGAGTCTGACCAGATAAAAAATAACACACAGTGTCTGATTGTATTTGAAGAATTCTGAGAACAAGTTAAACGTTTAGATCTTGTGATGACAGAGATCAGGAAGTTATTGTCTGGGGTGGTGAAATTTGACTGGAAAGATACACAAGTGAGTTTTATGAGGTGATGGGAATGTCCTGTATCTTGTTTTAGGTGGTGGTTATTTGAGTGTAATCTCAAACCTTAAAGATCTTAACATACTACATAGGCATTTTATTGTACATAAATTATAACTCAATAAGAAATAAATTGTATGGGAAAACAAACAAAAATTAAAAAGTCAATCAATTTGTTTTATTACATGAATCTATCTAACACTTCAGAGTATAAACTGTGCTGAAAATCTAAGTCAAGAATCATCATATTTAAAAAGGAAAATTTCATGGGGGCAACAACGGCCTTATTCTATTTCACTACTGTCTGTTTTAATAAATATTTGATGAAAGAATTCACAGAAAGAAGAAATGAATATGAGATCATGAGGAGACAGTGAGGAAGTAAAAAGATACTCCACCCCCACTATGAGAGAATAAACTGTATGTAATATTATTTGTAACAAAACTAGAAAACAGTGTGACATACAAAAAGAAAGAAATATTACAGTAGTCCAAAAAAGAAATAACCTCCAGCTGGGGAACTGGGGATACAAATAGTCTTAGTAGAAGAAGTAAGGACCTCATTTATAGAGATCTGCACTAACAATTAACTCTAGTTCACTGTGGGGAATGTCAATTGGTGCAGCCACTATGGTAAACGGCATGGAAATTCCCCCCAAAATTAAAAATAAAACTATCATAGGATTCTGCAATTCTACTTCTGAGTATTTATCTGAAGGAAACAAAACCCCTAACTCCAAAAGATAACTGCATCCCCATGTCTATCACCATATTATTCGGAATAGCCAAGACATGGTGGCAACCTAAGTGTCCAGTGATAGATGAATAAAGAAGAGGTGAGATATATATATATATATATATATATATATATATGTATATATATATATATATATATATATACACACACAATGGAATATTATCCAGCCATCAAAAGAAAGAAATCTTGCCATTTGCAACAGCATGGATGGACCTTGAGGGTGTGACGCTAAGGGACATAAGTGATACAGAGAAAGACAAATACCATATGGTCTCACTGATATGTGGAATCTAAAGTTAAAAACTGAATACGAGCACTGGGTGTTGTATGCAAGCCAATTTGACAGTAAATCGTATTAAGAAAAATAAAAACTGAATACATACATATAAAGAACAAATTGGTGGTGGAAGGTGGGGCAAAATGTCTGAAGGTGGTCAAAACATACCAAATTCCAGTTCTAAATAAATGAGCTGTGGGACATAATGCACGGCATGGTGACTACGGTTAATAATACTGTATTATATATTTGAAAGTTGCTGGAGAGTAGCTCTTAAAGTTCTCATCACAAGAAAACACAAATTTGTAACTATGTGTGGTTATGGATGTTAACTAGACTTATTTTGGTGATCATTGTACAGTATATATAACTATCACCTGAAACTATTATGTTATATGTCAACTATATCTCAATAAACAAACCAAAAAGTTTATTCATTATATTCTTTTAAAGAGGAGTATATTTAAAAAGTTGAGTTATTTTTTCCTCTAGAACTGACAAACTAGAAGATTCCTACCTCTTTTTGTTTGCCTTAATGTATAATGTATAATTTTAAAGGGCAATATCATTTCAAGATATTAACATCCTGAAAATACATTTTGACAACTTCACAGTTTCCTGAATGAAAATTAGAAAGCTACATTTAAGAGGCAACTCAGTAAATGAGACATAGCTGATATTAAATGTGGTAGTTTACAGATAAATGGAACAAAAACATAAAACAAGCGATGATACATATTTTCCAAGTTATCTGTTTTATCTTTTTCACATTTGATATGGGGTCAGTGGGTAACATTATCTGACTATAGTGATGGTGGAATTTCGTTCTTATAAAAAGGATACAACTCTTTTCTCAAAGAATCTTAGAAGAATTATACCAGAGCAATGCTGATAGTTAATTTTTAAATCATGTGTCTTCTTCCTCTACATTGGTGAGAAGACCTGTTGCTTGGGGTAGGTTTTGTGCAGGTATAAATCATTCGTTTCTAACTCTTTTCTGATGAACACAAGCAATTATGCCCATCAGGAGGTAAATTAAGAATTGGAAATAATAGACTAATCTTTATGAAATGACTGAATCAACAGGTGCAATTTCCATAGCCCAGGTGAGTCAGGTCATCAGGTAAGAAGAGTGGTTTCCAAGAATTTTACTAAAAAAATCCACAGGGACTCCATGATGCTTTTAATCTAAACTGTACTCTGCTCAGGACATCACCCTCAAGAAGAGTCCTGCAAACTCAAGCAGCTTGATATTCTAGGTTGCTGAAAAACAGGGTAATGAGAATAACAAGCCACTGTGACTCAGTCTCGTAGCTGGCTTGACAGCCTGGGGTTCTGGAGGTGTCTCCCTTGTCTGGAATAGTGGTTAGTCCTTAATTTGACATGGACACTTTCTAAATTCATTCATGATAGGGAATTTCCACAAGTTGCCAGGGACTTTAATCCTCCTATAAACTTTATTTCAGGAGCAAGACTGGTGTCTTTTGAAATTGATTTCTGTCATGTGTTGGGCAGAGCATACTCTACATTGAAGGACGTGTGCGTTGACGTTCGTCAGAGCCTCTCAGGCTGACAACGTTCCATCGAAGATGGTGCAGCCTTATGTTCTTAGAAGGCTCATATACAGGTGAAAGCCAGACAGGAATTGCTGTCATTTTTGCCAGATCCATGCGTTAGACTTACACATCTTAAAGGAAATTAATTAGAATTGAGGGGGAAGGAGCGCACTCGGCAAATGTCATCACAGACAAATTCACAGCAACATTTTTTCCTTACGTGCTGTAGCAGAATTTGGATTAGAGAAACCGTGAATGTGGATCCCAACACTCCTAGAAAGTCAGCCATGCTCCCTCGTGAGTTTCCAGGACCTTTCACTGCAATTCTTCCATGCCTCCTATCATCCTGTTCCCAGGATCCTCTTGAAGTGACAAGAGTTGTTGGGATTCATCTCTGCCTAATCCAGTAATTGGGACTCCGGCCACAGCCAGCTTTCCCTACACTGTCCGTTGCCCAGATAATTGCTGTGACATTTCATTTCTCTTCTCTCTGAAGGAAACACTCAGGCAGAAAGCTCATTCTTCTAGAAAGTGCCCCAGGCCCTCAGTTACAGGATGATTGTGGCTCACAGTTCGCCGGCTAGCTCCTTTCCCTACACGGTCCAAGCCAGCTTTCCACAGTTTGATTACCCAGTGAAAAAAATTAGCTTGAGCAGATACATAGAGTTGTTTCTCTCTTCTTTCCCACTTGTTAGGAGGTGGTTAAAAGTAGATAAAGCTTCTCATTAAAGACCTTTACTTTGAGTGAAGCAAGACCTTCTATTTATCCTGCCTGCCAAATGGGTAAAATTCCCAAACGTGCTGTCATTGAGTGAATCCGTCTGTATAATGAACGAACTTCGTTATGCAGAAAATCTGGCACTTTGCCTAGCACACAGTCGGTGCTCTGTAAACATTTGTTAAATGAATACAAGCATTAGAGAATTGGACTCTTGTTTTCACATTAAGCAATCCCGTTCCGAGATTTTTGCCTTTATTTCCTCTTTCTCTGACAATCGGGCAGGCTATCGTTCGTGTATCACTACTAAATTTTGCAAAATGTTTGTACATTCTGTTTCATAGTTCAAAATAAATTCTTAGCTCTATAGAAATATCCTTATATCCTCTCGCACATGTTTTAGGAGACTGAAGAATTTCTACAACCATTGTAAAACATATTCTGAATGATGTACATTGAAGGGCTAAGATTTTTTAGGCTTAGATGACCTTGGCTATCATATGGTATGTATTTTACAAGAAAGATCTACAGTCCAGAGAGGGGAATCAACTTGTCCAAGGTTACGAAAGCAGTTAATGCCAGAACTGGAATGAAAACCCAGGTTTCTCGACACCTGGAATAATGCGCTTTAACACCATATCCATCAATATGATGAATGTAGTGAGCAAGAATAAAATGTTCTTCTAGTTATTTGGCATATCTGTTCTGAAATTGAGAGTAGAAGTTTCAGTCCATGATGTATGACGTCACTACTTCTGCCAATAATCCTAAACCAGAGGGGCACTTCATTTAAAGAAATTGTAAGATTGGATTTTAGAGCTGAAAAATCACAATGATGATGAAACCATATTTTACTGGATTTGAAAACAGACATCCATTTCCATATAATGACTTTCTCTTTTGCCTAATGATATTGATGGGCACCTATGCTAGGGAGATAGTGCTTACCCAGAGCACCACAAAAAATAGATACTTTTGTGGAAAGCAAGCTAAAATACACTTAGATATTTGATAGAACTATTTACAACTGAATAGTACTGGCCGCATTGTAAATGAGACCCAGCTAGTATGAAAAGTGGGTAGGATCCAAGTGACCTAAAGACTTTGATTATTTTCTTAATATGTCACACTAATTTTCTTGTTTTTCTATAATTTGTATCATTTTTTATTATTTCCTGAAGGATTATTTACCAAAATGATCAAGGCTGACCAAGTAACATGTAATTATAAGGCTCGGAGAACTGGGTGTTCTTATTCCTGATGGGGGAGATTCCCTTGCATACCACGATCTGGCCCACAAAAGCAATGGAAGACAGCATTACTGCACATATTGCTACATGCAGACGACCAAGATCCAAATGTCCCTACAGTTTTTTAAAGGGATTTATTTATTTATTTATTAAGATGTTTATTTATTTACTTTGAAAGGGGGGGGGGTGGAGCAGAAGAGAGGGAGAGAGAGAATCCCAAGCAGGCTTTGTGCTATTAGCACGGAGCCCTCACAGGATTCGATCACAAGAACTGGGAGATCATGACTTGGGCAGAATTGTTTTAATTTTTTAATTAATTAATTTACTTTTGAATAGAGTATTTATTTATTTACTTTTAAATAGAGTGCTTTTTTAAAATGTTTATTCATTTTGAGAGAGAGAAAGAGACTCAGTGTGAGTTGGGGGGGGGGGCAGAGAGACAGGGAAACACAGAATCCAAAGCAGGCTCCAGGCTCTGAGCTGTCAGCACAGAGAACCATGTGGAGCTCAAACCCACAAACCACAAGATAGGGACCTGAGCTGAAATTATAATTATAATGTGTTAATTAAAACATACTCACTTGGGGTATAACCTGTAGTGTGTTCAACTCTGAGGACACCTGCATATCTAGTAAATCCACCATTGTAACAAAAGAAAGTCAGTGCTGCCCCTTCAATAACTTGCATGTGAAGTCAGAGGAGATGAGGCGTGCCTTTGCATTTTAAAAATGGCGAGCCCCTCGGACTCATATTGTGGCTCTCCTGACGTGCCCACAGCTGTGTAGGGACCTTAGTGGCACAATATCTACTGGATATTCAAGGTAAGAAGAGAAATGTTTCAAAATTTATTCTGCATGTGAAATTCAAACATGTCTTAACTGAAATGTGTGTGGTTAGCCACAGCTAGATTTGGAAAAAAAAACTAGTTTTAATATATTTAATCCGGTTAAACGTGACTAGTAAATTGTTACAAGTTTTGTTAAAAGAGATATTGCAAAGTACGTTTGTGTAAAGTTTTTTTGAAATGTGGTTTTTGGCAACTTTTCCAAAGCATGTTCAGTTGCTTACCACTACAAGCACCACAATACCAAACAGATGCACAGTTAAACGTTGTTATAAAAGGGTAACTTTGGGGGATTTAATATACAGCATTGTGGCTGTGGTTAAGAATACTGTACTATATACTTGAAAGTTGTGAAGAGAATAGTCTGAAATGTTCTCACCACAAGAAAGAAAGGGTAATTGAGTGAGGTGATGGAGGCGGTAGCTAATGCTACAGTGGCAATCATTTCTCAGTGTACGTGTATCAGATCACCATGCACACCTTATAAGCACGTGCCCACTGTGCATTACAAACACAATGTTATATCTCAATAAAAAATTTTAAAAATAAAATAAATAAGATGAAAACACGTGTACAGTTAAACTGATGGTTTCTTATCTAATATTGAGTTATTGTAAAATACAGGTAGAGTAATTTAGTTGTCTTCTTTTATTGAAGAATAATTGACATAAAATATTGTATTAATTTCAGGTGTACAACATAATGATTTGCTATTTATGTACATTATGAAGTGGTCACCACAATAAGTCCAGTCACCATCTGTCACCAACCAAAGTTGTTATAATACTATTGACTACATTCCCTATGCTGCACAGTGTATCCTCATGCCTTATTTATTTTATAACTGGAAGATTGTACCTCTTAATCCCTTTCATCTATTTCATCCATCTCCCATCCCCTCCTCTTTGGCAATCATCAGTTTGTTCTCTGTATTTATGACTCTATTTCTGTTCATTTATTTTGTTTTTTAGAGTTGACATATCAGTGAGGTCATACAGTATTTGTCTTTGTGTGACTTATTTCACTTAGTATAGCACCCTTGTGGTCCACCTAGGTTGTCACAAATATCAAGATGTCACTCATTCTTATGGCGAATAATACTCATACACGCACACACACACACACACACACGCACACACACACACATATATCAGTGGACATTTAGGTTGCTTCCATATCGTGGCTATTTTAAATAATGCTGGAATGAACATAGGGGCACATATATTTTTTCCAAATTAGTATTTTGTTTTCTTCAGATAAATACTTAGAAGTAGAATTGCTGGATCATATGTATTTCTGTTTTTAAGTATTTGAGGAACCTCCATACTATTCTCCATCATGGCTGCACCAATTTACCACTCCCATCAACAGTTTTTAAAAGTTCTCTTTTCTCCACATCCTTGCCCATACTTGTTATTTCTTGTCTTTTTGGTAGTAGCCATTTTGACAGGTGTGAGCTGATGTCTCATTGTGATCTTGATTTGCATTTCTCTAATGCTTAGTGATATAGAGCATTTTCATGTGATTTTGGCCCTCCATATGTATCCTTTGGAAAAATGTCTATTCAGGTCCTTTGCTCATTTTTAAATTGAGTTGTTTGTTTGTTTGTTCATTTATTTATTTATTTGACATTGAGTTGTAGGTGTTCTTTATGTATTTTGGATGTTAACCCTTATTAGATTATCATTTGCAAATGTCTTCTCCCATTCAGTGGGTTGCCTTTTCTTTTTGTTGATGGTTTTCTTCACTGTATAAAAGCTTTATAGTTTGATGTAGTCCCATTTCTTTATTTTTGCTTTTGTTGTCCTTGCCTGAGAAGACAGATCCAAAAAACTATTGCTAAGACTAATGTCCAAGAGTTTACTGCCTGTGTTTTCTTCTCGGAGTTTTAGGTCTTATATTTAACTATTTAATCCATTTTGAGTTTATTTTTGTATATGGTGTAAGGAAGTGGTTCAGTTTCATTTTTTGCATGTAACTGTCCAATTTTCCCAACATCATTTATTGCAGAGACTGCCGTTTCCCTATTGTACATTCTTGCTTCCTTTACAGTGGATTAATTGACTATATAAGCATGGGTTTATTTCTGGACACTCTATTTTCTTTTGTTCCATTGTCTAGAATTTGTGTCAGTTTTAGTGCCAGTATTTGTTTTTGTGCCAGTACCATACTGCTTTGATTACTAAAGCTCAGTAATAGAGTTTGAAGTCTGGGAGTGTGATACCCGCAGCTTTAATCTTCTTGCTCAATATTGCTATGGCTCTTTGGGATCTTTTGTGGCTCCACACAAATTTTAGGATTATTTGGTCTAGTTCTGTGAAAAATGCCATTGGTATTTGGATAGGGATTACATTGACTCTATAGATTGCTTTGGGAAGTATAGATATTTTAACAATATTAATTATTTCAATCCATGAACATGGTATATCTTTCCATTTATTTGTATCATCACAAAATAAATGGAAATGAAATAAAATAAAATAACAACTGGTGTACAATTAAAACTAGTAACAAGTTAAAACTTATCTTGTGTTTGGTTATTACAAGATATACAGATAATAATTTAGTTTTTCTTTGTTTTTGACTCTAGTTATATGACACACACACACACACACACACACACACACACTTGACCAAATATAATGGTTGTATAACCACTCGGTTTAGAATGTGATTTGTAAAAATTTATGAAGCTGTACCAATGCAATGTACTCATTTTTAGGATAGAAATATCAAAATGGAATAAAAGATAATTAAAAGAAGGGTCCTATAAGATACATAGTTTCCTTGTAAAACCAGATTTCATACACACACACACATATACACACATGCATATATACACACATATATGCTATGTATTATTTCCTTGACAAATATCTAACAATTTACATAAAGCCTATGGATTAGTATGAACTACTCTGGGGAAAGAGGGATTTAGGATATGAAAGGTAAGAATTTTACCAACTTCACTGCTCACAATTGTCATATGTATTTGGACTTCTATGATCATGTTTGTAAACCAAATATCCTGGTCTTGGTTTTTATTTGACAGAATTTACAAAAAATAGAAAAACATTATTTATCTTTAAAGAATTAAAATAAATGTCATTACTCTCACATTCTAAGAAAATGTTTATTGGAAATGCTATCCCTATTGAAATGAACTGAAGTAATGAGCTCTATTGTATTCTAATGAGTTGCATTATTTCTGTACTTCAGTTATCTACAGGAAAACATTTCCATTATTTTATGAGGTAGCCTTGCTAAAAGTGAAAACACAGGAAAGTAGAACCATTTTTTTATGCCCCTAATTTACAAATTGGGACATATTACAGAAGAAAATGAGATAGCTACTTCTGATCAAGTAGTCTGCCTTCATTACCTGGTAGCGATTCTGTTACTGACATGGGTATGTTTAAGAGGCATTATGATCACGATTTACACATTCTGATTGCACTACTGCATATTGTTTTATGCCAACCGCTTTTGCCAGGGTTCCAAATGATCAGTTAGGACCCCTTGGATAGCTCTACTCACTGTTTAAGTGCCAAGTTTAAATGGATCATATGCTTAACATTACTTTAGCGTTGGAATCTCCACCTACTCCTTAATTTTTATTTATTACATACTGGCAGAAACTTCCATTTTATTCTTCTATTCCTCTACACAATGTAAATGGAACTGAGCCCTCTAATTTCTTCTCATTACAAGGAGTCCATTTATGCTTATAAGTTGTGACTACACTTGGTAGGAAATTACTTATGTGTCATTACTGGTGTCCGGGGTATACTATTGTTTGGGTGGGTGAGGAGAGAGGTTAGGAGATTTCTGGATTCCCGCTGATCCTGGCAAACAGACTGGTAGTGTGTGGTTCTACTACCTTGCTGCTTAACTTGTTTTGTGAAGAGAATTTCAGGGCACTCAGTGCAGCCCAGGAGAGACCCAGATTACCTTAACTTATTGTAAAAGACTGTTAGCACTTTGGAGTAGAAAAAATAGAAGAGCTAGACAAAAATACAGATTTTTTTGAGAGTTGAGGGTTCCAAGTTTAACCCACGTTCCTTCAGTGGTTCCCGGAGGGCAGTGTCATTGGAAGATTTCAAAATATCTTAGAGGTGACTGATGCATCAGCAACTTCTTCAGAAACACTCTTGTGGACGCTAAGCAAAGCATCCATTAGCTCAAAAAATGAACTAGAACAAGGGTAATAGATACCCTACAAAGCAAGTTTAGCATTCAGGCTGAATATATTCAGTCTAAAATGTACATGCATGGAGCAAGGAGAATAGGGATTAATTATAACTTTTTAAGAGAAGATTTTAAAGATACTTTGATTTTTGGGGGACTGATTTGGGTTTCTCCATGCCCCCAGACACTTTAGGAACATATATTCCCTCACTTTTGCTCGTATGGCTACCTTATGCCACAAAGTTTGAAAAACATAGGTACTGTATCATTAGATACACAATGAAGGGTATATACATATATTTTCAAGAAATCTAAGGAAATGTCACAGGAGAAAACATCAAGCATTCAAGATTATCAACTAAAAGCTCTACGTGCTTCACTATTCCTTTGTAAAAAACTTCTTATTTTTATAGCCCTAAAGAAAAAAAAATTTCTCATATAAGAGTGCAAATTATTGTCAAGGAAGACGACCTTCTGACATCTCCTTTGAACATTATCAAGAAGACAAGCAGATGACCAGCTGGAATTTGGAAACTGCTTTCAATGTATCTTTCTTAGTAGTTGAAAATGTTTGTGGGTATTGCAAAGACATAGTATACACCATAATCTTTCCAACAAATGGCCACTTGTCACTCAGTGAACAGAGAAATCAGTGGAGACCTCACTAGGCTAAGAAATCCCATAGTTACTGCATATGGGTCTACAGTAGGCAGCCCATAAACATTCACATCTTTGCCCACGGACAAACAAGTAGACCTGAACACAAGAGTTTTTCCCATCCTGCACATTTCTGGAAATCTAAAACATAATCACATGGTTTTCACTTAAAATCTCAGATCTATTTTATAATTTGTCCCTACCATGGATTCAACTACATAATAAACTCTTATACGTAGCAAAAGATGTTAATTGTTTAATGGTCTATGCTGAATGTAGAGCAAGATTGGGTCCACCCAAATTTATTAATTCCTATTTATGAAACATAATCTTAATTCCTAATTATAATTTAAGAATTATATGTATTCTGCAATTATTATATTTTGTTTTCTTCAAAAGTAAAGATGTGTCCAGGTTTTCATCCTATTATTTATATAAATATACAATCATTTATACAATTCATAATAAGATATTTTCTTTTTTTAGTAATAGCACCATAAAAAAGGATGCTATCATTGGATTCAGATTATTTTTCACAAAAATGTGAAAATACGAAAAATATGTCGAACGTAGATTCACAAGACAGAGGAGGTAAAGTCCAGGATTAAAGAACACTGCAGGACTTAGTATCATTTACCAAGAAGAAAACCAATGAAGAACTCCCTAAATACGAAGTCAAATGAACTGTTACAAGGGCACATTAAACACGCATGAGTACACACACACATGCACACACACACACAACCTGTCCTATTGCTACTGCTGAATCAACTTTCACGTTTAAGCACAGATAATATTTTTTTGTTGTTGTCATCTTACAAATTAAGAACAACATAAATTGGGATGCATCTTCCTTCCATGGAACAATTTCTATCACCCCAAGGCACCATAATTACAGGAATTTAATAAATGGCAGCATAGCAAAACTGAAATTTCTTCCCAGAAACATAATGCTTTTTGCACAGACGGTATCAGTTCTATAAGCCTGTGTAAGGCACTTTGCCAAATCGGTACTGGGAAGGCAAAAATACTGTCTATTTTGACGATCTAGTGAGCAAGTAAGGGTCTATATGGAAAAGATAAGATTTATTTGTTTTTGTCTGGACCTCAAAGTATTTGCAGTAAAATCCCAAGTAGAGATGGGGAAAAGACAGGGGTAGAAACAATAGCATAAAAAGAGGATAGAAGTAGGGAAATACATTCTCCTTTGGGACAGTTACATGTCTGGCATAGGATTTTTTTAGGAAGATGTGGTGAGGACTGATAGGTGAGGCCAGAGAATGATACTGTCATTCAAGAAAAGCCTGGAGATTATTTCAAAAGCAGGAAGCATCTAGTGCTTTCTCTCTTTTGACTTTTGCATTTAAACATTTCCTAAACCACCAATGATACATGACTTTTGCAAAGCATTCAAACAGAGCAGAAAGGAGCCAGTAAAATTCTTTGATCCAGGTTGCTCCCCCCAGATCCCTTCACTAGGGGGTGGGATTGGAAGTCCCGTCTAAAACAAAGACAATATAATATTAAAGGCAGTACTATCGGTATCCCCAGAGGGAAGCAGTCACAGTCTATAGGCTATTTCTTCTGATATTTGCCTATATAATCCTAAACAACAGTTTTTTTCTTTTAAGCTGGCATTTATTGACTTTTCGCTTTCGGACATTACAGATATCCTTCCTATTATGGAGGATGGAGACTGAGTTCTCGTGAGTTCTCTTAACACGGATCCCCACCACTCTCCTCTCAGAAGTGTTATTTGCATTTCTGGAGCACTATTTGCTGAATGCACTGCACCCACCACCCATCCAGTTACTACTCGGGTCAGTCACGTGACTGCAGATCTGTTCTTCTCCAACTTCTGACTTAGAGTTCATTGCCTGGTTTGTAAGTTTGCTTGTCTGCAGGGTTGTAGTATGCTCTCTGCACCACCTGTTTCTTCCGGGATCCTTTTCATGCAATTTATTTGCTAGGGCCTCTGTGTTTTGTTTCTTGATTTCCTCAGATATCTGGGAATCACCCTGTAGTTAACTCTTGTACACATCAACCCATCCCGGCAGAGAACCTGAGCTAAGTCCCAAGCCTTCCTTTATTTCAGCAAAAATTTTTTACATACACCTTGTCTTTATTTGCCATTTTAGGAAGACCCGTCCCTTCAGTTCTGTACTTGGCATATATACTCTGCAAACTATTGTTTATATGTTGGTATATATGCCAAATGACTATGTCATACACGTATTCTATTATTTCCCCTTTCTAATTGCATCCGTTTCTTTGTTACTCTATCCATAAGTTGTTAAAGGCTTTTTCAACTATAAAGACTGGACTCCTAAGTGTTTAGCAGATAGTTTCATTTGTGAGAAGGATTTTTCGTTATTTTCAATTTACTTTGTTGAGGTTTCTAACTCACTCTATATCCTTTCTATTGTCTTATCCATTCTTGGATTTCTTGAAACTCTTTTGAACTGTTCTTCCAAGAATGCACACTTTCATTACTTTCTAAATGTACAGAGAAGTTATTTTTAAGAATAGTTCTTCATTTTCCCTTGGTTAATTTCCTTTCTCCTTTAATCTACCCGCACTCTCTACTTACAGATACTATGTTGAAGCATTCCTGCTTTGGCTTGTTAGTGAATGAGGCATTGGTCTCTAGATCTTATCCTGGTTCTGAAGTGTGGGGGGCAGGGGAGGAGGAGAGATGAGGGGTAGGAAGTCATTTTGTTTGGATTTACCATCTCACACTCTCTCTGACCAAATTGGGTGGTCCTTGCTGCTTGGTTGCTTGATTCAGGTTCTGCCTTGACTGGAAAGCTGGACAAGCCTGGAGGTTGGCTGTTCTGTAAAGCGCACCCCCCCCACCTTCCTGTTTCAGTGATGAGTGCCATTCATTCAACTGTCTCTGGTGGACCACCGCAAAGCTTGTTGTCTTTGTTTTTCTTTCTGAGTCACCCCAGGGGTTTCAGCTAGCTAGTAATCTGAGACTCCAAGAAAATTAGCATAGTGTGTCAATGCACTGACCCCAGTAGCCCTACCTGCTAGGCTACTGCTGTGTCACCTGTAGGGAGGGGCCCTGACCCTCATTTTTTTTGTGTGTGTGTGGCCCAGAGTGCACCATTTGAGGAGACACTCCATCTCAGGACGTGTATGTTCAGGGTCGCCCCTATGACCGAAGGCCACATTAAAAAAAAATTAATTCCAGTATAGTTTAACATTCAGTGATATTAACATTCAGTGATATCTTAGTCCCAGGTGTACAACATAGTGATTCAACGATTCCAAAAGTTCCTCACGGCTCATGGTGATAAATGTACTCTTAACCCCCTTCCCCTATTTCTCTCTCCCACTTCTTGACTAGAGGAACACAGGACAGCGGTGCTGGGGCTACCATGTCCTGACAATGACCGCAGGCCTTTAGCCTCCTAAATCTCAGTGCCGCTCCTCAGTCTACTCTTTCCCAAAGCCTGTTTGCTCAGTACCTCCCTCTCCTGTGTGAGCTGTCACGTGTCCTTAAAAGAAAATTCCACTGACGAGAGTCTTCAGGTGCATTTCAGGGAAGTCAGACCCTGTCCACAGGCTGGAAAGGTTGTCCCTGTTTTTAGTACCCTTCATCACAGTTTGGTATAAATTTTACCGTGTTTAGCACAAATTTTTAATAGCCTGAGAATTAAGGTTCTGTTTCTCATTATTATCAAAGGGAAATTTTTCTTCCCTTGTTTTAATGTTGATTCTTCGTTTTAGTAGATTCTAGGCTGGGGAAATAGTCCAGGTTTTAGCCCACCCTTTTTTTTTTATTGTGTTTGGGAGTCTCCAACTGAATTTTTTTATATGTACAATTTTTTCAATAGTTATTTATTTTTTTTTAAATATTTATTTATTTTTGAGAGAGAGGAGAGAGGAACGAGAGAGCAAGGAGGGGAGGGGCAGAGAGAGTGGGGACAGAAAGCATGAAGTGGGCTCTGTGCTGAGGGCAGAGACCCCAATGTGGGGCTCAAACTTCAGGAACTGCTGAAATTTTTTTAGTGGAAGAAAGATAGGGTCAGAATTGGCCTTTACAAAAGTCACTTTGACTCTGAAGTGAAGGATACGGGGAGAATACTAGAATAGAGCAGACAAGAGAGAGACCAAGAGAAGATAAAAAGGGTCTGGGATTGGTTGGGCTGAACCTAGATGACTGAAAATGGCCAACAGAGGATAGAATCAAAAGAAATGTGGAGGTCGATAAAGTATCGGGCAAATGCACATGGCAGTGAGCTCTTCCCAGGCAGGAATAGTATCTGGGTTGGCTTTGTATCTCCAGAGCCTAGCTGAGGTCTGGCATTCAGTTGGCATTTAATGCTTATTAAACAATACCGAATCAACTGATTGCTGGGTAAGAAAGAACTGAACATCATTTTGCAAGGTTGGTTAAAGAGAGGGCGGTGATGTCAGAAACTTCACTAAGGATTTATAGGTGAAACAGTGCTTTGCTAAGTACTTTATGTACACAGAAATCAAAAGGTAACTTCAGCATAAATAATAGGACTTAGTGAGAATATTAGATCTCAAATTAATATAATTAATAAAAATTTTACTTCTATGAAATAAATCTGAGAATTTAAGAATGGATAATTTGTTAAAAAAACCCTCTAACTCTAGAGTCTGTTAAGACTTTTTTCTTACTGTTTATAAAAATAATTGTTAAGAAAAATTCATTTACAGAATAGTGATTAATATATAAGGTTACTGCTAGAATATTTCCCCTCTTTTTATTAAAAATTTTTTTAATGTTTATTTATTTTTAAATAAATAGGAGAGACAGAGTGTGAGTGGGGAAGGGGCAGAGAGAGAGGGAGACACAGAACCTGAAGCAGGTTCCAGGTCTAACAGCAAAGAGTCAGACGCGGGGCTTGAACTCATGAACCAGTGAGATCATGACCTGAGCCGAAGTTGGCCACTTAACCAACTGAGCCACCCAGGCACCCTAATTTCCCCCTCTTTTTAAAGAACTATGAGAATTACAGTTGGAGTGAAGGACATTGATATCGTGTCTTAGGTAGATTTTATGTGAGTACATTTCTTCTGCATGGTTTGTTCACACACTTTTCTGGATCCCATACCCTTAATACTGGCATCTGCGAGCACTGGAACTGTAGTTTTGTCTTTTCTAGAATTTCACATTAATGGAATCACATGTGGCCACTTTCCCTTAGCAAATGCCTTTGAAATTCCCATGTGTTGTGCTTATCCACTTGTGCTTATTTCTTACTTTCATTCCTTTAGTAAAAATAATGTACAGTTTCATTTTGGTGGGGATGCCATAATTTGTGGTTCATCTTGGATTTTTTTGACAAAAGATATTATCTTCAAATAATTTATCTTTTACTGTCCAATATTCATGTTTTTAAAATCTATATTTCTGTTCTGATCATGATAGAGTGCATTCTTGACTTGTTCTTAAATTTTTGGAAATGTTCTTTGTAGTCAATTTTTGGTAAAGGCTAGTTTTTAGGTGGAAAAGATTACCTGCTATCTGTAAAATACAGTTTTTCTTTTTTTTTTTTTTAATGTTTATTTTTGAGAGAGAGAGACAGAGAAAGAGAGAGAGAGACAGACAGATAGAGTGCCAGCAGGGTAGGAGCAGAGAGACAGGGGGACACAGAATCCAAAGCAGACTCTAGGCTCTGAGATGTTAGCACAGAGCCTGATTTGGGGCTTAAACCCATGAACCGCGAGATCATGACCTGAGCTAAGTTGGATGCTTAACTGACCGAGCCACCCAGGTACCCCATCTTTTTTTTTTTTTTTTTTATGAAAAAGTACTGAATTTTATCAAACATTTTTCTACACATATTGAGGGCATCACATAGATTTTAGTTTCAAATTCTTAATATGAAATCATTTACTAATACTTTATTGTTAAATGATCCTTACTCCTCAGGGATAAATACAATTAGGCCAAGCTGATGCATTTTGTACCCATGCTTATAAGTGAGATTGGTGAATTTTTTTCTGTTTGGCACTATCTTCATCAAAGCAATACAGTTGAGTGCTTAGCTTATTAAGTTTCCATCCCTATTCTCTTCTAAATATTTAAGGCTATCAAATTTCCTACCAACTTAGCTATGCCTCCTAAGTTTGGATGTAATGTTTTTATTATCTTACAGTTTCAATATTTTCTATGTTCCCTAATTGTGTCTTTTTTCATTCAAGATCATATAGATGGGTTTTTAAATTCCAAAAGTATAGGGTTTTTTGGCTTTTAATTATTGATTTCTATTTTTATTTCATTAAGACTGGAAAACATGAGCACACGATATAAGTATAGGCTTATGATTATTCTGTACGTGTGGTGACATGTTTGTGACCTCACATATAGTCAGTTTTTCATTACTGTTCCATGGACGTTTAAAAGTGATATGTTTTCTCTGAATTTTTGTTTTTGCTCAAGCTTGTTTTATGTTGCTCATTTTTCTATTTCTTCAGAAGCTCTTTTCTCAAAAAATATCATTATGACCATCAAGTTTTCCATTGATTTTGTTTTTTCAGGTTGAGCCACATGAAGTTACTATTATTTGAATGTAATTTATGAAATGGCTTACAATAGTGGTGGTTCCAATTGGTTCTACCTGATAAACAATGTGAAACCACTCTGGAGGAATATTTTCATTCCTGGTGCAACTAGATGCTCACAGAAATGCAATTCTTACTGAAGATGAGTTCGTAATCAGATATTAAAACACGCCCGATGGAATGTCTCTTCAAGACTCAGAGTCAGCAGTCACGATAAGAGAATGAACAATGGTAGTAAAACAATTCCAAAGGGACTAAAATAAGTATATTCTACAAGACTAAAGACACTCTTGTGGTATGAAAGGAAAAAAATATATATAGTTAAGAGAAACTTAAGTCACAAGAAAAGAATAAGTCAGTGTGGAAAAGAGAATAGATGATATTCACAAAATAATTACAGTATTTAGATATTAAAGGCATCAATGAATGATGGAGGTGGTAACATAGACACAACTGCAGAGTGAATCCAGAGTGAATTGTATGGTAGGAGGAAATCGCTCCAATGTAGCACAAATATATTATAGAGATGAAAACGTGTCTACTGTTAATCACACACAACATGAATATCAAGCAGAGATTAGTCATTCCTAAAGGAGATGATAGAACAAATGAGGGTGAGGCAATATTTAAATAAATAAGTCATAATAGTCTTTCAGAACAAATGAAGGTAGGACTTGTCAGGTTGAAGAAATATATTGTGATCCAATGAGAAAAATCAAAGAGAAATCCATAGTTTGAGTCATGAGGGTGAGCTTCTTAATTCCAAATGCAAGAAGAAATTTCTAAAAGCAGAGAGAAAAGACAATTCTCTACGAAAGATGAACAGCTAGACTGACAGACAGTTCAACAGTAATCTGATGGCTCAGGAAGGGCTGGGACAGAAGACTCTCCAGGTGGCTGAGAATTTCACCACTAGCTGGGGTGTCGTTCAAGAGATGAAGCCAGAGGCAATCAGTGAAGTGAGAAAATAGTGAAACTGTCCTCAAATGGCTAAGGACTCCATAACCAACTGAAATATCATGCGAGAATAAAGATGAAATTAATTCATCTTCACAAAACATCGCGTTCTCACTAAAGATAAAGGTTCACTAAAGGAAACAAATAATGTATTGATAAAAACAAGAATTTGAACTCAGGAAGAAGGGTTGAAGTGCAATCAGTGAAGCAGATGTGTAGATCCAATGTGCACTAGCTGTAAAAATAATAGTATTAATTATTAAATTTGAAATGTTTTCAAAAGAGGAGAGAAATAAAATAATAGATAACAGAAGCATGAAATCTGAAAGGTATTAAAAAGAGAAGTGTAGCTACATTTATACTTATACATCTGTTTTTACTTTTTGGTCAAGTGACCATATGAACAGTTTCAGTTAACTACTGAGAGAATATCCATAATTCCAAAGAAGGGGATGGAGGGACAATAAAAAAAAAAAAATGTGGTTAAAAGTAGATAAGGGACGCCTGGGTGGCTCAGTCGGTTGAGCCTCCGACTTCGGCTCAGGTCATGATCTCAGCGTCCCTGAGTTCAAGCCCTGCATTGAGCTCTGTGGTGACAGCTCAGAGCCTGGAGCCTCTTCACATTCTGTGTCTCCTTCTCTCTCTCTCTGCCCCTCCCTCACTTACGCGCTTTCTCTCTCTCTCTTTCTCTCTCACAAAAACAAACTTTTAAAAAAGCAGATAAGATAAGGAAGGGGAAAGAAGTAAATAATGTTACAAACCAAAATTATAAAATTAGAGAGTGGAAAAACATATGTACAATCAAAATAAATAAAGGTGATTGAATTTTGCTATAAAAGAACAAAAGCATACTTTAATTTGAGTTTTAAAGTCCAACCTATTTCGACCAGGAAACATCTAAGGTATAAAGACACAGAAACACTGAAAATAAATGGAAAATATGGCAAAACAGAATTTAGATAAAGAACTGCACTGCATTTGTTAATTATAAAAAAGTGATACAGCGGGAAGATGCAATATACCTGAACCCTTGATGAAACATTCCTTTGGATATATTCTGCGATTATACTAGAATTATTAGGCTAAGCCAATAACTGCCATTGTTGTAGATCACTATGGGGTCCTTCTTATCTAGTCCTGCTTGCCCACCACTGCCCACTGGGGCCATTTTCCCTGTGCTCCACCCACTCCAGATGTACCTGTCTTCCTTCTGATACACCAGACTTGCTTCTGCCTGACCATGTTGTCTATGTCTGCAATTTCTTTTTCAAACTTTTACAGGCTGATCTGCTTTTGACATCTGAATCCTGAATTCAAATAACACTTCTTAAAGAGATTTAGTGGCCAATTGACTTTCTTGTCATGATTCTGATATAGCTTCTTCATAATGCTCATCAATGTCTGCAATTACCTTGCTTATTATTTTCTTTACTAGGTTATTATTGGCATATACTTTCATGTGAATAAGTGTCTTGTGTCTCTTCTGCATCTTTGTGTCCCAAACCACATAGAAATAACATAGAAAAGCAACTCAATGCATAATCGTTGAATAAGTGAACAACTTAATATCTACGCTATTATGGAATGTATTTTTTATGAGACTGGATGTATATTAGGGATGGAAACCACATCTGATTTGTTCTCTGTAAACGGGATACATCCCCAAGGCCTAGGCACAGTATGACAAACACCGATTGAAAAAAATATATAAATCCCACTTCTGGAAATATTATTGTAATCAAAGATTATATACAAATGGAGACACCTGGGTGGGTCAGTCCATTAAGTGTCTGACTCTTGATTTCACCTCAGGTCATGATCTCATGAGCCCCTAATAGGGCTCTGTGCTGATGGTGCAGAGTCTGCTTGGGATTCTCTCTCTCCCTCTGCCTCTGTCCCTCCCTTGCTGATGCTCTCTCTCAAAAATAAATAGATAAACATTAAAAAAAATACTACATACAAATGTGTTTACTACGGCATTGTTTAGAATAGCAAAAACACATAATGTACATGCTGAACAAGAGATCTATTGTTAAATAAATTAGAGTTTTTCAATGGAATATTACTCAGTCCTTATATGTCACATATAGATTTTGTTCTCAGTAAAATATACAACTTAAAGATATAACAAATGAGTTAATATAAAATGCGATCTTAATTTTATAAATATATAGGTATCTTATCTCAATTTCTATTTTTCTCTACCTTGCTACCCTTATATTCTAACAAGCTAGTGGTGGCTTTTAACCTTGCATCCATGTATTTCTTTGTGTCTTGAGTTTTTTCAGTAAGGATGTATTCATTTTGCAATCAAATTTTTGAATATTTATTTCCGTTACATTTTAAGTATTCATTCCTTAGAATTTTGGCAAGTTTTCAGAAATAATCCTGTCATAAGTTAAAAAAAATCACTTTTCAAAGGAAGACACAAAAATAGCTCATATAAAGGAAATGAAGCTTGATTAAGAAGACATTTTACACTTTCGTGATGGAAACCACATGAACTAACAGCACAACAAGACAACTGTGCATGTCAGCATTAATGCCTGAAGAAAAGAGCTGGAAATATTCAGGAGGGAGGGAAGGGCATGAAATAAAAGAGATTTACTACTGGGAAAGTGATTTTGAAATCTCCAAAAGAAGACATTTCTAAAGAAATTAAAATTGAGGGAGACACATTTGAACTTGCTGTAAAACTTAGTTAAAAAGCTTGAAAAGTAATAGCAACTCTCAGGAGTTAAACCAACTAATTTACATACACAGTGTGCTTTAAATTGTTCCACGAAAGAAGCAAAGCTGTTATATGAAATTTTTAAAAGCAGTGCCCAAGCCATATACAACTTGACTTTGAACACTGTGGATTTTCCACAAATTGCTTCGATGCCTTCCATCTGGGTTGTCTCATTTAAAGCACATTTGAGAATAGCTGTTGCCCGCTTTTCAGAGGCATAATTCTTGTAAACCTTGATTATGGTTCAAAGAGAATGTAACTGGGCAGAAGGGTAGAGTTTCCGAATGTTTTATTCCTCCTTGCCTTAAACTCTGTTACCCTGGGGTATGTAACTTTCCTTATGTAACTTTCCTATCCTGGTGGCACTCCAGCTAGAAAAATAAGACTGCATGGGTTGATAATCCCACTTTTGTCCTTTAGGGAAGTTATTTTTGTATTTCAGAGTCCTTATCTGCAAAATGGAACAACAATAGTACCTTCTTCAGACGGTTCTTGGGAAGGTCATATATCGTGACATGGTACAAAGTGCTCAATAAATAAGTTGACAGTGATACTGCCTTTCTCCCTCTATAAAAACTGCATCCATAACAATCTACCTTCTCTAGAGTGTGTGATATATATATATATATATATATATATATATATATATATATAATTCCAGGTTAGTTAACACTATATGTTAACTAACTTAGGTTTATTTTTTGTTTTATTATTTTATTTTTTAAATATAATTTAGTCTCAAGTTGGTTAACATACAGTGCATACAATGTGCTCTTGGTTTCGGGGATAGATTCCATGATTCATCGCTTACATACAACAGGTTCATCCCAACAAGTGCCTTCCTCACTGCCCATCATCCATTTTCCCCTCCCCTCGCCCCTCCCCCTATCAACCCTCAGTTTGTATTCTGTATTTAAGAGTCTATATGAGGTTATATTTGTCATATTATGTAGCATAATATCTTGTTGGTAGCAGATTATGCAATCAAATATCCCTCTTCTTCCTATAAAGAATTTTCAAACGTGCTACACTTCCTCATTTGTGCTTCAGACCACGCATATCTCTGCTGACACCAGTGAAATAGTCTACCCCTGTCCATTTGTTGAATGGGGGATTACAAGTGGTTACACACAGCTGAGTGCCGATGAGTTACTCAGTTAGGATGAGATCTTCAATTTCCTGACTCTTAGTGTCTCATTAACTTCAGAAGGATGGATTCAATGCTGAGACCAGGAAACAGGAATGAATGAATGAATAGCATGTTGTGATTTTCATTGTACATACTTCAGTTTATTTGACGTGCCCCTAAAGAAGCTGTAACATTAACATAGAAGCATGCTGTAAAATAAAATGGATTGTACTCTAAGACGTGTTTCATTTGTTTTTTTGGAAAAAATGTGAGGTGTGTGTGTGTGTATGTGTGCACTTATGAATAATGTTAAACTTTATTGTCAAAAATTTAGACAACTTTAAAATATTTTACAAATGAATTCATGAATGATAAACTGTATCTCGGAGAAAAGCTTCCCCATTAATCAGGATGGTGATAGAGTTACAGATACAATCACAGGGTGTTCTGAGCCAACATCTTTTTTTGAGCACAGACAGAATTCCACAATGGGAATGACAGGGCCCCAGACAATGGCTAGTCCTCAACTTTATATAGGAGAAGTAGCTTCTGAAATTCATTGGGAAGAATGGGATTTTCTGGTGAATAAAAGAATAAGAAGAACAATTTCTGTCATAGAATTGTGTAAGAACTCTATGAGTAAGAAAATTCTGTTTGAAAGTCATGTATCTTTTATCTTTGAGCATATATGTAAAAGACATTATCACTTAAAGTTTGGCATTGAACTTCTCCTTGTGTTGTGAATAGTTTTACAAAAATAAAAGGGAGGTTCTAAACTTCCTGTCAAACCAATTTAATAAACCAATGCCAAAGAAAGATTTCTAAGAGAACTTCCAAACTATGCTACTCTTCCTGTATTAAGTACAGGCAACGCTTATGCACAGGGCTTCAATTCTTAACGTAAATTTCTCTTATATAACCATGCTCCTAAGTTTTAGATATTGGATGTTTTATGAGCAGACTTTCTATGAGCATCTATTCTTTGTAGGGCAGTAGGGTGAGTCTTAGAACTTCACTGAAGGTCACATTTAGGATTAAATCTACATTAACTTTGCAGTTTATTCTGTATCAAGTATCATTTCAATGATGCGAATTCCTGGTGTTCCTCACATTTTTAAATCCTCCGATCATTATCAAATCTCAGAATACTGTAGTCTTTCTTTGGAAGATCAAGAACAATAGAGGGAAAAATGGACAAAATACGATTATTAAGCCTATAACGAGGGATAGGGTGCATTTAGTTGAAGGGCCAGAGATAGAGATGTGGTTAAAAAATACAACAGGAAACAGAGGTCTTGGAGAAAAATATATTTGAACATTTTCCCCCTATATGTTCTCCTATGTATTTCATAATTTGTGATGTGTAGCTTAATAGGTACAGTTTTCAGAAAGGCAACATATGGTGAGACAGTACTGAGCACATATGGTTGTGTGTGTGTGTGTGTGTGTGTGCACGCATATCTGTGTATGTGTGTACACACATGTGCACACGCACACATATACATGACAAAGACAGCTGGGCTTCAGTCATGGTTGTATTAACCTTTCCCTGAATTAGTATTATGTACTATGTTTATTTCCTCCTGAATAAAATGGAATATATATTTTTCCCTAATAGTCTGATTAATATTGACCTTAATATGTTGCCTCCTATATTTTAAAAATTAGGTAGGGGGTGAAGTTTGAGGGAGAAAAATCAAGTACAGAGACCAGGTTTCGGGTTTAATTCCAATTTCAATTTCAGGTTTGAATTAAAGAGAGAGAAGCAATTTATTTTAAGCCACTGGCAGATTACACTAGTCCAGTATAACATCTGGTAACTCTTGAGTCTTTTGTCTTTATCTATCTTTATCTACTACTTTTACGTTTCTGGTAAACAATGATTAAATGGCTGACTTGTTATACTTTACCCTGGGCGCCCTCTCTAGATTCTGTGTTGTGCTATGCCAGGAGAACTTAATTAACAGCCTAAATCTTACCTTTCACCTTTATTCCACCCAGTAGAGTCCATCCCAGGAGAGAATAAATTGAGGCATAACTGGCTTAGGCAGCCTGGTCTGCCTTAGTGGGGGAAGACCTTTCTCAGAAAGGCTCCTCAGCAGTCAGGGTAGGCTAATCAGCAAGAGTAGATCTTGAGGGGGACTGGGGTGAGTGGGGAATAGCAGGGGCACTTGCTGTGCACTGAGCTGAATAAATTCCTTCCAGGAATTTGCAATGCCTTGGCCTGAAACACACGGTCAAATTTCCCTTGGGCTACCTGGACTGAGCCACGTGAGGCTTGGGAGAAGGGGGGCATCTGTTTGAGGGGAGATGTCTTGTTTAAACTCACTGATGGGAAGAAAAAAAATAAGTAAAGACTTAAGCCCGACATTTTATTTGTATCTCGCATTAAAAATTTAGGGTCAGGTTGAGAGATTTGGTTTTTCTAGAACTATAAGAGCTATAAAGCATTTCTTAAAGCTAGACTTTTAGAAAGTCTTTAGAACAAAACAAAATTCCTCATGCATAGCAGAAAAACTGCAATAATATTTTAAAGTAAATACTAGAATAAATTGGAGTAGGATAGCATACTTCCCTTCATCAGAGAAACTTCTTAATGGAAATTTAATTTACTTCAATATACAGACAATGGTTAATAATTATTGAATGTTTATACCTAATGTGGATTATCTCATTTAAGTGCCATGATAGAAACCATTATCCTCATTTTAGACATGAAGAAAAAGAAGCTTAGAAAGATTAACTAAATTGCCCAAAGTCATACAGCTCAGCAGTGGTAAAGCTAATATTCAAAGTCAGGTTTATTTAACTCCAAAACTCAGTATTTTAACCTACAGACAGCCCTTCTTCACAATGAGCTCTAAATTTGGCTGAGCCATAGGGATAAAAATCATTTGAAGTTTCTACCTCACAAATGAACGGAGGAAGAGGGTTTATAAACAAATACATTGGTATATTAGGGTCATCTATAAGTGTCTGGGGGCACAGAAGAGGGAGTGATTGTGGCTCTAGCATTTGAGGAACATTTCACAGTGAGAACACTTTGAGCATTTTTACGGTGTCTATTTTGGGAAGCAATCACTCCATTTATCTCTAAAAACTGGTATCTAGGGGCATCTGGGTGGTTCAGTCACTTAAGTGCCTGACTCTGGATTTTGGCTCAGGTCACAATCTCATGGTTCATGGGATTGAGCCCCGCATGGGGCTCTGTGCTGACAGCATGGAGCCTGCTTGGGATTCTCTCTCTCCTCTCTCTCTGTCCCTCCCCGTCTTGTGTGCTCTCTCTCTCTTTCTCTCAAAATAAATAAATAAACATTTATTAAAAAAAAATAAAACAAAACAAAAAAACCCAAACTGATGTCTAGGGAGGCATTGGCTGTCTTTGACTTACTCTTCTAAGATAAAGGTATTCACTAAATGTTCATAAAAAAGATTTACCAGAAAGGGTTGATTCTGGAAAATGGCTCACATTTTGGGGTTGCTGCTACATCTCCACCAGTGGACTTGGGCCCCATGCGGGATGTGCGATGCACTTGGCTGCTACCAGTCGCCATGACTGCCTCACCTGCCAGTGCACACGTGGAGCACTGAACATATGCAGGCTCCTTCGTACCATCGGTGCAATTTTCTTTTCTCTTTCCTTTTTTTTCTTTTTTAACTTGCTATACAAAGCTTTTATTAACTTTGCAATCCGGAAAACCTCATATGATGAAAATTTGAACAGAAGGTCTCCGTGGACACGATTTATAAACAACGTGAACTTGAAACTGAATGGGCAGGAAAGACAGCGAGTCATAGTCGAGTGAAGAGTGAGTAAATCCTTCGATTTACCTCCCTAATCTATGTCAGAATTCTATTTACTGTTTTCTGAAGGTTATCTCTAATTCTAATTGCCTGTTTGCATCCTGTCCTTCCGAGAAATTGAAGCCGCCCTGCCCTTTCGGCGAGAGTAACATGCCTTCTGTGTAATCAGGTGCGCCACTGTGCTGACGTGGGCAGCCTGCAGCTTAATTACAGACGTAGAGAGGGCAGAGGGAGGTGGACGATTCAGAGCCGGCAGCGAATATTAATCAGTGTTAATGAAAGCACAGCTCCCAAAGTTACTGCTTTTGCAAACGGCACCCCCATCATCCTTGATGCAAACAGTGAGGGTGTTCGAGCTGCTCAAAAACGAGTCACGGTATATCCCCATAGGGTTTTGTGTCCAAATAAGTGATGAAATGGATCAGGGGAGGGTTCAGGTTGGCACACGGTCCCGAAGCCCACTCCCCGGGGACCGTTTTCAGCCCACGTTCTTGACCCCGCTTCCCATCAGCATGGCTGGTGGAAAAACTTCTCCAGATGGAAAGCAGCAGGTGGAGAGACACAAACCCAGCTGCCAGGTTATGGGGACAGAGCCACCAGCCTCTCACAGCCCGTCCTGTGCTCACCAGACGAAGACCAGTGGTAGCAAGTGTCTGTGGACTCAGGGCCGTCCTAAAGCAGGAAGTGGTCAAGCCCACCGAGACCTAAGCGCGCGCAAGGGGAAGAGGGGGCCCAGGATGGGCTGGCGTGGCACCAGATATGACGGTTCCTTCTGCGGAACCGTTGAGGAATGTCCTCAGAGAGGGCATGTGGGAGCCGTGCTGTCCCCTCCGTGTGTCCTCTCCAACGCGTTTCTACATTCATTGTTTTTGCATTCAACAAAGACTCAGTGCGAGCCTGCGGTGAGCCTCGTACCATCAGTGGTTTCTACCAGATTGATCTGTCATTTTCAATAAATGCTTAGCCATCTCCACAAATCCCGATTTAAAGACCTGGCTACACAGTCCGTCCTATAGATATGCGAATGGTGACTACAAGTCAAAGTGACGGCCTTTCCAAGGAAAAAAGAACCGTGACCTCCTGGTAGGGTTTTGTTTCTTTCTTTTTCCTTTTTCCTCCCTAACCCCCCCTCATCCTTTAAAAAAAATTTTTTTAACGTTTATTCATTTTTTGGGAGACAGAGAGAGACACGACACGCGTGGGAAAGGGGCAGAGAGAGGGAGACACAGAATCCCAAGCAGGCTCCAGGCTCTGAGCTGTCAGCACAGAGCCCAACACGGGGCTCGAACTCACAAACTGCGAGATCATGACCTGAGCCGAAGTCGGACGCTCAACCAACTGTGCCACCCAGGCGCCCCTCATCCTTTTTTAATTTTTTTTCTTTTTTAGTGTTCCTCGTGCTCTTAATACATCTGCTAATGGCCTTAGAGCAAAAATCTTAAGTCTAGCAATATTAAACAAATGGTATTTTTTTAAGCATTGACTTTTTTAAAGTTTATTTTGAGTGGGGGGGGCGGAGCAGGGGAGGGGCAGAGAGAGAGGGAGACAATCCCACAAACTGTTAGCTTATGACCTAAGCTGAAGTCAAGACTTGCATATTTAAGTGACTGAGTCACCCAGGCACCCCTTAAGCATTTACTTTTGAGTCAAGAGTTCAAAATCATGTTTCCTTCCCTGGAAGTGTATGGTCTGCCTAAGTCTAGAGACAGCCTCCCTAAGAATGCGTCGTGGCACAAAAATTTTTCATTAACGCGTAAGTCAGAGAAATACAAACAGAAACTTACTTTCTAATACAAACTAATCATCCTGATTATCTGGAAAAAATCAAGAACAGGAAAAGTCTTTACTCACACCCTCTGCAAGAAGACGTGACGTGACCCAACCTCTTACCAGCCATTTAGGCGTAGAGATTTTGCATAGTAGTGCCTCGTCCTTAGCTAACTTGTACTTGTTAAAGTAAGTTACTCTTTTTTCCCAAATATTAAAGTAAATGCAGGATGCCAGTATTGACACGTTGGTCTTTTTCAGTGTCTCTCGCTACTATAGTTATAGAACAGGTGACAGAAATGAAGCCAATAAAATAGAGCAAGTGAAGTTTTGAGGATGACCGGCCATCGAACTTATAGGTACGTCTTAACAGAATAGATTTGTTTGCACACCATGAATATTTTTTCAGTTCTAGAACATGCAGTGCTTATTAATGAATCCCAATCTACTAAGGTTTAGAGATATAAAGCTTTTCCCCCTTTGCCTTCTGAATGAAAGCCTGCTGAATTTAATTCATATTGATCTCAGCTTCACAGTTAGAATGTAGGAAATATGATGAAAAATTCTAACGGTACATTTTTATTTCTCATTGCTACCTGCAGGTTATTTGACAATGTAACACCCACCATCGTCAGATTTTTCCCTTGACTCTGGAAGATCAGACTGTATTTTCCCCTTTGTAAAGAAGTGATGCCCTTCATGGAGCACCACCAAGGAAGTGAGACACAAAATAACTACACTTTCAAATGTGGTTTATTGAAAAAAAAATGTAGATGTGTATGAAGGGGTGCTAAGGTTCACTTTTCTATTTTTCTTTCTTGTTTCGGTAGTTTTATCCTGCCCTGAATCCATGAGCACGAAGCCTGTGTAGATTCCACACCAATAAAAAGCTATGGCCAAAAGACTCTTGTCCTTTGCTTAACTTGACTGCCTCAACAGAACAAAAGGAGAATAAAATATATCAGCTTTGTCAAAGCATCTCTAACAATTTACCTCTGTATCTATTTAGATATTATCTACTCACCTAGGATCTAGCTATCCATCTAGATGTTTATATCTCTCTGTATATGATATAACTATAAAATAAGGAGTATGTAAAATATAAAATGTATTGCTCTAAGAAGCATACAAGACAAAAGTAAACCCACAATATAGTGAAATGTAATTTACATCAAATACGTTCTGTATTTATTGGACTTGCGGTAATCACCTTAGTCAACACATATTTCTTTGTTACACAAAAACGACAAACAACCAAGGAAGAATGTGGTCTTGAGACCATACAAGCAAACTATTCATCATAATTGATAAAGCATTTAAGTCCTTACCTTGCTGGAAATTAAGATCAGTGAGATAGATCCTAGAGTGTTCTAATCAGTTACTGACTGTTATATTGTAAGTCAACACTGTCCGTTGGCAAGTCTTCAGCAGCGTTTTGAGAAATTTAAATGCATTCTGGCATTGTTTTGTTGGATGCATATGAAATTATTTCTGATATTGTGTATCAGTCTAAATGTCAGCTCTTCCTTTGGAGAAAAATTCCCCACACACTACCATGCAAACAACAATCTTTCATTTGTTGGATTTATAGACCAAACTCTTGTCAAAACCCAAAGGTATCACGACATTGGCTCCAACCTTTTTCCAACTTATTTGTAGTAACATCTCACTTTCTTTTTGCTTAGAAATGTGGCCATTTGTATTTTTGCATGAAAAATACAAAAATACATGTATTTTTTATTTTACAAAATAAAGTTATTATTTTACAAAAATATTTTTATTGTTTTATTAAACATCAATATTGTTAAAAACAAGACAGTAGACTCAATATGGAGTCACTTAGGCTAAACCTCATGATGCCTACCCAAGGCTTAACACATAATTAGAGTTTCTGCTCTCCCAGAAACAGACTCTTAAACCAGTCAATGGGGAACTATGTGGTCAATGCTAGTGAGGGATTCTACCTTATAGACCTCTGTGGTCCCCTTAAGGAGATGACTTTGCTACACCCAGTTCATTCTTGTCTAGTATAATTTCCTTGTCCCGCTCTGTCTGCCTATAAAAGTCTTTCATTACATATAGCTCCTCAGACCTCCTTCCTATCTGCTATATGGCATGCTTTTCATTCATGAATAACTGAATAAAGCCAACACGATTTGTAAAATTTACTCGGTTGAATTTTGTTTTTTAACAATAATTACACCTATCTGTTTAGGTTTAAATAAAAATAACCTTACACTAAAAGCATATTTTCTAATTATTTTTAATCATAGGAGCAAGCAAGATTAATCTCCCAAGATCACGACTTAGCATTTGAGCAGAAGCAAAAAAGCAAGATGTGGTCTCCTCTTTGTGATCCACAAGACATTCAAGAGTCTCCTTGACCCTCTACTCCTTATCCTGTTAAAGGTTTTCTCATACAAAGAAATAACACAAAAAGATAATAACTCTCCATAAGAGGGTTCATTTAAAATATAAAATGCAAGTACCATCAACAAATGACTAAAATTGTTCTGACACCTTTTCCTTGCAGAATGAATCTTTCATCATTAATTCCCACTGACCAAATTCCATTAGTCTAGGTTTGAAATGCTGGCAAGCAGATATTGCTTTAAAAATACACCATTTCAGGGGCGCCTGGGTGGCGCAGTCGGTTAAGCGTCCGACTTCAGCCAGGTCACGATCTCGCGGTCCGTGGGTTCGAGCCCCGCGTCGGGCTCTGGGCTGATGGCTCAGAGCCTGGAGCCTGTTTCCGATTCTGTGTCTCCCTCTCTCTCTGCCCCTCCCCCGTTCATGCTCTGTCTCTCTCTGTCCCAAAAATAAATAAACGTTGAAAAAAAAAATTAAAAAAAAAAAATACACCATTTCAGTTTCCGCATCGCCAAAACATTTTGCTGTTGTTGTTGAAAGACTTCGTGTTATCGATATGAGCAAAAGTTAAAGTATGAATGGAAAAACAGTCTGAATGTCCAACTATGCTGAAGGTCATACCGGTCATTTCTTCACCAGGGATTTACTGGGTGCCTATTACGTTCAAACCCATTGTGCTCAAAAACTCTTTGTTGGATGAGTTGTTTTTTAGCTGTGTTTTGTTAGCCTTATTTTTCTAAGTTCCCACTTCCTTCAGTCTTGGTGAGCTGTAAGTCAATTGCTTATAGCTGAATATTTTATCTGAAGGATAAGACTATTCATTTTAAGACAACAGGGAAAGAATAGGAAAAAAAAAAAAAAAGAATGCCAAATCTGAGGTTTGTGCTGCAGTCGATCAAATACCTGCTGTCTATGAATCTGATTCATCTGGTGAACCATTCCCATTTTAGTTAATTAACCATTAATCATTAGGTAAAGTACAGAAGCAAAGTATTCACACTCATCTCCCGCCTTGCGCCCTCCAGAATTATTTCTGTGCCAAGGCTCTGGCTACACTTGAAGACTTTTGAGAATCGGTTTGTGTAGTGTTTTATTACAGAGCCTGAAATCAGCCCCCTGAACTGATATTCAATCCTATTAAAAAAGGATGCTAAGGAAAAAATCCTTTATAAAACAGCATGAAACAGACCCTAGGATCAGCTACTTTAAGCTTCTGATAATGTTTTGTATAATGTTCCAGTCAAGTTCCAGTTTTTATGTATAATGTTCTAGTCAGGTGCCAAATACAGTCCTCAGCCCTCAGCGACTTTTTGGAATAATTTCTACCATGAGACTGTGCAATGATAGCTTTAGAAACGCCACTATAAATCTCAGCGCCCCCCACTGTGGCCAGTGACAGCTGATAAATGAAAAATGGAGGAAACGGAAGCAAGGCAATTTGCATGCCTCCTGGCCCACCTGTAGGAAGCTAATGGAGGTGCCGCTTGATTATTTTCAAGTTACTTGCCTTGCAAACTGTAGATTTCTCCAACACTGTTCTGACGGGTGATGTGATGCCAGTAGGCGCTACGAGGAAGAGATATCGATTTGGATAACGTCATTGGCTCAGTCAAGCTTGTCTGAAGCTAAAAGAAAAAGGAAATGTGTCAGGCTTGATGCAAAATATTAGACTGAAATCTGCCCTTTCAGAAGCTGAGGGTTAAATGTGGGCATTATGTGACCAAATCTGTTATAGATACCTGTCTGATTTGCTGTTTAAGGTTAGCTTTTTTTTAAAAAAGGTAAATGAATGACTCCAAACATATATGAAGTGAACACTTATAGACAATTGGATCTCATTCATTGATTTAGAAGGAACAAATAGATGGTACAACCGATTCCAGGGAGAATTCAAAGGGCATACAGTTAACCAGGAGCGCAGGTAAACAGCCAGAAATAACCAGGTGTACCCACCACCAGACAAGTTTGTGTGCATTTATTGAACAAGAATTATGTGCATTACTATCAGCTTTCTGCAATTTACTGAACTATAAAATAGCTCAGCTTGGGGGCGGGGGCAAGCCCTTTCACAAACACATACTCCCAAATGGCACCAAATACAGGATACCATTAATCCTTCTCACCCATTTCCGTTTACAATTTTTCCAGACACCTCCTCCCACCCTTGCCCAAGGGATCTTTTCTCCAATGGACGTTTTTCTGCGCTCCTGCGATAGGATCTTTTACATATTAAAAACGTGTTTTCCCTGAGAAGTTTTGTGACAAAAATGTGGCAATTATGTTCTCACTTGAAACATAAATTTTAAGGGTAGCCCCAGAGATCAACACAACGTCACTCAGGTGCTCAAGCAAAGGATTCGTTCCAAGAGACTGAAACTTTACATTGCATTTTCAAGAAATAAATTCACTTTGATTGATTCACTCTAGGTTTTTAAAAACCTCCAGAAATGGTTTTATTTGTTCTTAGTGCACATTTCCCTGACACAATCTGAGCAAATGTTCACTTTCTGATGGGCAACGGGAAATCCTCTAATCAATAAAACCTCACATTTCCTCCTGATTGAATATCTGACTCTTGGCAGAAGGGGGAGCTGCGAAGATCACATCTGTCGGGTGTGAGCTTAGAGACCTGTTTGCTCCGTGTGGGTGGCCTTTCCACCGCCCCGCCCCGCCTCTGGCCCTTCCCATACTTTGTATCCAGGTTCCCACCCTCCACTGAAGACCTGATCAGGAAAGGACCTGATAGGCTGTAACAGGCTCTTTAAAGCCATATAAAGCTGAGAGGTTTCTCCATTTTAATGGAAGATGAAGCCAAAGGGTGTGAATGTTTTGATGTGATTCCACATTTTCAGCAGTGAGGCATTTCTACAACCTCTATGACTTGCCACCAAAGCGCCCTACTCAGTGAACTTGAAAGTCTGGCCCTGTTGAAGGTTATTTTTTTTTACAGATGGCTTTCAGTAGCAACATTGTAACCAATTTATAGATTTTTCAAATTGTGGGATAGTTCGAAATTTTCCTTCCTATGGTGAAAACAGATATGCTAACCACACCAACAGCCTATGGTTGGTAGGTGGAGGGAGTGGGGGAGAAGCCAGGTTTCTGGGTTATAATAGGGTGGTGCTTTCTAGAACCTTTGGGGTGTTTGTTAACCACACACACTTCTGGATTTTCCCCAGACCTAACATTTGGAGAATCTCTGTGTGTGGGGCTATGCCCGTTAACACGTATCAGGATACACACTAAATATCCACTCCTGTAAGGAACAGAGGCAAAGCTCATTTTACGAAATTAGCACTGGGACAAAAGGGCTTTCACCTTTAAAGCCAATTTCTCATGTGAGGTGTAAACTGAATTCCAACACATAACGTCTTTAGTTAGTGTGAGCAATGCCCATTAATAAACATCAATTAATCCATAAAGCCTATCTCATATTAATCACACTTCTGTCTACACTTTATTGTTCTAATATATTGTGATTTGTTTATTAGTATACAATACACCATCCGTGGTCAATTCACCTTCCCCAAATTACTTTTCCTTCTATTTTTTAATTCTGGGAAACATAGTTCTTCCTAAATGGTCAGTCTTAAGCACCATGGAAACACAGTAAACATATTTTTCTCCTGGAAACAAATAAGTTGAGAATTTCCTCCATAAAATTCTCATCTGAATCACCAATTGTTTCTTCACCTCATTTCTCTACTTCTTGGTCTTCAAGGTTTTCAAATCACAAGTAACCTTTAACCTTCTAGTTCTTCACTTGTTTCTTTAGTTTCTTTTTATTCTACTTCAATATCTAATTCAGAAAAGTGAAAAATCTGTGTTTGAAAACCTGAATGTCTACGTTCTCCCGATCTCTGCCAAAGGTACCTATCTTGTCCATCATACCTCAGATTTTTAATCTTCTACACATCAGAGAATCCATTCCTCAGTTGTTCTTCAAAACCAGGTATTGAGTACGCTCATGAACTATCAAGCCATTCTGGGCAATGTCTTTCAATGGAATCGTGTCACAGGTGGTATTCCATGTGCATTATTTGTGTGGAGGATTGAAGATGGCTGCATTCAGATACAGGGTGATGGGCTCCCTCCTCTTAAATCTCGGCTGACCAGTGACTGATTTGATGAATAAGGCAACGTAGACATGACATTATGTCTGTTTTGGCTATGCCTTAGATGGCCTCTACCTGTCCTCTTCTCTCCACCTGTCCTGAGTTACTCTGGAAGTCTGACTACTCTGAACTGCCACGTTTGGACAAAGCCCAAGCTTACCATGGGGGCGGGCCACGTAATTCAACGTTTGAACCCTTCTTAGAGGATCCAGCCGTTCTCGTCTTACAGATGGAAAAATCACAACCCCCAAAACTCAGGGAACTGCTCACGGTAAAATCCCAACTATAGAACCTCTAATAGGAAACAGTTCTCTTGATTTCTTAGTCCACTGCTTTTTGGACTTTGATGTTGATCTCTGGGGGAAAATGAGCTTCCTCTCCAACATGTTACGATATATAAGAATACAGCTCTATACTTTCAAAGCACCCACCCTGCCAAAAAGAAGCAGGTGGGTCCTGGAAACTTTGGGATTCCGGTACTGGCCACAGCACCTTTTCCTGCTTTTGCCAAAATAATTATCCAGGTTACCTGATTGCCTTTTGCGATCTCCCTTTGCTATTTTGAGATTCTGCCTCCCCCTGTGATAAACATTAATGCTAATTTGTGTCCCCTGACATAAATTCATCTCTCTGTTAAAAAAAACCTGCTAACCAACTTTACTTTTGGTCTGTATCTGCCCAATAATTGACTAGAAAATTTAAGGCCTTATTAGCACTCGAGGTATAAATCTCAACAATTGTGGGAGGAAAAAGGTAGCATTTATAGGTTAACATTTACGAGTCATTCCCTATGTGCCTGGCAACGTGCAAACTGATTTCAGATGTTGTTTAATATCCACATAAATTGTCAATAATCACGCCATCTGAACTTTACAGTCAAGGAAAATGAGACTCAGAGGGATAATATAATTTTTTCATGGTGACATAGGCAGTGAATGATGTCTCTGAGACTTCAAAGACCATGATGTTGAAGAGAAGAAAAGATGCCTTCCCTACCTTTCGAGGTCTTCTAGCTGGACTAAGAGTTAAATTTACCTGAGACAGATTTGCAGATAAAAAACCCCAAAGTTTTATTACGTGTGCACAGAGGCCCAAGAGTGAAACTGAGACACAACGAAATGATCAAGGCAGGTAGATTTTATACTTTTTAGACAAAGACACAGTAAATCTGTGAGGAACTGACAGGACAAAGAGACGTTAACTTAGGAAGCTTCAATCAGTAAGGACTTCTGGGGGTGCCTGGGTGGCTCAGCCAGTTAAGCATAAGACTCTCGGTTTCAGCTCAGGTCATGATGTCACAGTTTGTGAGTTCAAGCCCCGCATCGGGCTCTGCACTGATAGTGTGGATCCTGCTTGAGATTTCTCTTTCCTTCTCTCTCTGACCCTCCCGGCTTGCTCTCTCTCTGTCTCTCTCAATAAATAAATAAATACAAATTAAAAAAAATAAGGAATTCGAAACCAAATTTGGGCTAAGGCAGTAAATGAGTAAAAAGTAATAAGGGGGTGTTTATGCGGCCTTCTCAGCTCCCAATTTCCCATCTCTGGTGACAAGAAGGTGCCATTCTTTCCTGGAGCAGGGAGGGCGCCTTTCACACGGGAGATTTACTTCCTGCTTTCAGTGGGACAAAGGAGGGTCTGAGTGTCCTTCTTGCACAGGCTGATTTTAAGTAGCTTTAATTCAAAATCGTCAATATGCCAGAGTGGCACCTTTTGGGGCAGCCTGCCCCTGGCCCCTAAATCTTGGCAGACACAAATCACTGTGGAATAAATGACGGGATCCTTTCTCCTCAGGGAGCAGATGTGAGGAGAATTGCACCCACCAGGTCAACCGCATGGCCCAGAGGCAGAGACGAGTGTGCCTCTGTCTAACGTTGAGGAGAGGGCGTTACAAGCAGAGCCGCTCAATCCGGAGTTGTTAGGCACACATGCTTGGCTGTCAGCACACCTGTTCTCACCCACGGACTCCATCTCTGCCTTGTCATTTGACCTCAGGCGACACGCTTAAAACATTTTTTTTTTTAAGATTCAAGTTTTCCTTCTCTGCCAACTGAACTTAATATAATCTACCTCAAGTGTCGCTGTTAATATTTCATAATGTGATGCTTTTATTTTTTTTAATTTTTTTTTTCAACATTTATTTATTTTTGGGACAGAGAGAGACAGAGCATGAACGGGGGAGGGGCAGAGAGAGAGGGAGACACAGAATCGGAAACAGGCTCCAGGCTCTGAGCCATCAGCCCAGAGCCTGACGCGGGGCTCGAACTCACGGACCGCGAGATCGTGACCTGGCTGAAGTCGGACGCTCAACCGACTGCGCCACCCAGGCGCCCCTTAATGTGATGCTTTTAGAGGGAAGAACACAACGTCTGCCCCATCTGAAGGGCTTGGTAGAAACTCCTGGCTCACTCTTGCCTCTACTACATGGGAGAGGTGGCTTACAACAGACGCGTCTATGCGATACGTGATCAAGACGTGGAAAGATGTCCAAAATGAGCTATCAAACGAGTAACGGGGAAGACCGTTGGGTTCTTAGACAAAAGTCTAAAAACTCAATCGAAGTACAAAATTCAAGAAATAGGAATATGTGGCACAGATGTTCAGTATGGGCAGGTGCGAGAGGCAGGACACAGGCGAGACCCAGGAGAACAACCCTGGTAGCAGGGTGTGGGCTGCGTGTGTGCGTGTGGGTTTGCACACATGCGTAACATAAGCCGGGAAAAGACACTGTTTTTAAATGATTATGGATCTCCTGAGTGGCTATGTCGACATGTTCCCTGGTATGGCTGAGACCAGAGGAACTGGGTAGGGAACGACACTGTAGAGAAGAAGCACTCCAAAGCTCTGAGAGGTCAGGGGACATGAAAAGGTAACACGCGAGATCCATGTCAGCGGTCACCAAAACACGTCATGCTGCTTAACAAGGAAATGGTGAACCCAAGTGCAGTCCCAGTCGGGAACATTTAGTTTATTTGTTCTTGGAAAAGAGCTCATGAAACTTGAAAACTGTAGAGAAAAAGAAACCCCAGAGAGCTCTAGCCAGCCAAGCTCAGCACTGTTTGGATTTACTCAAACAGTCCTCTGAAGTTTGAAGGTTTACGGGCAATTGGTTTTTCACAGACTTGACTTAATTTTCAATAGGGGACAACTCACACTTAATCTTCCATTTTATTCAAGATAAATGAAAAGGAATTAGAAGATACCTTGCTGGGTTGGCACAAGACTAACAAACACGATGTCATTTAGTCATTTAATGGAAGTTGCTAGATGTCATTTAGAATTGGACTTTGCAGAATGTTATTCTGGTTATTTTGGTTTAAACTTGAACCAAAATGTATGTCATCATTATATGTTTTAAACCACGTATTGATCAAAGTACTTTCATAGAATGTAGAAAAGCCGAGCTTTAGAATAACATCAGAAATGATTACAAACATATACATCAATACTTTGAACACCATTCTTATCTGTAACCAGTAATGTCTTTAAGAATATATATATTCTTTACTTATCTACCAATTATCTATGAATCTCTTATTTGTAAGTAGACGCATTTAGGGAGCTACTCTCTGAATATAAGAAACGTGATGTCTACATATTGAAAGATGACATTTCAAGTGTAAATAAAATGTTCACTGTCTTGATTTTGTAATATCTAAATTATCTAGAGAATGTATTAAAGTTTATATAAACAATTTCCAATGTCTGCACATAATGAAAGCTGGGATGAACTTTTAACAGCGGTTATAAAATTTTACCCACTTAAAAATAAAGCTCAGCGTTTTTCTTTTGCCACCCATCTCATGACTTAGCTAAAACCTGGGCTTTTACTGCAGACCAGCTGGTATCCTAACAGTCTGAGTAGATATTATTCTTGCTCCTTCCTTCCCTCTTTCATGAAAAGGTAGCTAAGACACAGCAAAGGTAAATGCCTTATACGAGGTCACACAACTCTTTCTTTCTCTAACGTCTACCTGGATAGCCACTGTGCTGCTCTGCTTCAGCGAATACATCCATTGAATAAATAATAATTCACTGGATACTCCCAGAAATTGACAATTATGCTCACACTCCTTGCAAGTAAGCTTATGTATCTCCCCACACAATTCTTATATCCGTCTGGTGGATTCTGATTGGCCCAATACTGGCTGGATTTTTTTTCTCGCCATTTTATCCAAAGAAAAGACACTCAGATTCTTTGTGTTGTCTGTGTACATTCCATAATCATGTGTTTATACTCGGAGTCATCTCGATTGACCTTTGAAATCTATTGCTCTTCTTTAAGGAGCTCATTCTCATAATTGGCATGAGCAGAGTGTATGCCCATGAAGAAATAAGGCTATCTGAGTTGAGAGAGAGAGAGAGAGAGAGAGAGAGAGAATCATCCTTATAGTCTCCCCATTATTCTTTGATTCTAGCAATACAAATAACAAAATTGTTTTTTTAACATGAAAATTGTACTCTTTTCTGTCAGCCAGTCATTTTCCTCACACATTATCAACTCTAATCAAGTTGATTAAATATAAAAACTATATATATATACAAGTTGCATTTTCTGAACTGGCATCTAGAGCACTACAACAAATTTTAAGGAAAAAACACGGTATAAATAAAATTTATACTATTATAATTGTTACAGCACCACTTGCTAGAAAAATTACACATTGACCCCTTACCATTTCTATCTCATTTGTGCCTTTATGCACAAATGAGTATTTTTCTGTGTCTGTGTGTTTAGAGACTGCATTTTAGTGTTTCCATTTAGTGTTCTGAGCACTGGAACAATAGTAAGTAAATGGATTAATTAGGATCACAGGTCCACTTTAGTTATCAACTATAATAATTTGTTCTAATTGGGCTTGTGTTGGTTCATTATAATCAGTGTCTGTGATCAATCAGTAAAAGAAAATTTCACATATATGCAAATGGTATTTCCCAGCAGGGAATAAGCCACTGTCAGTAATAATGAAGGCTCTTGTCTTATGATTAATAACTGACAATACTGAGCAATGGGATCATGAGTAGAACTTTGAAAAATGAATTTATTAGCCCATCTTCCTATATATTAGATATTACACATCACTTGTGATCCCAAATCGCACTTTCAAACTTTTCCTACCATTTCTTAAACTTCAATGAATATACCTAGAAAAGAAGTTGCAAAAAGTGTTAAAATTTTTCTGTGTTCTCCTCATCAGAGTATTATGCTTCCAAATTCTTCAAATTTTTCCACGTAGGAAAATGAGTTATTTATTTATTTTTTCACAGCAGGTAGAGATTCCTGTAAACTGTGATAAGAAGAATGCCTTCACTAGAAGGGGAACCAAACTGACTAGGATAGAGCCCGGGCTTTGTCATTCCTTCACAAATTATAAATAAGCCCATGGTACTTATGGTCTTGAAAGATAGATGTACTTGAATTGAAGGATATATTATTTGGTGACAGCTGGGAATAACAACGGGGGGGTCTTTGCAACACTGCTTGAAACGAGTACTATGGTATTTCGCACGCTCTAACACGCCATCGGCTGAAAGACAAAACACTGTTTTAGGTATCACTGTGAAAGAATAGGTCTACCAGTTAAACTCTGACTCACATTTGACCTGAGAGATGTTGAAATATGAAAAAAGACATGTGCATCTTGGAATTGATGGAATGCAATAGTATTTCCCTATTCATGCAACTAGTTAGGACAAAAAATAACCATTTCAGGGCTGGAGGTAGTCAACACTTGGGTAAGTTTTGTGACAAACTGTAACTCTAAGAGGGCAGATTCCTTAATTCCTCGTCGCTATTGGAATTAGTTTTCTATGAAGCCAGCTTCGTTATCTCTCCTGCGCCCCGCCTGCACTTTGCCTTTCCCTGAGATGCCTTCGCCCTTGGTAAGATGACAGCATCGCAAAATCTCCATCAAAGACCCCCAAGCCACCCTGGGTCTTGTACATAGGTAGTGTACACAATGCTGTTACGGCAGAAATGTCTTTTCATCTGACAGTAGAAAAGGAAACAGGAGAATTTGTTTTTAAATGATTATTGTTCAAAAGGTTTACTGTCTTGGAACAGTCAGGTTGTTTAGTTTGTTAAGTCTGTGAGTTTAACGTGCTTCTATTCCTTATGTTTCTAGTGACAAGAGCATGTAAAATGACAAATAACAGAGAAGGAAAACCCTTTGTTTTCTAAGCAAGAAGTTTTATGTAAGACTCTATTATTCTTTTTTTTTTCTATCCACCAGAGCTTAGGATGGCAGGGCTGATAGCTTTGGACAGCAGCGCACTCGGCCAGCCCTGCCGGTGGCGTCTGGGGCCTTGGAATAGGGTTGCTGTCGTGTTGGTATTTTAATAATATTGATGCTATTTGTCCTTAACACAGAGCTCTTCTGGTGACCAGGTGGCAAAAACTATTGGAAATAGGAATATTCCAAACACTTTTTTATTTATTTATTTTTATTTATTTATTAAAAAAATTTTTTTTTTTCAACGTTTATTTATTTTTGGGACAGAGAGAGACAGAGCATGAACAGGGGAGGGGCAGAGAGAGAGAGGGAGACACAGAATCGGAAACAGGCTCCAGGCTCTGAGCCATCAGCCCAGAGCCCAACGCGGGGCTCGAACTCACGGACCGCGAGATCGTGACCTGGCTGAAGTCGGACGCTTAACCGACTGCGCCACCCAGGCGCCCCTCCAAACACTTTTTTAAAGGGTACACTGTAATTCTTATTATGGAAGGCTGTTCATCTACAAATAGGCTTGTAAATCACTCTCAATGTTGCAAGGTTAGAAGTTACTAATGACAATGCCCCTTTCCTTTCACTTACTCATTTTTTGTAAGGTATCAGGAAAATTCAATAAAGAAAATTATTCATGTCTTCTCAATTGCTCCTTACCTATGGGATTTTATAACACATGTAAAGCTTATGAACACAAAAACCAAATGGAAAAAAGGACTTCTTTTCATATTGTGTGTGTGTGTGTGTGTGTGCGTGCGTGCACATGTGTAACAGATCTATGAAAATTAAATTATTTCAGGGCATTTGAGGCCTTGTCATTTTGGATGATTTCAGCCTCACCAGGCTGAATCACAAGGGCACATTTGTGATATGGTTTCTGATGGATGGCTTCTATCACAAAGACAAGAAAAATTTCCCTGATAATGTTGCACATGTGGGGTAGAGCACCTATAAATGCTTTTAGTAATAGCATTTCAAGAACTCTGGCAGTTCTAAGAACAAGAATGATCTCCAAGAAATGGAAACAAATTGTAGAGGTGCCATTTACTTAAACATCCAGGTTTAATAATTGCCTCGGATATGTGAATCTTGGTGAATCCTTCAGAAATAGCCCTAGTTCAAAATTAGTACCATAGCTTAAATATCCCAAGCACCCCCCAAAACCAAAACTGTCTTCTGAAATAAAACTGTTTGGGGGTTAACAAGTAAAGAAAATACAGAGGATTGCTACCTCCTTGTATGACCACTTTCTGATCCCCACTTGGACAGAAGAGCGAGAAGCAGAAGGTCCACATCTAAATGCAAAAGGGAAAGCGTGTCTTCTTGTAGTGCAGAAATCATTCTTCATGGTGGCTTACCTCAGGGCCTCCCAATAAGTTGGTGATCTAAGAAATCAGTCAGGGTCTGCTGTCATGACCATACGAATGAGCTCAAGAGGTGTTTAAAGTAACGGTGACCAAAATTTTGTGATGGTGTCATCTTGTCAATCTATCTAGAAAAATTTCGATGGCATGGAAAGGCATGGAAAATGTGTGCTCTTTCAAGGAGTAAAAGTAATGAGATAATCTTACTTGGGCAGTGTAAATTACTTGGTCCCACAAACTTCTGGGTCACTTGAGAGAAAACTTTCTTGCTCTTCTCTTGTATTCCAGATACGTCCAAGCAACATTCTGAGCAGAGTAACCAGTTTACAAAGCTGTGAGTGGGTATTTGATGGCTAAACTCTACTTAAAAACTTCTTGGATCCGGTTAACCGTCATTAACTCTTTCGTTACCTTTCTCAGTGAAGGAAATAAAAATATACTAAAAAAATTGCTTTAATGTTTATTTTTGAGAGACAGAGAGACAGAACACGAGCTGGGGAGAGGCAGAGAGAGAGGAAGACACAGAAACTGAAACAGGCTGCAGGCTGTGGTCTGTCAGCACAGAGCCAGACATGGGGCTCGAACCCACAGACCGTGAGCTCATGACCTGGGCCAAAGTCGGACACTTCACCAACTGAGTCACCCAGGTGCCCCTAAATAAAAACATTTTTTAATAGCCTTACCAATTTAATGATTCTTGTTATCCAGTATTCTAGAGTGCAAATGTACTATTTTGTTCACAGTGCTGGGAAAATCTTCTAGATATACGACTAAACAAGAATAGAAATGCTGCCTAACTTAGATTATGGAGATAGGTCAAAACATGTTTATTCTTGTGTCCCCACCAAGAAGGTAATAAACAAGGGCAAACCAAGGTTTTATACATGTGATGCCAAATGATTATATTGAATTCCCTCTGTTTCAGTTAAGAAATGGTTGTTGAGACATCATTTCTCATTCAAATGTTTTATCTATAAAACAGTAACACTGTTAAATCATCTCTCTTTGAAAGGATGGAAATGAATGCATCAGTAGCCTGAATAACAATGTTTGGAGCATTCATTGCTTATATAGCTGGTTAGCAACTTGATTTTGTAAAATCTCTTAAATCACATTAAAAATCTGTAAACATTTTCTATGTGCTAAATAATAAGCTCACATGGGCCATTTTTAGAACCGGAAGCCAATGAGGAGTGTCATCTTCTTACTTTGTGCTAGATACATAATAAATAAAGTGCATCATTTTTACAGCTGAGGTTTTGGGGTACTTTTCCAACTCCTAGGTTACACTTTTGCCTAGTTTATAGCATAGGCCTTCATTTAATTTAAATAAGCAAATGAAGAGTTAGAGGGTATTTAAGTACTATTTCAGAGTTGTTGGAACTTCTTTTTTCAAAGAGATGTGTGCATGCAGGGGCGCCCGTGTGACTCATAGGTTAAGCGACCAACTCCTGATTGCGGCTCAGGCATGATCTCGCAGTTTGGGAGTTCCAGCCTTGCATTGGGCTCTGTGCTGACAGCACGGAGCCTGCTTGGGATTCTCTCTCTCCCTCTCTCTCTGTTCCTCCCCTGCTAGCGCTGTCTCTATCTCTCTCAGAGTAAACAAACAAACAAACAAACATTAAAAAAAAAGAGATTTGTGCATGTAGAGGCAGTCTCTTAAAATAAAAAGTAAAAATGATGCCCGGGAGACCTGGCAATCTTTACATATGGTCCCAGAATTTGAGGAATCTGGACAGTTGAGTTGTGACAGCATGCCCTCTGAAAATCACCAGCTGGGTTTACCTTGAAAAATGGACTAGATATAGAAGAGTCTTATTAGCATGAACCTTCAGAGAAAAGCATAGCTGTGCAATTGTTTTTGAAATTAAACCAAATGCTCCATTTGCATGTGTGCACCAAACTGACGGAGTCTCTGATTTTGTGATTTCTAGAAATAGTTTCTTTGGTGGAGCCGTACTGAGCCTGCAGTTTAACTCCTGTCCCACTTGCCCTTCCATCTCCAAGCACCAAGGTCCATGGTGCACCCCTCCAGCTGGAGACAGCCTGAGATCTTAGTAAGTGGACTGCTGGTTTCTAACCCCTTGACAGCAATCGCGTGGCTCCGCTCTGGGGATTTGCCTCTCAGCTGCACGGGACATTATCATGTTTATCACATACCACAGCATCAAGAGCAAATGTGAACTCAATTTTGTTTTGCAAATTTTTTGGCACAAGATTGTTAGACATACTCAGAAGGGATTTGAAAGATATTATTTAGCTACGGTTGGGAATAACAATTTAGTGTCTTCACAAACATTGCAAGTCTTATAATTATTCAAAATCACTCCTACAGATGGATCGCTATTATAATAATGAAGCTTTCGTGGCACTTGCCGTGTGCCAGGTCTGTTCTCAGCACTTTGCAGATTTTAATGCAGATACCTCATAACGGCCAAATCGGTAGAACTGTTACGTCCTCATTTTACAGATAAAGGCAAACGAAACATTTGGAAGTTAATAACCCAGGATGCCCAAGATGGCATAGCCGGTAAAGGGTGGAATTGGGATGTGAACCCAGGACACATACTGAGTGCTTTCCCTGATAGTCAACAGTAGGGTGGTGTGAAAGAGCTCTTGGAATTTCCTTTAAGACAAAACCATTCAATGACTTTACTCGAGAGCATTTTGCCTGTTCAGAACAGCTCTACGTAAAGAACTATGACTGTTAAGTGTAGCTAACTGCTAACTGTTAACTAATAGCAAATGACATTAGAACCGTTAATTTTGGTTGCAAACATCAGATTCAGAAATAATTTGAAATCTGGTAGTTCTAATTGCTCAGTGATTTAAGCCACTGGAAAAATGTCACATTAATTAGATAACTGTTACAATGGCTTAAATGTAACCCAAAACTTTCTACAAGACTAAGTGATATCAATGTCTTATTAATGCTTCTTCAATTAAACACACAATCCTATTAATAATCCTACTAATGTTCAAGCCTTAATGTTCATCAAGGGATGAAGTGGTGTAATTCACCCCTGTGAAAGACCAAATGTCCCGTGTAAGCCTGGTTTTCACTTGCTACACTTAGGTATTAGGAAAGTTCTTTAAAACATATTCTAGATGAAGAGATAAAAATGTGTATGTAGCATTGAGAAAAATTAGAAATGCGCTAAGAATAACATAAGATTATTCATTAAATCACTTTTTTGTTTTCTTATATTTAAAAGGTAGTTTTCTATGTGTCAAAATACTATGTAATGGAGAATTTAAAAAATCACAATAAATATAATACTACATATAGAACTCTGTAATCTTTAACCTGGGACAGAAGTATGAGTGTTCTTCTGGTGAGTGACCCACTTGTTTCCCCAAACTCTGCCTGTCCTCTCCCAAATGAAATTTAATGCATCTCTGTAAATCCTGAAGAAAGACAGAATCGCCAACTCTTAAGATTATGGCCAACAGTCATTCCGTTGTTTGCTTTTCAGAGAAATTGGTAGTAAAGCTTACAATTTTTTCTGTTACTTGTACGAGTTACTATTTCAGATTCTGTACTAAATTGCTCCTTAGCTAGACCAAAAACTCTAGCATGGTTCCAGAACAGGGTAACAGACAAATCATTCTGTTGGTAAACAGTGTAAGTTCCTTCTGCAAGTATTTTATTATTGGCTCTGAAACAGAGAAAGAGCTAGAAGCTTCAGAGAATCTAGGACAAATACAAAGACAAAAAGAAAGTGGAGTCCTTTCCTGTAGTAACTTAATTTTGCTGGTTATTTTGGGCCCACATCTGAATCTCTGATTGTCCAACTGTGTGCGGCAATATGCAGACAGCACTGCTTTGTATTTCATTCTCTAGGCACCGCACCCCTCCTTGAGAGAAGCATGGAGTGTAGGACTCCCTGCTAGTGGCCACAAATAACTCCTTTTTTGGCATATGCTGAATAGGGCATTAGAGGGATGAGATTCGGTAGCTGGGGTGAGCTCGGGCCTGGGTGGGGTGGACACAGGGGTGCTGACGTGAATGGGCCCACATATACACGATGTGCATCAGACCTCAGCGACATTCAACTGTTAGGTTACCGAGGAAGGAGCCTTACCCGGGCTTTCTGTTCCATTTCTAGCATTAATCTTTCATGCTGCTCAGCTATGGCCAGTGTCGCAGAATGGACCTTCTGATAGATCATTTCTCCTTCCCTTGTTTGAAAAGTGAATAGTCCTTCTCCTGTGTCACACATTCTGTGAGAATAGAGATAGGGAAAGAGATGGGTCTTCATGTGTTCAAGTGCGTAACAGTTCTCCATGTAAAAGATGCCCTCGCCCTGCGGTTACCCTCCTCCTTGACTTTCATGGCTGTTAGTGAAGCGGATTCATCCTTGACCAAAACAACCAACCAACAAGCACCCCTTTAAATGGTACATGAGATGGAACTAAGGGTAAAAACTCATGTCTAGCTGGGTTTTGAAGGATGAAGTGTTCACAACACTGCACAGAAACAGACACCAAAGGCTTCAGTTACTGAAGTTCACCTGTTACCAGTTCTTACTAATGAAAGCAAATAGTCGTTTTCTTTGAGGATTTTCACATTTGTGTTATCATAACGCTGTTTCCAAGCTGTGATGGCTCTTGACATTTAAAGAACTTAAGAAAAGTCTGCAATTTTATACTCGCTATAGTAGGAACCAAGAAGACTATACATTTTATAGTTTATGGACTTGCATACATAGGCTGAAGCTGTTATTTACACTGAGTAACCCTTAGGTAAATCTTGTGCATCTTAAGAAACAACATGGCATAAAGGAGACCCTATTTGGATATGAGAATTGTTGGTTTAAATTTTGACTTTGCCACTTACCAGCGCTGTGAACTTGGGCAAGTTAAATAACTTGCCTATACCTCCTTTCCACAGCTCTAACATAGGAGAAATAATAGAGCCCGTCTCATAAGATCCTTATGATAGTTGGAAGACTAATCTAATATCCACTGTAGAGAAATGAGTGGAGTAATTTTAGTATTTTTCTCTGATGGACTGTTATACAGCAATTACTATGTCATTTCCGAGAGGATATAACAACATTAAAAATTCTTATTATGAACATTCATGAGGAAAAATCAGAATTAAAATTTTCAATTACTTAATTGTAATTACCTTTCTAAAACATAACTTTATTGGAATAAAGGCACTGACACTTTATTAAGGCAATAGGATTACAGGTAAATTTTATTAACAGAGACCAATTCTAAAATGAAAAATATTTCTAGTTAATATTTTAAGCCAGCTTTTAAAAATAATTGGAGGCCTCCAGAAAGACCCACTCAATATCCATATGATGTTACTACCGAGATACGGGATATTAACTGAACTGCTGTGTTATTGGTTTTCAGATTGTAACATCAAAAGATCTGCACGAGATGCTCTCGAGGCCAAACTCTGTCTTCCAGCACCACAAAGATTTTGGATTCTTCCCTATGATTCCCCAAGGAGTTTTCAGTAGAAAAGAAATGTCTCAAGAGGCTCCAGACATTACAGAGGCTGCGAACGCCATCCCTTAGGGCCCCATAGAGCCAGCACTTAGCTTCTGTGAAAAAGATCTTAATAAAATTCACACAGCGTGAAATGGAAAGTCTGGGGGGAAAATGAAGCGTTTTCACAAAGTGAAACAAATGAGCTTTCTTTGTTGATTCAGAGGAGTATACAAGTCCAACAGCCCGAGCAGGGCAACGATGGACAAGTAGTGAGCGCAGCCTGTTGGAGGGGGAGTTTTGTTCATTGTCATCTGAAAAGCACTGCTTAGTAGCCTTCGGAAACGAGATAATGAAGACACAAACTGTCATTCCCTACTCAGTCACCGAGATGCAAAGGTCTAACACTTACCCACTTCCTGGGACTTAACTGCCCAGTTAGAGGGTTTGAAAGCTTGCAGGTTTTCTTCAGCCTCTGAAATACAGACTCCTGTAACCTTCAGCCTTTGATCAGCAAACAAAGAATTAAAACATGCTAGCATTAAAGAGTGAAGACATTTTAGGGAAAGGTGTTCTTTCTTCAGCCTAGATACCTAAAGCCAAGCTGGTCAAACTTCAGTAAAATTAGCTCATACTTTTGGCTTTCATCTGCAGTATCGGAATAAACAGTTTAGGTTGCCCAGGTTATTGTTTAGAGCATGTTCTCTTGGGGCTGGTAAGAAACAGATACGGAGTTGTTTTTTTTTTTTTTTTTTTTTCTTATGTGTCTGAATAGTTTTGTGGGAGCAAGCCAGTACTGGAGAAGATGGGGCGACAGACGAAGTCATTTTGTTGGCTATTGCCTTGCTAGTGAACATGTAGGTCCACAGACCAGCATCACTGACCTCCTTGAGAACCTGTCCAGACTACTGGATCAGAGCCTGCATTCACAGTGTCCCGGGTGATTCCTGTGCATCTTATAGTTCGAGAACACCGGCCTGCAGAACTCCTTCTACAGGCCACCTGGGACCCAAACGAGAACAATTTAGAAGCCATGTTTGTGCAGCTTCAGACCATGACATGTGAGACTGAAGTTCAGAAAGGAAGCCCCATGATGAAAAGGACAGAAAGCCTGAAAGATTCATTTCCTTAACTTGGGAAGAGCTAATACAGAGGTGCTCCATGTATTTGAGTATCGTAACACACTCCTTAATTGCATTTATTTGGAGAAACAGTGAAAATCTGGGCAATATATGTTTGTCTTGACTTCAAACTGATTTTGATTGAAATTATAGACAATCACAACTGTTACCTCTTTTTATACTTAACAAGGTATTTTCACAAAATGAATACTTATTCTTATCTAAAACTGAATGTTAAAGAATATCATCTCTAAGGTCCCTTTCAGCTTGAAAGAACAATTTTAAAATTCTAAGTATGGCTAACACACTAATTTCCAGGGTGGTGGGTTTTTTTTTTTTTTTTTTTTTGACATTTTGACATCGTGACATAAGGGACATTGTAATAGTATAGAATCCAAAAGACTAAGGGCAAAATGTCAACAGTGTGTCATTGCCTGTCATGTTCATTTATCACACATTTATCAAGCAGGTACTGTAAGTCAGGTGCCGCCCTGAGTCTGAGGATAAAAAGGATGGAAACGTATACATGGCCCATGTCTCTGAGGCTCTACAAATAGTGGGGAAGATAATCATTGTTTGAGGAAAACACGCTTTGGTAGGTGGTAGCAGGAAGTAATGGGCCAACAGGAAGTAATGGGGGGACCTGAACATGTTATTTTACCAAATTAGCCCTTACGTATTAAATGGGCGTTAGGGCGCCTGGGTGGCTCAGTTGGTTAAGCGTCTGACTCTTGATTTCAGCTCAGGTCAAGATCTCACAGTTCATGAGTTCAAGCCCCATGTTGGGCTCTGTGCTGACAGTGCAGAACCTGCTTGGGATTCTTTCTCTCCCTCTCTCTTTCTGCCCCTCCCCCACTTGCTCTCTCTTTTTCTCTCTCAAAATAAATAAACCTAAAAAAAATAAAATAAAATGGGGGCAACAAGACTTGGTCACAAGATTGTTTCCATTTGCCTTTTAATTAAGTCAAACACTGCGTGTAACAGTGGTCAGGAAGAAATGAATTCAGCAGGCCTGGGGTCTCTAAACCCCGCACCTTCCAAAGAAAGGCCTGTGTCAGGGTGGTCCCTTGGCCAGTTTCTGGACTGTAACCTCTGAGCCTTTGGAATATTCAGCCTGATAAGAGTGAATTTTTGTGTGCCTGAGGCCTTGGGCCAAGCTGTACCACTCTGGCCAGATGAGTTAATCCTAATAATATGCCTGTTTTGCTCTGGTGGAGGCTGGAGTCTGAGCGGCTCACATTGAACCAGTAGACTCTGCCTGCCTGTATGATGGATCCTCAGTAAAACCCTTGCACGCCAAGGCTTGCGATAGCGTCCCAGGTTAACAACGCTGCCCATGTCTTTTCCCACATCGTCATGGGGCAAACAAGCATCTGCCATGTGATGGCCCTGGGACCGCGTCCTGGGAGCCTGTGCCTGGTCCCTCCTGGACTTCCTTCATTGGTTTTAATCTGCACTTTCATTGCAGTAACCACAACTGTGAGCAGCATCGCTTTTTCTGAGTCCTGGGTCTATCTGGAGAAACACTGAGCCCGAGGGTGGTATTGGGGACCCCTCCACTCAAGGCACCACAGGCATCGGGTTGTCAATAGGGTTTGATGCAGTAGGAGTCTAAGAAAATCCTAGAATTTTCCCTCAACGGCTCTTCCTGAAATTCCATTTATCCTTTCCTTATTCATCCCACCTCACCACTCAAGTCCAGAACCATTCAAAATAAGGCTACTCCTGGTCTAGTCTCTGCTGTGTTCCAATAAATAAGGAGCAAGCAGAGCTCATGAGACTGTCTGTGTTCACAGGAAATGGGACTCTAAATGAGGTGCTCCACTATGGAAAGGTTCTCTCAATACCCCTCAAGGGGAGAAACAGCCCTAAAAGCGGGGGCCCTAGAGGCAACTGCATCTGAGAACAGGCACACCTTGTAAGCTATTCAATGACTGCCCTCCTTTTCCTGCTTTTAAGTCTCAAAGTTAATTCTTTATGAAGGGGGGGCTTCAAATTTCCAGTCCTTTTCCAAATGACAAACACAAGACATTCACCACAAGTTATTTTTGAGAGGGAGAGAGAGAGAGAGAGACAGAGCATGAGCAGGGGAGGGCAGAGAGAGAGGGAGACAGAATCTGCAGCAGGTTCCAGGCTCTGAGCTGTTGGCACAAAGCACGATGTGGGGCTCGAACTCATGAACCGTGAGACCATGAACCGAACTGAAGTCAGATGCTTAACCAACCGAGCCACCCAGGCACCCCAACGTGTTAGTTTTTAAAACTGAACCCAGATACTTTAAAATACTTATCTGTGGGTCTCTAGGTAAAATATTACTACAGATGAATCTGTAAACCTCTGGCAATGTTGTCCATCTTGGCAGCCATATGACTTTGTTCTCGCTGTAAGCTGTGCAGTATTGTAGACACATTTCATGACCAGATATTTACCCTCTGTGCACACAAAAATTTTAAACTCTCAGCAATGGAGGAGAAGAGCAAGGGCCCTTTCCTGAAAACCCCATGGTGTATCTATTCAGTATTTAAAATTTAATGTTTAATTATAGAAAGTAATGAAATTCTTCAAAGCACAGCTTTTCTGAAGAGCGGTTAAAACCAATTAACACTTTTATTCCATTAACAGTTTAATCTTTATTGTCATTTAACAATGCCAGCATTCGGCTTTTCTTTTAGCAGCTATGAAAAGGCTGACGTTTCTCTCTAGGAGCTCTGGTGAGTCAGATGTGGATCTGTGGTAAGAAACGGCAAGAAAAATGGACACACAAAAGCAAGCCCAGAAATAGACCCAATTCATCTGGGAGGTAAATACGTGATGAACATGATATCTCGAGTTTGTGAGGGAAGCTGGACTCTCCAAGAAACTGTGTTTGGACACTTATCAGGAGGAAAAATGTTGGGTCCGTGTTTCTACCTCCACTGATGCAAGTTGCAGAGAAAGCAAGTGAAAAAAGTTAGTAGAAGAAAATGAGGAAGAATTCATATATAAAGTCAAAAGGAGGTAGGAGTTTCAGGCTATGATCCAAGCCAAAAGGTGACAAAAGGAAAAAAAAAAAAAAGGATGAATCTGCCTGAAAAAAAAGTTTTCTTTTTTTCTTTTTTTATGTTTATTTATTTTTGAGAGAGATAGCAAGCCAGAGCGTGAGCAGGAGAGGAGCAGAGAGAGAGGGAGACACAGAATCCGAAGCAGGCTCCAGGCTCCGAGATGTCAGCACAGGGCCCAACGTGGGACTCTAACTCACGAACCGCAAGATCATGACCTGAGCTGAAGTTGGACCCTTAACTGACTGAGCCACCCAGATGTCCCAAAAAAACTTTTCCCAAAAATGAAAAAGACATCATAAGATATCAGCAGGCAAATAAATAGTAGGAAATTATTTGAAACTCACAACACTTGATAACCTCTCATCTATAAAGAAGGTATATACTGTCAGTACATTTTTCAGAAGGTTGTTTGAGCATGAAATGAATTAACATGTGTTAATCTTAAAAACAGTGTCTGTGAGTTTTTATTACCCCTTAAATAGTAGTATTATTTTCACTACTACCACCAAATACGAAAATCGATACCTGAAACATAAGACTAAATGGAAAAAAAAAGTGACAGCAATATGCACAGTGCACTAACATTTTTGTAAAAGAAAGCATGTGTGGGAAGAATTTATATACACCTTCGCTTGCATATACATGAAACTCTGGATGAACGCACAAGAGAGTAACTGTGCTATTTGTTGGGGGTGAAGTGGGCGCGATAAGTGAGGCTGTACATATAGGAGGACATTTTTTTCACGAATGCTTCTTGACGGAAACGGTCAAATGAAAAAAAAGTAGTGCCATTAGTTCATTGATTGGATTTAATGAATGAAAACTAAGTTGACATTAAATTTTATTTATTTTTTTTTAATTTTTTTTTTCAACGTTTATTTATTTTTGGGACAGAGAGAGACAGAGCATGAACGGGCGAGGGGCAGAGAGAGAGGGAGACACAGAATCGGAAACAGGCTCCAGGCCCTGAGCCATCAGCCCAGAGCCTGACGCGGGGCTCGAACTCACGGACCGCGAGATCGCGACCTGGCTGAAGTCGGACGCTTAACCGACTGCGCCACCCAGGCGCCCCATAAGTTGACATTAAATTTTAAAGCAAGGGTCGGAGGACTTTCACAGGGTTTTTGTGAAGATGTTATGTTTATAACGTGCCTAGCTCAGTCTCTGTCATATAGCAAATACACACACACGTACACACACAATCTCTTCCCAGTGTAGCACAGACATCTACATCTAATTTTCAAGACACCCAGGTTTGCAGAGTTCTGGTTTGTAATGAATTGAAATAACAGCAACAGTCACAGCCACGGTGGGAACAGTAGTGGTTAGCACTTACGGAGCACTGACTCAGGACGGGCTTGGTGTTAAACACAGTATATGCGTTGCCTCATTGAGCCTCGACATCTCCAAGGTCCTCACTGCTTCCCATTACAGAAAACACCGACCTGAGAAAACTCAGCCCAAGGTCACTGAAATTTAAGTGGCTGAGCTGTGGTCTGAACCTAGACCTGTCATTTTGGAGGGAAGCTTATGATCGTTAAGCTAGGTTTTGTTCATTCAAGATGAGAAGCAGAAAAGTGTGCATAATTCTTAATTATGAAAATTTCTGCAGTTGGAGAGAAAGAGAGAGCTCAGAATAGAACCTGGGCTAGAACATTCTGAAGGTGCTCTCTCCCCGTTTGCCTCTGTTCCTCTTCTGTCAAATCAGGTTCCCAAGAATATTTCTCAACGGTGCTCCAGTAGAATGCATGTTGAGGTAAATCAGTCCAATCATCAATAAAACAGCTGAAGTGCAGTCAAACATGCTCTGCACTCCCAACTTCATGTCAAGTCCTTTGTAAGGAGGAAGGTATGCTAGAACATTTGCCATCCTCTCTGCCTCTTGACTGGATTACTGGCCGGCTCCAAACGTTTAGTGCATGTGGTGGCTGTTGGTTGATTTCACTGCTGGTACCTTAGGGATACAACGCTTTCCCTTAAACAAGCTGAAATACCCAAGACTGCAAGATCTTGATTTTAGTCCAGGATCTGCTGAAAATTAGCTTGGTGAAACGCCATTTTGATCCTTTATAAAACTACGCTTTTTAAAATTTATTTAATTTTTTAAGTTTATTTTTGTCTATTTTGATAGAGATATGGAGAGCAAGAGGGAGAGAGACAGAGAGAGAAGCAGAATCCCAAGCAGACTCTTGCCTGTCAGCACAGAGCCCGATGCAGGGCTTGAACTCACGAACCGTGAGATTATGACCTGAGTCAAAATCAAGAGTCAGATGCTTAAGTGACTGAGGCACCCAGGTGCCCCAAAACTAAGTTGTTTTTTTTTTAATGAAAGAGTTGATCTAAATGATCTCTAAGGCACAAATTTGTTAGAAAATTCTCTAAGTCCTCCACTTGTGACGGCTGCTTCTCAATCACTTTCATTAAAATATCTCCATCTTTTCACATATTTTCAAAGTTTTAATTTTATTCCATTCTGTTTACTTTTTTTACTTTCAGGTTTTCTCCTTTGGTTTCTCAACACAATACAAAAGTCAGTCGAGTGTCCCTGAAATTTTGGCTTTAGCAAATCCTTGGAAGGAGATACATATAAGATGTTCCTCCACATCCCTTCCCTTCCCTTCTGCTTCCAAAATTTAGAAATGAACAATCCACCACGTGAAGATGATCACAATTGCTACCATTACCATTATTCTACTGTAATATGTTTATAAGATTTAGGGGAAAATTTTTTTAAAGGTTTACAGCTAATTTTATATCCATCCTGTACACATATCTCCTGATGGCTTTAGTGGAAGTTTAACATTCTTAACCTCCAAGTGTCAGTCACAAAAAGCATCTGATGAATTCCATATGCTTTGTTGACTGAAATGACTTGAAAGTGATCAATGTGATGGCTACCTGACAAGTATTGATTTTGTAGTCCCTGATAGTAAAAAATAGAGCGAAATAAAATATAAAAGAGAATAGTTCTTTTTTTAAAGGACAATGCCATGGCATTAATGTATTCTTCTGAAGGGAGTAGACCAAACTGTCAACAGGAAAAGCAAGAACTGATACCTTCTTATGTTCTCTGCTGTTGTACACTTGCTCTATTTTAAAACTCTTTTGGGGAGGCTATGTGTGTATCATCTGAAACAGCTACCAATATATACTCAAACCTATTTGTCTGGGAAAGAGCTAATAACAAAGCAAGTCAAGCGAAAACTTAAATTCTGTCATTTAGAAATTATACTTCCTTTTGAAAGTGAATTGGACTGCCAAGTGATGGTTGGGAAATTTTTACAGTTTAACATGTAAGTTACTAATATTTACTCACTGAATTAGAAGAGTTATGCTTTTTTCCACCATTTTGAGAGGTCCCTAAAAATGAGATCATTATATTCCCTCAGAGCCAAACAGCCTGCAATCAGGGGTCACAAATTACATTTTTATTCTTTTTTCTGCCCCAAACATACTTAATGAAGGTAAATTTTTAATCAAATGAAAGGTAATTCAGTGTCTCAAGTGACCACAGAGGAAAGTGTTTAAACCAGATAGCCCAAGTAGAAAAGAAATTCAAGCCTATACCTGATTTTACATTGAGTATGTCTTGCCTTGTCTTCTTAGGTTATTTTTATGCATTCATTGACATTTTTTTGGACATCAACCAACCACATGTCAGGCACTTTATTAATTTTTGGACAATATTTTTAAAAAGCATGTTTTAAAAAAATGAGTAAATAAACATTAATTCAGGAACGTTTACTCTCATTATATATATATTTACCTTTTCATTTAAAAATGCAGCAAATGAGTAGGTGATGAAATGAAATTTATAATATACTAACACATTTTGGAGATTAAGAGCTAGTGAATTGGTTATCTTTATTGCGTTAAAATTTTCTCTAGAGGTTTTTAGTTGACAGATCACTGGTAGAGTACAATTTTTAGTCTTTTATTGTCATTATCAAAATAAGCCACCCAGTAAAATGACACAGTCATTCTAATATACCAAGGGAAAATACTGATTGGTATTACAAAAGATGTGTGTACAGGCTTAAGTTACAGCTTTTTCACTCATTTTGAAATAGAAATGAAAATTTAGTATCTTGGTGAAAATGTGAATTTACTTAAATTTCAAAAATTGAAGAATTTCAAATGTAACTATGTAGATTTTTATAATAATGTCAAATGTCATCATTACAGGTCAATAAATCTTAAACCATAACCTTAACTTTAATTTTTTAATGTTTATTGGTTTATTTTGAGAGAGAGAGAGAGAGAGAGAAAATCCCAAGCAGGCTCCATGCTGTCAGCACACTGCCTGATGTGGAGCTCGAACTCATGAACTTTGAGATCATGACCTGAGCCAAAAGCGAGAGTGAGACGATTAGCTGACTAAGCCACCCAGGCACCCCTTAAACGTTAATTTTTAAACCACATTTAAACTTTAAAGTCAATCTCTTTAAATATCTGAACCGGGAATATAGACAATGCTATTGTAATAGTGTTGTATGGTGACAGATGGTAGCTAAATTTGTGATGAGTATAGCATAATGTAGAGAGATGTTGAATTACTAACTTGTACGCCTGAAACTAATGTAACATTGTGTGTCAACTATACTCAAGTAAAAAAAATTAAAATAAAAAATAAATAAAAACATGAATTGAAAATATGGTGAACAGATAATCTGAATCACCTTTAAAGTAGAAGCTAAGAAATGGAACCAGTATTTCCCCATCATAAATAAAAGTATCAATCATTTTATGTTATCCCCTGGTATCTTTGACCTTCTCAGGCATAAGAATTTGGGGCTCATCAGGGTTCATACTGACGTATTCTACTTAAGAACTAACCGACCATCTCTGTGTTTCCCCTGATAAATCAGGTATAAACTTGTATTAGAGCACTTCTAACATCTCACCACTTTTATTTTTACATGCCTTCTTCCCTACTAGACTCCTAATACAAGACATGAAATGAAAGAAAATCACATTCACTCAAAAATCTTAAAAATCTAGAGACAAAGAGAATATAATTCCTTTCACTGTTGAAATAAGTTTTCCATCTCTACCCCTGATGATCCACCTTTACCTCCAATCTATCTCAAATGGTTTCTAGATTCCTACATACATCAAGTCACGGAACAAAGCAAACCACAAAAGAGATACTGAGGGACGCCCGGGCGGCTCAGTCGGTTGAGCGTCCCACTCTTGATTTCATCTCAGGTCATGATACCAGGGCTGTGGGAGCAAGCCTCTCGTCCTGTTCCATGTTGAGTGTGGAGCCTGCTTAGGATTCTCTTTCTCTCCCTGTGCCCCTCTCCCTCACTCATGGTTTCTCTCTCTAAGAAAAAAAAAAGTGTGTGTGTATGTGTGGGGGGATACTGATATTGAATAGTCTAAAAAAGAGGTAAAGGAATGGAACTTACAAAAATGAAAAAAATACTACTTATCCTATTCTTACCCAATTTTGGTTCTCATTATTCCTGTTTTTATTTTATTTTACTTAAAAAAATTTTTTAAGAGAGAGACAGAGCATGAGCAGGGAAGGGGCAGAGAGAGAGGGAGACACAGAATCCTAAGCAGACTCCAGGCTCTGAGCTATCAGCACAGGGCCCGACGTGGGGTTGCACTCATGGACTGAGAGATCATGACCTGAGTTGAAGTCGGACGCTTAACCGACTGAGCCACCCAGGCGCCCTTCAGTATTCCTGATTTTAAAGTTAGATGGTTTGGCTATATGATTAATAAAGTTTCTTTCAAAAGTTCCTAAGCTTTGACTTAGTTCCATTTAAGGGGTAGTTTGCTTTAAACTCCATCTAGTAATAGCTGTGTCTCAAGAGATGGTTAACACCATTAAAATGTGATTTCTTATGTTGCGTTTCTTTATTATTGACTTGGGCACTTTTACTTTCCCTGATTAGTAACTTCCCTGTAAGGGTTAAGAGAGTGGAGGTGAATGGAGTCATCTTACTGCCCGGGTGTTCACAGAAGTAAAGGACGTGGACTCCAGAAGGAACCTGCAGGCCATACCAAGGTTCATTTATGTCCACTCAGATCAGTACAACTTACCATTTGTTGAGCTTCAATAGTCAAAAGGCTCCTACTGGAAATTCTCAAACTGCCTCACATCCTGATCACCACTATAGAGCCAAGAGCCCACTGGTCATGGCAGGTGTATTGGAGAATTTTATGTGTCCACCTGACTAGGCTACAGGGTCCCGAGGCATTTAGTTAAACAGTATTCTGGGTCTGTGTGTGTGTGTGTGTGTGTGTGTGTGCGTGTGCATGTGAGGGGGTTTATGGATGAGACTGACATTTGAATAAGTAGACTAAGGAAAACAGATCGTTCTCTCTATGGTGGGTGGGCTTCGTCCAATCCATTGGAAGCCTGAGCAGAAGAAAGGGGGATAAGGGAGAATTCACTCTTTTTGCCTATTTTTGAACTGGGACATTAGTCTTCTTCTGTGCTTGGACTCGAATTTACACCACCAGCTCTCCTGAGTCTTCAGCCTACTGACTGCAGACGGCGAGACTTCCCAGCTCGACTAATACAGCAGGCATAGCTCCGTCTTCTCACTGCGCCAGAGCTTCTGTGCCTGTGGAAATCCGACATCCTGTCTCTGGGGGTTTGCAAGCAGTGAGTGGGATGCAGGCAGTTGTCCCTGATGTGTCAAAAACCATGTGGGTGGTGGAGTGAGCAAAGAATAGAGAAAACTAGACTTTTCGAGAGGAATGCATTTCTGTTTTTGTTTTTGCTTCACAACGGACGTAGCGCTTTCAATTCTTACTGCTGAGATCTGCACACTTTCGCTTTCTGAGTCAGTACAGAGTGAAAAGAGAAGAGAACCACTGCCCACCAGACCCAAGGGGCCACTTTCTGTTCCTCAAACACAGCCCTAGACTTAGCTAGACTTGCATAACAAGGGCACTTTCTCCCTAATCAGCCAAGAGTTTTTATCTGCTTTAAGTACTATTATTACAGCAAAAGAAATGTGAAGTCAGTAGTCTGCTTCTGAACTTAAAGTAAGATTTGACTCTCTCTGGCATGCTTTTATAAATTTTCAAATGTCAGGTCTAGATGAGTAAGTCAGAGTTTTACTGTAAATCCTGGCTAGAGAGAAACTGAGACATGACTTAAGAGGTGACCCCGTTCCTTCTGGACCTGGGTGATGGTGGGGAAGAGAGAATAAAAAGAGGTAGAGAAAGCAGTGGGTGATGCTTCCATATCCTGATGTTGCTCATCTGAGTGGAAATCTGGAGAAGGCAGGAATTAATAAATTGGTACCTAGTTTGAGCCAACAGCCCTACACCTCTGACTCCCCACATGCCTCAGTTTGGATGCGGAACATCTAGAAAGTCTTGTGCAGAGGATTGGAGCTGAAGAAGGGGATATAAAAATCCTAAGATTAAGGAAATGCTTTGATCAGTGGATGCAGTGAAAAGTGCCAGCACATCCCCCCCAAAGGCCAAGCAGATACACTTCAGCAGGTGCCAATGTGGGGCAGACCAGACCAGATGGTGCTTGATCTGAGGTTTCTTTACGACCTAAGGCCACATAAGTCTGTTGTGTGTTCCAACAGCATATACTACATAAAACAGAAGAAAGAAGAGGAAACCAGTATGTTGCCAAGATGACATACCCAAAAATGACAAGTTCAAATGGCAAGTTCAAATGACATCCTTCTCATTGAGAAGGGGCTTACGAACAATCGTAGATAGAATATTAAAAATATGCATTGTCTTTGCTCAACTGTTATATTACATTCCAGAGGCAGCTATAGTTGTGAAATAGCTGCCATTGCAAATAGTGACAGCCTCACTCCCTTGTCAGAGAAATTCACTGCAAAGCTTTTCATTTCCTTTGACCTCACATTTACATAGTCTTCCGGTCAGCTCTACAGTCTCTCCATACATTCGAGGGGAAACAACTTTCCAGATTTCTGCCCACACCTTTTTCCAATCCCTCCGCCATATTGTTCCTGGCTTTTACAACCATTTGAGGGATGGAGTAAATTGAATGCATTTTATTTTGATAGGTGTTAATACTGAAGAGGTTCTTGTCCTTGACAGAAAATCATAAGAGCCCAAACCAAAAAAATGTATTCTTAGAGGTTGAGCACGTAGGATGATTTGTGCTAGAACAGGCTCCAGTGACCCAAACGTCAGAAGATGCCAGCTGAAGAGGGGGTCACGAGGGAAGGCACATGTGAGCACTGGAATCCTTTCTAATGTTACTGTTTGCAACTGGAGTTAGCAGAGTATGAGTGAGTGAGCCAAAAGCAACCTTTCAGGCGACATGAATGCTAGGTAAGAAAGGGGAGAAAGTGGATAAAGTCTATGGGGTGCGAGAGAGGAGTGGGGAGAGAAGCAGTGAGTCAGATGGTGACAAAAATCAACAAGGATTAGGTTGAGGAGATGCTTATTCAAACGGGAGCATCTTTCAGTGGATGAGCTGGCTGTCTGTATCCTAAGGACAGAAAAGGTCCCAGGAACCAGAAAGGAAAGAGTGACGACCAGAGCAAGCAGAGGAAACAAAGCCGACTTTAAAATGTAAAAATTATTCTCAGAGTCTCATCCTCAGAGAATATTCTAGACAGACCTCTCCTTGCTCATTCTGCCCATAGTCCTGGCTGAGCGGACTGACTGCATTTCCCTGGTAACTTAAGCCTCGGGTGGGTGAGGCTCTTCACATTCTCCCATTCGGTGACATAAGCTAGGAGACACGGGGGTGTGCCTCAGTGTTAGCCAGTCAATTGTGAAGTAGAGACTCAGGAGAAGGTGAGCAGATCTTGGCAAGGGTGTGTAGCCTTTTCCTGAGTTTTTATCTTGCTGTTCCATTTTATCTAATGTTAGGTATACTTTATTTCATGTGATGGATTCCATAAAGCTTCAGACAACAGGGGTTGATTCTATACTTTATTTCTTTTTTTTTTTTTTAATTTTTTTTCAACGTTTTTTATTTATTTTTGGGACAGAGAGAGACAGAGCATGAACGGGGGAGGGGCAGAGAGAGAGGGAGACACAGAATCGGAAACAGGCTCCAGACTCTGAGCCGTCAGCCCAGAGCCTGACGCGGGGCTCGAACTCACGGACTGCGAGATCGTGACCTGGCTGAAGTCGGACGCTTAACCGACTGCGCCACCCAGGCGCCCCTATACTTTATTTCTTAAATGTTAATTTATTATTTTGAGAGAGAGAGAGAGAGAGAGTGAGAGAGAGAGAGAGAGAGGCAGATAGAATCCTGAGCAGGCTCTGCCCTGTCAGTGTGGTGCCTGACGTGGGGCTCGATCTCACGAACCGTGAGATTGTGACCTGAGCTGAAATCAAGAGTTGGACGCTTAACCGAATAAGCCACCCGGGCGCCCCTGATTCTGTATTTTAAATAAACACTTTAGGTTGTGACATCTGCACATCTAAGTTTGAAACTAGTGCTTTTAGAGCAAGCCCAGGGTGGTTTCTGCTCCTTCCAATGTAGGAGAGGACTACACCCGCACAGACCCTTCTCACAGGATCAGATTCTCATTAGCTCTTTCATTCATTCCACGTTTACCTATCGTTCACTGTGTGCAGTCGCTTGGCCCAGCCCAGGACAGGCTGCACAGGTGGTGGTCTGGAAAAGCTACACGAGTGAGATTCTGGTGCTTTTTGTTAAGTAGTTCACACTCTCTCTACACCACATCTCCACGCCTGGACCCAAATCCATTCCTTTCATATTTCCAGAAATATCTCCAATCGTTAATTAAGCACCTTCAAGAGACAGGAGCGGCTGGTGGTAGGATGGAATTAATTACTTATGTAACTGAGAGATATTTATAGAAATAGAGTTTTGCTTTTCTGGAGGGGGCACTTTCAAGTCTGTAGAAGTGGAAGCCATGACCACGTTGATCTTGCCAGCCAGATGGCTGCCGGGGGATACTGGCTTCCTGGTGCGTCAGGAAGAGAAAAGGAGATAAGGAAATCCTAACTTGTAGACACGCCAACTGAACATTCCTTACAACTGTGGCAAGAGCTGGTCAAGGCACCTGATGCAGCTAATTTAAGAACTGGCCCCTCTCCAAGCTCCTCAGCTTCTCTCCAAGAGTGGCCAGGCAGAGAGAGGGGGAAGACAGATGAGCTGGCCGCCCAGCATCTTCTCCAGGCCGCCTTCCCAGCTCAGGATGAGAGGCCGTGGGAGCCCCAGGGAGACAGGACTTTACGGGAATCTTTTCTACCAGTCTCAGTCTGGCACCAACTGTTGTAAAGAATGGAATAAAAATGCCATAAGGAAAGTAGTTGAGGGAAATTTACTCTTTTACCCTTGAGACCTAATGGGAATTCAAGCAGTATGCATTTTATTTTATTTTTCTTAATGGTCAAAGCCCTTGGCTGCATACTGTAAATACCTATCATGGATCAAAGCAATCTTAGTGAAAAATATTCCTTCCAGCTTAGCTAGTTGTTAAAGCTCCATGAAGTGCTCGTTTTAAATGCCATCTTCTCCATGAACAAAAAGATCATTTGTTGCCAAGTTAGATGTGTACGATTTCATTTTTTCTTATTGCATATAAGGATGTTTATAGAATCTCAATTATATAACGTTTTGCATTGCTCTGTTATCTACCATTCTGAATGCTTGAACTGTGAAGTTATGTTTATATAATTCATACTATTTTTTTTTCCATCTAGGGATTGATTACTCCTTTCAGTTCCCAACGGTTATTTCTCTTGCAACTTTCATTAGGTTTTCCTGCAAATTGAAGGGGAGAAGAAATAAGCAAGGTAGAAAACAAGAGAACTGAAAAGCAATTCTGTGCCTTTCCAATTTATGTCAAAGGAAGTGGTAAAGGTTTTGAGACCATGGTTAAGGGATGGAGTGGGACTAGGCTGCACATGACGGTGGGAAGGAGAACATGGAGAGATGAGAGGATGCCTTGGGAGGTACATGGCACATCGGGAAATACACCGATGAGGAGCCCGAGGGCTTGGGCTCAGCTTGGATGCTTTGGAAAAGTCATCGGATCTCCGAGTCTCAGCTGCTCATCTATAAAACTATTTGCCTTATACACTTTATAGGACTGCTATGAAGAACAAATGTGAAGCTGGAACTGTCAAGCACATTGAAATGAAAAGTTTTAGCGTGATTAGGAGCGATGGTTTTACAAGAGAGCTATGATAGTTGGAGCCTGACGCTAAAACATCCTCCTTAGCCAATGTCCTCTTGTTGTGCTTCTGAGTATCCTTGGGATGCTGCTGCATTTTCTGTTTGGAGACGGTGTTTCCTGTTCTCAAACTGTGACCCACAAGGCCCGTGACAGGCCAATCACACCCTACTGCCTGCTCTGTCAATCCGGCAATTGTCTCCATAAGAGAATTTGCCTGTGAAAAACTGCCTCCCCTGATAAAGTGGCAGCTTTCCACGGGGGAAATCTACCTTCTGCTTCCACCAACACAGACAATATTTGAGAAGGGAGCAGAAACCTCTCTGCTATTTCACCAGCTCATGTAAAGGTCATTTTTCACCTTGCTTCTCCTGCAGTGGAAGGTTTTGATTGTATAGCTCTAGTAATGTTGCCTTTTTTGAAATTCATTTTTGTTCTCAGGGGCTGTGCTATCTTCCCCCTATACAAGTTTCATTATATTTAGTGCAGTGGAGCGTGTAGATGATGTAGTTAGAATGGCAGGCAAAATAACCCATTACTATACCTATTGTCAGCTTTCTGCATATTTAGTAGAAAATGCAAAAAAATATTTATGGTTGATCAGGATTGGAATAAATGGACAGGCTTAGCTACCGATTTCTGATTTCGGTGACTTTACGTATTTTTCTCTGGGATGTTATTTAAAACATGGTAATTAATTTACCTTGGTGCAAGGAGTAAGAAAACAGCTTCCTTTTTTTTTTTTTCCAGTGAAAATTTCTTATTTCTTTAGAGTTTCTGTGTTTATGCAGGGTTCATTTGAACCACTTTTACTAGTAAATAGAGCGATGATATATATATTTTGTTAGGATACTGTGTTGTCATTATAGATGTTTTTACTGAATATTTGTTATTAACATTTTAAATTAACATAAATTTGAATTTAACTTTAGAGATATGAATGAAGTATTTTGCTGTTAATGCAAACACATGCCAAAGCAAATAATCTAATAATTCACTACCCAAATCTAGCTGAAAGAAGAGTTCTGGATTCAGGCAGTGATTTTTTTTTCAGGATGTGCTAACAATGACTCGTGTGACCTTGAATGTATTGATTTCTCTCTATTTGTACCGATATCTATTCTCTGCCCTTTGCTGATGTGTATGTCTGGCATTGTGCCCTGGGAAGCTGACTTATACAGGCCCAGGCTTGCTTGTCTTCTGGTTTCGCCAAAGGAGGGCACTCACAGAAGAGAGTTCGAGTGAGCCTGAGGTACTTTTCCCCACCCTGCCCTTCCTGTCTTAGCACTGTGGTTTGGGCATGCTTCCATCCTCCAAGGGTCCGAGCTCTCTCTGGGGTCCGGTTTCCTTGTTCCCTCAGGTGCGAAGTAGGTAAAAGCTTCTCCCTGTTGCTCGTCTTGGGCTCCCCACCACCCCATGTTTGTTCCATAGTCATACCTACACCTCTTTAAAGAGTTCCTACACTGAATTCCCCCCAAACTCTTTGAGTGGGTAATTTCTGTATTGGGGAGTCCACACTTAATTCCTAACAAGTTATTTAATCTCTCAGACTCTCAGTTTTTTCATTTATAAAATAAGGAAAATAATGGCAGTTCATCTAAGAAGGTTGCTATGATGAGCAATACTAAGGATGGTGACAATAATAATAATAATAATAATAAATGTAATGTTGGCATGCATCATGTACCTACTCCAAAGCTCAGTCTCTATCCACGTTATCATGACTTCTGGAATGCAAAAGTGGTCACCAACTACTTCCCATCTTATATTCACACCCTTGCCGTGCGCCTTTAAAGGCCCCCCCCCACCAATACTTGAGCATTGGATGTTAAGCAAGGGGAAATTTTTTAACATATAAGTTTTCAAAGGTATGCTGGCCATGTGTGTCAATAGATGATATTGGGTGTTGCATATTAGTTAAAAGTAGAAATTAAAAAATATATTACATAATAAGAACCTAAAGAGAGGGAACTAGATAGCAGAAGAAAAATGTTTTGTGGACTATAATCTTAAGAGAAAGATAGCACAACATTTAAACACAGTAGGCTCTGCCTGAGAAAACTTCTCAAGTCAGGTCATGGAGTGTATCTAGATGAAAGCTAGTGCCATATAATCTTGTTTGGGGCAGGAGGGTTAGCTCGTAGCTAAATCAAACAGAATATAACAACAGATGCTACCCAAATATTTTCTATCCTGAGCCATGAATACCTCAGGAGAATGAGCTTATGCGATAATCACTAGACAGGGAAATTAAAGAGCTATACTTTTTCTCAAAAAAAATTTTTTTAATGTTTACTTGTTACTGAGACAGAGAAAGACAGAGCATGAGTATGGGAGGGGCAGAGAGAGGGGGAGACACAGAATCCGAAGCAGGCTCCAGGCTCAGAGCTGTCAGTGAAGAGCTGGACGCGGGACCTGAACCCACAAACCGCAAGATCATGACATGAGCCTGAGTCGGACGCTTAACCGACTGAGCCACCCAGGGGCCCCAAGAGTTATACTTTTTTAATTGGATGTTGGATACATTCAAAAGATCAGGCTGGTCCAGTCCATGCGAAGTCTCTGAGAGAAGTACTAGGAGATGGACATTTTGGGGAGAAGACATCATATGGTCATTAATGTTCTTCTACCTTTAGATCAAAAGGAAAATATGTCTAGGCTAAGACATGACGCTCACACTCAATGCTGCTGTCCTCTACATCAATGAGGAGTTGCTAGGCTGTTCGAAGGCGCTCATGTGAGGGTAAGAATAATAGCTTACTTAGATAATACCTTCTTTTATAAATATGGACCCAAAATTCAAAGGTGTAAGTGTGAATGGTGAAAAGCATCATTTTCTTCTCTGAAGAACATATTAAAAATGTCAATACTCTTCAATAGTGACCCAAAGTGACACAGAGACCCAAACATGATCTCATGAGATGGAATTAAATTAAGATGTCCATTTAAAAGAGGTTTGAAATAACACCATATCTTTTTTGAGGAAGCTTTCAATCCCCCCCACCCCCGAGTTACCATTGCATTCCAAATTCATACACACCCTTGAACTGACCCTTGCAGTCTAAAAATTCTCGCATAAATTAAGCCTTTGTGTTTAAAGACAGATCAAACAGTTTTTATCCAGGATACACATAGTTCTTACTATAGAGAATAAACTTTCAATGATCCTTTAACTTCATTCCATTCAAAAACACAGTGCGGTTTATATTATTCTTAAAACATTTTTAGGTTGTCTTTTTACACACAAGAAAAATAATTCTTTGGTGGTTATTTTTTCTATTTTTTTTTTGTTCTCATCAATAAATGTATGAAATTCATACTTTAAGTAAATTCATAATAATGCTTCCACTGCATTTTAAAAACTCCTTCCAAGGGAGCCGGCTTAGGGAAAGAACTAATATAATTAGCATTTTTTGATGGATGACTAGTGTCAAGACAGAGAGATGAAAATGCTTATTGCAGTTCGAGAATACACCTGCACGTGCACTTCACGCAATAAACAGTGCAGTGCGACTGGGGAACGTAACTTACCCTAGCTTTTTGGTCTTAGGCAACCAAAGCATTATTTTTCCCATTTTTATCATTTATAGTGTCACAAACACATTTTTATGGGAAACCTTATGTCTATTTCTACTTTAATGTTGGCCAGATCTACAGCTAGCTAGCTAGCTACCTTGGAATGTTTGGTGAGTACTTCATCAAGGCCCTGCTACTTGAAGAGAAGAGAAGCCAAAAAAAAAAAAACAAAAAAAACAAAAAAACTCTCATTCTTCAAGTAAGTATTTGACTTAAGCTACAAACATCTTCAAATAATTAAGCAGGTATTTTTTGTGTGCCTACTATGTTCCAGAAATACATATGCTTGCTGGAGACAGGAATTTCCTGACAGGGACTTTCCGTATGTATTCTACAACACTTATCGAAGTGATCTTCTGACAATGACACAGGAGGGGACACTCTTGTGTGATATCTTGGGTATGTGAGGATAGGCTCTTCTTATGTATGTATGGTATGATAAAGACAAGTTTGGGAATTTGTGTGCACTCTTTGGGCTAGTGGACACAAATGATATCGAGAACAAAAACTGTAAGAAAGCCAAGGTTGAGTCTACAAGTATACTTTTGGGGTAGGTTGAATACAGGGCATTTCTGAGAACAAAAGAAAAATCCCTCCTTTCTGGCTGTTTGTCCTCTAGAGAGGAATTCACTTATCCCCCCTCTTTAGATATTAAAGTGTGTTCATGTGATCAAAATTGTTATTCTTGATGAACTGCTTCACAGGAAATCTTTTGCAGCTTTGGTTTTGATTTGGAGAAATAGTGTTTTAAGGGACCATAAAAATAAAATCACCATGCTCATTTATTTCCTTCAAAAAATGTAACCCGACCACTGTGAAATCTTGTGACTATGTGAAGAAATAAATGAACTGATGAGCATTACGTCCATGTAAATTGTGGTGAAAGATCAGTGGGAGACTTTCAAGTATATGAACGTATATCTGCCTATCCTTCAACTTTGACATTCTGTGCCAATGGTAATCCAGATTTAACTGATTTTAAATCTGCATTTTGTATTAACATTTGCTATTTTTCAGACACATTTAAATTTAGAAGTAACATGTAGGATCAAAGGGGAAATGTAAACATTAAATTGTTCCTGACTTAAGCACTTGTCATAATCTTACTACCTAGGAAAGTGTCCTTTCCAGTAAGAAAGCGAGAGCTAAGGGTAATGAATTAAAAATTGGCCTAATATCATAATTACAAAATATTTGAACAGATATGCACTATATAGCTATCATGGGTTCTACCTTTCAACATTCTGAAAGAGGATTCAGAATATTTTGATGTCTGAAAACAAATTTCTTAAATATAATTTTCATATTTTTCACATTGTTATTTCCACAACTTTAGTTGTAAAAGAAATATGTGTACAGGGACGCCTGGGTGGTTCAGTCAGTTGAATATCTGACTTCGGCTTAGGTCATGATCTCGCAATTGGCGTGTTCGAGTCCCACATCAGGCTCTGTGCTGACAGCTCAGTGCCTGGAGCCTGCTTCCGATTCTGTGTCTCCCACTCTCTCTGCCCCTCCCCCGCCCATGCTCTGTCTCTCTCTGTCTCAAAAATAAATAAACTTTAAAAAAGTAAAAGGAAAAGAAACATGTATACAAAACATGAGATAAAATACAAATGTAGACCTCAATGACGTATCAGAAAGCAAACACAAATAAAACTGTCACTTAATCAAAACTTAGAACACAGTTAGCATCTTAACATTTTGCGTTCCCCAATTCCTACTACCTCCCATTCTAGACTCTGATTTAACTAGAGGTTTATGACAATGGTTTCCTGGGTTTGTTTGTTTTTTGGTGTGTTTTTTAGTTTTTCTGCTAATTATGCACCCATAAACATTGTAGTTTAGTCTTGCTTATTCTCCAACTTTATTCTTTTGTGTTTGGCTGCTTTTGTTCCCTCAAAATGATATTTATTCATCCATGTAGTTGTTTATAATGTAGGCCATTCATTGTTACTTCAGTGTTCTACCATGTGATTATGCTAAATTATTTTTCCATTCTACTGCTGAATCACATTCAGGTTATTTCTATTTGGGCTCTTACCCAATATATAAATACTTGAGTCCCTGTCTCTTGATAGACACGTGCAGCACTTCTGCAGAGCATATATCTGGAACTAGAATTGCCTGGTTATGGAGTGTGTGCATATTCTGATTTACTAGGTAATGACAAACTAGTGATTGTGCATATTTCCACTCCTACTATAATGGATGAGAGTTTCAGTTGCTTCACATCCTCACCAACACTTGGTATTGTCAGTCATTTAAATTTTAGCCATTATTTTCCGTGCTGAGCAGGAGTCTGCTTCAGATTCTCTCTGTCTCTCTCCCCCTCCCTCCAACCCTTTGCCCCTCATGTTCTGTCCCTCCCTCTAAAATAAAATAAAATAAAATAAAAATTTAGCTATGGGGCACCTGGGTGGCTCAGTCGGTTAGACGTCCAACTTCAGCCCAGGTCATGATCTGGCGGTTCGTGAGTTCGAGCCCTGTGTCGGCTGGGCTCTGGGCTGATCTGTGCTGACAGTTGAGAGTCTGGGGCCTGCTTTGGATTCTGTGTCTCCCTCTCTCTCTGCCCCTCTCCTGCACTGTCTCTCTCTTTCTCTCAAAAATAAATAAACATTAAAAAAAAAGACTGACTATTCCTCAATGCTCTCCATTACCCCCTCTGATGTAAAGAAAATACATGTTTCTTCCAATGGCTAGAGATCTAGTCTTGTGCTGATGTTACACTGTCTTAAATAGTTTCGCTTTGTAATATGCCTAAATATCTGGAAAGTCATGTCTTCTCAGCCTGTTCTTCAACAATGATTTGGTTAATTCATATGAGTTTTTCCATTTTAATTTCCATACAACTTTTAGAATTAGCTTCTTAAATTTCAGATCTTTACTATTTTCATTTATCTTTATTCAATACTGCATTTCTAATATACCTGGGAACAGTTTCTCTTTTCATAAAAGTTATCTTTTAGCACTTTTGTGTTCTCTTTGATGAAGGTCTGCTGGGAGGAATTATCAGATTTTGGTCTGTATACAATATTTTAACTTAATATTTAATCCTAAAGAATATATTCACTAAGTGTGGATTTTTTTAATGTTTGTTTATTTTTGAGAGAAAGAGAGAGAGAGAGAGAGAGAGAGAGAGAGAGAGAATGAGCGGGGAGAGGCAGATAGGGAGACACAGAATTTGAAGCATGCTCCAGGCTCTGGGCCATCAGCAAAGAGGCCGATGTGGGGTTCAAACCCATGAACCGTGAGATCGTAACCTGAGCCAAAGTCGGATGCTTAACCCACTGAGCCACCCAGGTGCCCTACTAAGTGTGGGAATTTAAGTAGATAGTTATTTCCCTTTAGCACTTTATAGGTATTATACCATTTTTTTCCTCTGGCTTTCATAATTTCTATTGAGCTATTAGCTCTAGGTTACACTGTAATCTCTGAAAACAGCTGTTTCTTTCAAGAGCAGCTTTCTTTTTATTTATCATTCTTACGTTTAGCAGAGATTCCCGACTGTATGGTATGATGTCTTCTGTTATTTTTGAAAATTCTCAGCCAATATATCTTGAAATTTTGTGTCTGTCTACTTTTCTCTCTTCTCTTCTTCTAGGATTCCCATTAAACAAAGGAATCCTATATGTTTCTCAAGTTCTCGTCAGGCTTTTGCCTCTCTGCGCTTATTTTTTCCTGGATCTTTTCTTCTGATCTTTTCGCCTATGGATTACTAATTTTTAAAAGTATGTCTAATCTGTAGTTACACACATCTAAATAGTTCATAATGTTGGTTGTTGTATGGACCTGTAATTTTTTTGACATTGCTGCCATCAAAAGTAATACTCCACGGTCCTTCAGTCTAGGTCAGAAAAGCCAGCTCCCATCTGACTCCCTCGTTTTTGAGATGTTCGCTCTTGGAACTCAGTCATCATGCTCCATGGAAGCCCATGCCACGCTGAGAAGGCTATGAGTAGGTAGTTACTCCTCAGAAAAGATCAAGATCCAGATGACATCAACCTCTAGACATGTGAGTGAAGAAGCCTTGGAGATGATTCCATCCTTGGCCTCCATCTGATTGCAAACGCTTGAGAGAACTGAACGAGGTGACCCCAGTCGACTCAGAATCGTGAGAGAGAGAGATGATGATAATATTAATAATACTAATGATGATAAATAATCGTGACTTTTGCTGTTTTACCCCACTGTTTCAGATAGAAGAAAAGTAACTGGAACTTGGTGTTTATTAGCTCTGAAATTCTCATTTGTTCCCTTTTAAAGTAGCATCCAGTTTAAATTCTCAACCTTGTCCTTCATCTCTTCAAGTAGTGCGTCTTGAAGCCTGTCTAGGGTAACTTCAGGATTTGGGATCTCTTTGGGTTGGTTATTGTCCACCCTGTTCCTTCCGATTTTTCTTCATCTCTAGTTGTTGTCTCATCTCAGTCTTGTTCTGATTATTTTTTATTGTGCAATAGGCATTTTATTAAAATAACTTGAGGCCCTAAAATGCATACATAGCATCTTCCTCTTGAGAGGATTTATGTTTGTCTTCTCCAAGATCTTACTTTTGTAAACTCTGCACTTTGAATTAGAATTGTTGACAGAACGACTCGGTAGGTGAAGGGCATCTTAGTGAATGATAGTGTCACAACTTTTAGCCTAAAATAAAAACAGTCACTTAAATCTTCTGAGAAATAAATGCAATATAAATTAACGCTTAGTTCCTGTAATTAAAATATCATAGTACTTTGAAAATCCATTAACTCTCGAATCAATTTATATGTACATGCACTAGAAGACACAGAGACGAAGGTTATAGCACCAGCGTTCCAGAGCTTCCTCAATAGAAGAGGAAGTGACTTAATTAATTAACTATAAAAATAATCTAAAATAATAAGTGCTGTAATAGAGACAGCATGCTGCACCAGAAGAGTGTGGAAACTGTTAGGCAAAGCTTTGGGCCACAAGATTGGGTTGACTGTAGAAGGAATCACCTGTACAAAGATGTGGTCCTTGCCACACCTCTATAAACAAAAATTTTAAAAAAGCATATATATAAATAGAGAGAGGGAGAGAGAGCGAGAGAGAGAGAGAGAGAGATAAATCACTCAAAAGCATAATTAAAACACTATAGCATATTGGGGAGCCAGTAGCTATTATTACTCTTAATAGTTACATCCGGCTTCAAATGATATATAAACACCATCAGTACAAGTCTTGTGCTTCCTGAGTCATGGCTCCATGCTTAATCTTTACAGCATGCTTTGTTGGCAAGAATTAATGCTAACATAACCACTCCTCAATGGCATGAAGCCTAAACTTTAGGTTTTGGTTACCTTCTGCTTTCAACAAATTTAATTATAGTTTTTCCTCTTCAAAGATTATGGAATTATTAAGACCTACAATATATTAAACCTTTATGTGTACTCCCAATGTCTTAGCTATGTAGATTTTGAGCAGACTCCAGTTTTCGTTTTTTGTCAGAGTGTAGTGTATTCACACATCAATTTGGATGGTCTTCCAGTATTCACCCAGATCAGTGTCACCTCTGGCCACACTGAACAATGAGGGGCAAACAGAGGACCAACAGATTGGACATGAAGTAAATGTGCACAGCGCATCCTACTGGGCTTATGTGAGTGGTAGAATTCATGATGAGTGCAAAAACACCAGGCAAGTTCTTCTCTATTTATGAGAGGTAAAGCTATTAACACAATAGAAACCGATTACTCACTCTTGATGTCCAGGCATAAACTATGCTTCCTTTTAAAAACTAAATAGGGGCCTCATCCCAATAGTAGAGAAACAGTTTTTTCTAACAGTTTTACTACCTTGTTATTTCCAAACCCTGTCCCATAGTTCCTTTCTTGATAAAATGTGCTCTGTTGTGACTTGCAACTCACACAAGAGTTCCTGCTTTCCGAATAGAGGATTAAACAACTCAGCACCTCTCGCTGTATGGATATTACTGATTTCCCTCAACTTTCAATCAGCCGCTGTTACGGCTATACTCTTTCCGCCCATCCACCCCAACCCACTGCAAATGCACCGAGATGTAAAAATCTGCTTCTCAGTGTCTCCAGACTCAGCGTGGACACCACGGATTCCTCTGCCCTTATTATTCCCATTGGCTGTACTCACGTCGATTTCTGCGACATTAGGTTGAGCAAGGCAACTTCCTACTGATTTTATTTTATTTTATTTTTTTTTTAATTTTTTTTTCAACGTTTTTTATTTATTTTTGGGACAGAGAGAGACAGAGCATGAACGGGGGAGGGGTAGAGAGAGAGGGAGACACAGAATCGGAAACAGGCTCCAGGCTCCGAGCCATCAGCCCAGAGCCTGACGCGGGGCTCAACTCACGGACCGCGAGATCGTGACCTGGCTGAAGTCGGATGCTCAACCGACTGCGCCACCCAGGCGCCCCACTTCCTACTGATTTTAAAGAGCATTGACAAAGTTATATTTCTTAAAAAATATACACTTAGGAAACATATTACTGCATAAACAATGTCTTTAGTTTTCTGTGTTCTGTATTCTGCTCTTCCCAGAATTAGCCAATTCATAGCTATGGTAGGTAAACAACTCACCAGCAAACATGCTTTTCAAATGCAAACCAACCAATCCGGAGCCCAGAACTCCAACCTCCTTTACTGGGCTCTCAGACTCTGGACTACTAGACGAATCCCTCCGGGGCTGGGTACTAGACCACATGGACAGCCCCTGTGTCTCAAAGCTCACTGACATGATTCAAACAGCCACTCCTGATCCTGTAGGCCAGTAGGTCCCCACCTCCCTCTGCCTCCTGACCACTCCTGGTACTTCCCCGTGTGCCCCCTCCCCATGCCGTGGCATGCTCCCTCCTCTTGGGAACCCTCAGTGATAAACTACCTTTACGAGGGCAATCCTCTCCTGATCTGTTGGCCTTACCATACTTAAAAATAATAAAACCTATCAAAACAATTACCATTGTAATTAATAATACAATTACCTAAGTAACTATTTTTGATGTTTACAAGTACTTATTAGGTACAATATGAAATACATTTCCCATTTTTTCTATCGCTGTGATAACATACTTTTTTATTTTTCAAAGCTTATGTTTTATTCACAGAGAAATAGATTTTAAACGGGGCTCGGTGAATACTTTTACATATTAATGTTTGTATTGCAAAAGTTTTTTGTCGTGGACTGTTACATTGTATAGGGATGAATATTCAAAAATATATCTACATTGGATCCCAGAAATTCTTGGAATAAAATGCCTGTGGTGCAGAAAGAGTAAGAGAGAATTTTCCTTAAAATCAGAACTCGCAAGTTTATGTGAAGCAAGAAACTGAAGTTTGTTTACAATTCGCAGCTGAGGAATGGATAAAGAAGTTGTAGCAAATTCACACCACCATAAAAAGGAATGAACTCCTGGGGCACCTGGGTGGCTCAGTCAGTTAAGCATCTGACTTCAGCTTGGGTCATGATCTCAAGACTTGTGGGTTCAAGCCCCAAGCTGGCTCTGTGCTGACAGCTCAGAGACGGGAGCCTGCTTCCAATTCTGTGTCTCCTCTCTCTCTGCCCCTCCCCCACTCACGCCCTGTCTGTCTCCCAAAAATGAATAAACGTTTAAAAAAAATGAAAAAAAAAAAGAAGGCATGAACTCCTTGATATGAAACACCACGGAAGAATCTAAAGGCCATTATGCTAAGTAAAAGTAGCCAGACATGTATTTAAATGACATTGGGGAGAAAAGCACAACTACAGGGATAGAAATCAGAAGTGTTTCCGTGGGCTGAGGGTGGGGTGGATGATTTTGCTCACTTGGTATCCATTTGGAAATTAGAAATAATTCACAAATTACTCTTAGTAAAAGGAGCAAAGTTCAAAACACTGTTCTAGGGCAGGAGTTATACATAACCAGAGAAAGACATTTTTGTCAATTTTTCAGAGTCTGTTAGCTAAAGCAACTTTGAGCAACTTGAAGGTACAATCTGAGAATTTTCTTTAAATGGCAGTAAGGGTCCTGAGACAATGTAGGGACATTCCAAGGTAGACGCGTATAGGAAAAGAACAGTGTAGACACAGTGGAGTCAGCAGAAATTGTACAATTAAAGACATAAAACAAAATAAACCCTAGCTATTTGGGGTTAAGGTTTTCACCATTTCCATAGCGAAGAGGACATAGAGACATCCATATCAGAACTTGACTGTGACGCACTTAAAGTTTGTCATTTATACTTATAATTAACGTTAGTTGCAAATGGTTGGCCCCATAGTGCTCATCATATAGGGCCATTCTCAGCTAAATTTTTCTGGTTAATTCCTCCATGTGGAGCTTTACAGAGTAATACGGACCAGGTGGGGTTCAAACAGCAAATTCCCTCAATGATCTCATAGGTAGGAAAGAATGTTTCCTCAAGGAGGTACAGTTTCATCCGGGTGGGGCGGGGCTCGGAGGGTTGTGTATTACACTCTAATTTCCCCATAAGAGAGAAATTAGGTTTTAGCCTGCTCAGCAAAGCAGAAGGAAATAGAAACAAATCCATTTGAATAGAACTCGGATTTAGCAGCTGAAATGACTTGCTAAAGCATTCCTTTTTCTTTTGGTTAGACTTCATATTTACAAATGAATTAGTTAATTCCAGCAGAATTACTAATGGTTTTGTTTTCTAGCTCTCTGTGGAAATAAACTAGCTTCTGCCAATTGTCCTAATAGTAATACAATGAATGCAAATATAGTAGCGCCCAAAATCACCATGCACAAGTAGAACGGGCTCAGAGTCTTAACCCGAAAGCAAACAGAAGAAAGTCCATGGGGAATTTCAACGATAGCATGACCTGTGCAAACCCTGATTTGACTTGTTTCAAATACAATTCCTTTACAGAGCAATGAAGCATGGGTCTTTCAAGTTTAACTGTAGAGAAAGTCCTTTATTTCAAAGCTGTAAGGTTGGAAGGATTCATTCATCTGTAAAGCCAAATGCCAGAAGTTGTGTTTCCCAATCCTCATCAGGCCTGTGGTTTACCAGGTGCCCGATGGATAGTTCTGCCACAGCAAACAGGGCAAGAGGCAGGGAAATGATGCCTCCAGTGCGAACAGGTGTCAGGCCGTGTGCTGCCTTGTTTTGTAGCACCCTGGGATCTGATTTCTCATTTCTCTTTTAAAATAGAGAATTTGACTTCAGATACTGCCTTAAGGTAAAAAAAAAAAAAAAAAAAGACATCTCTGGGTCTAATGAATAACCGTGGCTCCCATTCACCATGTGCCCCCTGCATGGCAGACGCTGTGATAATTCCTTCATATACACATCATCTCATTTAATTCTAAAAACAACCCCATGGGCTGGACAAAATTAATCTCCAGTTTTCGGATAAGGCAACTGGTGCTCAAAGGAGGTAATTATCTTGCGCAAGGGAATTTGCACAAGAGTCAATTGCTTGTGATTTCATATTCCAGTCTAAACCGCTTCATTACATGACCCTGATATGAGAAATGTGTAATGTCATAATGCCAAATTCGGTCAGATAAAAAAAGGCTTTTTCATTCTAGTGCCTTTTCCTAGGGAATAACTTTTTTCCCCCAAATTACATTTATTACACCAAAAACAACAAATAAAAACAAATATACAAACTGAGTTTCTGTGGGATGATCTGATTAATACATACATATATTATTCATATCAAATCCTTCCTGACTCATGTACTCTTGGAGTCATTCTGTGAGCCAGTGAAAACATAATTCAACTTACCTAAGTTCTTTATATATTGACAAATATACTCATCACGTTTTGGGGGATGTCACTGCATATATAAAATATTTACATATAAAAATATTGCTAAATATTTAATGGTCAAGATGAATTACCCTGCAAAATCTACTTCTCAGCTCTTTTGATCCAACTAGGTGGTATATTGGTGTTAATAAACATCTATTTGAAACACCCATTTTATTTTTATTTTTTCATCTGACCCACATATATTGCTAAAAAAAACTTAAATTTAGGGATTATGCATTTATGAGAAACAGTAATTGACCGTAACTTCTGTCCTGAATTGGTTTTAGTTAGTTCCTGTGAAACATTTTTGAGCCTACTGGGGGTGAGCCAACCCAGAAGGTCAGGTTGTCAAGAGACTTTCCCAAGAATCAGATTATATAACAGTCAAGAGCAGGAAGAGGTCTGGGGCGTCCAAGGAAGCTCCTCAGATCCTTCTTCTGACATTGGATACGCACCATCTGCCCCAGATGTAGGAGGTTTCTGAGTGAAGAACATGACAAGCACACCTAGCATGGAGTATCAAGTTAGGAAATATCTTTATATCCCAAATATTTCATTTCTACAGTAACATTCTCTAGGGAGCTCTGTCTCCTAAATCCATAGGTTGTAGTTTTGTTTGTCAATGGCAATGCTAAACTATGAGCATCCGGCTAAGAGATTTGGTACAGATGGAATCACTCTCCAGCAATATAATTAGTCTACTTACCAACAGGTCATTTGGCCTATTTACAAGATCAGACAGGGTGGCTTCTTTTCTTTCTGTTTCCCTGGAGGTTCCCTTGTGTTACCCAGGGAAGACTTGGACCAGGTGTTTAACTCCCTTACCTACGGTGAGATACATTGAGTCTATAAATTATTTTTATTGCTTTGCTTGGAGTATTGAGGAAGTTTAGAGGCCAGATCAGGAGTGTAATCCCTAGGTGATCCACATAGCACCGTTTCATGGTGGGTGGGTACCACGACACCGAGGCAGGCCACCATCTTGACAGCAAGATGTTATCGATTCCATCTGGAAGGTATGGGGTGTGAAAAAGGTAAATCGATTTATACAAACCCAGCACCCTCCGTGGGGAAATAATTCAACAGATACAAGAGTAGACACATGCAAATCCAGGTTTTTGTGGAGTCCGAAGTTTATATAATTTTGGAGGCCCTTTTACTTTTTTAAGAAGAACAGAAAAATATTCTACATGTGCAAAGTGACAAAAATGTCAATTACATATGTGAACGTATCTTGTGTATCCCCCCCCTTTTAACAGGTCCTGAGGCCACAGTTCATTAGTGTCTGTGTGAAATCTGCCCCTTAGTGAATTTACCTGTGCCAAAAGAATTGCCTTCAACGGTAAGAAAGCTCTGGAAAACACATAAAATAAATAGAAGAAATGACTGTGCCTCCAAACTGTTTTTAGAGGTAAAACAGAAATAAAAATATACAAAGGTAGGTAGAGAATAAAACAAAGCATTTGTACAAGGTCTACTGCTGGCTGCTAATTATGAAAATATCTCATATGTCTGGAGCTTTTTAATTGTCACAATAACACAAATGTAGATATTATAGCTTCTGTCTAGCAAATACCCGAATTAGAGCATAAAACAGTAGTGTTTCCCCCAAATTACAAACTTAATATGTGATGGGAACAAACTTTTATTTAGCTCCTGTCTCTCTCCTTCCAGTTCCCTGACTGGCACCTTCCATAGTATTGGTTTTCTGAAGTTACTGTTTTATAAGGACAGAAATAAACATTTTCCGACCTCTCAGTTGCTTGCACACTTTTCTTCCTTGGCGAGGCGAAACTATTTATGAAATTTAGATCTTATTATATTATAGTCACGGTGAATTCTGTTTTTTCTTTCTTTGTCATGCTTTTCCCAAAACCAGATTAATCATGCTACATTGTTAGCTGGGTCAGTAACCACTCATGAGGCACGGACCGACACGTTTCACCCTATGTAACCTGGCATGCAAAGTGTTTCTAAATTTCTAAATTATAATTTCAATTTGAAGGTGAATGTTGTGTCTTTGGAAAGCAGTATTTCTTAGCGTCTTTCCAATGCATGTCATTGAGTCACGAAAAATACAATGTCATGCTTTACAGTTAATAGGCATGCCCAAAAGGCCTTATAAAATAAGATATATAACATTTGGCTTACTATTAATCCTACTCATATTATGCTATTGTATACCACTAATAATAGTGTTATATTAGTACACTCTATAAAATTTAGCTCAATACATTTTAAATTAAGCAGGAAAAACAAAACAAAGCAAAACACCCACTTCTCTGAGAAAACACGAAGTAGGGGATGATGGTTTCGGTATCTGTCTCCACTGGGGATTACGATAGACATGTTTAAGTGCGCCCACGGGGCAACCAATGCTGTCCATAAGGCCTTCCTCCTGGCCAAGCTCTCCATCGTCCTCATGCTGCCAGGCAACTGGAGGAACAAGATGGGCGAGCCCCACACCCTTCCTGGCAAGGTGATCTGTGCTGCGTCTCTGTTTTCGTGCCTCGTGTCTGCCCTGGGGATGCTGGCATCTCTTAGCCCCTGGAACCAAGAAGCTGCTGCTGATGTTTGGTATAGATGGTGCCAGACCCTGACCTGGGGCTGCGCTGCAATGTCATTCTGCCAACTTGCCAAGGTCACCTTTGATGACATCTTTGAGACCTATAGCTGTTCCCCCTCCCCCGGCTCCACAAGAAGGACAGAGATATGCTCACCAAGACTCCTTACCGGGAAATCACTGACCATCTTGTAAGACCCACACCAGAGCCTCCCTGCACAGGCTCCAGGCCCCAGCCGTGCCCAGCACATAGTTTTTAATACGAGAAAAATAAAGTGAGACAAGCCTGTTATAAAAGAAAAAAAACCCATATAATTTACTAGTACTGAACTAACATATACTTTGGTAGACTGTATATATAAATACATATATAACATATTTATATATGTATTTATATTTGTATACTGTCCGGGTAATCCTTTCACCTGGAAAATCAGTTAAAAAAAAAAAAAGTTTGGAGGAAGAGTTAAAAATTAGTACCTTCCCATTATATTCTGCGTTGTAACTTGCATTCCTTCAAAATAGACACCATAATGTTCACTGCCTTTTTTAACAAAGTGTTCCGACATTACATTGTTCTTTTAATAAATATGACTTAGAAGTTGCGTTTTATATAAATATTCAGAAATATGATATGCAATCATATGTGATCGTAAATATGATTTTCTCTGCTGGCAGAAAGAATGAGTAACAACTATTTGTTTGGTTCCTTTGAATTTTTCAGGATAACGTGAAAAGTAAGTACTTGAAACTAGCAGAAAACAGGTATCAGGGGCTAGTCTACACGATCCACAAAGGACTAAAAGTCAAGAAAGCCTTTTTCTTTCAGTACTTCTGAGATGAAATGATATGGTATCTTCTTTACTACTTGATTTGACAATAACGTCTGTAAAACTGGATGAAATTAACTGATATTGGGCACTACCGGTGAATGACTAAAACACATTAGGTAAATCCAAAACAGAGACAACGGCAAATGCGGACGAGAAAAAGGAGCCACAGGAATTTTCGTTCACTGCTGCTGGGAGTGCAGAATGGTACAGACACTTTGGAAGCCAGTTTGGCAGTTTCTTACAAAACTAAATATACTTTTACAACATGATCCAGTGATCATGCTTCTTGGTATTTAACCAAAGGAGGTAAAAACTTACGTTCACCAAAAAATCTGCACATGGCTATTTATAGCAGATTTATTTGTAATTGCCCAAACTTGGAATCAATCAAGATGTCTCTGAGTCACTGAAAAGATAAACAAGCTGTGGTTCATCGAGACAATGGAATATGACTCAGCACTAAAAAGAAACGAACTGTCAAGCCATGAAAAGACATGAAGGAATCTTAACTGCATATGACTAAGTGAAAGAAGCCAATCTGAAAAGGCCACATACTATGTATTTCCAAGTATATGATATTCTGGAAAAGGTGAAACAGTGGAGACAGTAAAAGATAATGATTGCTAGGGGTTGGGTATGGGATGGGATGAACAAGGAGACCACGGAACATGTCTAGGGTGAGGAAAACACTCTGGATGACCCCATAATGATGGATACATGTCATTACATGTTGTCCAATCCCACAGGATAATCACTATTAAGAATGAATCTTAGTGTGAACCGTGGGCTTTGGGCGATTATGATGTCTCAGTATAGACGCATCAGTTGTAACAGACGTCCCCCCCGGTGTTGGTGGTTGATAACAAGGAGGTTGTGCACATGTGGGGGAATCTGCACCACACCTTCAGGTTTTCTATGAACCTAAAATTGCTCTAAAAATTAATATCTTTAATAAAAATGGCTAAGATAGTAAATTTTATGTAATGTGCACTGTACCACAATACAAAGTAGTTGGGGGAAAAAAAGAAAGTGAATTTTTTCTGAGAGTCTTTTTTCTTAAAGACACTGGAATTAAATTTAAATTTAGGGCCCTGTGGCTTCCTACTTAAATAGATGTTATAAAATTTTCTGCTTCAGGGTTCTGAGACACTGAATTTTTAGGGAGATCACTTTACATGAAATTTTAATAAGTTTTAGAAAGAAAGCTTTCAGAAAGCTTGACATTTTGGAGGGACTAGATTAGGCTTTGTCAGGTGGAAGGAAATAAGAAGGACAAGACAGATCCCCAAGTAGATACCATCTATTAAAAAGAGGGAAACAGAGGGGTGCCTGGATGGCTCAGTCAGTTAAGTATGTGACCCTTGGTTTCAGCTTAGGTCATGATCTCACGGTTTGTGAGTCTGAGCCTTGCACTGGGCTCCATGCTGACAATGCAGAGCCAGCTTGGGATTCTCTCTCTCTCCCTCTCTCTGTGACCCTTCCCTGCTTGTGCACATGTACTCTCTCTCAAAATAAACAAAAACACTTAAAAAAAAAAAAAGAAAACAAAGGGGTGAAAGGGGAGGAGCAAAGTAAGAGAGGAGAGTAGAGGAATGGAGAGGAGAGGGGAGGGGAGGGGAGAGGGAGAAGGGTGGAGGGTAGGAGGTGGGGAGGAGTGGAGGGGAACAGTGAGGGGAGCAGAGTAATGGGGATGGGAAGAGGGTGGAGAAGAGGATGGGAGGGGGAAAGGGAGGGTGAAGTGAAGAGAGCAGAACAGAGGCACTGGAAGGGGAGGGGAGAAAGGAGGGGGTAGGGAGGGGGGGCAGGAAAGTGAGGGAATCAGAGCAGAGGCATGGGGAGGGGAGAAGAGGATGGGGAGAGGGAGGAAGGAGAGAAGAGGAGGGAAGGAGGGAGAAGGGGAGGAGAGGAGGGGAGGATGGGGAGGGGAGGACAGAAGGGAGGGGAAGGGAGGGAGCCAGGGGCAGGGAAGTGAGAACAGAGGCATGGGGAGGGGATGGGGAAGAAGGGGGCGGGGAAGGAGAGGGAGGGGAGGTTCTGGAAACTCACTGTTGTGTGTGGGCACAACCTCACACAGGGTGGAAGACAGTTATAAGGGGTGACACTAGGAGCAGGTGTCATTTGTGCCACATTCACCGTCACTTAAGGGAACAGTATTGTTTCGATTGTATCTGGAGACGAATACACTTGTGTTTTAAGTCTTTAGACGGAAAGAAATGAAAATAATACTATTGCATCTTTTTAACTTTTCTTGTGATGTATTGTGCTGTCTCATCTTCAGATGCTGTTGTATTATGACCCTGAACTGAGCCCCTTCACTCCTGGTAGGTGAAGAGAATATCTGACAGTTGAAAATAATATGTGAGGTTTTTGTTGTCAACTTCTCTGCCTCATCAAGTGGCATAATTGTCAGTATTATCTACGCTGTCTCATTAGTGCAGAAGCGGTGTGTCTAACAGACTTTATTTTCTGCCCTACCTGGGCACGGAGGGGATCTTACAGCTGGGGTGCTTCCCATCGGCCACCTGACACGGCCGGGGCACTGTCCTTGAGCAAGGCAGGTGTGTGTTCCCAGTGCTGTGGTCAAGGGGGAGTATTCCAGGGGAACGAGGTGACAGGATGGCAGCAGACCTACAATGACTGGGGCAGCCATGCATGTTTGGGTAGGGCGTTACTTTGGAGCTGTTTAGGTGTCTTGGGGGGCCCTGAGACATTCCACATGGGAGCACACCGGAGGGAGGCGGCAGCCTGCCGGAACAACCCTCATGATCTGCACAAGTAGCCGCTCCGGAAACACAGCGGAAGTGGGTGTTCAAATTGCACATGGCTGTGAGTGTGGACCCCCTGTGGGGTGTAGGGAGGCTGCGAGCCCTGTTGATTATCAACTGAAGACCCCAAGGGCAGAAGCTAGGGCTAGTTTGAGCCCGAGACCAGAGGCAAATATGTGAGGCCACAGGGTTCCCTGGTGGTTACAAGAACTCTGCTTGGATGCTGACTGGCCTTCTCACTCTATTTCCTTGGTGGATACACTCAGTCTCTTGAACAACCGCATCACACCTTCTCCTGCATCAAATCTTGAATCTCTCGTTCCTCTGGCTTCATGGCCAGTTAGCCTACTTCCTATTTCATCAAGGGAAGAAACTATCAGAAGAGAGCTTCCACATGCTTCTATCATTACCCCCCAAAGGTTACCTCCATTTATACCTCCAATATCTCCATCATACCCCCCCATTACACTTTCCTCTTCTTTCCCCCTGCTCACCAGATAGCATCTCTTCCCATGAATTCAAAGATACTGATTTGGAGATGTTTCCCTCTTCCTTCTGTTTCACCATTTTTTTTTTTTTTCTCTGTGTAGTATGATTCTCATCAGCATACAAATGTTTTTCATATACCCATCTTTCAAAAAAATCCCCCTTTAACCTAATAGTCTCTTCTACCTACTCTCTTATTTCTCTTTTATCTTCACACAGCAACTTCTGAAATCACCTGTCCTTGCTAACCCCACTTTCTCTCCAGGTCTCTGGAGCCCATTCCTATCTTTTGTCCCCATTACTCCACTGAAACAGCTATTCCCAAGGCCATCAATGACCTCTGATTTGCAAAACCCACATGTTACTTCTCAAGCTTCATTTCACTCATTCTCTCTTGCAGCATTTAACACGGTCTTAACATCATCTACTTCTGGAAGCACTTTTGCCCCAGGAGTAAGTAATGGACCCAGGTGCATGACTTTAAAAGAAATCTAGATGCCGGCGACTCCCAAATTTCTATCTTCAATCTAGGACCCTGCCCCATATCCAGGTACGTATATGCAGTCATCTTCTGAAATTCCACGTGGATGTCTGTAAGGTATCTCAAACTTTCTATACCAAAAAACAAACTGCTGATTTTTAACCCATCTTCTACCCTTCCAAATGTATTATATGTTACAGTAAATGGCAACTATGTTTTCCTGGTTGCTTGGACCAATTCTTGAAGTCATATATGATTAGTACACTTTTCTCACTTTCCACATCTATTTAGACTAACTTCAAATCTGGCAGCTCCCCCTTTTCTTCTCTGCTAAACCTTTGGTCTATTATCTCTCATCTGGATTCTTGTTCTAGAACCCTGATAGTTCTCCTTGCTTCTACCCTTACCTCCCTAGTCTCCATACAACACTGGGAGTAATCTCTTTTATAATGTAAGTGAGATTGTGCCATGCTTGAGTACCCCAGTGCCTTCCAATTCCATCGAAAGTAAAACCAAACTCCTTAAGATGATCCAAAAGGTAGCGATAAAATATAGTGATATGTAGCCTGGCCCATAGCACTTGTCTGATATCTCCTAAAACTCTTTCACTCTGTGCTGGCCACACTTTCTGTCCCTTAAACATGCAAGTACAATACTGTCTCTGGCCAGGTTTTAAGGCCCTCAGCCAAGAATTTTATTTCTCAACAAACAAACAAACAAACAAACAAAAACCCAAACAAACAAACAAACAAACAAAACAACAACAAAAACCACCTACAAAGCTTCTTCCTCACTTCCTTTGGGTATTTCCTGGAATATCACCTTATATAAGAGGACTTGTTTGACCATTCTACCAAATAACACCCAACCACAGCGTGCCTATCCCTTTACTATGCTTTTTTTTTCTACATAACACTCACCAACACCTGATATGTTTATGCTAATTTGCTTATTTTGTTACAGTCCTGCCTAAATAGCCTATAAACATCACGAAGACAGGGACCTTTGTTCCCGGAACTATCTCGAGCACCTAGAACAATGCCTGGCATACAATATAAACTCAATAATGACCACATTCTGTCAAATATAAAACACTACAGATTATAAGACCCACTCTCACTTTATGTTTCATTATGGGGAAAACATGCCGATTATACTATCATGCAAAGTTTTTTTTTTCTTTAATCACTTAAAATTTCTTGTATGTGTTGAAAGAGTTGGTCTCAGTTGTGATGGATTATTGTATATTGCTGTTATACAGGCATAAATAGAAAACATAAGTAAAATAAGTTAGCTAAGGGATTGCTAAAACTTTTGCACATACAGAGTTGAACTCTTATGAATCAATCCAGAGTTATCAATGCCCTTTGTTTTTTTGTTTTTTGTTTTTTCCTTTTTCACAAAAGATCATTTCATGTGCCATCAGTAGTATTAGTGATATACATTTCTTCATTAAAGGGTAAGCTGTTTTTGACTTGAAGAGTTTCTTCTAAACCAAGGACACCTGTTCTACACGCTGGCTGGCGTGGCCTTTATCTTCCAGAAGGTGTTCACAGCAAGTTTTCAGACATCACCAAAGACTCATGTTCCTTTTTCCAATGGTCCTAAAAGGTTTCTTGACTGATTCTTTGAAGACTTGCAATTAAACTCAAGGAGTGGAACACTAACAATGCACATAACTCAAGTAGAAGTGAGGAAAACACGAGCATTTATGACCAAAGCTGTGTGCATGCAGGCCACGGCAACTACATCACCACCACGACTTGGCTGCAACAGGTGAACGATGAATTCATTCATTCATTCATTCATTCATTCATTCACTATAAGATGTCACCAGAGTAACAAAATATACCCCAATTTAAGAAAGGTGAAAATATGTGCATCTTCTGAATCAACGGATCAATAATTAATAAGCAAATCATTCAATCGTTCTAATGAAGCCCGCAGGAAGTAGTCTCCAGTGAAATGCAAGTCTCATTGGTAGAGGTGCCTACCTACCATCAATCTGAGAAAGAGATCAAACCACAACTTCACATCTCTCTCCACTGATTTTTATCCCTTTGATTCTAGAAATAATTCCTTGATTTAATGGCTATTACTAAAGTTTAGGAACTTTCTGAAGGAGAATGAAAAAACCTAAAAGGAAGGCCAAAACTGTCATTGGGATCCCCACAGACCAATTAATGAAAAGCAATTCACACTAAGTATGTGTGGGTTCAATAAAAATGTATTGAACTTTAAAGTTAATGGAGCAAAAATTAAGATCAGAGCCTCCATTTCTTGATAAGAACAGTTTCCTAAGTCATTTAATTAATGCTTTCTCCTAGGGGAAAAAATGAGTCCCGGTATTATAGTAGCAAGAGATTTACTAAATTAGACACAGAAAAAAAAAAAAAAAAAGGCAGTTAGTTCCTAAAAAGCTTTGTCTTAGCTTTACTTCTTTGGAATTAAAGGCAGAATTTATGCAGAGATATGATTTTTAAATATCACATAAATCCCTGACACAAATTTTTAAAGAGGAGGCCTTCTTTATTCCCTATACCATATAACTGAAACTCAATATAACATTATGATTTAAATCTTTTTATGACATCAAAAACCTCACTTATTCTCTGGGATTCTTTCAATTATTTTTCAGATACCTGATAAGAACTCTAGAAATAGAGATGGCTAAAACATAATCTCTGTCCTTAATGAGCTCACAGGGTATGAGAGACAGATCAACCAACGATTACAATATAATGTAAGAAAAGATTTAGTGAGTAGGTACTGAAATCACACAAGGGTTTTGTATTAGGAAGACAGGTTAATTTATGTTGCTTAATTTAAATAATAATAATAATACTAACTCCAAATCTCAGTGGCTTAACACAACAAAGACAGATTTTTTCACTCAAGCTATGCCTTGCGGCTCAGACATCTCAACAGTAGACTACTGCAGTTGCCATAGTACATAAAAGGGCTGGAAAATTCTCTAACAGTCACGCTGTGGACTGAAATGTGTCCCCCATAAATTTATATGTGGAAGCCTCAACCCCCAATGTGGATGTATTTGAACTAGAACCTTTCTGGAGGTAATTGGGTTAAAAGAAAGTCATAAGAGTGGGGCTCTGATCCAATAGGATGAGTGTCCTTATAAGAAGAGACACCAGAGAACTTGTTTCTTCTCCCTATCTCTCCACAGTGTGAGGACCCAGTGAGAAGGCAGCTGTCCACAAGGCACCAAATCTGCTGTTGCCTTGATCTTGGACTTCTCAAGCCTCCAGAGCTGCGAGAGATAAATTTCTGTTGTTCAAGCCACCCAGTCGATTGCATTTTGTTATAGCCGCTCAAATTGACTAATACAAGGCATCTAAATAGTTTGGCACAGAGGCATCGCATGTTGCTTCTATTAGCAGCCCATGGTCCACAATACTATCTCACCTAGCTGCACCTAACTGCAAAGAGGCAGGTAAATAGAGGAGGGTAGGTGGATATTTGATAAGCACGATCAGATCGTCTGCCACAGTCATCGCCTCTGGTCAGCAAAGATCCCTTTTCTCCCTTCCTCCTACACATTCAATCCTTCCCTAAGGGAGACAAACCGAAAAGCAACGCACCCAGCCATTGATTCTAGCTCTAAGTCCAGAATCTGTAGGCGATATGCAGCAGTGGCTACATCGGTTCCAGAGATGACTTCTCTTGGTTCCCAAAGAATGACCTAAAAAGAATTTTTCTGCCCTACCCACTCTGTCCCAATGAACGGTGGTTCAAGAGGAACAGGAAGCCTACCATAGCAAACACTCCCAGTCAATAAAGAAAGAAGACCAGACAGGGAGGGAGGCTAGGTGGAACTGGCCCAGGTAATTCTGAAATGCAGTTTAGCAGATAACCTGAGAATCCTTACCCTATGGGCTCACAGTGACCCTTGACCCTCATTCTGCTCCCCACGGGGAGCTGGCTTCTCCTTTGTTCTCCTAGGCTCTCCCGTCTGCCCTGGGACAATTTTCCTCTTTCACTATTCTCCTTGGCCACATCAGAATTAGACACTGGGAGAATGTTCCCCTTGAGGCTTTCCATGTTCGCAGCCCTCTTCCTGCCCTGTGAGACATCTGATTATTGTAAGTCTTAAAAAGTCATACATATTCTTCGTTTGGGGTGTTTTCCTTCCCTGTAAAACTCTGTCAAAATATTCCCAGGTTGATTGTATATTTAATTCTAGTTGATCACATGTACCAAGGGCAATACCCACTATTCCTGGAGTGTTTGCTGAGACCAACTTCTCAGATTTGTCATAATATTTTGTTTCTTCTTCCCTAAAAGTCTTTCGATTTAAAGGTGCAACCTTGGCCATATCAAGTTCTTTAAGAATACCACCCACTTAATCCATTCTTTACCCTGAGCCATTCTTTTTTCTAATTAAAAGATTATACTAGGCACTGTACCCTTAAGCGGTTTTCTACTGTGACGTACCTTAATCAATGGAAAGGTTTTAGCAAAAGGTATGGAGACTACACGCTTAATCTGCTTTTCCTTGAGGCTGTTTTAACTTGCTTTTGTCACTTAAAGACTTTCTTAGTTTTATCTCCTATTCTTCGGTAACTCAACATAATTATCTTTTCCAATTTTGCGAGGTTTTGAATTTTTCAAATCCCTTTCAATTACGCTCGCAAGTTCTCAATTTCTTCCCAAGATCCTTTCTTTACAGTACCTTGCCAGCCAGCCAACTCCATTAACATTTTGTTTTCTAACTTCTCCCCCTAGATGCTGGGAAATAGAATTAAAAAGGAAATCGACTCTCAATCCAGAAATCCTCTCCACAGACACAACAGAGAAAGAAAACACTTCTTATTTTACACGCATTACACCAGAACGTGATACACATCACAGGCAGTTTGCCGAGAGACTGCAAAGCTGGAAAAACACCTGACCCTCTCTACACTCAGGCAGGGATAACCCATCACCTGCACGTTCTCAAGGTAAACAATAACTCGTTTTAAACAAGGGGACCTGCCAGCACCATTTGTCACACACAGCTCATACTACATTCGCTTGGTAATTGGAGTGACCATCTATGTCAGCTAATTGGCTTTATCCAGAGGAAAAACAAAACCTCTCACGGCTGTGTGACACAAAGTAGTTTTGCAGTTGGGAGCCTGGTGCCCACTGTAGGTTCCTGCCCTTGCATAGAGGGGCTCTCTCCTTTGATGTTGACATTTCAAAGACTTGGTTCTCGGGTCCTTAAGAAAGGCACTCCTGGGTCTTAAAGCTGACAAAAGACCTATTTAGATTTCAAAAGAATTTATATATATATTTCAAAGAGAGAAAGAAGTACTGACAATGATAAGTTTTCTAAAGTAAATGCTCCAGGAAAAAGGCAGGGAGAAGAAGCTTCTCCCCATGTTTAACAGAGAGAATTAAGCGTCTGATTTCTAATTTGTATTTGTCCTTACCAATTTGGGTCTTATTTAGAAGCTCATTAGACACGCAATCAGCTTACCAGGCAATCACAAGCTATTCCAAGAGGCAAGAGTTTCACCAAATGGCTAGCCCTGTGTGGTTTCATTCTCCCAGTGGTCATACCATTTCCCTCTCCCCCTGCCCAACCGCCGTTTCAGTGCTACATATTTTAGGGCTATTCATTACTGCCACGCTCCTCCTGCTATCCGTTTCTATTAGGATCAAATTGATTTATCCTTAAATAACAAACAAAATCTCAGTGGTTTAACGCAACAGGAACTTCTCACTCATGCCCATCCTCTTTGGTTCCGAACTGTCCTGGGTAACCTGGGCAACACCTGCATCCAAAAATGAAGCATACATCACTCTGCTCATAGCCCTTTGTTGGAACTGGTCTTATGGATCCCCAGACTGCACTGGATGTTGAAAAATGGAGGGGAGCGTGGAATATTTGGAGAACAGTACTATCCAAGCAAAAGGTGAGTGGAACTTCGAAAAGGTTTTTGGAAGGAAAGGAGCTGGAATTTCTCAAGCTGCAGTGGAAGAGTGACGGGAGGTGGCTGACACTCAGGACGGATGGATAGCATGAGCAAAGCATAGAGGTTCTTTATTAGTTTTTTTTGTTTGTTTGTTTTGTTTTTTGTTTTTGTTTTTGTTTTTTTTTTTTGCTGCTGGAGTTGAGTAAGAAGCAGAAAGTAGGCAGAAATTTTGTTGGAAAGGCACACACTCAAAGCCAGAAGTGATTTTTAGGCCATGCCAAGACGAAAAACAAAAAAAAAAAAGGTCTTTATCTTATAGGCAGTGAGGAGTCGCTTTTAACACAGGCAGGTAAACACAGATGTAAGCTTTAGATATATCTATCTAGTGATGTTGTGGGATATCTTAGTAATCAATCCTTTAACTTGCTAAATAATTTCAAACAAATAGAACAGCCAGGTGTCTTAGCCCATTTGGGGGCTCTAACAGCATAGCATCTACCGGGTGACTTATAAGTGAAAGAATTGGTTTTTTCTCACAGTCCTGGTGACTGTAAGTTTAAGATCATGGCACAGGTGGATCTGGTGTTTGGAGAAACTTAATGGTTCATAAATGGCCATCTTCTCACTGTGTCCTCACATGGCGGAAGAGAGCTCTCCTGGGTCTCTTTTCTAAGGGCAGTAATCCCATTCAGGAGGGCTCCATTCCTTGAAAATTTGATAAAAATGTTTTCTGTTAGGTCCACCTTCAGTGCTGATACGGGCATGAAATGAAATAATGGACTTTGAAACAAGGACTTTGAAAGCTATCAGATGAAATACATATTATAAGGGATGATCAAATTCAACACAGCACTGTCCAAGGCAATGTAGGGAGAGTCGAAAAGGGTCCCTTCCTTTGAAGAAATCAACATTCTTCCATGAAAAATGCTAAAGCACCAGACCATGATTTTATAGTTGAGCTGCAGAGTGTAATTAAAAAACAGAGATTGTATTTTAACAAATGTGCTGAATATAAATGATTCTATCTGGGAAAGTGATCACCTCTGGGGGCAATGCACTTATCACTGTTTTGTTCAAGGTATTTTGACTGATTTCCAAAACCTTATTTAAGAGGAAATTTCAAAGTGAGTTAAGGTGTCACTTGTGATCAGTCTTGTGATTCTGGGTTCCTTTATTTTAATGACTGTGATAGACACTCCACAAGGCTCACACCACTGGGAGGCTGGTGGACTGGGAGGAAGGAAGGGCTAAAATGGTCGTTTTTCTTTTCCTTCCTTCCTTCTTTCCTCCCTCTCTCTTTCTTCTTTCTTTCTTTCTTTCTTTCTTTCTTTCTTTCTTTCTTTCTTTCTTTCATATTTTTCAGTTTTGTTGTTGTTGTTTTTCAATTAAATAGCCACAGTCCTGTCAAAATCCCATACAAATGATAATATTTTAGCTCTTCATTAGTCACATGAGTAAACTTACCACTGATTTGAACGTTAATTTTTTCACTTTTTAAAAATTGTAATAGTTCACTCGTTAAAATAAAATGACCAGACTGATACATGGCCAGTCAAGGCATCTAGTTTTTTTGGACAGATGTTAAGCCTCTGACAACAAAAGCCTGGGAAGAGAATCAAAATTATAGCTCCACTGACATATTCAAGGTAGTGTTTTCCTTGGTGTTGAATAAATTCTAGATAAAGACTCTGGAGTCATCAGTATCTTTATCTGTCACAGTCACACAGTATATTATATACGTGTGATCATGGTAGTAATTAATTCATGAGGTGCATTTTAAGCTAGACCTGTATGTATTTCACTAAACTTTAAAGATTTAGAATTTTTTTTGGTTTGTTTGTTTTTTAGCACCAGCAAGAGACTAAAGAAAAAAAAAGCAAAATTTTCATGTTGTGAAGAAAATTGAAATTGTGTCAAAATCAGATGTTTTGCAATAGTTGTTTCTCTATTCCCTTTTAAAGTTTTAAAAAATTATAAATTTACTAAATTAAATAATTTTAATTATCATAAATAAAAGAGAACAGATTAAACAAAGATTAAAAGGGGGGGGATGACCTAAATATTTTTAGCAATTTATGTATTCCAAACACTTCTTACAGACATCACAAAATGCTACAATATAGGTATTCTGGTCCTTATTGTCACAAAATAAGGGTGTAAAACCCAGAGACGAAAATCAATTTGCCACATACATAGAAGAATCCGTATTTTAACGCAAATCTAACAGTTCTATAAAAAGACATGTTCTTCCATTATAATATAACTTTACTAACACATTTCAGGTTTCATGATGCAAATCAAAAGAAATACTTCGGTGGTGAATGTTCCTTGTTTCTAGCAGCAATTACCAATAGATGTTGGAAATTTATCCTACCTTTTGGCACAATACGACATTAGATTCTTAGAAAAGACTTTAGTGTAAAATGTAGAACAAAAATATATCTCAACACTACCAGATATGATATTTCTTTTTCCTCCCAACTTCACTGAGGTATAATAGACAAATAAAAAAGGTATATATTTAAGGTATACGATGCACCTCTTTTTTACTAAAACAAATTTTTCAAGCAGTTTTAGGTTCACAGCAAAAATGAGGGAAAGGTACGGATTTCCCATAATACTTCCTGCACCCACACATGAATAGTCTCCTCCATTATCAACCTCCACCACTAGAGTGGTACATTTGTTACAAGTGATGAACTCACACTGAAACCTCATAATCACCCAAAGCCCATAGTTTGTACTAGGATTTACTTCTGGTGTTGTAGTTTCTTTTGGTTTAGACAAATGTATAATAACATGAATCCATCAATATGGTATCATCCAGAGGATTTTTAATACTTTAAAAAAGTGTTCAGCCTGTTCATCCCCTAAACCCTGGCAACCACCACTCTTTTTTACTGTGTCATTGTTCTGCTTTTCCAGAATGTCATATAGTTGGAATTATATGGTATGCAGTTTTTCAAATTAAATTTCACTTACTAATATGCGATTTAAATTCTCTCCATGTCTTTTCATTGCTTCTTAGTTCATTTCTTGTTAGTGCTGAAAAGTCTTCCATTGTTTGGATGTACTGCATATTTTTTAATCCATTCACCTACTGAAAGGACGTCCTGGTTGCTTCCAAGTTTTGGAAATTATGAACCAGGCTGCTCTCAACATCATGTGCAGGGTTGTGACCAGACCTCCATTTTCAACTCCTTTGGATAGTTGAAGTCAACCAAGGAGTTGACTTGTGGGTTGTACAGTAAGAGTATGTTTGGTTTTATAAGATGCAGCCCAATTGGCCTCTAACGTGGTTATACCATTTTGCTTTCCCGTCAGCAATGAAAGAGAGCTCCTGTTGCTTCACATCCTTGCCAGTATTCAGGATTTTGGTCATTTTAACAGGTGTGTGGTGATAGGTAATTGTTCTAATTTGCATGCTCCTGAGGACATATGATACGGAGCACCTTTCCAAATGCTTATTTGCCATCTGTATGTTTTTATATCTTCTTTAATGAAGTGTCTGTTAAGGTCTTTTGTGTCTATTTTTCAACTGGGTTTTGTTTTCTTCTTACTGAGCTTTAACAGTTCTTTGGATAACATAGTCCTTTATCAGATGTGTCCTTTGCAAATGGGTTCTCTCAGTTTGTGGCTTGTCTTCTCATTCTCTTGACATCATCTCTTGAAGAGTATAAATTTTTAGTTTTCATGAGGTCTAGCTTTTCATTGTTTCTTTCATGGATCCTGCTTTTGGTGTTGTGCCTACGATGTGATATGTAATTGGGCCTACAATGTGCCTACAATGACCCAAGATCATTGAGGCGTTCTCCTATGTTATCTTCTAGGAGTTGCATGGTTTTGCATTTTATGTTTAGGTCTATGATCCATTTTTGAGTTAATTTTTGTAAAGTGTATAAATTCCCTTTCTATTGTCTTGTTTTGTCCATTGTCACAGATCAGTTGACTATACTTATGTGGGTCAATTTCTGAGGTATCCACTCTGATCCATTGATTTTTTTTGGTACTTTTTCATTAAAATCACAGTGTCTTAATTACTTTAGCTTTATAGTAACTCCTGGAGCTGGGCAGTGTCAGTATGCCAACTTTGTTCTTTTTCTTCAATATTGTGTTGGCTATTGTAACTATTTTTAGGTATCTGCTTAGTGGTGGTAAACATTCATAATATTCTGCAACCATCACCACAAATGCATTCTTATAACTCTTTTCATTCTGTAATTTGAAACTCTATATCCCTTAAGCAATAACTCCCCATTCCTTCGCCCCCAGCTCCTGGCAACCACTATTCAATTTTCTGCCTCTATGATTTTGGCTACTCTAAGTACCTCATATAAGTGGAATAATATAGCATTTATCTTTTAGTGACTGGCTTAATCCACTTAGCATAATTTGCTCAAGGTTCACTTACATTGGAATAGATATCAGATTTTCTTCCTTTTTAAGGCTGAATAATACTCCATTGCATGTATATACCACATTTTTAAAATCAATATATCCATCACTGAGTAGTGGGTTGCTTCCAGATTTTGGCTGTTATGAATAATGACCCTATGATCATACATGTACAAATATCTCTTTGACACCCTACTATCAATTCTTTTGGGTGTAGACTCAGAAGTATAATGGCTGGATCATATGGTAGTTATATTTTCAATATTTTGAGGAACCTCCATACAGTTCTGTATAGCTGCTCTACCATTTTCCATTCCTATCAACAGTGCACAAGCATTCCAATTTCTGTTTTTGTTTTGTTTTGTTTTGATTGGTTTGATATAGCACCCCTGATGGGTGTGAGGTGATATCTTACTGCAGTTTTCATTTGCATTTCCTAAGGACTAGTGATATTGAGTATTTTTTCATGTACTTATTGGTCATTTATATATATTCTTTGGAGAAATGTCTGTTCAAGTCTTTTGCCCATTTTAACAATTGGCTTGTTTTGTTGTTGAGTTTTAGAAGTTCTCCATATATTCTGGATTATATAATCCCTTATTGGAGGTATGATTTGTAATTATTTTCTCTCATTCTGTGAGCTGCCTTTTATTCTGTTTATATTGTCTTTTTATACACAAATTCTTCAAATTTTCATTAAATCCAATTTGTCTCTCAGAGCCCGACCTGGAGCTTGAAATCACGAGCTGTGAGATCATGATCTGAGCTGAAGTTGGACGCCTAACAGACTGAGCCACCCAGGCATCCCTCAGATGCAGGGCTTTTTAATGAACATATATTTTTATTTTTCTTGAGGAAATAACTCAGGAGCAGGATTGCTTGGTCATATGTGAAGTATATGTTTAATTTTACATAAAAATACGCCCAAATTGCTTTCCTAAATGGGTATATCATTTTACATTCCCACCAACACATATATGAGGACCTTCTTGTTAACACTTGGTATTAGCAGATTTTTTTTTAAATTTTAGCCATTATAATAAGTAGATATTTGTATCTCATTGTGGGTTTTATTTGTATTTCCCTAATGACTAATTAGGTTTGGCAACTTTTAGTGTGATTATTGGTCAAAAAAATACCTCCTTTGACAAAATGTCTGCGCAAATCTTTTGCCTACTTTTTAAATTACAGGTTGTATGTTTGCTTATTACTAAATTTTGAAGTTCTTTATATTCTGGATACAAATTCTTTGTCAAATATGTGACTTCTAAATCTTTCTCTAGAACTATGTCTTATTTTTTCATTCCCTTAAAAGTGTCTTTTGCAGAGCCAAGTTTTAAATTTTGATATAGTTCAGGGGTGGCTGGGTGGCTTAGTCATTTAAGTGTCAGACTTCGGCTCAGGTCATGATCTCAGGGTTCATGGGTTTGAGCCCCACATCAGTCTCTGTGCTGGCAGCTCAGAGACTGGAGCCTGCTTTGGATTCTGGGTCTCCCCCTCTCTCTCTGCCCTCCCCTGCTCATGCTCTGTGTCTGAAAAATAAATAAATGTTAAAAGAAATTTTTTAGGAGCGCCTGGGTGGGTCAGTTGGTTGAGCATCTAACTTCAGCTCAGGTCATGATCTCACAGTTCATGAGTGTGAGCCCCACATCAGGCTCTGTGCTGACAGCTCAGAGCCTGGAGCCTGCTTCAGATTCTGTGTCTCCCTTTCTCTCTGCCCCTCCCCAAATTATGCGTGCGTGCATCAACGCTCTCTCTCTCTCTCAGAAATAAACATTAATAGATAAATACATAAATAAAAAAAGATTTTTTAAAAAATTTTATACAGTTCAGTTTATATATATATTTATCTTATTTATATATATTATATATGTTATATATATTTTATATATTTTTATATATAACATTTATATATATATTTATATTTATACATATATATATATTTTTAGGTCATGGTTTGGTGTTATATTTAAGAGCTCTCTGTCTTATCTTTCCTTTTAACTAATTGGTCATGCATTAGAGAAGGAAGGACCTCTCTCTGCATTCATGAACAAAATGGTTTAGGAATAAATTATGTCTACCTGTGACATCACAGAATCCTTGTTTATAGCACACATAACTGCTTCCATTAACCATCTTACCAAAGGAGTCACATTACCATAAGTATTGTTTTACATTTTTAATTGTTAAAATCTGTAACCAGATTTTCCCTAAGCTTCCAAATAAAGACAATATTATCAAAGTTAGTTAAGACATATATTTTAAGCACCAGTTTTGTTATAGTAAGCATTATGCTGAAGAGGGAGGTTATGTTTTGAACAATAATTTTCTAAAAAAGGATTTGGGGCTTCACTTGAATTTCGTTATGCAGCCATTTGAACTCATTCTGATGTTTGCTTGTAATATTTATGAGGTTATATGAAGTGCAGATGCCACATCAGCAGTTAAAAACATAATTTTGCCTTCCACAGGATAAAATGGCACACAATCCTGAATCCTATGACTTCCTCTGCAGGTCTGGATGTCTTTTCTGGTTTTTTTTTTGAGAAAAATAAGCTGCATGGTAAATTGGTGGTTTTTTACTCTCAAAATGCAAACTTATAATCATTATGGTACAAGAGCAATTGCTTTAAGCTGGCATGACACTGTGAATGCATCTCCCAAAAGCCATGCTTCTCCAGGAACAATTCGTACCGAAAGCTTCCTGGTCTTTGTTCTCCTGTTCCCATGCCTGCCATGTGCTCCCTCAAGTTCACGGTGTAGGATCATAATCATGAGGATGTGTGAGGTATGTTCCCCCAGAAAGAATGATCTAGCTCCTCTCCTGTTTATTTTTATATTTTGTTGGTACAGAAGAATTTAACAATGCATTTGAAAAAAGTCTGTCAGTGAAAAAAAGGTATATTTTGGCATATCCAATTTATTACTTTCCAGTACATGCAGCAGTATAAATAAATGGCTAAAAATGGCTACCAAATAATATGCTTTGTGCAAAAAAGCCAATAAAATAAAACCCAGAAAATGCAGATCTTCAAGGTTTGCTGGGATGACTGGCTAGGTCTCACCTGCCAATCTGTCCTTTAAATTGCCTTCATCACCCACTCTCCCCCTCCCCTCCACCCCCCCCCCCCCCCCCACCCCGGGTCCTGACTCAGGGAACACAATGTCCTGCTTTTATTTCCCTGGATCAAGCATGGCCAGACTTTCTGTCCTTGGCTTCCTTTCACAAGAGTGGGATTGTCTGAAATTTACAAAATAGATGCCTAGAATAATGGTCAATAGTCCAATTATTAAAGGGCAAAGGACACCCAAATTTAGAGAAGGAAAAAAATACAAATGAACACTATATACAAGGACAGACCTCCAATCATAAAGATAAAGACCAAAATGAAAAGAACAAAGAGAGATGTCAAAGTCCTTGATTGAAATAGAAACATCTTAAGTCATCATTTTAGTGCTTGTGGTTATAGGGTCAAAAAGAGCCGTCTCTTTGCCCCATTAGAGGATGTATGAATTGATATGACTTTCCTTGAAAGCAATTTGCTCTTTTGTGAAGACGTTGAAAACATTCATGTCCTTTGACCCAGAAGGACTTTAAAAAGGCTTTGCTAAGGAAATAATCAGAGATTTGCACAACTTTTCACAGATGGTCAGTGGGGCTTTATTTAGAATAGTTTATTTTGGAAACATCTTAATGTTACATTAATGATGGCATAGCCATATGTGCAGAGGCCACACAGCCATTAGAATCTTGATTTTACAGGACTCAGAGATGACTTCTCAGTATCATATTAGGTGAAAATGAAGGATAAACATCTTTAGTTACATCAATTTTAAAATATACTGGAAAGAAGTACATCAAGATATTCAAAGCAGTTATCTTAGGATGGAGAAACTATGAGTGAGTTTTAAGCTTTTCTTTCCAACATCTCCTTCAAGTCTGTATTAACTTTTTAATTAGACAATATAGGCATCAAAAAAAATTCTCAATACGAAGGAAAAATGGAGACTGACATAGAGAATATAGAAAGCGTACCACCTGGACAGGTTACAAAAACAGATTTCTGATCTTGTAGTACCTCTCTAGGAATAAAGGCCTAGTTGTACCTCACAGCTTCCAAGACTCCCTGTCCAGAGAGTGCCTGAGGCTCTTTTTCCTTCCTTGGCCCCATTCCTTCCAGAGGAAGTATTTTATTATAAAAGTAACAAATGCTTGTTGCCAAACATCCAAACGGCATGGAAGAATATAACATACACCGATCATAGACCGGTTAATGTTCTATTTTCTTTTCCCACAATTTGTTTCACATGGAAAACACTGGAGCAGAACTTGCAGATAATAATACCAATATTAAAAAAAAATAAGAATGCCAATATTTAGTAAACAATTCTGTGTGTTTTGACACACGTCAGGATATAGGACATTTTTCATCACCCCCAGATTTCCTTAGTTGCAGTCCATTCTTTCCCAACCTCAACCTCAGTGCCAGGCAACCACTGATCTGCTTTCTATCCCTATAAATTAAGTTTTGCCTCTTGTAGGGTTTTCTGGAAATGAAAACATACATATTGCTTAGAATGTTTTTGAGATCCACCTACACTGAGTGTCCCGGATAGGTGGTATTCTGTTGTGTAACTACATTATAATTTGTCTGTCCACTTATTGGTGGACATTTAAATTGTTTCCAGTTTTGGACTGTTACACCTGAAGTTGCTCTGACCCTCCCAACACAAGTATTCATGTGTTGTTTGGGGGCAGTTGGTAGGTAACTATCAGACAAGATCGGGCATGTTCAGGGTGGTATGGCCGCAGACGGTTGATAGGTAAGTATCTAGGAGTAAAATTGCTCTGTCATATGGTGTACGTAAAAAACTGCCAAACTCGTACTTGAAGTGATGTTCTACCTTCCATTCGTATTGGCCATGACACCGAGTCAAGAGCTGTTCCTTCTCCAGTTGACAGTGTCAGGGTTTTGTCATGTTTTCTCTTTTGCTAGAGGGGAGAATATACTGGTGTCTTCTTGTGGTTTTAACCCATATTTCCTCGGGATTCATGATGATAATAAGCATCCTTTCTTGTTTGTACTGTTTATCGGCGTATCTTCTTTTATAACTGGTCCAACATTTTTTTGCCTACTTTTTGAATGGATTGTTTGCTTCTTATTTTGGGTTGAGAGTTCTTTAAGGATCACAAATATAAACATCGTCAGACACATGATTTATGAATTCTTTTCCCTGTCTAGGGCTTGCCTTTTCATTTTCTATAAGATGTCTTTTAAAGAGTAGATGTTAATTTTGATGAAATTATAAATATTTTTTCTTTGGATTGTGGTTTTGGTTTAGTATTTAAGAAATGTTTGCCTATTTCCAATCAAAAAGAATGAAATCTCGCCATTTGCAACTGTGTGGATGGAACTGGAGGGTATTATGCTAAGTGAAATTAGTCAGTCAGAGAAAGACAAAAATCATATGACTTCACTCATATGAGGACTTTAAGAGAACATAAGGGAAGGGAAACAAAAAGAATATAAAAACAGGGAGGGGGACAAAACAGAAGAGACTCATAAATATGGAGAACAAACTGAGGGTTGCTGGAGGGGTTGTGGGAGGGGGATGAGCTAAATGGGTAAGGGGCACAAAGGAATCTACTCCTGAAATCATTGTTTCACTATATGCTAACTAATTTGGATGTAAATTTTAAAAAAATAAAATAAAAAAAGAAATGTTTGCCTATTTCAAGGTTACAAATATTTTCCTCTGTTTTCTGTTATAAATTTTATAATTTTAGTTTTGTTATGTAAATATATATGCATTTGGAGTTTGGTGGAGTGTATTAGCTTGAGCTGCCATAACAAATAACCATGGACAAGGGGGCTTAAAGAATAGACATTTATTTTCACATACTTCTGGAAGCTGGAAGTCCAAGATCAAGGTGTCACTATGGTCAATTTCTGATGAGGATTCTCTTTGTTTCTTGTAGATGGCCACCTTCTCCTTGTGGCCACCTCACATGGCAGGACAGAGAAAGCAGCTTTCTGGTATCTCTTCTTATAAGGACCTTAATCCTACCATGATGCCCCACCCTCATGGTCTCATTTAAACTGAATTGTCTTCCAAAGGCCCCAAAATCTCAGCTCCAAATACCATCACACTTGGGAATTAGGGCTTCAATATATGAATATTGCTGTGAAAGCGGGGGAGGGGGGCACAATTCAGAATTCAGTCCATGCAAGTGAGGTAAGAGCTGAGGTTCATGTTTCTCCTAGTGGGTATCTGGTTGTTCCCACACCATTTGTTTCTTTTTCACATTAAATTAACACAGCAGATTAACAAATAAATAAATCGGCCATATATATAGGTGTCCATTTTGAACTCTTCATTCTTTTCTGGTGATTGTTAGGTCTATTCTTATGTCACTATCACATAGTCTTGATTATTGTGGCTTCATAACAAGGATTAAAATAGGGTAGTAGAAATCCATCAGATATGTTCTTTTCCAAATTGCTTTTGCTACTCTAGGTCTTTTGTAATTCGAAATACCTTTTAGAATCAACTTGACATTTGATTTAGAAAAGTCATTTGGGATTGTTGACATTAAAATGAATGTGCCCATTGATTTGGAGAGGACTGTTATCTTATGAATACAGCGTCTTCCAATTCACAAATGTGGTATATACCTTCATTTATTTTGGTCTTCTTTAATTTCTCTTAGTCATATTTTGTGGTTTTCAATGTATAGGTCTTGCACATATTTTGTTAAAATAACCTATACATATTTCATATTTTTATGAGATTAGAAGAGATATTCAAAACATTTTCCCTTCCAATCATGCATTGCTTATATATAAAATAAAATTGATTTTTGTATATTGACCTTATATGCTGCAACCATGCTAAATTCACTTCTTGGTTCTAGTAGCTTTTTGTCTAGATTCCTTTAGGTTTTTTCCCTTAATGTACTTAAGGGTAAGGAAGTTTGATTTTCATTGCTCTACACTCTGATTTTCCCGCAGGCAATACTATTGGAGTGTAACTCATTCCAAAGAATTACACACGGTAAATGAGAGAGTTCTTGTATATCTGCTGACTCTTCAATGAAATAGGCACCTAGTAACCCATAAAATTATGCTCCAAGCACCAGTTAGCACAAAGACAGCCGTTCGGTATTTTCCCCTTATTTGTACTCTGAAGTCTTGCTGTACCAGACCCATTTCCGCCTCAAATTCCTGACTCATGACAGGTAACACTGATTTTTATTCTCAGACACTGAGTTTCTAATGATTTTTCCAGCATTTGAATGCCGGCTTCTCCCAAGCTTTTTGCTTGGCTCATCTCTCCCCACATTTCCGGTTTTGGCTAAGGATGTGCCTTAGCAGAGTTCCCTAAGAATAGAGATCTTCAGAGATAAGTAGAAGCTTCGTTCAGAAAATGGAAAATAAATACATAATTTCTGAGAAGCGTACGTAATCATGGTTTCTTAAATGCCCATCGCGTGACAGTACTGTGCTGTGTGCTGCTTTCCGATCACAAACTCGCTCAATCTGTACAAATTTATGTAGGAGGTAGAGATGATACTACTTCTAATGCAAAGAAGAAAACTGGAAGCTATTAACAAGTGACAGAGCAATGACCTAAATCTAGTTCTCTCCGATTCCCAGGCACGGAGAAGCTTGGGTGTCAAGATGATTTTTAAATATTATTATTTATTAAGAAGTTATTCTGATAAAAAGTGTAGAAAAAAATTATCTCCTAAACCAACAAAACTAAACAAACAAGAAAACAAAAATAAAACATAAAAACCTTGAAGACTGTGGTCCTTACCTACTCTGATATGTTTTATTTTTTAATGTATCTTAAAATTATTAAAAATTACCAAGATCACAGAAGACCAATTAATAGTGACTGTCAAATAAACCACAAGTTGCACATCAGGTAGTTGGATGTTTTGGTTGAGAATATCAACTTAAACACTGTTGGAGAGCCAGTCTGTTCCCCTTAAAGACTTTGAAGAATCAAGAAAGAAACTGGCAAAAACTAATGTGAACATTTATAAATGGAGTGAAAATTCTCCATAACCACCATAAAAGAAAAAGAAACCTTACTGTTATTCAAAATCCTGAGAAGATGCCTTCTGAAATGAGGGGATAGACAGGTAACAGTATAGAGGCTCCTCAAAAATTAGAATTGGAAATACCATATGATCTAGTAATCGCACCACTGGGTATTTCCAAAGAAAATGAAACCATGAATTCAAAAAGATGTATACACCCCTATATTTAAAACACCATTACTTATAATAGCCAACATGTAGAAGCAACCAAAATGCCCATTCACAGATGAGTGGATAAAGAAGATGTGGTATGTTCCCACCTCCTGCACACTCATATATAAGCGATAGACTTAGCCTTTAAAAAGAATGAAGTTTTGCCATTTGCAACAAGAATGGACCTAGAGGGTGTTATGCTAAGTGAAATAAGTCAGACAGAAAAAGACAAATGCCATATTATTTCTCTTATATGGGGAATCTAAAAAAACAAAACAAAACAAACGAGCAAACACACAAACAAACAAACACCAAACAGACACACAAATACAGAGAACAAACTGGTGGTTGCCAGAAAGCCGTGGGACAGGGAGAATGGAAACAAATGAAGATTAACTTCTGGTTATGAAATAAAGTAAGTGAGTCATGGAATAAAAGTACAGCACAGGGCATATAGTCAGTAACATTGTAATAACACTATATGATGACAGACGGTGACATGGTGACACCCTTATCATGGTGAGCACTGAGAATGCATGGAATTATCAAATCATTATGTTGTAACCCTGAAACCAATATAACATTGCATGTCAACTGTATGTTAATAATAAATAATAAAAAAAAGAAAATAGGAAAATAGGAACACCTAGGAGAAAAATCCAGAGGAGGGAATTTTGGTGGTAATGTTATTAAGTAATGAAAATAAACCATCACTTTTTTCTATACGTACATTAACTTTTATGACCAGTAAAAAAAAATGTATCGGAAACCTTAGGTCAGTAAGTTATAATCCCTTTTTCATAACCTTATAAATTTTAAAATAGTATACATGCCCCAAAATATTCATTTTCTTAAGAGAATTATTTCCTAACAGTTATCTAAAATGTGATTACTCTTATTACTGTCAATATCTAGGCAGATTGGAAACAGACAGTTGAGTGAACTCATAACCACTAAGTAACCACAGGATTGGAGCCTCTTAGAGAAATCAGTCTAGTAGAGGGTTTAATATAACCTAGTGCAAAACTGAGTGGTAGAATTACTTCAGCTCAGCTCGGCTTATTTTCTCCCCTCTGCTTAAAATTCTAAAAAATATATGGCCTTGACCTAACCTAGATGGATATTATTAGAAACTGACCTTGAATAAGTATTTAGTAGTTTTGTAAGAACAAAGTTATGAAATTAAGATTGCTGTATCAAGTACAATAAAACTTTGCTAAAATTATCTTATAATGTCACAGATTCATTTTCAGAATGTGATAAATCATGTCCCCAGTGTGAAGACTGATACGTTAAACATCTCTTATTATACAGAATCCCCAAATCTAAGTAGGTCTTGTCTTGTATATGTGACAACAATATCACAAAGGGGTAGGGGTCACTGCGCAAAGATATTCACTTAGCTGGTTGAAGCTCATGTCTAAACTTCTGTCTGTAAATTGTGATTAAGAAACAACCACTCATTTAAAACATTTACGGATTCCGACCATATGCTATAATTAAGAAACAAACATACTTGCTTTTGACATACTGTATTTAAAATCTGTGTTATACACTTCATATATTACAGGTTTGAAAATATTTCTTCAGTCACTCTGAATTAACATTTACACTTAATTAATGTTAACATAAAAATCTGGATAAATGAATACTGGATTAACTTATCGGCAATAATAATATCGGCAATATTAAAATGTAATATTTAAACAATTTAATATAAAACTCCTTTCAAAATTTTTTTGCTTATAAAGAACTCACAAAAATAAGGCTAGTAGGGACATGTTGAATTTTATGGGAATCCTATTGCACTGATAATATTATTGGATACACTAAAAATATAGTATTGTAATAATATTGCAAACTATATGGCATGATAGAAATAATTATGAAATTAGTTTGAGGCCAGTGTAAAAGACTGAAATTTTTAGAATGGGGTAATTAACCTGTCATAGAATGAACACACTTTATTTAGGTTATCAACACGAATCTGAGGAGGGCACCTCCTCTGAGGTTGCAATAACCACTGGGTGTTGTATAGAAACCAATTTGACAATAAATTTCATATTAAAAAAAACAAGAATCTGGAGAAATTATATATTTGGTCATTTCTACCCTTTCTAAACACAGTGGTCATCCTGGGCAGATGGACAGAACCTTTCCTTCAGGAGTTTATTTTTCACCCACCCCCTGGTTGTGACACTTAGAGCTTACCTTCCTGACTCAAAGGTGAACCACGTTGAGTCCCGTCCATATCTCCTCAGTGAGCTGAGAGGCCACATCACCAGTTTGACCTTGGCATTGTGGATATCCCAGAGATAGATATTCTCATGAGTGATCTGCATTGTGCATTCGCCATAAATATCCAGGTTTGGTGTAGGCATAAGGTATACATTGAATCTCTCTGCAGAGAAACAAAGAATGGTGCAAATTAAGTGAAAACAGGTGTGAGTCTTTATGGTAGCACTGTATTAATTTGTGGAACTACCTACAGCCTTCAAAAACATTACTGTGCCCCTTGTGAACACCGGTACATGGAGCGAAACACTACCTTTTTCCATGTGATGTGTGAGAAAATGAGTTAATTATAATATTTTTTTTTTCTTTTTAGAGAGAGAATGTGCAATATGGGGAGATGGATGGGGAGAGAGAGAGAGAGACAGAGACAGAGAATCTGAAGCAGGCTCCACACTCAGCACAGAGCCTGATGTAGGGCTCAATCCCATGACCCTGGGATCATGACCTGAGCCAAAATCAAGAGTTGGATGCTCAACAGACAGGGCCACCCAAGCACCCCAGTTAAACTATTCTTAATCAATAATTCATTCACTCACTCATTCTACACTTTGTGTTGCGTTGTGTTCTCTGTGGTGAGGATGAAATGGTGAAATTGTACAATGGAAACATAAGGGTAAAAGCTAAGTGAGGTCTCTGTCAAAATGATGCTTAGTGTCTGCTACTTCACACAATCTTAAATGCAAGCCATATATATAACTACTGCGAGGAATGTCTTATTTAATTGAAGGAAGAATTTACTCAATTTTACCTTCGTGTTATGAAGCTTTTTTTTTTTTTTTTTTTTCAACGTTTTTTATTTATTTTTGGGACAGAGAGAGACAGAGCATGAACGGGGGAGGGGCAGAGAGAGAGGGAGACACAGAATCGGAAACAGGCTCCAGGCTCTGAGCCATCAGCCCAGAGCCCGACGCGGGGCTCGAACTCACGGACCGCGAGATCGTGACCTGGCTGAAGTCGGACGCTTAACCGACTGCGCCACCCAGGCGCCCCCGTGTTATGAAGCTTTTAATGCACACCTAGACTGACTCTCAAAACACATTGTATTCACAGTCACATTCAGCATATGATAATTGCAGATAGCCATTATTTACTTCTGCAGGACTTCAGATATTGTTTTGTTAAGCAAAACAAACATATATAGCCACTTTCATTCTTGGGTATTCTACAGTTGAAAATCTGACTATCAGGCAACAATCCCAAACCTTGCTTTATAACTTGTGTATCTCAAAGGCTACTGCAAAGTTCCACAGCCCTTGATTCCCATTTAAGTGCATCAGATGCACTTTATAAAAAATAAGGTTAGTTCATAAGTTCCAGGCAGCAAAGAACTTGGTATGACCTATAAAATATCCCCAATTCCAAGCACCACATTCTTGGTTTATAGCAAGCAATCAATAAATAAGCATTGGTTAACTTATAGGAATGAAATAAATATATCCCATGACGAATATGCACCACAAGAATTGAGGAATTATAAAAAGAATAATGTCATGATAATAAAAAGTTTAAGAACTGCTGGCAGATACATCTTTGTGAGTTTGAATTTAATTGTGAATCGTGCTTGAAAGGCAGTGCTGTTGAATTAATGATTTTGAGAGGCATAATGGTGCAGCTGCAGTTGAGAAATGATTGATATGTTTAAGAATGTGCCATCATCCATCATAATGCCACCATTTGAAATACTGAGTGTTTATTGGTACTGAGCTGGAATTGTCTATATAATAGAAAGATCTTTTCTGTGGCAGGTACTTTGCAGAGAATTGTTTTGCTGATGCCAAAAAACAAAACAAAAAATTCAGATTCCAAATGGGTTAAATTTAATTTAAGCATGATAGCTTGAAATGTAGTAACCAAATGGACCATATTTATATTCAAGTGTCTAGATATTTTTGACCAGAATAATCTAATTCAATTTTTTACTTGGATTATTGACCCATAAAACTAATATGTATATGGATTTCACATTCACATCCTCCAGAAAAGAAAAACAAGATAAATTACATAGCTGAAGCAATGAAGAAAGATCATTGCCCCATTAATTATCTGCAATAAAAAGTGTATATATATATATATATATATATATATATATATACACATTCCATAAATCTTAAAATTCTTGTGTACAATCAAAGTAAAGTCTCAACATTTTGCATTAAAATACATCACTCACATTGCCACCACATTTCACACACCAATGGGATTACAAGGGGGATCAAAGGGGCCTGATCTCATGTAAGAGTATAAATGAAAGTTGGACCCAACAGAATGACTCATGCATACAGATAATGCGTGAACAGAAATCTTTTCTTTGGCCAAGACCCTTTTGATGTTCAGCTTTTACATTTGGAAGTAATCGTATGTCAGTGGCATCTGTTGAGCAGAGGTAAAATACTTTTGTTATAAAAGTGGAATGTAAAACATTCCTCTAAATTCCTTCCTGTCTATCAATTACACAGTCTGAAGATAGCAACCAAAGAATCATTGCCAACATGCCAAGAAATAACACTTCTTGTAAAATATTGAAATAAACATCATTAACCAATTTTAGTGTTGCTTAAGGTTGCATTGACCCTTGATATTCACACCCATAGTTTGATATCTGAAAAAAAAATCATGTAAAAAAAATAACCCTGACATCACGTGTCCTCGAAATGGATGACACATGAAAAATCACCTATAACCCATGGAGTATTACAGAGGACCCAAAGAACCATTGCATTTTCACCGAAATATCTGTGTGCTCTAATGTAAGCAGATAAAACCTAGGAAAAAAAAAACAGAGAAAGGGTACAATCATCACAATGGACATTAAAGAAATATGGAACTGGAAAACTGAAAAATAATGAATAATTGAATTTCATAAGATTCACATGATATAGGGCTCTAGATGTCAAAATTGGTGAGGTACACTTACAAAAAAATACATAGATATCAGATAACCTGCCCCAAGGGACTCCTTCCTGGGCCAGCTGTAGGTGATATCAAGCAGGTAAAATGTATTGCCGTGACCTTCTTCTCTGCCTTCCACTCCCCCAGGCTTCACACACTTTGCTACCTAGCAACTCATGGTAAGCCCTTCTTGTTAATGTCTAGAACGTGCCAACCTTCCTTTTGATACTATTTCTTTCATCCCACAAAAAGGATTATTCTAAGAAATTTTATTTTTGGTTTTTAAATATTCAAAATCTATTTCATCCTAATGGGTAATTTCCAAGGATTTGAGATTCAATTAAAAAGTATACTAATTTAATCCAGCAGAGAATGAAGGCAGCTCAAGTTATCTAGTAAATTCTTCTTCTTTGATTCCATTTTCATGGAAAAAATCTTCCCACATTTACAAGGAGTAAATCATTTTGTGCCCTTAGTAATGTAAAATATATTCTGCTTCACTAAAATTTGTGATGGTTTCCACTGGAAAGACCATTTCAATGTGAAATAGCTAAAATTGCCCCCCCCAAAGTGACTTTTTAAACTATTTAACTTTGTGAAATAATTGTATGAGGCAGGTGTTTTAACCACCCTCTTATCATGTCACCTTCTCACATAAGAGCCTACCTTTGGGTTTTACTGCTGAGAGCGCTGGTTTTCAGACATTAATGTGCATCAAAATTACCTGAAGGGCTTGCTTGAACATAGATTGCTGGGCACACTCCACCCTTCTCATTTTTGATACAGTAGGTCCAGGCCGGGCCGTTCAATTTGCATTTCTACTTGTTTCCAGAGGATGTTGATGCCACTGCCCTGGGGACCACACTACGAGAAATGCTGATGTGAAGAACCCATTTTAGAGTATTGCCAAGGAAGTAGTGGCATCAGAGGAACTACGAGGGATGCTTTGAAAGTGATACTATGTTCCAGTAGAACAAACCAGCACACTTAATTCAAAGCTGTTCTTTAATTTCTGCTCAAATAGACTAATCCCATCTCTACTGACTCATGACCGATCTGGCAGGAAAGAGTTCTTATGCCAATTGGAACAAAAGAAGTGAGAGGCATAGGAAGAAAGGAGGTCTATGAGAGTTTTCAATTCATCAAGGTATGTATGTATACTCCAATTATTTTATTTATTATTATTATTATTATTTTTATTTGAGAGAGAGTATGTGGGGGAGGGGCAGAGGGAGAGAGAGAGAGAGAATCTTAAGCAGGCTCCACACTCAGCATGAAGCCTGACACAGGGCTAGGTCCCATGACCTTGGGATCATGACCTGAGCTGAAATCAAGAGTTGGATGCCCAACTGACTGAGCCACCCAGGCGCCCCTCTGACTATTTTCTTTTAAGGTAATCAACAATAACAGAACACTGTTAAGACACATTAAACAACACATTTCCAAGCACCCAAAAGAATTAGGAAATAAACTAAGCTGTTTAGTGTATGTGCTGCCGAAGCAGACACAGAAACTAGCTATTTAAATGCAATATCCTAAACCATGGATAAAAATTCTACCAACATTAAGTCTTGTGAAGACTGCTGAATATGTGAAGAGAGAAATATTTGAAAAGGTTAAATAAAAAAAGTATTAGATTAAAATGTACTCAGACATATGGAACTATAGAATTCTAGAGTGGAAAAAAAAATCCCAAACGGTGCCCATGAGATTGTATTTTGAGAAAATTTTGGTTTATATAATGGCCAACATATGAGAAAGCATAATTTAATTTTAAATGGCCCAAAACAATAGCAAGATGAACTATTTACAAAACGATTTGTTATGTCCAACAAAGATGCTTCTTACTATTATTGAATCTGCTATTGCATTTACAAGAGCATTTCTACTCTAGGGGTGGATTAAGAGGTCCAAAGGAATAGACTACACCCCAAAAGGCCTGGGACCAGAGTCCAGGTGGGAACCACAAGAACAGTCCAAGGGGACTACAAAACAAGGTTTGGTCAAATTGAATTGGACAAGGTCTGGCAAGAAAGGGTAGCTACACTCAGGAGAAATGGTTCTGGAAAAGGCATAGTGAGACCTCGGGTGATGTGTGAAGATCGAATGGGTCATCAGCTCTGAGAAAGACAGAAACCTTTCTTTCTCAGCCGATGAGGTTTTAAATGGATCTGGTTTGAGGCAGGAACATTCCAACTATAGCTATTAGCTTGAGCCTGACAGGTGGAGACAAGTGGAGCATGCAGGGGCTGTAGGAAACAGAGCATCAGAGTTACGTTTTGTTTTTTTAGCGTTTTATTTATTTTCATTTTTTAAATTATTTTTTAAGTTTATTTATTTATTTTGAGAGAGAGAGAGAGAGAGAGAGCATGAATGAGTGTATGCAGGGGAGGGGCAGAGAGAGAGAATCCCAAGTAGGCTCTGGGCCATCTACATGGATTTGGATGCAGGCCTCGATTCCATGACCCTGGGATTATGACCAGAGCCCAAATCAAGATTCAGATGCTCAACTGACTGAGCCACCCAGGCACCCCAGATCAGAGATGCAAGTTTCTTACATGAAGCAAAACATCATCTAGTGAGTAATAGAATATGACAGGATGATGAACTCTTTGACCAGCTTCTTGATAATTTCCATCTCGTAACATTGCAAATGGAAAATTGGTTTTAAAGGAAGAACCATACTAACAACAAACACATGTGCTCCCTTATAATTAATTGGAGTATTTTTTAAATGTTTATTTATTTTTGAGAGCAAGTACAGGTAGGGGAGGGGCAGAGAGAGAAGGGGTCAGAGGATCCAAAGCGGGCTCTGAGCTGACAGCAGAGAACCCAATGCGGGGCTTGAACTCATGAACCCAACCAAGAGATCCTGACCTGAGCTGAAGTCGGATGCTCAACCGCTGAGCCACCCAGGTGCCCCTGGAGTATTCTTTAAAAAAGAGGCTTTTGGAATGTAGGTATTAAATAATTTTGTGTGTCTAGCACATAGTGAACATTCAGCTCATTGTGGCTGCCTGAACACAAAATGCATCTTTTGCATGTTAGTTACTTAGACTAAATTTGGGAAATGTCTATTGGATGTCAATTCATTCCTTTTTTTTCAAAGAAGGATTCTGATAAGTTTTAATTGTTAGCTGATTGCAGGACACTCATATCCTTTCTATCCATCCCACTTCTCCTGATACTTCAGAAGGTTGGGTCAAAAAAAAGGATGGAACATGGAACTAAGTATCATGCTTAAATGTTTGGAAACCAAGAAATCTGTAAATATTAACACCCACCTGGTGTTCCACAGGGAAATGTTCAATTTTACAGGAACTTCAGCGAAGCAGGTGAGTGTGAGCTCCTAATCTTTTACCCTCTCTTCCTTTTAAATTCCAAGAGAAGCCCCCCAAAAAGAAAAGAATTCTTTAGCTCTTTGGCGACATCCCTAATTTTCTGAATTTCATTTCCAGGATCTTCCAGAGAGTAGAGGCTTATATATTTGTTGAAGTTCATTAGCGAAAATGTGTAGGTATTATTTAAATTAAATAGCTTAAAGAAAATTAATAATTACACCTAATATACATATAAAATAATTACATATATGTAAAAACTGATTTTGTCATGATTAGCAATAGCTATAAATAATTGGTTAACTCATTTATAATTCTGGATTTCACTTAGTTGTTTGTATGAGCCAGTGATTCCTCAAAGTAACACTCACTCTATATGCAACTTACTGTTCACGATAACTTTAAATATTTAAGGGAAAGAGAATTAAATTGTTTTTTTCCAAAATGTCACGTGATCAGAAAAGTCACTGTTTATGGAAAGCATTTGTTTAAATTAAATTTATTACTGCAGCTGGTTCATTAAAAGATCCAAACTTTGTTGTCTCATCAAATGCGGAAACGTATCTTGTCTTGTCGGTGACCTTTATCTTCCTTCTCACATGGCCATCATGAACAGCTGTAACCCACATCTTGCAACCTGTCCTCAGACTTATCGTGGTGAGCTTGCATCTCCAAACTCTCGTCCCCCGAACTCTCGGGTACCAGCCTGGGCGGGACGACCAGATTCTACAGCTCCATCACCACAGGCAAGCTGGGGGGGCCCTTGTCCCAATCTGGCAAGCAATCCAAATTCTGTGAGTAGTTCTTTTGCTTCTCTGGTGCTTGGAGGGAGATGTGTTCCTCCCTGCTGCCCTCCTCCTGCGAAAGACCTTCAAAGACTCCTCTTCAATTAACCTTCCAGCCTGATCTTTAGAATTTCACGGTACTGTTCACCCATCAGCCACTGCTCTGGGGCTACAGAACATTTCTGAGACAGCAAGAAAGCCCCATTCTCTGCTCTATAGTTAACAATTGTTACATAACAATTCAAAGCATGAAATTTTAATATTAGCAGTAAATTAATAAGCAGTTCACTAAATATTATTTAGTCCCAGGACCAGAGCCATTGGTCTAATATTAAGCATCAATGAATAAATTCATTCAGAATCTGGTACCTGAGAAACTGACCATCTGCTCTGGAGTGCGGAATTTCTCACTAATCTCAGTTTGAAATCTAGGTTCACACCATTGTTTGAGGTAGTCTGCCTTGTTTTTAACAGTTATATGAAGTGTTAAGGAATTAAACAGAACCAGATAGTACCCAGAAAATAATGAGATTTTTCAATATCATTCTGAATTTTATATTCTTGTCTCCAACTTTCCGTAATATTGGGATATTGCAGTGGTCAGCCTTCAATTTCAGCAGCTTTAGAAATGGAGCCACACTGAGAAGGCAGATATCTGCACATTTAGACACATCCTGATATCCGTATAATGCAGACACACCAGGAATGAAACAAAGCATGATTTATACTCATCGAGATGTGAAGAACTCTTCAGAAATTGTGACTTCATTTTTACCACAGTGCTGAAATTTGTCAAAATGTATTTTATTACAATGTGGCAATAGTAATAAATTCAGTTGCCAGATGCCATCTGCTCAATGGCCACTGTGAATTGGAACCTCTGTATTTCTTCAATCAATTGGCAGGACTTAAAACAACAGCCGTATTTTTAAATTCCCCAGCAATTAATTTAATTCCTTCTCCCCTTCCTTCCTTCCTTCCTTCCTTCCTTCCTTCCTTCCTTCCTTCCTTTTCTCCTCTCCTCTCCTCTCCTCTCTTTTTCTCTTTTCACAAAAAATTTACTGTTGACTGAATATTATCTACATTTCCGAGTAAATCATGTTCACTCTTATAAATATGGTAAGCCATTTTAAAAATAAAATAAATTCAACTGCTATTATACCTTCCAGAGGTCATCTCTGTTAAAGTATAGTGTATCTTAACATATAAGTAAATTCACATACAATTGTAATTATACTGAATATAAAGTATTGAACCCTTTGAATTGTACTCACTAGTATATGAATTTTCAGATGCTATTAAATATTCCTTGGGGACATAGTTTTTAATGAATACATAATATTCCATTGTATAACTATGCCATAATTTATCTAAAATGATCTACTTGATGAATATTAAATTTATGCCGACTTTTGTCTAATATAAATTAGGCTACAGTAAAATAATCAACTTTTAGCTCAATTTGCTGAATGATTCGGTCATTTCATATTGAGTCATAGAGTTTACTTTATTCTTATATATAAATTTTGAGTCACTTTAATATCCTTAATTAACATCTGAATCGGGCCCTAACATCTGAATCATTATATTAAATGTCATAAACTCTTTCAAGAATGACCGTGCCAAATTGATTTCCAGAATTTCCTTACCGATATATATTCCAATTAAAATATCTATTTTATACATTCATTAATATAAGTGTCCCTTGCCAGAATTTTTTAAAATTGAGTTTACTGTTACTCACGTTGGTTGTGATGATTCTATATACTAGAAATTTTCTCTACCATGTTTACGATAACTTCATCTTCTGGTTTTCATTCATTTTGTTTATAATATTTATGTAAGCCCAGAAAGTGGAAAGTAGTTTTCTTTAAGTTTTCTAAAAAGTCCTTTGTTATTGAAAGAAACTTAATATTCTCCTACATTTTTCATAGCAATTTTAGCATTTTATTTTTTATATTAACTGGTATACCAAAACATAATGAAATGTTCATATGTCACTTATGATGTCCTTTCAGTTTTGACAAAGCACATTAAGGCACACAACTTTTCTGCTCTCCAGGATGTTCCCTTATGCCATGCCCCAGAAGCTACCACCAGTCTGATTTCTAACACTGTAGGTTATTTTTGCCTGTTCTGGTAGGTTCTTGCGAGCTAGGGACACCCAGCTTCAGCATATCACTAATTTATTCCCAGTTCATGGCTTTCCATTTTTATTATTTCCTTTTTAATTATTTTCAGAGTTTATTTATTTATTTTAAGAGAGAGAGAGACAGAGACAGTGAACCAGGGAGGGGTAGAGAAAAGGGGAGAGAGAAAGAATCCCAAGCAGGTTCCACAGAATCAGTGCAGAGCCCAACACAGGGCTTGAACCCACAAACCATAAGATCATGACCTGAGTCAAAACGGAGAGTGGGATGATTAACTGACTGAGCCACCCAGGTGCCTCATCTTTTTAAATTTTTTGATAATGCTTTTTTGGTGACCATAGGTTTAAATTTTGATGAAGCCCAAATTATTTCTTTTTACAGTTTGCTTTTGTTGTTTTATTTAAGAAATGTTGGCCTATCTCAAAGTTCCATTCATGTTAAATTGATATTTGAGTATAGTGTGAGGTGGGGGTTGAGGTTCATGATTTCCCATAGGGATATCCAGTCACTTCACTTATTAAGGAAATTTTCCTTTTCTCATTGCAATGAGCAATGAGCTTGGGAGAAAGGACTTTGGTGTCCTGGTAAAAAATTACTAATCCATATATGTATGGATCATTGTCTTTCTATTCTCTTCCATAGACTTCTTTGTCTACTGTCTGTCTTCATTGCTGTCAGTTGTAGTAAATCCCAAAATTTTCTAGAAAGGGTATCCATTCCAACTTGGTTTTGTCTTTTCAAGACAGTTTGGCTAGTCTTAGACCTTTCCGTTCCAAATGTATTTTGAAACTGTCCCATCAAGTTCTAAGAAAAATGCCTGGCTTCTAGGATTTTTACTGGCATTGTGTCAAATCTATAGGCTAATTTGGAGAGAACTGACATCTTGACAATACTGACTATTGCAATCATAAACACAGTTTACCATTCCACTTATTTAGATATCTTTTAATTTCTCCCAGCAATATTTAATTTTCAGTGTAGAGGTCTGTTATATACTTTGCCAATTTTATCTCTGAGTATGTGATGGTTTTTGATGATACTGTAAATGATATTTTTCTTCTCATTTTGTAATTGCTCATTACTAATATATACGGGTGTATACATATATAATCTCTCTGTAATATTCATACATATACGCATATATACAAATTTTTGCATATTAATTTTTTATCCTGAAACATCACCAAGTTCACTTGGTTATAGCTGTTTTTCTCATCGATTCCTTAGGATTTTCCAGGTACACAACCTTAGCTCCTTATTCTTTGCCAATTTTTATGATTTTACTTTATTTTCTTGTCATATTACACAAGTCAGAACTTTAAGTAGAATATGTAGAGTACTGAAAACAATTGGTGAGAGAGGATATCTTTGTCTTATTCTCAATCTTATGAGGAAAGCATTCAATATCTTTATCTTAAAAATTATATTTTCTGAATGATTTCATTGATGTCCTTTATCAGTTTGAGAAAGTCCCCTTCTATTCCTACATTTTCTGAGAGTTGTTTTCACAAATGAATATTGTATTTTATCAAATGCTTTTTAAGCATCAATTATAATAATCATATAATTTATTAATATAGTGAAACATATTGATTGATTTTGGGAAATGTTTGCATTTCTGGCACATACCAATTTTGATCACAGTGTATTATCTTATAACACTTTAGTATTCCTTTTCTAATTTTTAGGATTTTGTACTTATATGCATGAAAGATACTTGTCTGCAATTTTCTTTTCTTATATTGACTTTGCCTGGTTTTAGCATCTGGGTTACAGTAGCCTCATAAAATGAGTTGTGGAATAATCAGTCCTCTGTTTTCTGAAGAAGTCTGCATAGGACTGGTATTTCTTCTCCTTTAAATGCTGAATAGACTTCAACATTGCAACTATGTGGGACTAGGGGTTGTGTATAGGAAGTTGTATAATAATAACTTTAATTCTTTAATTGATGTAAGGCTCTTTAGATTTTCTATTTTTTCTTGAGTCAGTTTGGTAATTTGAATCTCTGTTAAGTGGTTCAAAATTAGATTATTTTTAACCCAACATGAGAAAGGCTACATTTTATCTAATTTTATTTTTAAAGTTTTTTAAAAATATCCATTTATTTATTTATTTATTTATTTATTTATTTGAGACAGAGAGAGAGAGAGGGTGTGAGTGGGGGAGGGGCAGAGAGAAAGGGAGACACAGAACCTGAAACAGGCTCCAAGCTCTGAGCTGTCAGCACAGAGCTGGAAACGGGGCTTGAACCCACCAATTGCAAGATCATGACCTGAGCCGAAGTCGGACAATCAACAAACTGAGCCACCCAGGTGCCCCTATTAAAGTTTTTATTTATTTATTTTTATTTATTTATATATTTATTTATTTTTAGAGGGAGAGAGTGAGAGCGAGTGGGAAGGAGCAGAGAGAGAGACAGAGAAAGAGAGAGAGACAGAGAATCCTAAGCAGGCTCCCCACTGCCAGGATGGAGCCCAAGGTGAGGCTCAAACTCATGAGTTGTGAGATCATGACCACAGTTGAAATCAAAAGTCAGATACTTAACTGACTGAGTCACCCAGATGCCCCAAAAGGCTACATTTTAATAAAAAATAACTTGTTAAAATTTATTATCAACTTATTGTCAAATTATTAGTGCTTTATTTATATGGCCTTGTTTTATTTTGTATCGTTCCTAACCATTTCCTTTATTATTTTAAAAATATTTTTATCCAGTGATGTTCAAAGATTTAAATTATATATTAGATTTTATTTATGAATGCTATAATCAGAGATAATATTATTTTTTTACTTATGGCAGATGGAAATTAAAAACATTTCCCACACACTTTTCCCTCCAATTTTAACATCTGTTTTAATCTGAGCATTGGGAAAGATACTGTGACTACTGGAATTTTAAGTTGTGCTCAAAGAAAAATGTAGAGCTTTACAAAATCTATTAAGAAAGCAAAAAGCTGAAAATTAATGATCAAATATTCATTTCAAGAGATTTGAAAAAGAAGCTGCAAATAAACCCCAAACTGTGGAGCAACTCCTATGGCATGAGAGCAGAGATTAATACAATTTAAAACAATGAAAAGAGGTCTACCAAATAGGTACATCTCTGATGATGCCGATTAAGAAAAAGAAAAAAAAAAGCCAAACGTAGCTTATATGAAGTAAAAAGGGACTATCATTACAGTGTGGGCAGGTATTAAGAAGATGATTTAAGGATGTTGTGATTCAACTTATTCCAATAATTCTGAAACTTTGCAAGGAATGACTAAATCATAAAATCACTGGTAGATTCTTTTGAAGCTAATTATAATCAAGTTTATACCCAAGTTTTCAAATTTTAGTGCACATTAGGGTCACTGAGTTTGTTAAAATATAGACATGGGGCCAACATACCTTTGTCGGTATGGGTGGGGACCCAGAATTTTCTTACAATCCACCTGATATGAATGTGATGGAGATGCTCACTGGTGTCCCAGATACACACTGAGTTTCCTGCCAAGCACCTGGTTCCCATGCTGGGTTTTACTTAACCCTCACAACAATCCTATGAGACACATACTATCATGATCATTTTCAAGAGTAGGAGGCTGAGATTTAGAGAATTTCTGTAACTTGATCCTGGCCCCAGGACTTAGAAGTGGAATAGAACTCAATGACACACTGAATTTTCTTGGCTACTTTTGTTGATCAGGTTCCATGTTGGACTTTCACACTCTATGCTACTTTGTTTTACTGTGACAGGAAAAAGAAATGGCTCATCAAAACTTGACTCTCAAAAAGTGAAAACCTTGATTTACTCAAGGTTGAGTAAGTCAAGGTTTTCCTTTCTTTTGGGTGTGTACGTTTGTGTTTGTTTCCTGTCAAAGGAAGATTCATCTAATCTAATCTGTGGTCAAAGTTCAATCTTGGAGTGTCCTTGCCTCTTCATCTAGGCTGGATTGATGGTCACAGGAGTCCACAGAGGCAATGGGAGTCCCCTTCTCTGGTTTGTATATGTCCACATGCGCGTGGAGTTCCATCACTCTACTTTCCTGTGATATGGCAACTTCTGCATGCGTGTGGAGTTCCATCACTCTACTTTCCTGTGATATGGCAACTTCTGCATGCGCGTGGAGTTCCATCACTCTACTTTCCTGTGATATGGCAACTTCTGCATGCGCGTGGAGTTCCATCACTCTACTTTCCTGTGATATGGCAACTTCTGCTCCCAGATCCTGTCAGAAGTCCAGTGTGGGCCCGCGGGAACTCGGGCACCCCTCCAGGCCACAATGAGTTTTGAGACAACACTCTCTCTGTCTTCTTACACCTCTCTGGGCTCTGCCGACATCTCCCCACTATTCTTCCCATGCTTCTCATGAAGCCCAATATGGAAAAGCAAATCCTAGCATTTACTCTTGAAGAAATATCCAGTTGATATGAGGAGACAGAAACATGTATCTCTGTCCACCCACACTCCCACGGAAAGGGGGCAGGCAAGGCATTTACTTCTTCCTCACCATAAAACTTATTTTCAAAGTCACAAAACTTATTTTATTCTGGCCTGTGGCTGGGAGGTACCAGTAATTCTGGACTCATCATTCTCCCCTCAAAAGCTTCCTCTGTCACGTAACTACAAATGTTTTTGAAATTTGCATCTTTGTTCTCTGTGCGTACAGGGAATGTTTCCAGGGCCTAGGAAACAGGACAGAACTATCTTGGTGTCTCCACAGAGCAAGCATCTCACTTTGCAATGACGTGGTTATGATCTGACAAACGGATCATTGTGCCGAGGCAATGTGGTGCAGAAGCACCATAGAGCATCCTTAGTTCCCCTGAAGCACTTATTGCAAAACGAGGCAGAAACACATATGGCGTTGGCCTTTATTCCCTTGTAGTGCATGTCGAGGACCGCCAAATGGGGAAAGTGGTAGTTGTAACCAGGCTTGTTAATTATATACAGTGTCTCTATCCATCCGATAGTGAAATTAAAGCAATGCAGCACGAGGCTAGGCAAACAGTGTGGCCACTGCCGGATTTGGTATCGCATTCGGGAATGTCGACTTATCCCTTCTGGGGTGGCTCTTCCCATCACATTCGCCTTTCAGTTATAGATCGATAGTCACCTCTGCTGGCTATACTGGCATTTTCAAATGTATTTCATTTATTGTAAGTTCCACATGTTACACGTAGAAGGAGACACATAGGTAAACTGAGCTTGGGAAATGTTACAATATACAAAGTCAAGCAAGATCTTTATTATAGAGCATCTCAAGCTTTCCTCCATGAATGTATATTGTGACCATCATACAGACTTGGTATTAGTTTCCCTGGGCTGCTGTAGCAAAGTACCAGAAACTGGGTGGCTTAAGACATAAATTTAATATCTCATAGTTGTGGAGGCTATAAATCTGAAATCAAGGTTTTGGCAGCTCTGGGGGGAGAATCCTTCTCACTTCCAGCTCCTGGTGTTTTGTGGCAATCTTTGACCTCCCTTGGCTTGTGGATGCATCATGCCGGTTACATGACTGTCTTCTTGTGTCTTCGCATCATCTTCCCTCTGTGCACATCTGTCCTCGTCCAAATTTCATCTTTTTATAAGGATATATTGTAGGTCCTATGGGATTAGGGTTTATTTTAATGACCTCATCTGAATTCGGTTATCTTTGTAAAGTCCCTGTTCCTAATAAGGTCACGTTATGAGGTACTGAGGGCTAGGACTTCAATATATCTTATTTAGGGGAGAGGGCAATTCAATCCACAACAGTATTATATAGTAGTAGAATTTCCTGGAACTCATTTTGGGAAATACTAGGGTATGTGGATGGCATTTTAGAAGTTCAAACATAAGTATGTCCAGGTTCTTTTCCCCACGCAAAAGTTGGTTTTGCTCAGGGTTATTCTATGGACAAAAAAATAAAATAAAATAAACTTGGAAAACTTTTCATTGCTGGTTATAAATAATACGTATAAGAGTGAATATGATATTCCAGATCACTTTTAAAAATTTTTTAAAATGTTTATTTATTTCTGAGACAGAGAGAGACAGAGCATGAGCAACAGAGGGGCAGAGAGAGAGAGGGAGACACAGAATCCCAAGCAGGCTCCAGGCTCTGAGCTGTCAGCACAGAGCCTGATGTGGGGCTCAAACTCACAGACTGCGAGATTATGACCTGAGCCGAAGTCAGTCGCTCAAACCACTGAGCCACCCAGGCACCCCCCAGATAACTTTTGAAAAATTGGGGAAAGACTCTTAAAATAGGGAGAAGTGTATTGTTACTGTGGTCATTGCTTTGTCATTAACTGGTCGTTTTCCACACGAGAAAAGTCCTGTAAATAAATATTGGCTTTAACGATTGATGGGCATTAAGAATTTCAGACTTGCCTGGTTGATAAAGCTTCTCTGGGGGTATAAAAAATTAGTTAAAAAAAAAGAAGGTATGATCATACCTATACCACAGCATTTTCCTTTTATTTTTATTTTAGCATGTACTTACTATACTTCAGGTGGAAGATTGGATAATTTTTTTCTCAGTTCACTTCCTCTCCATATTAGATCGTAGGTTCTAACTCATGGCACGGCCTCGCAGGTGGAGTGTCCTGCTGGCCTCCTGACTTGGGTTGAGCCACAGGACTTGCTCTGGCCAGTGGAATATCAGTGGACATGACACGTTCAGAGGCCTCATTCGTGTGGCAGTTTTCGGCTTTCTTTCCTACCCTATTGTTTTTTGTTTTGAGAACGTGCCTTGGGTCACCATTAGTGTAAGGAGGGTAAGAGACATATGGAAAAGACATGGACACCGCGTGAAGCCTGGAACCGATCTCAGCAGCAGCCTGCCTAAGTCAGCACAATCCTAGCCAACCCACCTGTACGTGAACGATAAAGATACACTTCCAGGTCCATGCTATTGAGATTCTGCACAACCAGTAACACAGTATTATTTTGAAAAACAATGATCGATGCACCTTGTTTATAGGTTTGTCCCCCTCACTACTCTGTGAGCTTCTTAAAAGTAATGACCATATTTTATATAATTCTACATTTCCTCAGCTTGGTTCTTGCATTTCATAGCCTCTGAAATGTTTGATGGGTGAATACTGAATGACTGAGTGACATACAAGCATGTCTGAGTGGAATATAAGAAGCACAGTCACTATGGCAACCCAGGTAAATAATTTAGCAACAACATTGGAATACTGCTTTGGTTCTGGGGGAAGGTTATACATATTCTTAGGCTAAAAGTAAAAGTTTGTACCAATTCTGGTCCATTCATAAGCAGGAACCCTAGTTTCTACATAAAATCAAACCGTCAGATCTGACTCCACATTAATAGATGGCAAAGTCTATGGTTGCTCTTCCATTTTGTTCCTGATGGCGATCTCTTGCCTCAATAGCAAATGGGACACACCCTCTGAGTCCACTTTCAACAACAACTGCAGGAATTTCCCACAAGTGCATTGCTTCTTGTTTATGATGCTTACTTCTGCTATAAAGGATGAATACATAACATCTGTTTTCTAGAATTGCTATTATGTATAGCAAATCCTTTATAAATAACCATTATTGTAACACCATACATTCTAAGGTCAGGGTAGGCAATCTTAAATAGAACCAAAAGACACGAAGATTCTAGAAGTCATAAGAATTTAAGGCTCAAAATGTCTACTTAATATGGACTTTCTTGAGGCAGTGTTATCTGAAATCTGAGAATGAGTGAGTGTGTGTGTGTGTGTGTGTTTAGTTTCCCCTACACCACGTGGGATTCTGAGTCGATATGAAAACAGCTGACAGCACTAGATAAAGATGATTATAGCAAAGAATTTAATCAATAACCACTTTTATCTCCTCAACACACATTACACCTTTAAAAATTATTTGCACAAATGTTTATTCTTAGCTAGTCTCAGAGTAAATAAGGCCGTGCTGGGTGAAAAGTCAGAAAAACATTAGAGGAGAAGAAGCAGTTCTGAGTGTCAAAAGAAAAATGCTGTGGTCAAGACTGAGGAGTAAATCTTTCCTTGATGATAGGATACCACAGGATCACCACCGGCCACAATAATGTCATTTCTGACATCGATTCTGGAGGCATATGTATCTCATATCTTTGGAGACATTTCAAGTTAAATCCAAGCACATCATTGATAAAACAGTAAAATGATGTTTCTGATGAAAGATAAATTGTATAATTTAGTACTAAAATGCCTTAGGAAGAAAACCTGAATCTTTAATGACAAATTGTTCAAATCTGTACATATTAATGTCCTTAAACATGTATTAGGAAAGGAAGGATTTTGTTTATTTTATTAAGTGTTAAATGCTTGAAGAGTCTGGAATAGGGATTGTAAACCATGAAAGGACATTTTTTTTAAGTTTATTTATTTTGAGAGAAAGAGACAGCATGTGTGTGCAAGCAAGCAGGGGAGAGGGGTGGCCAGAGAGTGAGAAAGGGAGAGAGAGAGAAAGAAAGAGAGAGAGAGAGAGAGAGAGAGAGAGAGAGAATCCCAAGCACTCTCCACGCTGTCAGCACAGAGCCCAACATGGGGCTCAAAGTCACAATCTGTGAGATCATGATCTGAGCTGAAATCTAGAGTTGGATGCTTATTGACTGAGTCAACCAGGTGCCCTGAAGGGACATTTTTATTTTATTTGTTTTATGTTTGTTTGTTTGTTTGTTTGTTTGTTTGTTTGTTTAGAGAGAGAGAGAGAGAGGATGAGAATGAGCCGGGAGGGACAGAGACAGAGCGGGGACAGAGGATCCGAAGCAGGCTCTGTGCTGTCAGTGCAGGGCTCAATGTGGGGCTCCAACTCATAAACCATGAGATGGTGACCTGAGTCTAAGTCAGACGCTTAATCAACTGAGCCACTGAGACACCCCCCGAAAGGGCAGTTTTAAAAAATATTATTTTAAAAAGACTTTATTAGCTAGCTAAAACAATAAATACTTCCCCACACATAGTGAAATAAACACATGCATTGTCTTAAGAATACGTGTGTCCTGAACAATCTTGGGGCCCAAGGGAGGAGGTTGAAGTTGGCTGAGGAGCATTCTTTGTCTTTACCATGACAACTATTGGTATTTATTTCAAGGGGATCCTAAAATGGAATTAGCATATTAGCATATTTGTAGGAAAGTCTGTTGATTAGGAAGTGAGAAAATCAGGGTATTCAAGTAACGAACTGTCAATCTGTGTGTGTGTGTGTGTGTGTGTGTGTGTGTGTGTGTTTCTCTCCCAGGCAGCAAGTGTGTGTGTATGTGTGTGTATGCATGTGTGTCTCCTGGAATTTTTTGAGCTAGCAATAGTAGAGCCTGTAATCCTGATATTCTGTCAAGATTTATGCTTTTCATCTTCTCTTGTGGTATGAATGACTATTTAAAAAAGTTTTAGCTAGCCCTCAATGGGCCAAGAGCAGAGGAAAGGTGTTATTATCTAAACTTGAGACACTTTAAAGGAAGGACATGCAGACTTGAGCCTAGAGCAGTGGCCATGTCTATGGCCTTGGGACTCAAAAAGAAAGTCATCCACGTGGAAGGTGATTTCTAGAAAAAGAAGACCTTTCCATCCATGAAGCTTCCTTTTAGCGTTAAACCCTAAAGAGTCTCAGTGACCATGAGAATGTGTGTGTGTGTGTGTGTGTGTGTGTGTGTGTGCTTAAGGAAGATTGCCGATTTCCTTATAGGGTATCACATACTTAAGGGGTCATTTAAAAGAACCAAATACTACCCTCTCTAACTAAATAATTGCTCATAAATTTCTAAAATGTATTTTTAAAAGCACATGTTTCCCTTTGTGTGAAGTTCGGCTTATTGAACAAAATAAAACTAAGAAACCCACTTAAGGCATTGAATGTTATTATAATTTCAATTCTTCAGTAAACACAGGAATTCTTTTTGATTTCTTTGTTTTTACTTGTACTTAAAAATACTTGTGCCTCTTTAAAATCGGATTAAGAATAAGAGTTAGTCTTTATTTTACATCACCTCGTTAAACCATCATGATTTCATTTTCACTCATTAGGAAACTAAAATCAGAAGTGTTAGTAACCTGTCTGAGCTCAGTAAAGGGTGTAGTCTGCATTCGACCATGGCCTGAGAAGTACACTTGGAAAGCTGTGCCTGCTTGTGCTATATCTCTTTGCAAATTACTCTGACATTATCATGAAATTAACAGTAAAATCATAATAAGCCAAAGAAGCACATATCCATTATCCCCAATGGAAACCATATACAACCCCAAATCTTTATTTTAAATTTTTTTAACGTTTTATTTATTTTTGAGACAGAGAGAGACAGAGCATGAACGGGGGAGGGGCAGAGAGAGAGGGAGACACAGAATTGGAAGCAGGCTCCAGGCTCTGAGCCATCAGCCCAGAGCCCGATGCGGGGCTCGAACTCACGGACCACGAGATCATGACCTGAGCTGAAGTCGGACGCTTAACCGACTGAGCCACCCAGGCGCCCCCAATCCCAAATCTTTAAAGTAAAAGCATGCAACTCACACGAAATCAACCACCAGTGGTGCTCCCACCCACAGGGCCTAATTTAGTCACTTTCTCCATAGTTCCTTTATGTAGTACTTGATGAATGTTTATTAGTAAGAATTTTTTCTTTCTTTCCTTAAATGGTGGATGAACACCATGCTTTAAGTAGCACAGTGTGGATGTTGTGTATGTAGCTCAAGCTCTCAGGAAACCGATCAGGGAGACGAAATAAATCCAAGATAGTGTGGGAGAGAAACTGGAATATGAATTGGAAGCTGGAAGAGGGGCTGCAGAAACGCCTCTGTAGCTCCCTGAAAACCACCAGCACAGGCAGAAGTGTTGTGCCCACATATGTTCTAGGCCAATTAACAGGGGAAATCCATCTTTTCAGGTTAGCAACAAACAATAAATAATGGTTTTTAATGGGCTGCAAAGACAGTGATGGCTGTGAGCACATTATCAGTCATAAGATCATGATCACTAAGTGTATCCTGTGCACTTGTACCTGTGCTACCTAATTTATAAGCCACAGATCATTCCAGAATTTCTTTTTTCTAAGGTTTATTTATTTATTTTGGGTGGGAGGGGCAGAGAGAGAGGGAAAGCCCGCAGAGCCTGACACGGCGCTTGATCTCACAAACATGAGATCATGACCTGAGCCGAAATCAAGAGTCAGATGCTCAACTGACTGAGCCACCCAGGTGCCTCTACAGAATTTCTTTTTAATAATTAGTGTCACGTTTCACCAAGTCTCTCAGGCTTTTTCAAAAACACTATCAAAAATTAGCAACATTGAAAAGTTTCTATTTTCACACTATGAGGTCATCTAGTGATGATTATAATTATTTTTAGAAATGAAGAAAGAGGAGATCATTACATTATCCCAATTTCATTATTTAGAGGTGGTAGTCAAGAACATGCAGGGGGCACCTGGTTGGGTCAGTTGGTTGAGAGCCGACTTTGGCTTGGGTCATGATTTCACAGTTTGTAAGTTTGAGCCCTGGGTCAGGCTCGCTGCTGTCAGCACAAAGCCCGATTCGGATCCTCTGTTCCCCTCTTCCTCTGCCCCTCCCCCCATCTTCTCTCAAAAATAAATAAAGAGTCAAAAAAAAAAAAAGAACATGCAGTATAGATTCTTAAGAGACATCAAGAAATGCCTGTTAGGTTAGAGAACAGTGTAGTTAAGTAAGCAATGTGTATCACATAAACCTCAATTTTGTTATGCCTCATATTTCATCCACCGTACCTGCACATTTTCAGTATGCTATGGACTGAATTGTGCGTCCCTAAAATTCCTGTTGAAGCTCTAACCTCCAAGATGAGAGTATTTAGAGACGGAATCTTTAGAAGTAATTAAGTTTGGATGAGCTCATGAGGGAGCCCCCTACGATGAGATTAGTATCCTGATAAGAAAAGTCCTGAGAGACCTTTCTCTTTCTCTCCCCCTTAGCCATAAGGGGGCACAGCAAGAAGATGGCTGTCTGCAAGTCTAACATAGGATCCTCACAGGAAACTGACCCTTCATCTTGGATTTCTAGCCTCCAGAACTCTAATTAATTCCTGTCGTTGAAGCCACCCAGTCTATGGCAGCCTCAGCTAAGACATGGTGTTAGCCAAAGTCCCTACAATCTATTGATAAGTAGCAAGATAAACCCATTTGTTAACGGACTCAAAACCTACAACGACTCTCAGAGGAGATAATATGGAAATGTTGTACATTCAAAAGCTAATATATATTGAGCTATTTATTAGTTACTTATTTCGATACATCACAATGGCACAGAGCCACAAGTCAGGACGCCTGGGTTGTGCCTTAGTATTTTCTCCCAGTTGCCAGGCAACTTGGGAAAGCCTCTTACCGGCTCGATGGATCAGTGTCCTTTCCTCGCATAATGATTGGTCTGAAAGATTCCTGAGGCCCCTTCCAGTCTCAGAGCTCGACAACCGTGAGTGCACTTTAAATAACGGAAGGCCACTCGCACTTACCGTTCTGCTCTCTCTGTACTCCAGCTGCCAGGAGGTCGGGCTCCCCAAGGCTGATGTCGTTCAGCCGTGTCCCCAGACACTCCATGCAGAGATGTTTGCACCATTCTTCAGCCTCCAGCTCTGAAAATGAGCACACACCATCAAAGTCAGAGAGCGCTTCGCAGGGACGACACAAGAAGGCTATTTTCTGACCCATTTCCCTGGGTAGGTAGGAAGAGTTCAAACTCTGCCTTAAGAAGGCAAAACAAAAGCTATATTCAAGGAGTGAAACAAAAATCCCCACAGTTATTTCCCATGGGCTGACATGACAACATTATAAAGTGATTTTAAATTATTTCAATGTACTTTCTCTTACGTATGAATACCAGTCAGAATATTTATTATCTAGCATATATACATATGTATATATATAAATGTTATTAAAATCTAAGCTAGTTAACATACAGTGCAGTAATGGTTTCAGGAGTAGAATTTAGTGATTCATTACTTATATACAACCTCCAGGGCTCATCCCAACAAGTGCCTTCCTTAATGTCCATCCCCCGTTTAGCCCATTCCCCCACTCTACTCCCCTCCAGCAGCCCTCAAGTTTGTTCTCTGTGCTTAAGAGTCTCTTACGGTTTGCCTCCCTGTCTGTTATCTTATTTTTCCTTCCCTTCCCTTATGTTCATCTGTTTTGTTTCTTAAATTCCACATATGAGTGAAATCATAGGATATTTATCTTTAAGATTGCTTTAGTTTTTGGAGGGGGAGTACTTAGAAAACTTAATTAAATATAAAATAAAGATATATAAATGAATCTTTGAAAAATGTCAGATTAAAATAAACAAGAAGATGCTTTCCTGAAAGTGACTTAGATCTGCATGGGTTGAAGGTCTGATCCTTCATTCTGAACTGCAATGAATCAAAGATCAGCACAAGAATGTGATAGCTTCTCTTTTGTAAACATCAAAAATTGTCCATCTTTGAAACAAAAATGGGATAGGATACTCAAAGTAACTTTCCCTTTCGGAAAACTCCAATTTATCTAAGATATTGGTTATCTTCCAACTTCTTTATATTTGCAAGCTTCTTCTTTGCTTGAAACATTAGAACATCTTACACCTACACAGAATCTTACAGTATCTAACACTTTCACAAACATCAGTGAATTTGATTCTTATATAAGCCCTTGTGTGGGTGAGGTGGGTAAGGGTTAGTGTCGCACCTGGGTCCCATATCACTGGTTGGCACCAAGATAGAACTGAAGCCCGGATCTTGTAGATACTATAATATGAAGAACTTGAGAACGGCTATGAGATTTAAAAGTTGGGGCCAAGCCCGAAAATCGCTGCACAGAAATTGGGTGGGAACTTTCCATCGACACCTGCCCGGAGAAATTTCTGACTTTTCCATGTAGCATAAATCTGCACTACAGCAGTTTAATATAGATTGCCTTCAAATCTGTTAGTCTCCGCAGATGACATTCCAACCTTTGCCTTGGCATTTTAAACTCCCCATAAAAAGTTACCTGTGACAGGTTTTCTTGACTCCAGGGGTTTGAATACCAACTGCTGTGCTCAACAGTCAACACCATCAAACCTGGGTGATGTTTCCTTCCTGTGCTTAGTCACTCTGTCTTAGCATCACAAACAGGTTTGATCAATGAGATGTCAGGCCAAATTTGTCATTTAGTTTTAGCTTTATCAAGACCACAAAATATTGTTAGAAAATAAAAAGAGCATGTAGTCTTGCACAGGGTACCGTTCTGATGAAAATAACAGTTTGTATGCTCTAGTCATGAAAGGTGTTTTCTTTTTTCTTTTTTTTAAAGTGTATTTATTTATTCTGGGAGAAAGAGAGAGAAGACAGGGGGAGGGGCAGAGAGAGAGAGGGAGAGGGAATATCCCAAGCAGGCTCTGCCCTGTCAGTGTGGAGCCCGATGTGGGGCTTGAACTCATGAAGCTGTAAGATCATGACCTGAGCCGAAATCAAGAGTTGGACGCTTAACCCCCTGAGCCACGCAGACACCCCAGGTGTTTTCTTTACATAAGGTATGCTTTGCATATGTCAGGGACCATCCTCTCAGCAGTTCTACATGCCATCTACTAAGTCACAGAGGAAGTAGATCCTCCTGTGACCCTGACCTCTTGCTCAGGTGGAATTCAGAGGCTGGGTCTTGCTGTTTAGGCATCTCCTCAGGAACCTAGAAAATAATCCTTCCCAGTCGCAAGGGCGCTAATAAAAAAAAAAAAAAAGGGCACTTGCTGAGGCTCACAGCTTTCCAAAAACAAAGTTTTTTTCTAGTGAGGGAATTGCCAGCATTCCTGAAAAAAAAAATTATAAAAGCAGCAACAGCATGTACTGGAAATGATTTTCATCAGACAGATGAGATTTGATTTATAAAGTTTATAAATGTTTTGAAAACTTTTCTAACAACAAACCAAAATCTTAAGCCAATTTCTCTATGGCTCTAGAAATCCTTAACATTTCTGTTAAGGGAGACAATATGACTATTTTCTTTTCCTTTTTACACTTTTATATCTTGAATATATCCCAGGACTCCACAATTTTAATTCATCAGTAAAATCACATGCAATTAACATCGGCATGATTCTACCTGATCCTATCTCCGGTACTCCACAGATGGAGTTGAGGATACCTAGTATGCTGTTTGGGATAAAAACGAAAATGTTAAATATGACAAACACCTTTGTGCCAGTGTTCCCTTTGAATACTAAGTCAGTGCATGCCCAGAGGTTAAAGAAATGTGTTATTCATTTCTGTTAGCTTTTTTTTCTTTGTCCTAGGATTTAATAAGACAAAGAAAACAACCATAGAGTAAAGGGCTTCTATGAAGCTAAAACTCTTCTCTCAAGTAGAACTCAATGTGGCATCTCTGTAAGAACCAGGGAGGTCTTTCAGGACAGAAATGGGAGGCATTCATGGGCTTCTGCCAGCAGGTAAAGATGTCTTTTGTGTCGAATCCTAAGAATTGCAATGCTTCAGCATTTTATTTTATTAAAAAAATTTTTTTTTGTAATGTTTATTTTTGAGAGAGAGAGACAGAGTGTGAGCAGGGGAGGGGCAGAGAGAGAGGGAGACACAGAATCTGAAGCAGGTTCCAGGCTCCAAGCTGTCAGCACAGAGCCCAACACGGGGCTTGAACTCACGGACCGCGAGATCATGACCTGAGCCAAAGTTGACGCTCAACCTACTGAGCCACCCAGGCACCCCTGCTTCAGCATTTTAATAGTGTAGTAGCATACAGGAGTAGAAACAGTAAAAGTAATAGAGTACACATAGTCACATTAAAAACAACTATAAACCATTTCAGAAAGAAAGAAACAGAGAGAGGGAGAGGGAAGGAGAGAGAGAGAGAGAGAGAGAGAGAGACACCCTTGAAATTCAGGTATCAGGAAAAGTTCACTTTTTTTTCTAACAGACATTTACTATGAACTCACTAGAAGCCCGGCACCATGCTGGGGTTGCATGAAAAACACAGTCTCTGTTGTGTGTGATTCTAGACTCTGGAAGTAGGGGGGCAGGTGCATCTAGTACGTGGTGCCCCGCAGGGCTGCTGGCTTGGCCCGTAGGACCCAAGAGCCGTGGCAAAGGCTGAGCAACTTGGCAATAATCTGATCAGGGATCTGCAGGGCTAGCACGAAGAAGGGGAGGGCGTGTGTGCATGTCAGTGTGTGTGTCAGTGTGTGTGTGATGGTATATGTGTGAATGTGTGTTTGCCGGTGTGGGGTATCTGTGAGTGCATATCTGTGTGTGTCAGCGGGTGAGTCTGTGACTGCATTCGAGTGTGTGTGTTTCACGGTGTGTTAGTGTGGAGGGGATTTGTGACAGTACATGAGTGTGAAGGTGTGTCAGTGTATGTGTGAGGCTATGTGTCTGCATGTGAGGTTGTGTGCCAGCGCGCGTGAGTGTGTGAGGGCATGTGTGAGTGTGTGAACGTGTTTGGGGAGTGTGCTGGAGGAACCGGGCTGGGCTGAGGAGGGTGGCCAGGGGCGGAGATGGAAAGGAGTCTCTGGGGCTGTGGGAGTGACATCTCGGATGGCCCTGAGGTCATGCAGTAAACTCTGAAAGAGAGCGCTCTGTCGCCTCTCTTCATGCTTTGGTAGTACAGGAGTGCCCCCCCAGAGGCATGGGTTCAGTTACCCAAACATGGCCGAGAGCAGAGGACCCTCCTCTGACACAGCGCCAGAAAGTCAGTAGTGGCCTAGCACCGCGTCCCAACGTCTACGTCGCTCACTGCCATGTTATCATCTCACATCATCACAAGAAGAAGGGCGAATACAGGACAAGGTCCTGGGCCAGAGACCCCATGCCCATGACTTTTACTACAGTACATTGTTATAATGGTTCTACTTTATTATTAGTTATTGTTGTTAATCTTGTAGTGTGCCTAATTTGTAAAGAAAACCTTATCATGGGTATGATTGTACAGGACAAAACACAGTCTAATAGGGTTTGGTTCCATTCCTGGTTTTAGGCATCCACTGGTGTCTTAGACGTACCCGCCCTCCCCCCAATGGATTGTTGGGGGGGACTACTGTGCTATTTAGTTCAATTAGATCAGCCCCAAACCTTTATCTCAAACGTATTGAGCCTTAGAGTCTGCACACTTGATCTAATAGTTTTGCTCCAGATAAGCTGAATTTAAGTATTATACAAGCCTTTATTATTTTTTTAATCTGTTTTTGATAGTCACCTTTCAAATAATTACACCTATACTTTTTATTTGTTTGTCCTTAGGAAAACTATGTATTGACGTCCTTTAATCTTCTACGGTGTGTTAGTTTATTTCATCCCATTATTATTTAACTAGTGTTTTCCTCTGAATTATCTTCCATTTTTTACCGTCCTCTATTTTATTTTTGTGGAACAGAGGCGATTAAATACAAATGCAATAATCTGAACCCACTGCATTTTAAAATATTTATTTTCCCACAGACTCAGGGCCTTTTGTCTTCCATTTCATCTTCCAAACTTCCACCTGCCCATAGTGTGTAAATAATTAAGTTTCTTTATAAAGGAATAAAGGCACAGAAATGTTTTACAATCTTTTCTATGTTTTCTCTTCATGAGAGAAATGTTTGTTCCAGGCAATGTCTTTTTCAGACAGCTTGCAGCTATGCTCACATTTTTAATTCAGGTAAGTAACTTTTCCTCTAGAACTGACACCCAAATCATTTTTTCATTATGATTCATGAAATGGAGATTTCCCATTAGTGAAATGAAATTAGGTAACTTCCAAAAGAAAAAACAGAAAGATGTTTGGGGATAACCAGTCAAATGGAGAAGGGAGACTGAACTAAATGAGTGAGTTATGAGACAAATGAGTTTACTGATGGCAGGGAAAAGATCAGGGAAAGTGCAAAATGGAAATACAGTCAAGGGCGGATGGCCCTTCCCCAAGTATCTTTCCGTCCCTCCTCCAGAATTTTGGGGACAGAATAGCTGTGTATCCCTTTGAATCAGAAGTGGTCTTACCAAAGCAGACCCTTAATTAATGCCTACTGAATAAATGATTAAGAGTCAGCTTTATTACTTTCCTTAAATTTGAGCCTTAGGATAATGACATGAAAGTTAAATGATCCAAAATAGGCTATATTTGAAAACAGTGAAAAAATTTCCATCACGTATGTGGGAAATGGCCACCAGCGCTAAACAAAATGAAACTTAAAAATAACACCAAATCAGTTTCATGTTAATTTACAGTAAGATGCAAGGCTAATTTTGTGTGGAAATAATAAACCACTGCACGTAGTTCTCACTGGATTTAGCTTTTGTTAATAATCTTGGAAAAACGTAGGTAAAATAATCCTCATGTCTTCACCAAAACTAGCAATTCTTAAGTATAGCCAGTGCTTATCTTCTGTGCAGATTTGGTGTGATTGGTGATAAATGTTGTTTTTATATTTATTAAAATTTATTGTAGTTTTTATTATTTTCTTTATTAAAGTCCTTTTTATTAAAATTTATTGTAGTTTTTATTTTATTTATTAAAGTCTTTTTTTATTTTTTTACACGCTTTGGTTGAAAGTGAAGAAAAACGTCTCCCCATGCAGACTTGTGCTTAAGGAATACAAAGATCTCTTGTACTGCTATAGGAAATTTATAGACCTATTAAGATATACAATGCTTTGTTGAGGATTTTCATTCTTGGAAATTGGCACCTACTTGTTACTTAACTGGCCTTGTTGATATTTTATGGACTTTTCCTTTCACTTTTTCTGTAATAGGAAGACAAGAAACCGGTTAAAATCTAAACACTTGTTTCAACAAATACGTGTCTCTGTTTTCAGGTCACAGTAAAGAGCTTGATTCATTGAAGTCAGATTGCTAGGATGGGTTGGTTTCAAGACTGAAGAACCTTCCAGTGTTCTTTTTCTGAGTAGAAACTGCGTGTATTTCCTTTCCCCGGAGGGGCCTCGTTTGCCCCATTCCGCATTCCCTCACACCCAATAATCTTTTAAAACTTGTTTCAAATCTGAGATCCTCAGCTTAGCCCCTTCAGATCCATGTTTGGATTGGGCACCCTTCCTCTATATTTGCACTCTGGACATACTTTCCCCAGAGCCCCTGTATATCATGATTCATCCGTCTGCCTTTCCCAATTAGCATATTTAAGATATTGGAATGTGGGAGACATTGATTCAGTCCCTCTAGATCCTGGCACGACACCTGGGTATGGAAACCAATTAACAAATGTGGAATAAGTAAATAGATGTGATTTGCAGTTAATTCCCAGAAATTTCAGACAGATTCTAGAACCAAATGCAGCAGATAATTTGGGCAGTAGTCATTTGCTGCTTGTTCTGAAGTCTCTATTCATCACCACTTAAGTGAAGATTATAACTTTTGTTATTCACAGCTGGCTAATCTAGATAAAAAAGACATCTTTGATTAGGGAGGAGAAGGGAGAAATACCAAATATGGTTCTCTATTGAACTTCAATAATTCTAAAATATGTCCCATTCAAAATGTGTCTTATTTTATTAGGCTGTCTTTTTCTTTTACTGTATTAGTGGTATTTATGTCAAAATGGCAGTCTTGTATAAAGTCCCCTGATTCTGTATGTGATAAACACTTGATCAAATTTTTAAATTTTTTTTTTTTCAACGTTTATTTATTTTTGGGACAGAGAGACAGAGCATGAACGGGGGAGGGGCAGAGAGAGAGGAAGACACAGAATTTTTTTTTTTTTTAATTATTTTTTTTTTTTTTCAAATTTTTAGATTGATCTTAGTAAAGGTCAACTTAGAACCAAAGAAAAGGAATTATTACCTGTTTATTCCATCTTTGATGCACACAATCATAACTTATTTTCCTTCAAATTTTTAAAAGTTTTATTTTGTTATTTACTTTGAGAGAAAAAGAGAGCGAGAGCGAGAGAAAGAGAGAGAGAATGAGCAGAGGAGGGGCAGAGAAAGAGAATAGGAAGCAGGCTCCACACTGTCAGTGCGGAGCCCGATGCGGAGCTCAAACTTACGAACCGCGAGGACCTGAGCCCAAACCAAGAGTCTGATGCCCAACCGACTGAGCCACCCAGGTGCTCCTTATTTTCCTTAGTTTAACAGCATTTTGATACATCAGATTTCTGAATTCAGAATAGCTATTTCTCTCCTTTTGTGAACTGGGGGGACTTTGTGAGACTTTCAGATGCTACCAAACAGAAAATTGCTCCTGCCCATCCTTCAAAGTAACAAATGACAAATAGTGGCAAATGGCAGAATCACCAAATGGGCTGCTTTTTAGCCTGGCAGGAAGTTGTTGCAAAATGGTTTAATATGGAAGCCAGTAAATGCCATAATTCAGAGAAAATAAGAAAGAACGGAAATGGAGACTCACAAATAGTCTGAAAATGACGATATACCGTGTGTGTGTGTGTGTGTGTGTGTTGTAAAGATGGAAACAGGATGTTAAACATTCCGAGAAAGCAAGATTAGAAAGGACCTTTTGCAACAACACTGAAGGCCAGCTTAGGAATGAGTGCATTTCTGGGATGGAAAGCCAGCATCCGGATGGAATACTTTCCAATCTGCAGAAATCTTCATGGATACCAAGAGAGTATTCGATGCACACACTTCAAGCTTCTCACAAGAACAATTAGGAAGCAGAGAACTTTTTGAGGGAGAGATGCTGTCAAGAGCTTTCATCGTACTCATGTTCTCATAAGGCCTAAAATTAATTCTCTTCTATGCAACAATCCTGAGGTGTTTGGGAGGGGTAAGCAAAACAAGAAAGAGGAGAGCTATGTGCTAGAAGATGGAAATGTTGCCAGTGCCATGGTTTTCTAAGACTACAGTCTAAATTCATATAGGGATCTAAAACTTTCTATCTACACAGCCAAATTTATTACAAAAGCATTTGGCAATAGCTCATACTGAGTATGGAACTGAATTTGGCCAGTAATCTCAATGAGCCTACAAGTGGAGTCATCCCCAGAGCTTCTAGAAAGGAACACAGCCTTGCTGACACCTTACGTTTTGCCAAGTGAGAGTGTGTTGCACTTCTGCTCTTCAGAAATGTAAGATGGTACATTTGTACTGTTTTAAGCTGCTGTGTGTGGTGATTTGTTATGTTAGTCGTTGAACACAAAAACCAATACAAAGTCCAAACAGTCTATTTCTCTCTATTAAGAACACCTTCAAGCAGACAAATTAATTGAACAGGATTTTAGCCATAAAAAATGAGAAATACACACACACACACACACACACACAAATGGAAGGAACACATTGTGATTCAATCTTCTTGAAGCTTAGGAAATTGAGGATTTCTTGATTATTAAAATTGGGATAAACAAGTCCCAAGACAGAGAACAGAGATACCACAAGAACTAAGCAAGAAGGCAGCAGGGCAAATCATCAAGAGGGTCCAAGGGAGACTTGGAGCCACCACCAGAGAGAGGAGATCCACTTTGGATCCACAGACACTGAGAGAGGACTGGGTAGATGGGTACCTGATCTACAGGGAAGGGGCGTGAAAGGGTGTGTGAGGTAAGGGAACAGAGGCCACACAGAAGGCAAACATGAGTTCAGGGCACACACTGGGTTGAGAGGGATCAGAGTAATTTTCAGGGTCAGTCTTCCAGTTTCACAGCTTCTGAGGAAGAACAAAGGTAAAAGGAAAGAGAAAGTATCATTTAGCAACTGGGTAGTTAAGAGAAAAAGAAGTTAAGTAGAAAATGTCGGGTCTTATAAGACAAAAAGTTGCCACCACCTCAGAGAACTCACAATCCCTCCTCCTTCACCAAAGCAAACAAGCAAAATCCTTGAAACCTGCCTGGACTAACAGAGAAGAGTTGAATTAAACCAGGACTGTTAAAAAACACCCAGTCCTAAGAACCAGCAAAAGACATACATAAGTCCATGGAGAAGGACTGCGGATTTTGAGACATGAAAATTCACACAAGTTGCAGTCACGTTAGGAAAAGCACCTCTCACCTCACACACAGAAGAAAACTGTGGGCATACACTCCAAAAAAATGGAATATATTCAAACAAGCATTTGTAGCTATAAAAAATCAGCTTGAATTAGAAATTCAAAAACAAAGCATAGAAATGAATAAAAGATAAGAGAAATAAAGAGTGGAATGAATCTAGAAAAGATGTGGAAGAAGCACTAACTCACAGGTGAAAAACAAAAGACAGAGTACTTAAGGGAGAAGAGACTCAAATAAGAATTTATTTGGAGGTGTTGACCAGAGTTAGAGAATATAACCGTCATAAAGAAAGGGGTAAAAAGAATCAGAGAGAAGTAGGGGCCATGGATAACAGGCAAAGGAACTCCCAGTGTTCCAAGAGAGTGGACACGGGGGTGGGGGGGATGAGGACTGTGTAGATTTAGGACTTATTCATGAGAACCTATGATGTTTGCAAGTTTGCAGAAGTTGGAGTATGAGGGAAAGGGAGAAATTAAAATGAACACAACATTTTTTTTTGCCTATGCAACGGGGAGAATGGAGCTGTCTTCTGGTGAAACAGCGAAGATTGTGGGAGAGGCACATTTGGAAGAAAGCAAGGGTTCAGTTGTAGAAATAAGTTGAGATGCTTATAAGACGTAGAAGTGGATAGATGAATGGGTGGCTGGATATACAGCCCCGGCGTTCAGAATGGAGTTCAGATTGGACATATAAATGTGGACTGAAAAGCATGTAGGTATTACTTAAAGCCATATGCCCATGTGAGACCAACAACTGTCTTGTTTGCATAGACAAAACAAGAAGCCACTTAAGGACTAAGACCTGGGCTCTCCCACGATGAGAGATCTGGGATAAGAGGAGAGAAGGAGGGTTAGAAGTAACAGACATTTAAGGAAGAAGAAATGAAAAATAGCATAATATGCCGAAGCAAGGACAAAAAGGGTTTCAAGAAGCCAAGGACTTTTTAATTTTGTTGTGTTTTTAGCTTTATTGAGGTATAACTGACAAATAAAATTGTAATATATGTAAAGCGTGCAACACGATCTTTTGATATGTGTCTACATTGTGAAAAGATCCCCACAATCAAGTTAATTAATGTATCCATCCTTTTTAATTAATATATTTAATTTTGTGTGTGTGTAAGCACACTGAAGTTCTATTCTGTCAAAGAATTTCAAATATACAATATGGTATTATCAACTATGGTCACCATGCTGTACGTTAGATCCCAGAACTTATTTATCTTGTAACTGAAAATTTGTACCCTTTTAACCAACCTTCTCATTTCTCCCACTCCCCAACCCTTCGCAACCACTGTTCCACTTTATTTCTATGAGAACTTGACTTTTATTTGTTTTTAATTCCACATATAATTATGCCATGTGGTATTTGTCTTTCTTTGTCTGATTTCATTTAGCACAATACCCTCAAAGTTCATGCATGTTGTCGCAAATGGCATGATTTGCTTCTTTTTAAAGGCGAAATAATACTCCACTGTGTGTGTGTGTGTGTGTGTGTGTGTGTGTGTGTGTGTCACATCTTATTTATCCATTAATCCCTTGATGGACACTTAAGTTTTTTCCATATCTTGGTTATTATGAGTAACATTGCAGTGAACATGGGAGTATAGCTATGTCTTCAAGATCGTGATTTCTTTTCCTTTAGATATACAACCAGAAGTGAAATTGCTGGATCATATGGTAGTTCTACTTTTAATGTCTTGAGGAACCTTCATACTGTTTTCCATAGTGGTTGTACCAATTTACATTCCCACCAACAGTGTACAAAGGTTCCCTTTGCTCCACATCCTGGCCAGCCAGCATTTGTTATCTTTTGCCAACTGTATATATGGCCAATTAGTTTTCTACAAAGGTGCCAAAAATATACAATGGGGAAAAGATAGTCTCTTCAATAAATGGTGTTAGGAAAACTGGTTATCCACATGCAAACAATGAAAATGGATCCCAATCTTACACTGCACACAAAATTCAATTCCAAATGGATTCCAATTCCATTGGAATGTAAAGCCTGAGACCATGAAGCACCTAGAAGAAAACATAGAGGGTAAGCTCCTTGACATTGGTTTTGGCAATGATTTTCTGGATTTGACATCAAAAGCACAGGCAACAAAAGATAAATAAACAAGTGGAATTACATCAAACTAAAAAGCTTCTGAACAGCAAACAAAACCATCAACAAAATGAAAAGGTAACCTATGGAATGGGAAAAAAATATTCACCAACCACCTATCCTATAAGGGGTTAATAGCCAAAATATCCAGGGAACTCATACAAATCAAGAGCAGCCAAACAAATAACCCAATCAAAAGATGAGCAAAGGACCTGAATGGGCATTTTTCCAAAGAAGACATCCTACAAGCCCGTGGGTACATGAAACGGTGCTCCACATCACTTCCCGTAAGAGAAATGCAAGTTAAAACCACAATAAAGTATCACATGGCCAGCTGTTTTAAATTTTTTTTTTCAACGTTTATTTACTTTTTGGGACAGAGAGAGACAGAGCATGAACGGGCGAGGGGCAGAGAGAGAGGGAGACACAGAATCGGAAACAGGCTCCAGGCTCTGAGCCATCAGCCCAGAGCCCGACGCGGGGCTCGAACTCATGGACGGTGAGATCGTGACCTGGTTGAAGTCGGACGCTTAACCGACTGCGCCACCCAGGTGCCCCTCAGCTGTTTTAAATACTAGCAAAACTCAAATAAAATGAAGTTTAAAACCTGAGCACAAGATTTACCAATGTGGAGGGCATTGATTACCTTAACAAGAAGCGTTCCTGTTAGACTGATAGAAAAGAATCCTGAATAGGTACAAGAAAAAATAGAAGAGAGGGGACACAGACTGGAGTCAGAGCACAGGTGGATACAGAACTCTATTCACAGGGTTTGGGTTTGTTTTTTATAAAGGGAAGACGAGAAATGGCGTAATAGCTGAAGGGGGAAGTGAGATCAAGAATTTTGTTTGATAACTGGTTATAGTGGCATAAAGATAGGGTATTAGTGTTTGTGCAGGTGTGTGAGAAGTTAGTAGTGCTATAGACAAGAGCTCCATGGGGATCAGATTCTGGAGGGAGAAGATGACCTAGCAGTATGAGCTTCTCGTGGTACCTTATGTGACAAGGATAAAGGGCATGTTGACATTAGTCCTGAAGGCTCCATGCTGATAGTATGGTGCACAGATAGTGCTAAAGGGAGACAGGGACGGAAGGTCTTTCTAGGGAGCACAGAATGTGCTTCTGGGCTTCCTGGTAGCTCCTGGTGATGAAGGTGGAGTCTGCGGAAAGATATACTTATTCCCAAATCAGCGAGATACTTCCTCATTACTGCAAAGTAAGGCGTACATATATGGTCTCAGGCTGAGTTCACAGACAGTCTCCTAATCCCTACTGACTGCACACTGCACAGGGCTGTCTTCTTGATTTTTACAGAAGACTGGGCCATCAGAAGGAAGTTATTTCTTACTCAACCAGTCTAACAAAAGTTGGAGTCTTCTTCGACTTCTGTCATCTAACTCATTCCATACCTTCCATCTCATGCCATACAATCCAATCAAGCAATCAATAACTTTTGATACGTATTATGTGCAAAACACCATTTAATGTCCTGGGGATAAAGTCTGTTTCTCTCTGTCTTGCTCACACTCTAGTGCAAATAGTCAACGCAGCAGCAGAAAGGATTAATTTAGGTAGTGACGGAGTCAGGCATTTGTGGTAGCTTTTTTAGCGTGGTCAATGCTTTCTTATCTATAGAGATGACATCATCAAATGGAACATTAAAGTATTTCTCACAAATGACTTCTCCCCATTTCCACTGCTACAGTTCTTTGTTTCCTTGTCACTGCTGGACTAAGATAAAAGCTTCTTCATGGACCTTCTTATAGCAATCATGTCCACATCTAATCCATATGATACACTTGGGTACATTTAACAGATGCTATCATTCTATTTCCCATCTTAAGTCTCTTCATACTTCCTAATATTTATGTATTTTATTACCCTATCTTTTTTGGAGTATGCAAAACAGCATTCTAACATGTTTCCATTGTCTCCAGCTGCTCCCTCTGTAACAATTATTAGTGCTAGTCAACAAATTCTTTCGTTCTTTTCCCTTGGGGCTTATGGTATGATGGCACCTCCTTGCATTGACATCTGGTTTAGTCGTTGGTTTGGCCAATGAATTGTGAGTAGATATTCCTTGTGACATTACTGTACGAAAGTTGTAAGAGCTAGGTGCACAATTCTTTGTTTTCTTCCCACTGATGCAATGATATAAAAGCAAGTAACAAAACAGGGCTTGCACAAGTCTAGATTCCTGATGTGCATGATTAACAGAGCCATTCTACAGATCCACAGGGTAAGTGGAAAAAGGTTTAAAGGGCGAAGGCGCTAAGATTTGGGGATTGCTATGGCTGCATACCTCACATTTCCTAATTTAAAAAAAAAAAGAAAGAAAGAAAGAAATAGAAGTGAGGTGATGCTATCACAAAAAAATTAAATGGTATCATTGTCTTGATGGTCAGTCTGCAAGGGATAATGAAACTGTCAAGGAATATCGGAAAGATGCTGATCCATACTATGCAGTGGTAAACTATTTGGCTAAAATATCACCTGTGATAACTTGGTGATGGCATTAGAAAATTCAGTGAAGTAGGGAGAGGACTTGGAAATAGAATATTGGCAGCAAGTGTTAATGGCTGTAGCTGCATTTGGCAAGGAATTAAGGAAATGAATTGGTCATTCTGTACATAAAAGGACTAAAAGGAAATAGACTGTATCCAAGAAACTGGAGCCTTTCCAGGTTGAAAAAGGCAATGGCTTCTCAACTCCAAGTCAACTCCAATAAGAATAAACAGTGTAAAACTTCGAGTTATATATTCTTTCTTAGAACCTCTGAATGGCTGAAAAGTCTTTGGAGTAAAGGTCTGGCCAAGAGTGTGATGTCCAGTGTATCTGTTCATTTGGAGAAATAGCTTTGGGAGAAGATACCAAGGGGCTGGTTCTTCTACCAAACCTGGCTGCTCCAGGTCTGAATGAGAAACAGCAGGAGGCCTAGAATTCAAGGGAAGCACTTCTAGAAAAGAAATGTGGACATAACTATGGGCACATGGAACAAAGTAAGATCAAACAAATTAAAAATGGGTTATGCTTTTAAAAAGAGTTACACTATGAAAGAGATAGTAAGCTGCTCTCACAACAGTTGAGGAAAGGCATTCGGAGCTTGTATACAACACTTGAGTTTTTAGGGCAGAAAGCTGTCTGAGAAAACTTCTTAGCTCCTAGAGAGGGTATATACTACCATGTTCGCTTCAGATGTCAAGTCAAGGCAGAAAAACAGAAGTCAGGAAACTCCCAGAAAGTGAGATCATGGGTTTTGGGTAATCATGTACTGGTGATTCCCCCCAGGGAGAAACATGGGTTCCTAATCAAGTAAAAGCCCCATCCACACAGCAGTGGCCTCCGTACCTGTCTCATGCCACAGTACGCATTGGTATGGAGGCCACTGGTTTCCGCCATGAAGACCGACATCTGGACCCACTGTAGGGAAAACTGTGCATCCAACTGGATGTCGGGATTGGAGGAAACACTGGGGCTGTGTCTTTCGGGGAGGAGTGAATGCGTTTTGTGTTTAGGAAGAAAAATTCAACGGGTTTTTGGTGACCAGAAACATGAATAGTGGGATTCCTTTGCATAGTTTATTTGGTAAGCCACTTCTTTTAGGCACATAATAAAATGGCATTTTCTCCCTTTGGAGGTAGTCACTGAGTGAATTAGAAAGATTAAAACATTTTACGTAATGTTCCCTCCAAAGGCACAGAGCTTGAGCCACTCTGAGAGCATATGAAGCAAGTACTGCCTGCAATTAGGAGATGAGATGAATGTGAGGAGTATTTATGCTTACCTCTAAGAAGAGCAAGCTAGAAGTTTTGACCATTATATAACCTGGAAGTCTCATTTCATTCTAACCATACATTCATAAAAGAAGAAAGCATGAGGGCCACTTGTGTTGAAATCTAAATAGTTAATGAGGCGCAGAAAAGTGATAATTGTTCCATCATTATGATTTACATGTTCTATTGATACAACCATAAGTACTCTACAGCTTATAAAGACAGCTTTTGAAAAGCCAGAGTCAAAATGACAGCATACAATAAATATTATATTGAAATTAATTCATTGAAATTAATTCATTGGGAATAAAGATAATATGTTATTCACAGACGAGTACTTACAGAGGTGTGAAAAATTACTTTGTAGTGAAAAATTATTTAGTCGTAATGATTGGAAAACAAAATGCAGAAATCATGAAAAAAAACCAATGATTAGTTATAGTTAAAAAAACACTATAAGAATTTCAAATATTAGATCCTGTTATTAAGTAACATACCTTTTTGATGCAGAGATTTTAAATTTCGATCTTTATTTTTATATCACTTTTGTGACCCAATCCAAAGATTACATTATAATTTATTGAAAAATGTGTTTGTTCACCAGTCACCCTTCAAATTAATGGGGCTTCTGAAAGGATATAAATTGGAAATAAATTTTTCACATATTGAAGAAAAAATTTTATTAAATTTTTAATATAGTTGAATGGGATTTGTCCTCTTGTGTTTGGATCCAGCTAAAGTTACCACCCGAAAACAATTAAATATTCCACATTCTGATAACATTCTAAAGAGAGCTACCGTATGCATTTATACAGTGCCTAAAATTAGAGGTCTGAAAACAGGCTAGTTTCCTTCACTTGGTACAATCTCTTTCCATGGATGTGTTGCATGAAAAATAACAAGCAAAAAAATAATCTGAGCACTGATATGGCTGCCGAGAAGACTACGATGGCAATTTCTACCATTCCATCCCTTAAGCCAAGGGAGAGGGTGTTTTTATGCATCTCTGAGTGTGTGTGTGTGGGGGGGGGGGCAGGGTGGTAAGAGAACTCCCTAGACCCTTGGGAATATCTCTAGGACACACAAGAAGTGAAGACTGCTATTTTCACTCCCAAGTTGGCAATCTGCTTATGCACTAGATTTGCTCTTTTGCATTATTATCAATTTGATAATGGGGGAAGGGAAACTGGAAAGAGACTCAAAGTCTACACTGGTGGGAGGCCTGCATTCTCATGCCCTGGATGGCAGAAATAAAAGAATTCAGTATATCCCAAGTGGTCCCTGCTGAAGCCCAAAAGGGCTGTCTTCTGGGCGAGGGCTGGAGAATAGACCCCAGGAATAGAAAGTTCTGAATAGGGGGTGCCTAGGTGGCTCAGTGCTTAAGCATCCGACTTTGGCTCAGGTCATGATCTTGCAGTTTGTGGGTTCCATCCCCGTGCCGGGCTCTGTGCTGACAGCTCAGAGCCTGGAGCCTGCTTCAGATTCCATGTCTCCCTCTGTCTCTGCCCCTCCTCTGCTCATGCCCTGTCTCTCTCTCAAAATAAATAGACATTGAAAAAATTTAAAAATAAAAAAGTTCTGATTAGACTGCAGTGGTAGGTGCTGGGCAGAAGTCAATAGAGATGAGCGCAGGTTGGGTAGGTGACGTCTATCTGCACACACCAGGGTCTGTGAGGTGAGAAGGCCATCTTTGGGACTTCCCAAAGACCTCACGATTCCCAAGTGAAGAGAACTTGCCACACAGAAACCGTGGGCATTCAAGACAAAATGGCAGCTCTGGCAGCTAACTAAAGAGGTGTTGGTGCCTCCTCCTCTTTCCTTTTTTGCAGGACTCAACACAACAGTGAAGTCAGAATTTGGCAGGGCGAGGAGACTATAGAACAATTACGCCCCCATCTCTCCTGAGGCTTCATGTAGGGACAGGGAAACTACCAATTGGATCTGTGTTCAAGTTTGATAGGTTTGGACTTTAAATGAGAACGTGAATAGGCAATCACGATTTGGTGAAGGAACAGAAAAGGGCAATCTGACGACGCACTACTGAAGGCAACAATTGGAAAGAAAATACCAAACCCCAAATTACAGACCCTTTACTATTTCTGGTTCCATACTTTGTTATCACCTTCTGGTAAAAAATGAAATGTCCTTGCTTAAAAGGATTTATTAGGGTGCCCGGGTGGCTCAGTTGGTTGAATGTCTGACTCTTGATTTCAGCTCAGGTCCTAGGGTTGATCCCAGGGTTGCGGGATCGAGCCCCATGTTGGGCTCTGCACTGAGCATGGAGCCTGCTTGGGATTCTCTCTCTCTCTCTCTCTCTCTCTCTCTCTCTCTTTCTGCCCCTCTCTCCCATTACCACTCTCTCTCTCTGAAATAAAATTGAAAAAGGATTTAACATATAACCTATGAAGATGATTAAATGATGTTTTAAATTACTAAGAAGTTTTAGGAGATTATATATAAGAATAAATGGGATTTACCAGACAATATTATTGGGGAAATATGGTCCAATATTAAGGTATGATTTTATAAATACTCCTCTGCAGTCAATAGAAAATATATTACTGTTCCCGGGGGGAAAGGGTAGAAAAATCCCCCAATTCTTTTTAGAATTACACATCTCCAAAATTTCTCAAGTTCTATTTTTTACAATTAGCAGTGCTTCACAATGTGTTTTTGCTTTCTTAATCGACCTGAAGATTATACATGGGCGATGGGATTATTATGTTTCATTGGGACCCATTTTCATATTCCAGCTGCATTTTAGGCTAGATTTTAGTCCTTAAAGACTACTGTACTCAACTGACCTGTGATTTTTAACTTCTCTTGTGGGATCTCAAAATAACTTGTAGATGTCATGGACCTGGAACAGAGCAGAACTTGCAGGATGGGATGAATGTAAAATTACTTCAGAGTTCAGCAAGATTTAGGGATTTCCCTAGGACCAAAGGAGTCAGTCAGTCCATTCAGGTTCTTAACTATGTCCCTACGGGTGAGCTGTTGTCTTCTGGAACCTGCCGGTAAAAGATGGGTTTCACCTTCATTTTTATGTTGTTAATAAATGCAGTATTTTTTTAAGTTTATTTATTTTGAGAGAGAAACAGAGAAAGAGAGAACAGGGGAGGAACAGAAAGAGGGGGAGAGAGAATCCCAAGCAGGCTCTGTGCCATCAGTGCAGAGCCCAGTGCAGGGCTCAAACCCATGCAACACGAGATCATGACCTGAGCCGAAACCAAAAGTCAGAAGCCTAACCAACTGAGCCACGCAGGCACCCCAAACTGAAATATCATTTAAGGGACTTGAGAACCAAAACACTGTTCCAAAAAGATAACATGAAATCATTTCCAAATGGCTTAATTTTCTTAAAGAAAAAAAAGCATTCTTTGGTTTTCTTCATTGGCTTTGGCACTAAGATGATCATGTCACCTTCAGGGCTGGATCCATCCTACTACTTAAATTCATTTGTCTTTTCTAAGTATTTCCATGAAAGTAACTATCTTAACTTGAAGATCAGTTTTGTACCACTAGATTTAGCATGGCTGTTAAATCAGTATAGACAGTATCATCTTGGCATGTATCATCTTGGCATGGCACCAGAGATTAATCCACAAATCATTACCATTTTACTTATTCATGGGTCACAATGGATTTTTTTTCTGAAGTAAAGATTGAAACTGAGTATAAAAAGTTTCACTGGAACTCTACTGCTGTAAAGTTTGCCATGCAAAGTCTAGTTTGATTAAAATGGATCAATGTGAAACCCTGTTCAAATATTTTCTACTTGTTCAATGACAATATCCATCTCAAAGCAAAGACATTAAGAGCCCCAAATAAACAAAAAGAGGCTAGAACTTGGAGAATATTATAGTTAGGATAGGAGAAAAACATTTTCAAGCAAAGAGCCCTCTTGATAAAAAAAAATGGAAATAAAGCAGTGAATTATAACAGGGGCAGGCTTTCTAGAAGTATGTAGGATACATGTACATCCCTCATTAAAATGTGAGAGTCTCAAGACAGAAGCATGGAAGAAACAAGCATGGAGAGAGAGACAAAAATACGGTCTTAGAATTCTGAACCAAAATGCCGATGAAGAGATTAAATTCTGGATTTATTTAGAAGAACTGAGGTGGAAAATAGGTTTGCCATCCCCCTTTTGATGACGATTTGTGTGTTTTTTTAGTTTTTAAGTAGGCTTCATGCCCAGTGTGGAGCCCAAGTGGGGGGTTGATATCAAGACCCTGAGATCAAGACCTGAGGTAAGATCAAGAACCAAATGCTTAACCAAATGAGCTATCCTGGTGCCTCAGTTATGATTTGTTTCTGTTCCAAGTCCAAAAGCACAGCTTCTCAGAGTGGGTATAACTGAGATTTCTGATTTGGGATGGAGAAGAAAAAAAATGTCTGTAATGTTATTTACAGTGAGGAGTGATTGGGGACACTCTGTGTCACATATTTCATGTAAGCTTTCGATTTTTCCTTTCCTTTTCGGTTGTATCTGTGTTTACATTCAATTTAGAAATTAATTCAGTAAATTAAAGTTAAGTTGTCATAAACACTTTTTTAGATAGGAAAAAGTAAACCAGATGATCATTAATTATGTTACATTTTGACACTCTGTGACAAAAGTGAGCTAAATTTTAGAGCTGTTACAATTTTAGAGCAGTACCAACTGCACATAAGGGAAACTTAAATTGCTATTACAGCATGTAATGGAAAGGGGACATCACTACTTTCCACATGTGCTCCTGAGCAAGTCACTTAGGATTTCTGAACTTCGATTTCTTATTTAGGAGATGCCAACAGCATCTTCTTTTTTGCTTCTTAATTAAGTCCTTATCCATATAACTGAATAAATTTTGAGATGCCATCCCTACCTCTTGGAACGTTTCGCACCAACTTTGTCCCCAGTGGAATTTATAGCTCAAACATAGGAAATATCAAAGTATGGACTAATAATAAGATGTCTCCATGACAAACAGGAAAAAGAATGGATCGCTCTTCAGAATCAAGGTGAAAACTCCACAATTTGCTCAATTTTGGTTATGGGAGGGATCCTTCATAAAATTTTAGTCCCGATGAATTGATCATTTGAGAGACAAACATGAAATTATTTCCGTGACTGCGTTAAAACCAGTCTGAAAAAAAGGTCAATATCCCACCTGAGCGCACACCATCATAACACAAACAATGAGAGAATGGTCAGCTTCTTCGAGATTTATGTTAGAGTCAAAATTTACAAGGTGGTGGAAATTTTACATTTGTTAACTTCCATGTGAATGAATACTCAAAGAGACACTTGCATCGGACTCCTCTTCATATAAAAGATAGCACATTTAACAACTGATTAAAGTCTATGTCCCCAAATACAAACAACCGACACACGGCATTTGCTTCAGAAGTGCAGGAACCATGTGCAAGAGTTCACAGTGGCCTCTAAGAAGGAGGCTGGAGCCAGTGGAGGTGCCCCTTCCCGCAAAGCCACGACTCACCCACATCACTGGCACTGATGTTCTGTTGTCGCTGCTGACAAGGTTACACCAGGATTCTGACTGCTCATCTAACAATACCTAAAATCTAGCATCTGTTCAATGGTCTCTTAGATTACAGGTCCACTAAGATTAAGGTCCCTTTTAGCCATTTTCCGAGACACTCCAAAATGCATCCCGACCGTAAAACACCAGCAGTGTGCAAGGTCGCCATCGGGACACTCAGCCAGTCGTGGCATCTAACCACCTGCTAGCTCACGTCCATGGTGCCCTCGACTTTACCCAGGTGGCTTAATTGACCAAATGCCACTGGCAAATGTGAGCGATGTCCAGTTTCTCTGGGAATTAATTCCTAAATAAAAATGCAGAGAAATATATTGCATAGAAACACAGAACACGTTATTACGTGACATTCTTCTTTGGTAAAATGACAGCACGTAGCCTTCTTTTAAATGTGTTCCTGGTCACTTTAAATCTCTTTCCTTTTTTTTTTTTATTTTTTATTTTATTTTTTATTTTTATTTTTTAAGAAAGTAAGTCAAGTTAGGAGGATTTTTTTTAACGTTTATTTATTTTTGAGACAGACAGAGACAGAGCATGAATGGGGGAGGGTCAGAGACAGGGAGACACAGAATCTGAAATAGGCTCCAGGCTCTGAGCTGTCAGCACAGAGCCCGACGGGGGGCTCAAACTCATGGACCACGAGATCATGACCTGAGCTGAAGTCGGCCGCCCAACCAACTGAGCCACCCAGGCGCCCCACTTTAAACTCTTTCTTATGGGTACCTTTCATTTACTGCTTTGTGCTTCCATGGGAAGATCGCACGCATGCGGATGTGGAGAGTGATGACTGTTTTATAAATCACCTTACACAATAGGAAAGATGGTTTCTTCTGAGGAACAGGTCAGAGAGCCCAGAGTGCACGTGGACCAAGGGGGGTGGAGGCGGGACACCAGGAGCTCAGGCTGACAGACAGCCTTCACCTCTGGGATTCAGGGGCCACGGAAGCAGACCCAGTGATTTACATGTTTACATGGTTCCACTATTCTATTGCAGGGCGAAGGAAGTTTTCAGACTGGGTGTATTTGGTTGTAACGTGTTTCAAATGTCCATTCCAGACAAAATACCTCCCTTAAGAAAATGGGTCAGGACCATGTTGTAACCCCTAGGGGCTAGTCTTTGCCATGCACAGTGTGTTGAGGGGTAGTGTTTAATGATTGCATGCAGGCTTATTTCTATAGCTGCTGTAAAAGCAACAAACCAGGAATATTGAGAAGAACGAATTATTGGAAACCCAGTTGCCACTTAACTTTTTTCTTTATTGGAAAAAGAAAGTTATGTGTGCAAAAATTAAGCATTCTGAATCTCTCTGAACAAGCTTGTGCTATATTGTGGAATACTGGAAAAAGACAGCAGAAAAACATTTGTTTCCACCTGTATTCACAAAGAGCTGCTCCTGGGACGTCTAAGGAACAGAGCCAAGGAGGCCGAGGGACGCCTTTATTCTGACCCGGAAATCAGTAAATAAGAGGCAACTTGGCTGAGGTGTCTTTTCCATACTGTTTTGCAGTGGAAAGAGTGTGTGCTGTAATCATAACAGCAAGAGTGCAGTGTCGTCATTGTTCCCACCATGAAAATAATATTGGTACAATATTTGCTGTGTGACCGATCTTGTCCTAGGATGCCTGTATTGACTCACGTAAGCATCCCTCCATCGCTGTGAGCTAGTCTCTGCTAGTTTCCCAAATGTACAGATGGCGTAGCAGAGGCCAAAGACTTTAAGACACCTCCTGGCCACACAGCTTGCCTGGGAAGTCCTGGAGGTAAACCCCGCAGTTCAGCCCCAGGCTACGCTTTGATGCAGAATGAGAGAGCACGGTTAATATTTGTTTTAGGTCTGATACACTCCCATACCTCATTCCAGAAGTATGAGATTGTAGTGAAAATCTCTCATCCTGCTGGTGGATTTATCGTTTCCCTCACGGATCGGGTCGGCTTCCCCCTTGTGATGTAGCCAACACGGACCTCCTATGCTGTGACCTTTTGGTTGGGTGCGTAGGGGCTGAGGACTATTCGATTCTATTTCTAATAAGTATTTTAACTTCAGAAACCTCATGACATTTATTAAACCAGCTTCCTTTGGTTGGCATTTTTCCGTTATGTTTTTCTGTACCAACCAACTTTGGCTTAGACTGCGCTGTGGTGAGAAACAACCTGCTTGCTATCTCAGAAGATTTCCAGAACAGAAATGCTTATTTCTCATTCCCGACCTTGTCGGATACAGGTCAGCCTCAGCTCTGCACCGGGTTTTCTCCTTCTGGGACCAGGCTGGAAGGGGCAGCCTTTATCCTGGTCTCAAGGTAGCAAGGATAAAAAAAATCAATGCAATGCTGTTGAAATTCAGATGGGGCGTATGTCACTAGTCCCACGTTCCATTGACGGAGAAAGTTAATGGAAAAGGTTTAATATTCTAACAGAGAAAGGCAGGCAATAATTGGAAACAGTAACACAATCTATAACATGGCGATTCAGCCTTGCCATTTTTTTTTTTTTACCTTCTGTCACTCTGGGTCCTGACTTTTATGCGTTTATCTTGTAAGAAGTATATAACTAAATGTTAAAATCTTTGAGATTTAAAAAAAAAAATCAGTTTGAGATCTTAAAAAAAAAACAACAGGTGGCTATTTGTATTCACTTGCAGTTTTATTGACCATTCTGTGTTTTCTATTTGTCATGACTTTTTTTCTCACCTCTTTCTTTGTTCTGTTCTCTTCTAGAGACTTTTCAGACTTTATTGTGCTTCAGAATCACCTGGAGAGCTTGTTAAAGTGGATTCTTGGACTTCCATACAGAGTTTCTGACTTAGCAGGTCTGAGGTAGGACCTGAGAATTTGCATTTCTTACAAGATCCTGGAAGCTGATGCTGCTGGTTCAAAGACCACACTGTTCTGTGGTATTAATTGCATTTTCTTTATTTTCCCTCTTACCCGGGTATAAGAAGAAATATAATGATCTTAAGATGCTATAGTATTTTTTCTAGTATTTGTACTGTATTATTTTCCCACATTCCATTTGCAACTTATTTTAAGTCTGTTTTTCAAGTCTTAAGGCAGTTATTATTCTTAGCATTTTATATCAATGCTACTTCAAATTTACCCACTTATTTACTTACTTTTTTTAAGTTAACACTTAACTGAATTTGCCTTATGTGCCAAGGCTTTCCAAGTATTGACTTGCTTACCTCCCACAAAAGCCTCTGATGTAACTGCTGTTACTTAAAAAGTTTTCATTTTACATGTGGAAACGGGCACAGAGAGGTGAAGTAATTTACTCGGAGTTACACAGCATGGCTGACTCCAGCACCAATGTCCTTAACCAATCCACCATATTGCCTCATCATGGCGATTTGCATCCGCCCCTTCCTGTTTTCAGTTTCCTTCTTCCTAAAGAATGTATGTATAGCACTTTCTGTGGAAGCTTAGGTTAGTAAATTTCCTTAGTTTTTTATTTCTGAAAATATCTATTTTCACTCTTGAATGAGAATGTATCTTGACAGTCCTTTTTCTCCAGAATTTTGAAGATATTTTTCTAGCATCTTCTGCCTGTTGTTGCTAATACTGAGTCATCTATTCATCCATCGTTTCTTTCTAAAAGGAGTCTGAATTTCTTTGGCCTTGCTATTAAGATTTTTTTTTTTACTTCATATTTAATTTGGATATTTGCCACAATGTGTCTTTTGTTGGCTTGATGGAACTCGAGAAGACACATGTCTTTTTCATTTCTGGGATTCTTTCAAATATTATCATTTTCAGTTTGCATCTCTCCTATTAACTCATCCTGTCACTTGGACATCCTGTCAGTATATGTTGCACATATTCTGCACATTCTGTCTTTCATATCTTAGTATCATATCTCAATAGTTTTCTCTCTTCGTATTTTGTGCTGCATTCTCGATTTCTTCAGACTTCTAATTAACTAGTAATTTCTTCAGATAACCTAATTTTATTCAATTCTTTCCATTTCAATGGCTTTTAAAGCATCTAGAAGTGCTAGCGGTTTATTTTGCGTATATTCTGTTTTTATATTATGATGCGCTTCTAACGTGGTATCTATTTCTTTCTTGTATTTTTTTACTTTAAATATAATTATCTCATACTTTTTAAAACTTTGTTTGCAGTTGTTGGGGTGTGAATTCGCCTTTCTTAGAATCAGCTGATTTTCCTCTTCGCGTGATTCTCCTCCTCATGTGTTTTGCACTGCTTTGTTGTAAGCTCCCCTTCAGCAAGATTTTCTGTCCTCTGGAAATCTCGGAAGCCTGAAATTCTTAAATCTTCTCAACAAAACTACTCCAACGTTGCCTCCTTCAAAGCCATACAGCAATGAGCAATTCTGGATGAATTCTGAGTGTAGTATCAGTTTGGAATTCTTTCCTGATGCGAGTAGTTGATATTCATTCAATAAGTGTTGACTAAAAAATCTGTAAATAATTCTACGTCATAGCTGTGTGGGGCGAGCCTTTGTTTGGATAACTATTCTCCACCTACCTCAGACACAGCACATCTCAGTCACTGCTTTCTCAGGGCGTCACATCTGGTGCCACTCTTTTCCTCAAGGAGACAGCGCTTGGGAAGCAAGATTTTTACAACGGGAATTCAAGTCTAGGGGCAGAAGGTATCCTGATTTCTCTTACCGCTTCTTCAAGCTCAGAGATTGGAACTCTCATTTATGAGTATATTAAGGTCTCCGACCCACCCGGAAGTAGTAGTCCTTGTATTTTCTTGACATATACATAAAATCAACTATACATTTTTTTTTAACAAGAAGGGATTTAAGAAATTTTCAGAAATTTTGTGTCCAACATGCCACTTGTCACAATGGCCTACCTTACCTAGAACAACAGGTAACAGGCACAGAAATGTTAATCCTATGTTCCTATTCTTGAAAAGGAAACTCATTACATGATGGTTTCTGCGTATCTAAGCTTCATGTAAGGGTCTCTCCAAAGCGGTGTCCCATGAGAGAATTCTAGGATTAGTTGTCAGGTTTTATTATTTTTAAAAATTCTAATTATTGGAGTTATACTGTACAACTAGATGCACATGGGAAGATAAGCCATCTTTTATATTGGATAAAGCTTTATATATTTTTTATTTAGGTCCTGCACATTTCTTAGGTTGTCCACTCTTAGCAATTTTATGAGAATTTTGTCACTGAAAATAACTTGTTTCATTTCCTTTTCAAGATATGTGTTGTTTCTAAGTAAGTCCTTAATTTCTACAGATTGATCTTTTATCAAGCCACTTTACTGAACTCATTAATTCAAATCCATTTTCAATTGATTTATTTTTGCATTTTCTAATTATACAACCATAGAGTTTGCCATGACTCAACTATTTAACAAAACAGTTATGCAGAAACATTTCCTCACTGCAATCTAAATTAATTGCCAAGTGCTGCAAATATCTACGGAGGCTGATAACTTAAGTTTCTTTGTCCTAAAAGAAGTGGGCAGTGAAAGAATGCAATGGATTTCCATGGATTTGTGGAAATCCAGTCCATGCAATGGAGGGTGTCTGTCACTTTTTAGAGGAGACTTTGTTAAATGGCCATGCATTACTCCTCTTTGATAGGACATTTTTATTGTAGAAAAAAATGGCTTTGAGGAAAGCCTTGTTGTAACTACTTTTTAAATGGAATAGAGATTTATTATTTTTCTTCTCTGTGATTAGATAAGCCTCTTAGGTTTCATGAGTAATAGGTGTTGAAAGAAATATCAGTGTCCTTCTCATGCCTGGGATTTGCATGGGTTTTTAGAGAGGGACATAGTCACAGACATCTCAAATGGTAGGTTGTATCACTTACAGGAAGAGAAGTCAGGCAAACTTCCTTAGAAATGATTAGGACTCAAGCATATGCCATCCGGATGTTATGCTCTAATAATATCATATCCAGTGGGATTATGTGCTTACTAGTACAAACTGTCTCTCTCTCTTTGGGTAAAATGCATCTCATGTTCTCTCTCTTAATTTTTATATTTTTAAGATAATGTACATCTGAAATTGGCCAGGGGGTTGAAATAAAAAAGAATTTACCACTGTTCCCAAATGCATGAATAACCATTTTACTGCACATGGGAACAGAGACTGTTCTGATTATTTTCTGTAAACTATATGTAGACACACACAGAAAATGTATCGGTGTTTAGCCAAAGACAACTTGAGTGTTCAGGATTGCTGAGTCCCCAGCATTGAGGTTAACGATGGATAATCAGCTGATACGTTTTCATACCCTCACCTCTTCTAGTTCTAGTCCTTAGTCTAGAGATATTCACAAGCCATTTATCTGCTAGACGGTCATTTATGTAAACTCTCAATAATGGATGATGAACACCTCCTTTCACTCCTCCACTGGAAAAGAGAAAGGCAAAGTACCTTTGTTTGTTTGGTTGGTAAAGAGCAAATACATCATAACCCTGGTTTGCTCCCAACTTACAAATTTCCTAAAATTCAACACAATAACATTTTGAATGTATTTCCTTTTAATAGTCATGTCACTTGTACCTATGAGGAACTAAAATGTTTATGAAGAACTGAATGTGACCATGGTTGCCCTTTCTAGGTATGTTGAGTGAAAAACAAAAGGTAAATTTTGAAACATACTTTTCAACAAGAAAAAGAGAGAAAAAGGAGGTGCCAACTTTCATGATGAATTTAAACCTAAGCAAGTATTTGATAACCTCTTCGTCACTATAAATCAACTCTAAAATAAGGCAGTAGATAAACAAATGAATAAAGATAAATTCATTCTGATAAAAAGTACAGCCTTCTCTAGCAGGGTCCTTTTGACATGTCCCTTCCTATGGTCAAATAAAGGACTTTCTCATCCAATTTCCACTTCCTCCATTTCAATTGTCATCTCTTCTCATCCTGATGGCATGCAGTTGATCTATGGGACTTCAATTTTCAGAACAGTCTTTAAACATAGTTTATTTTTATTTAATATTTTTTCTAAATACAGAGTCTTTAAAAGTCTATTTATTTTGAGAGATGGAGCACACAGGCGAGGGAGGAACAGTTAGGGAGAGAGAAAGAGAATCACAAAAAGGTTCTGCACTGTCAGTGAGGAGAGCTGGAGGCGGGGCTCAGACTCATGAAGCTGTGAGATCACGACCCGACCTGAAGTCACGAGCCTGAGGCTGAACCGACTGAGCCACCCAGGTGCCCCTTTAAACCATGTCACTGAGGACTCTCTAATGCTTTCCATGTCTCCTTCTCATACATTCACTGCTGGGAAGTTCGTGGGTGTCCTGGGAGTGCGTGGTGCTTCAGCAGAGGCAGGGGGAGTACCATGTTGAAGAAACAAGGACCCAGTATGTCTCACACACACGCAATTATAATTATCTCTCTCTCCAGTCTGAGGAGTTAATTCAGCCTGGTGGCATCCATCCACCTTCAGATCTCATGGCTCTGTTTGCATGTTCACATAATCATGCTGTCATTTACTGGAAGGCTGCGCTTTGGGATTTCCAGTTTCCTGTAAGATAATGACGGCTGCCTTACTTCTCCACAATCTGCAACATCATACCCCTCCACCAGGACAACAAATAAAGCCATATGTTTATAACATAACCAGGAAACAGTGATGACTATAAACTTCACTTTACAACCACATAAAAAAAAGAAGAAAAAGGACCACAGAAAAACAGGGGAAGCTTCGGGAAATCAGCTGAGAAGCTGCAGGACTGCAGGAGCCACACCTGGGGAAACCCCGTCCCTGGGGAGCGGGAAGCAGCCCTCGAGGTTTGATGATAAAGAAAAAGAAGCAAGCAAGGGTGAAGAGTAATATTCCTAAAGAAGCAATGGAAGTTAAACTTAGCAGATGGCCACGTTCAGCCCACCTCCGCCAAGTGCGGACCCAGGGCGGAAGCCCTGAACAGCCAAGCCAAGTAAGCCAGGAGATTGCTCTATCCCTCCTTTCACCTGGATTTTTTTTTTTTTTTTGAAAATGCAGTATTTAAAATAAATAAAAAGCAAGGCAACACCCACACAGAGGTACTGAAGGAAGAAATTAAGAAAAGAGGTGAAATATATCAGCTGGTAAAAATGACTTTCTTAAAAAAGCCTGAAAGCAGAGGAAAACTGAAACACAGAACACATATGTGCATCTAGTACCCCCAAACGGGTGACTGAATGCATAAGAAAAACAAACATCTAATATCACAACGTCAAATCTGGGAACAGATGTGGAAAAACAGACACACATGTACAATAGAAAAAATGAGTAAAATATGTATAATTGGAAACCCTGGAGAAGAAAAACAACACTATGGAACAGGGCTAATATTTATCTATGAAAACTTTTCTGGTTAAGGAAATCAGAATCTACGTATTGAAAGAACCTATTGTGTACTGGGGGAATTTGAAGAAATGATAGATTCTTAGGTATATTCTAGTAAAACTATGGATTTTAACAATAAATAGAAATTTCTTTCAGCTGTCAGGTAAAAAGACTAAGTCACGTAAAAAGGAAAGAAAGACAGCCTGGGATTAGATTTCTCAGCCACAAAACAGAAAATAAGATAATAATGGAACATTCCCAGAAGAATCAAGAAAAGAAAGTGTGAAGGGGTCTTTAAACTCCAAAGGCCCTAGAAATCCTTTTAACATTAAAAAAAAACCCAAAAAACAAAAAACAAAAAAAACTCAAAAAATATTGTTCTCAGAAATCTCCTAGAGGAAAAACTTTACCCAATAAAGATAAATATCAGCAAAGAACTGATTTTGAGAATTTAGAATATTTAGTTGTATAACTATAATATAAATTCAAACTTTTCTAGTTACTCCCCAATAAGACACCCGCCTGCCAAAAATAAAGAGAAGGAAAGGACTTGTATCACAAAGAGAAAGAAACATGACCAATATAATATACACAGCGAACAAAATATAACATAATATGACCAAGTAGAGACTGATTGCATCAGACATAGCAATTATTTTAAACAATTTATTTAAAAAAAATTTAAAGTGGTTTTGTAAATGTTTATTTATTTATTTTTGAGAGAGAGAAAGAGAGAATGAGCAGAGAGAGAGAGGGAGAGAGAGAATCCCAAGCAGGCTCTGCACTGTTAGCATGTAGAGCCCGATGTGGGGCTCTATCTCATAAACCATGAGATCATGACCTGAGCTGAAATCAAGAGTTGGATGCTTAACTGACTGAGCCACCCAGGTGCCCCTAAAGAATTCATTTCATATATTAAGAGAAAAAATATTTTCAGATTTATTTGCAAAGCAGCATATGTGATAACAGGAATGTAAAACTTTACAGACACTCTGGAAAACACTCTGACAGTTTCTTAGTCCTAAGAAACCAAATACATGCTCACCATATGATTCAGAAATGGAATTCTGAGCCTTTATCCCCAGAGAAATGAAAATCTATGTTCTCATAAAACCTGTACATCATTGCTTATAACATCTTTATTTCCCATGACCCAGAATTAAAAACAACCAAGTTGCCCTTCAATAAGTACATGGTAAACAAAAGAAAACAAACTCTGATACGTCCAAGCCATGGAATACTGCTCAGCAGTAAAAAGGAATAAACTACTGATACACCAAACAACTTGAATAAATATCCAGAGAATTAAATTTTGATACATGTGGCTAATCTGGATGTGAGTATCTTTAACATCATGCTGAATGTGAATATCTACAGAATGGTGCTATTCTCAAAAGGTCACATGATTCCACTTATATAATATTCTGGAAATGACTGATTGATATAACTGTACAGCTGGAAAACAAATGAGTGGCCACCAGTAGCTGGAGACGGCCAAGGGATATTGGTGACTGTGACTATGCAAGAGTAGCACAGAGAGGTCTTGTGCTGAAGGGCAGTTCTGTATGTAGACTGCAGTGATGATTACATGTGATAAATGACACAGACTTATATATATATACACACACTGTACTCATATTAAATTCTCGTTTTGATGTTCTGTGTTTATGTAAAATATAACCATTGGGAGAAACTGGGTGACCAGTACATAGGAGCTCTCTGTATGATATTTGTAACTTCCTATAAATCTGTAATTATTTATAAATAAAAAGTTTAAAACACTATTTTAACATTGGTCCTTCCAAAGCATCCTTTTCATGTTTTCTAGGAAAAGGAAATATGTGTCAAGGATCATAAAAGAGCTGATTTTGCTTTACTTAGAAGCTGGCAATTCTACATGTTATTCTTACATGGATCCTGGAAGATGACAAGAGATGCCTGGGTCAGAGAAAAAAAGATTTTTACTCCAGACATAGCAATCAACATAAGCAGGTTTTGAATCGCTAGAAAATTCAGACAAAGAGTGACACCATGGGAGGAATCACATTACTCAATATTAAAGCGTATGCTACAGCTGCAGTAATCAATGGTGTGGTTTTAGTGGGGGAAAGATATATAAATCAATGAAATGGAATAGAGAACACAGAAACAGATGCACTTACGTATGCCAAACTGATTTTTTGACAAAAATGCCCAAACAATTCAATGGAGGAAGGATAACCTTTTCCTTAAATGGTGCTGGAGCAATTGGCATCCAGAGGCAAGAAAACTTCATCCTGAGCTCCATACAGAAGTTAGTCCAAAATGGTTCATGGACTTAAGTATAAAAAAGAAAACTACTAAGCTTACTAAAAAGTAGGAGAAAAGTCTTGAGGAATGAAGACCAAGCAAAGAGTTCTTAGATTTGACACCAAAAAAAGGACTCATAAAAGGAAAATTTTATAAATTGAACCTCAGCAAAATGCAAAACTTTTAAAGTCTATGTAAAAGTCTATGTAAAGAAGATGAAAATACAAGCCATTGGCTGGGAGAAATTTTCTGCAAACCTAGTGTCTGACAAAGGACTAATATCTAAATTATGTAAAGAACTCTTACAACTCAACTGTTAAAAGATTTTTAAAAATTCCAGTTAGAAAGTGGGCAAAAGACATGAACAGACATTTGAACGAAGAGCAGATATGGAAGACAAAGAAACACATAGAGGATGTGCAACATCCACTTGCCATCACAGAAGCACAAACTAAGACCACGAGGAGATATCACTACACCCTTATCAGAATGGCTAAAATTTAAAAAAAATGGCAATAGTAAATGATGGCAAAGATGTGGAAAACCTTGACTACTTATAACTTGCTGGTGGGAATATAAAATGATACGAGACTCTGGAAAAACTCTGGCACTCCTTAGAAATCTACCATTTGAACCAGGAATCAATCTCTTGAGCATTCACCTACAATAAATAAAAATTTATGTTCACACAAAAACCTGTACATGAATATCTATAGCAACTTTATCTGCAAAGGGCCTAAATTGGAACCAAGCCCTGTGTCCTTCAGTGGCCAAGTGGCTAAACATATTGTGATAAAGCCACACCACGGCATACTCAGCAGTGAAAAAGAACAAACCGTTGATACATACGTGGATGTTATCATTCTGCCCTTTTCATGAACGTATGTATATTTGAAGGAATTATGTTGAGTGAAAAAAGACAATTCTAAAAGATTACATACTGTATGATTCCATTTATGTAACAAATTGAAAGGGCAAAAGTTTAGAAATGGAGGGCAGACGCCAAAAGTTAGAACAGGAATGGGATGCAGTGGGATGGAGTTAGGTGTCGATACAAACATTGTCGATGGAAACACAGTTGCATGACTGTGCTGGTACAAACACACGCACAAACACATAGATGTGCACATGCACACACAAGTGAAAACAGTAGGAAAGTCTGAAAATTGGTGAACTGTAACACTGTCAATATCCTGGAGGTGATAACTGTCATTTTGCAAAATATTACTACTGAGATCTGTTATTTCTTACAACTCTATATGAATGCACGTCAATAAAAATCTCAAAAAAGAATAACATTAACAGTTTACAACACACTGAGTATAAAAAGAACCCATGAGTATAGTGATTACTGATACTAGAATCAGAAAACAAAGAAAATATACATACACAATGAAGAAAACTCTTGTTTAAATACTAAAGCCATCTAAAAAAAATGGAAGAATGAGAGAATCTCTGTTTTTCAGTTATAAAAATGATATTTGATGCAGGCAATGATCATCAATGGATTCTTAATTTATTAGGTTAATGTTTGTGAGGAAAAGAATATTAATTTTAAACAAAAACAACTTTTACAAGAGGGAAATCTGGCAAAATCCACTATATCCAAGTGATTGAAGTTATCAATCCCCACGAGGGGATAAACCCACATTGTACTTTGTAATGTGAGGCTGTGACCAACACATATCACTTATGCAGTTGTTCTTGAAAAAATGTTTAACCTGAGGAACAAAAATGCCAAATCCAGATTGGGGGCATATTGTAAATAACAAGTTCCTGTACTCTTCCAAAATGTTGACAACTTGGAAGACAAAAAACAAAAGACAAAAAAAAAAAGAGACAGAGAGAGGCAGAAAGAAAGAATGGAAAAAGGCACGTGAAGTAGTATACATTAAAGGAGACTAACGATGAAAACCAAATGCAGTGAGTAATTGAGTGAAATCTGGAGCAAAAAATAAAACTAGCTATAGGTCCATTTGGGGAGAAGGAAACATGGACTACAGATTGTGTTACTTTATCAGTATTGAATGTGATCATGCACTATTTACATAAAAGAAGATTAATTAGGACATAAATATCGAATTATGGTATCTGCAACTTAATTTCACAAATTTAGTTAAAAGTTCAGAGAGGTGAATAGAGAGGGAGAGGGAAAGAAAAATAAATATTGCAAAATATTAACCGCTGAGTTCATCTGTAAATGGGTCTTTATATTTCGATTTCTTCAACTTTTTTGAAGTTTGCAATTTTCAAAATAAAAGAATTTAGGGGTTATTAAATGCTCCCAAAGTAATAAAAAAATAGGCTGAATTTTTGCTTTCAACAGTCTGGGTGAGGGTGGTGGTAAGGGAGGAGTAAAAACATGCAGTTTCACACCTCAAATAACTGTTCTGCAGATTGTTCTGCACGTCTTCCATGTTCTTGCTTGTACACGGCAAGATGGAGGTGGCGGCTGTTGGTTGTTTGCGGATTTAGTATCCTATGTCTTTAAACACTGTTACCTTTTTTTTAAATATTTGTTTTACATTTATTTATTTTTGAGAGACAGAGAGAGACAGAGCACAAGTGGGGGAGGGGCAGAGAGAGAGGGAGACACAGAATCCGAAGCAGGCTCCAGGCTCTGAGCAGTCAGCACAGAGCCCTATGTGGGGCTCACACTCAAAAACCTTGAGATCATGACCTGAGCTGAAGTCGGACACCCAACCGACTAAGCCACCCAGGCGTCCCTAAACACTGTTATCTTTAAGGTGCTAGTTGAAATTTCAAGTCGAGAGACCACGTTTTAAAATAACAGTCATTTGGGGGTACACACACACATATGCATGCATACATTACCAAGCAATATAATTAGCATGGGCAGCGGAAATCTAGCTCACAAGGCAAATAATGATCATGATAGGTGTGAAGAAACACAATAATGGAAAGCTTGAGTTATTGTCATGGTTTCAGCATCTCCTTCTCTGAAAATGTTGACTCCTAGGCCTTATTTCAGACTTAATGAATTTAAAACTCTGGGGGTGGCTACAGAGTCTAAATTTCTACCTAATTCTTCCAATAATGTTAATCAGCTAAGGTCTGTGGACAACTGGCATAAGGTGTTATTGCTACTGTTCAAATCTAAAAATAAATGCAATTAAATTTCCTCATTAAATAGTTTCCTAACTGGTCTAGACAATGATTACGTGGAAAGTGTGAAACGGTCAGCACTACTTGTTATGTATTTTGTCATAAAGGCAGAGCTCAGTTTTTATAAAGATAAGCAGAAAACCTGTAGAAAGCAAGTAGCTACCATACAAGTATAAATCTGTTCCTGGGAGGCCAGCAATTATAGAAACAGGTGTAGCATCCACGGTTACGAAAGAAAGAATAACGAACAGCATCTTGAGAGATGTCTGATTGCTAAATGGTTGTATTTCTTTATGCATTCTTGGAATAAGGATATAATCTGTGGTGTCTTGCTAGCCATAACAGTAAATAAAGATACTCTGTCATTTCTTTTAGCGAAGTTTAAATGTTATGATTCTACAGAGGCAGAAGCCCACCTATGATCCAGCTGCCCCTCCCTCACTCCTCGGCCCCTGCATCTTGGCTCCCAATTTGATGTTATTGCTTCTGTCACTTGGCAAGCAGGTGGTTAAGCTTCTGCTACAAGAGGGGCAGTTTTTCAGTTGCTGCTGTTCATGCAAAAGTGAACGAAGGCACTGCTCCCGGGAATCACTCTGCATCTTTGGAAACAGAGACCCAGATGGCTCAGCAACTTGTCCAATGGCACTGAGCTGAATGCAGTGAAGAGTTCACATCTTTCTCACTCCAAAGTGCTCTTCTTACATAACTGCGCCTCTCGTGAGACAAGGATGAGATCAAAATTGCTTAACGGGGAGTCACAAACAGGTAAGAAAGCTTCAAGGCAGTGGGATTCTCTCTAGGACAGCATTTGAGAACCCATTTTGAAAAACAAATAGAGAACTGACAAGGAAAAGAGAGGGAATGCCAAACGGAGGGAATATTTTGGGCATGTGTGTGAACAGCAATTTCTCAGTCAGTTGGCAACAAGAGGACAGCACTGGGTAAGTCTAGAAAGTGTGTCTAGCAAAGGTTATTTGGATTTTATGAGGCGACGCTCAAGATGGAGACACGGAACGCTTTTGAAATTTGTTAGAACTATGTTGTAGGTTAATCCAGCATTTGCCCACGAAACAAACTGAGCAGAGAGGTGGGAGTCAGAAGGACCAGTTGAAATGGTCCCCTAGGGCACCTGGGTAGCTCAGTCAGTTAAGCATCCTACTTTTGATTTTGGCTCAGGTCATGATCCCAGGGTCGTGGAATGAAGCCCTGCCTCTGGCTGAGCGTGGAGTCCGCTTGGCATTCTCTCTCTCCCTCTGTTCCTCTCCCCTGCTAGCTCTTTTTCTCTCTAAAATTAAAAAAGAAGACAATCCCTACGAAAGGCCAAGGTGTTCATGGTTACCTGGGAAACAGGCACGGACCCTCATCATCAACGAATGGGGTTGTGATCCAGCCACAAAAATCAGAAGAGGACAAGGGACATTGGGAGAAGGAATTTTACTCTCTCTTAGTGTAGGGACAGGAAAGAAATAGGAATATAATGAGTAGATATATTTAAGTAGATACTTCTTGGCTACTTAGTAATGCTGATTTGTTTCATGCCTTGATGACATTCACCTTTTTTTAAAAATTTATTTCCTCTGTGTGTGTGTGTGTGTGTGTGTGTGTGTCTTCTCCCCCTCTCTCCATCCCTCCTCTCTTTCTTCCTTCTTTCATACTATGACAGCAAAGCTGAGTAGTTTCAACAGAGATTTTATGACCTGCAAAGGCTAAAATATCTACTATCTGGCTTTTACAGAAACAGTTTGCCAACCTCTACTCTAGAGAAACATCAAAGGCAATGGGACGATTATTGATCAGGAAACTGGGAGCTCTGAGTTAGTTCCTCTTCTACCAAATAGCAGTAGGCCTTGGGTAAACCATTCAACCTCTTTGAGACCAAAGCATGTGGTCAGTAAGTAACTAAACATGAGAAAAGTACAGGTCTCCTATCTTTAGAAGATCATGGAAATAAGAATTAAAAAAAAAAGATATTAAGATCCTTTGATATTTTGCTGAATGTCTTGTTAACCCACCAAAATAAATATGTAACTTACTTTATTTATCTCCCTTTGCTAAATAGGGAGAAATCATTGTCATTTACCAAATGATTGGTGGATTCCTTCTTTTAAAACTTGTGTGTATGGGGAGAAGTTAACAAATAAAATGGTTTTTTTTTTGTGGGATAAAATGTTTGTGAATCACTGTATAGTCTCTAAGGTCCCCTTAAATTCCAGAATTCTGTGAACACCAATGGACCACAGGGCTATTCTGTGAACACCAATGGACCACAGGGCTACCAAGACTGTGATCACATCTCTCTTTTGCTCACTGAATGATGAGACAGTGAGAAAACATCTGGGGTGGGGCAAGTGGTTAATACGAAGATAAAATGAAGTTATGCAGGCCCCTACGTTTGGTACCTGCTGAACTGAATAAGGATAAAATTGTCTTTTCATTGCTTTTTAACTCTTTTTAAAAGCCTTTAATATGTAAATGTTCCCGATGAATTTTTAAAAGGGGAGACATACTCCATTGTATTTCCCAAACTCATATGACCATGAAAATTCATTTTCCTGAACATCTCTTATAATCTCTTTTCCACAGAAAATATTGCTATAAATTATGACGATATGTTAGGTAGATTTATGACAGCATCACTGTGAATGTCAAGAGTAACTTAGTTATGAGACAGATCAGGAGGGTAGACTGGGGCAAGTTTGGGGGTGCTTTCTCCTGCAGGCTCCAGGTAACGATCTGGCCGCCGAACAGCAGATGCATGGTTTGGAGGTGAGGAGGGAGCTCTGCCATTCGAGACTTAAAAAAAATTGGTTTAAGGCCCACACATACACAAAATCTCTCCCTCTCCCCACTCTCCCAAAACTAAATCATCCCAGAACGGGACTAGCTACTACACCAAAGTTGTTGATCTTTTTTTTTTTTTAACATTTTTTAAAGTTTACTTATTTATTTTGAGAAAGAGAGAGAGAGAGAGAGAGAGAGAGAGAGAGAGAGAGAGAGAGATTGCTTGAGCAGGGGTGGGGCAGAGAGAAAGAGAGAGAATCCCAAGCAGGCTCTGCACTGACAGTTCCATACGGGGCTTGAACCTACGAACCGTGAGGTCATGACCTGAGCCAAAACCAAGAGTTGGATGCTTAACCCACTAAGCCGCCCAGGAGCCCAACCACACCGAATTAAGTCACTTCACCTACTTACACCCTCACTTCTCAGGCTATGTTTTTGCCTTTTCAACCTTTTTTTTTTTTGCCTTGATATGACTTTGAACTTCATTTAACCAGACTTCATTTGCATAAATGTATGTGCTTTACAGTTCCCGGAGCATAAAATGTGGCTTACAAGTACAGCATCTTGCAGCCCTGATTGAAGGTTTCGGAAGATACTGACACTTGCCAAGAGTGACTAGGTCCCTTTAGTTTGTAGCGGTCAGTGGGCCGATGACAAGGGTGTGCACATCTTGGCCTCTTGGAAGGTGGCAAGGAAGTGTCTTAGTCTGTGTTATCCCAGAAAACAGAGCCTGAGGTGAACAACGTTGGTTAATGAGAAGACTTTTCTTTACCTTATCCTTCGGGACACTGTGGGTGAGGCTGGAATGTGGCCGAAGTGCACCTCTGGCTAGCACAGGTGTATCTTGCTAACGAGTTTGTGAACCAGGCCTGGATTGTTTCCTTCTTTAGCTGGTCGTAGGGAATCCCGCATAAGGCCACAGGTGTGGGATGAAAGAAACTACCAGAGCAAGAAAGATATATGATGTGCAGGTCTGTGCCACCCATTCTTGTAATACCTTGTGTCACTGGTACCTGTTAGGACTTGTTCCAGAATATTTCCATTGTAAAGTGCATTGCTGCTGTGTCCACCTCACCTTAAGATTTGGTAGATTTACTAATATGTAGCTCATGGAAGGTGGCTCCTGTCCCCTAGGCACTGGGTGCCCCATGGTCCGATAATTATTCCTTACTAAGACCAGGATCATGCAAAGGGCAATTTAAAATGGAGAGCAGTTCTCCCTGAAGGTCATGAACATGTTCTACATCACTAGGTCTTTGCACTGCAGGATTCCTACTGGGGTGTGCTAGACCCCAGGCAGCATTCTTACATAACACAGACACTGACAGAATGATCAGATCTCCTGGGTCAAACAGGTCCACAGTCAGGAACGTCTACAACACAACCAGACCCTACTCAAGAGTCCTTTCTGCTCTGGACTCCACTGAAAACTGGCAACCTTCCAAGCAAACCAAGAAATGGCTTGGAAAAATATTCCGGAACGTGATATATATTATTTCCCCAATCCAAAGAAACCCCCCAAATACTGAACCTCTTCCTTAGTTGCTGGGGTGCTAAGTGTAAACATCAGGTCCTCTGTTTCGGACTCTCTGCTGCCCCTGAGAATCTCACTGCCTTTACTTCCATCTGTATCTCATCTTAGTTAACCACAAGTGAAAGTGTGGGTAACTGCAATGCTGCTGAGTGCCACGAGTAATCCCTATGTGTTTATAGCCAGAAATCTGATCCTCCATGTTGTCAGCCAGCTGCCAGCTGGCTAAAGCCAACATAAAGATGTAATACTGAGCTGACCACAGCTATGTGCGAGTAAGTTCTCGATGTGGCAGAGCTGTCTTCTGAACTGTCATTAGACCTGTCTTAGGCCAATCCATATGGAAAGAAAAAGAGCAACAGGCAATTCCTGGTTCCCTTCTCTCACTGGGGGAAGGTGGACACCATGAGCTTTCAGCACCGCCGACAATCTTTAGTACCAATCAGGATCCCACAGTATTTGAAGGCTTGATGTCAACAGGAAAGCTGTGGAACAGAGTGAGAGCCACACAGTGTGTGCACTGTAGGTTTGCACCAGGGTGACGTCAACTGCAGTCCACCTCGTACTGCAGCTACAGTCATAACTAGATCAAGAAACTGATGTCCCCGAACTGGCAGAGCCACGAAAAAGCCAAATGAGCATGCAGAAAATAGAGAAGATAACTGAGGAATAGAATTGAGTATGTGGCTGGAAGTAGGTTACTTAGAAGGGAAGACATTTTAAGGAAATAAAAAATTAGCAAAAGATACATAATTGTATCAGTAATGCATGAAGCGAAGTGATCTATTATGAATTGGGTAAGGGTGGTTAGTTTAAGCATTAAGAGTATTGGGAGCACCCAATGGGAAGATTGTGTTAGGAAACCAGTACAAAAGGAATCGAACGAATGCAAAAGGGCCATGAGGATCTGGTTAAAGGTAGAGTCACTCTGCTACTATGCTTTGACTCTTCTCAGCATTCTGCCCTCAGAAGAGAACAAGGACAGGTGTAGCTGTGGCCAACTTAGGTTTTACTGCTAGTACAGACGCACCGTGCCAGGCCAACGGGAGAACAAAGCTGGAGAGTATGCACCTTTAACCCTGGTGGTTAGATAAGACCAAGAAAAGCCAAAGCAACTTTAAAAAAAAAAGAATGTTAGAGGGATTACCCTACCCAATTTCAAGACGTACTATAAATAAAGCTCTAAGTAATTAAGACAGAGTGGTTTTGGTATAGACAGACACAGAGATCAAGGAGGCAGAATAGACAGAATAGACATGAAAGGGCCTGGACATGGATGATGGATTTTTTTTTAAGCATTAATACATATTTCAAAAAGTAGGATAGACTATTTAACACATGGAATTAGGGGTGCCTGGGTGGCTCATCAGGTAGACATCTGACTCTCGGTTTCGGCTCAGGTCATGATCTCATGGTTCGTGAGTTCTAGCCCCACTTGGGGCTCCATGCTGATAGTGCTAATCCTGCTCGAGATGCTCTCTCTTCCTCTCTCTCTGCCCCTCCCCTGCTCACTCTCTCCATCTCTCTCAAAATAAATAAGTAAGCTTAAAACACGGTATTGGAACTGCATATCTTTATGGAAAAAGTGCACCATGACTTCTTCCTCACTCCATACACAAAGGTTCCTTGAAATGGATTCTAGACCCCCCACCCTGCATACCTCCAACTACTCTTCCCCCACTCCTCTCCAGCCACACCAACCATCTTGCTGCTGTTACCTGTCTTGTTATGAAAGACTTTCAATACGATTCTCTCATGTTTATTCTTTTCTTGTTCTTCTAAAGCCTAAAACCACTGGTGAGCCAATATAGCCATTTTAAATTCTCTTCTCCCTATTTAATATTTATAGTACAGGACACTTTTGTTTTCAGTAAAATAGTGGTCAAATGGTCTCATAATCATCTCTCCAACATCAACTACTCATTGTGACATATCTTCAGTTAGTACTTTTTTTGCCAGAATTCAAGTGTGAAAATGGAACCCTGGATAGCATCGGGTGGCTAGTTAGGTGGCTTTCTCTAATCCAGCAGGGGGATGACTGTGTTTTACTGGCTAAAACATATTTAGATAGTTTCTGCTTAATTTAAAATACATTTGGAAGGATAAAAATGGAAATTTTGAGGAGTTAATTTTACTGTTTAAAACTCCCCATTCAATAAAAATTTGGGGGGTGCCTGGGTGACTCAGTTGGTTAAGTGTCCGACTTCGGCTCAGGTCATGATCTTGTGGTTCATGAGTTCAAGCCCCGCGTATGGCTCTGTGCTGACAGCTCAGAGCCTGGAGCCTGCTTCAGATTCTGTGTCCCCCTCTCTCTGCCCCATCCCTGCTTGTGCTCTGTCTCTCTCTGTTGTTCAGAAATGAATGAACATTACAAAAATTTTTTTTAATAAAATAAAATAAAAATTTGGTATATAATTCTGAATAGTAGCCAAAATAACTCACAAGCTAGAAGCTGGTTGCAGGATCTGTGATCTGGGAGAAGACAGATGGAAACTCACAGGTAAAACTATATTCTGTAAGACAACAAACTGTATTTTCAGCAAGTGTAACTTCATGGTTAACAGTATAGGCTTTGCATAGGAAACTTTGGGTTTAAATTCTAGTTCGGTCACTTCCTAGATGTACAAACTTGGGTAACTTCTTAAACTCTCTTACCATCATTTTCTCACAGACAAAAGGGGAGTGTTTACTGCCTATGACTATTGTGAGAAAATCAAGTTAATTCTAGCCAAAGGCACAGGGATAATGACAAATAGCATGTGTCTAATACTTGTTAGTTAGCTAGTATTATTCTTGTGAGGGTGTAACACCTACACTGGGAAGAAAATCTTTGATGAAAACATTCGTTCTTAACCAATCAATGAAAGCCAGAGAAACAAGAACCAGAAAGAAAGGTCAGGGTATTCATGGATTCTCTTAAGTTCATACATGGCCCATGTATGGAGAATCTCTGATTTAAATCAGTCAACTGAGAAACTGCTGTTGAAGGCAGGACTGACATGGCTGAAATCAATGTAAACTGTGGTGCTCCCCAAAACTTCCAAATTGAGGGCAAGGTGATAGGCAGAGAAAATGGTATCTGACCAGAACAACATATATGGTTAGTCATGTCTTATAAGTAGTACTAGAACATGGGAAATATTAGATTACTCTTGCTCCTTGAATTAGCTGCATTCCAGGATTTATTTTCTTTTGCTCCAGATGATGCTTCTTTTTTATCTGCTGTATGGAAATGTGTAGCACGTATGTAGTTATAAATTTATTGACAATATTTTTCTAAATAAAACACTAAAAGGTGGCTTACTGAAATTGTACATTTTTAAATACTGAGAACCACGTCTGGAGATTTTACTTTTGAATATCCTGCTACCACATAAGAGGATGGCACCTTGTACAAGTAAAATCATTTTAGCTGTCAGAAGCCACCAGGTGACATGCCTATGAGAGCATGTGGCCCCAGGTTCCATCCCATATACAGTATTCTGACCCAAGGATTTTTCAACAAGGTAACAGCATACCATAATCTTAGAATCTAGAAGGTTATTTTGGTAAATTTTAAAGGAAAAAAAACCCACTGAACACAGGACTTTTGGAAATTTTAAAATAATCACTTTTAGGGGTGCCTGGATGGCTCAGCGGTGGACTGACAGACTCTTGATTTCGGCTCATGTCATCATCCCAGGGTCGTGGGATTGAGCCCCCTGTCGGGCTCTGCACTGAGTGGGAAGCCTGCTTAAGATTTGCTCTCTCTTTCCCTCTGCCCTTCAACTCCACTTGTGCTCCCTCTCTCTCTCTCAAATAATAAAAATTAAAAAAAAAATTAAAATAATCACTTTTAAAGTTCTCAAAAAGGAAATTCAGAACACAAAAAGAGTTATATATATAGAAAATATGTGAATGATTCCCAGCGCCACACACCAGAACACCTAAGTGTCACCTTGTACATTACAGTTTCCCATTGTCATATGCTCACCATCAACTGGCTGGGATAATATGTTCTCCTAAAAGAAATGAACCAAATCTGGTTTTAGTGATAGAGTGTACAAGTTTTTATACTTTATTACAAGATCATCAAGGGAAATGAACATTCATTGATTAAATTACCCAATATGTAAAGGGGGTATTTAACCTCAAGGTATATATTAAATGATATATAATAATTTTAATGTATATAACTATATGTAACATACACATTATACATTTATATTTAATATAGATTATATACAGTACATATCATATGTAAAGTATATGATATACAGTGTATATTTATAGGAATATACTAGTTACTTATACACTTATTTTATATTTATATATGTTTATATCTAATGTATAAGATAGGCTATATACTTATTATATATAAATAATACATTCATATCACATAGTATTATAAAATATATATAATTTACAATTATATACAATAATATATAACTTAAAAGATTATATAAACATCTATTAAAATAAATATTTGAGGGTTGTGGACAACAGCATTTACTCAATAATCATGTAGTCCAGAGAATGCCGAAGACATCAAACAAATCAACCAACCAACGTAATGATTAAGTCATGCAACCAACATAATGATTTTCAAGCTGAGTAAATATTAGTGAGTTGTGAGAAAAAGAATTAGAGCTAAATAAGGGGTTTATACAAACAAGAATATTTTCAAGAAAGAAGCACATAGAATCTAGAAGATAACGCTGTGGTTTCTGGACGATGTGTCTGTGTGTATGCACACACTTACATTTGTTAGGGGTAGCTTTCAAGCCAGAAGGGAGGATGAAGCATTCTCCCTTCCTGTGGGTGTGGTCTAGTATCAAACAGCTGATACTGTGAAGAAGTGCATCTGAATAGTCTGCAATGTATCGTCACCACACCGACTACTGACATGGTAGGGTGGGTTCTTCACTCAGGGATGAGACCAGCCTGAGGGGGAGGCTCTGGGATGATTTGGGTGACTCAGTACTTGGTCTGTGCGCAAGATGATGTAGTACACATGACTCAAATGGCCAAACTAAGTCTTAGCAGTGACAGAAGATGATGGAAGCTGGTGTTTCCAGGGAAGTGCAGAAAGTTGCCATGTTATTCATTGAAGATCTCCTGGGCTCAGTCAGTCATACACTGTCTACCGGTGTCTCAAACTCTAATTATAAATTATCATCAGGGGACACCTGGATGGCTCGGTCAGTTGAGTGTCAGACTTTGGCTCAGGTCATGATCTCACAGTCCATGAGTTCAAGTCCCACATCGGGCTCTGTGCTGACAGCTCACAGCCTGGAGCCTGCTTTGGATTCTGTGTCTCCCTTTCTCTCTGCCCCTTCTCCACTCACGCTGTCTCCCTCTCTCAAAATTAAATAAACATTGAAAAAAAATTAAAATAAAATAAAATAAATTATCATCAGGATTTTCTTAGCTGGCATTTCTCTAGGGAATCCAGCAGTCTCACAGGACACTGGCTTTACTTGTTAATAATTGTATATTCTCCAAACTCCTAGTGATCAAACTTTCTCAACCAAAGAGACAGTTAGCAAATATTTTTCCTCAGATAGTCTTTGTTTTCTGTATATTTCTTTGCTGGTGCTTGATCTAAAAGGACACTGTCAAATGTGCTTAAATACAAAAGCTGTTTTTTCAAAGTAGACATAGCTAAAGACACCTCATTAGAACAGGAATAATCTCCCAGCAAAGAAATTCATCCAAATTCAACAATGGATGTAATATCCTAAAGGTCGAATATTTAACAATTTGGGTTAACTCCTCCAGGGTGCCACGCTACCCAAAACAGTTACTTACATTTTTAAATGTTGAAAGTTACTTTGGGATACCTACTTCTTATAGTCTTAAGAAACCATCTTAAGAAAAGGCCTATAAATCTATATTTTTCCAAATAACACAAAAGTGTGCAGCAATACCCAAAGCATTTTACAGAACCATTTCACGGGAATTCAATAAGCATTTGTAATATACGATGCAATACACGCAGTTAGAGTATAAGTTGACCGCTCAACAGAGAACAAAGAAATCCAAAATAATGCCTGGAGCTTTGAAAATAGAAACAAATATGATGATTAATGCTTTGTGAGACTTGGGGGACATTTCCTTGGGAGGAACTATATATCTACCCCCCATTACTATGATTTCAATTTTTCATAGCACTTTACATGGTAACAGCAAGCCCCATAGTCTAAATTCAGCCCTTTGGCTATATTCTGACAGTCTATTTGTGTTCTGATTTCATGAATAATAAATGACTGAATGTGAAGAAATATATAGCTTTACTCACTCATGCAAAAAGTTTTAAAGTAAAATACATTTTAACATAAATGCTACTAAAGATTTCAAAAAAAAGTCTTAAAGAATTAAAACTTGACAAGGAGAGGCCATTCCTTTGCTGTTGTTAGCTCTTTCATTCCAAAGAAGCATGATACACTAAAGAGAACAAGGGAGTCAAGAAACCCAGGAAGAATCCATCTTCCAGTTGCTTTTAAAACCATCTCCTCTAAAAGGATCAGGGTTTGGTTGAATTTTTCCAGCCTTTCCTGAGTCCTCGCTGTTTGCATGTAGATATATGCTAGGCGGGTAGTGTGCAGGGTAAACTTGCATTACCTACTAGGTTTTCCTTAGGAATTAACACATTGCTAAATATTACTATGAAATGCAGAGCAAACTGTATATTGTGATTTATCCCGGAAATGTGCTTAAGAGCTGGAGGTAGACTGAAGATTCAGTGCTGAAGGAGGGTGTGAGCTGGGATGCAGAGTCCTGAGGACTGGTGCGCCTCCTGGGATCAGTCCTTGAAGATGGGAATGGTGGACACTGACCCCTAATTCTACAGGGATGGGATATCAACAACCTCCTTTTTATCTATCTATCTATCTATCTATCTTAGAAAGAGAGAGACAAATGGGGGAAAGGGACAGAAGAGAGGAAGAGAGAATCTCAGGCAGGGTCCATGTTGAGCATGGGGCTGGGGCTGGATCCCACGACCCTGGGATCATGACCTGAGCTGAAATCAAGAGTTGGACACTCAACCAATTGAGCCACCCAGGCGCCCCAGCAACCTCCTTTTAACTGTATGCCTTTCTCTTTCTGCTGTGTTGACATGACATGTCTAGTTTCATTGCAACTCTCAATGCAGTCTCCCAAGAGACAGGAAGAATGCCGTCACCATTGGGCCATCCCAAACGGAAGGTGGCGTAGGACAAGGAGTCTGTTGCACTTGGTGATATAAAAGAAAGATACCAACTAGTTCCTCAAGGCCAAGTCCTGATAATGTTTTTTATTCCACTTCTAAAGAAATTAATACTAAATTAAGTTTATATTGCAAATTCTTTTTTCAAAAAAGAGTGACAGATGCATGAAGCAAAGAAAGATGCAGGAAAAGGGCCTGTCAGACTGCCACTCTTTTAATTAGATACAGTATGTGGGATGTGAAGTATGTCAGTAACAAGTTTAATATATGACCATCTAGTAGGATTAAAGAAAAAGCAACAATCATTTTTGATATCTTACTCTAAACCTCAGCAAACCATCTGAGCTCTTGTACACTGAGCAAATTACAGAGATACTGCCACTTGCTCTGTCTCTGAAGTCCACAACAGTCTTCTGTATTGCTCTAGGAGAGCCAGGCTATAAAAACCGTAAAGACGAAGCCACTGCGTAGATCTGGAGCTGCCTGAATACTCTCAGAACAGCTGCTGGATTAATTTGGCAGGAACCAGGATCCTCAAACTGGCAGAACCCCAACATTCCCTCTGATTGGTAAGAAGACCTTAGAACATTTTCGCCTTTGTGAATAAATCGGAACAGAGAATCATCCTTCCAGCCAAGGGCTAGGTGTCCTCTAGTAGCTTGGATGAGCACTTAACCTTGATGTCTGTGGCTTGCATATTACTCCATGATAGCCCCAGCTGACCTGAGCCTTCCGTCAACACTCGCATGAAGTCTGGCTTCAGCCCACCTGAGACACTTTCCACGCGAAGGTGTGAATTACTCTCAGACCAACATCTAAGGGTCTCTCAAACCAACAAATGTAATCATTGTTTCTATATGTCTCTACAGAATTCCAATTCAGAGATACAGTCAGAGATTTAAAAGTAAAAGGGAGCCATCGTCAAAAATATGTTTAGAAAGGTTTCATTCCATAACCCTCTCTTAAAGAGGCACAACTTACCATAACATAATCAATGCACTAAAGAGTTCTATAGTAAATAAACTTGTGCAACTTTGTTCAATCCAGCATTCTTTAGACATCTGATCATGCAATCATTTAATTATTAACCTTGAAAAAAAATTAATGGTCTACAGAAGACCATTTGGGGAAACACTACTGTAATGAAAATAAATTTCTTCAAGTATTATTTATAAAGGAATGGAAGTTAAAAATTAAACCCATAGGAATCATTTCAGGAAACAGCTTTTTTTGGTATACTATGTATAAAGTTCTTTTAAAGGCGCAGAAATTATCATCTTAAATGTTCCCATTTTATGCAGTTTAAGACATGACAGCTCTATATTTTGCATACAAATGACGGTTGTAGATAATTACCCTGAGGAGTGCTGTCCCAAGGATAAATTCCATTAAGTTACCAAGATTGCTACTTTCGCTGAGTCTCTTTATCCTCACTCACATGCAACTGATTGGACACCCACGGTATTTGTGCTTGAAGACCACGGAAAAGTTTAGGAAGCTTAATTATTTACGAAACATCTCACAAGTATCTCACTGGGCAGTGGAAACCCCCCTCCAAAGCACCATCCATATGGCTCCAGTTTCTGGGTTAGCTGTGTCTGAAGACATTTCTTCTGTGCTTCTATCCACTTCTCTGGGCTATCATCAGGGCTGGATCCATTCACAGTCTTTGGCTTGTTGTGCACTGAGGCTTCCTCCCTTGTCCACCCACAGCTGTCATAGAGTTTTACTTCAGTTTGTCTCTCCCCTTCTCTGTCTCCCGTTTTGCTCCTGTACCCTGCTTTTCTCCGTTGCTGAAATGTGAACCAGATCTTGACTTTGTGGGGCTCGACACCCTCGTGTACCTGCCCATCTCACCGCCCACGGTCGGTGGGGCTGTAAGGTGACCAACCATCTTACCATCTCCTCGGCTTGACTCTAAGCCCCTGACCTCCTCCTGCTCACCCCTGCGATTATCACAGTAACTAGACAGACCAACCTTCCTGCCTTTTCTTGGAGCATTTACCTTGCCTCTTGGGGTTGTAAATCTTTTTAAGAACCCATTGCTAGTTTGACACCCAAAGATAACCTGGGAGCCTCCTTTGAAATATAGCCATCAAGGAAGATAATGCCTCGTCTCCCAGTCTCTGTGGGAGAATAAAGCCTAATTTCCATGGGTGTCTTGTTCCAAGTTGTAAAATTATCTTCTGCCATGAAGATATGAGCAAGTTGACTTTTTCTTTGGTGAAGGTCAACTTTTTTCTGCTTTCTGTTCATTTTCTTGGTAGCATTTATCACCAGGTTATTAAATATTTTACTTATTTGTTGTGCTTAGTTTTAGTTTCCTCCCACTAGATTATAAGCTCTTTGTGGATTTTTCTCTGCTTGTTCATAGCTATGCCCTTAATGTCTTAAACCAAGCTTTTACCTGGTTAACACTTAACATTAAAAAAAATGATGAATAAAGAAAGGAAGAAATGCAGAAAGGTGAATATATTCTTTTCTCTGGTAATTATCTTCAACAAAAGTAAATGTGGATGGATTGAGTGGGAGTTTTAAGGGGAGAGGCAAAAGGACACAGATAATACCAATGTCTTTCTACTCAGAAGTGAGCGGTGGAATCAGGTGTTACCTGGTCAAGTGTGTTATTAGCTGCATCTCTGGAGCGAATCTTAACATAGGGCCGATTTTCACTTTGTCCAGGAACGGAGGGATGGTGCCACATTTCCCTACTTCATATCTCAAAATTCACTTAGTTTTTCCCCTGAAAACACTGCTTTACCCCTGCCCTTTCAGTGAATTCATTTTCATAGAGATGATAATTATACATTAAGGTTTGGAAACAAAAATTAAACAGGTTTCAAAGTAACTGAAGCTGAGTCTATGAACATTTTCTCATTAATGTTTCAATATTGTACCTGAATACTGAGTCCTGGGCCTGGTCCAAAGGAAGCATACAGTAAATGATAATAATGCTGCTAACATAGGGAGAGTTAACCGATTTGCATTTTTTTTCTGAGGCAATTACGATATTTGCTTAAAAAAATACTTGAGAAGTCTTGAACACTTTTTCCTAGCTTCAGGATTTGAACTACACATGTAGCATGCCCATTTGGCCTCACACTTATGGATAAATATTTATTATTAATAATGCCTATAGTGAATCTCATTGCAGGGTTAGCTCGATATAGATGGGCTCCTGTGAAATTTATTCTCAAAAGCAGAAGTATCAACCAAAGCAATTTAAGGTGAGTTACCCTTCCAAGATGTGTAACCTGAGAACTTGATCAAGCCATAGATTTTATTTTCCTGACAAATTAGAAAACAAACTTACTCTCTGGCCGTAAAGCATGCTCCTCTTAGGATTTTGACTCATGAAAAATGTAATAAAGCAACTCCAACTTGTGACCTTAAAGTGAATTCTAATTTGGTCCTGACACTAATAAAGAGTTTACTGCGTTCTTAGGTCACCTACTGCACTGCTTTATAGCCTTTCAAATGGCATTTGGGGGCATTTACCAATGTGATAAGGACACAGAAAATGCTAGAAAAAAATTGAAGAAAACTAGTTTGCAGATATTGTCTAGAGTTGCCTAGCCAAATTGTTCTAAAATTTATTTCAGCCTTTAGTGTATTTTAATAATGACTTTGATAGCATTAAAAAATAAAAATTTATAAGTGATACCAAGTAGAATAGGATGCAGAAGGAGATTTAAACAGCATTGATCTTCAAAAATGTTCAGAAAGGCAGATGCGGGAAAAACCGTATTTAATAAGATTAGGTGTAATCCGTGTAGCATAAAGCAAAAGAATGCGCAGAACACTATCTTCTACATCCGAGTTGGGAAGAAATTGGCTTCTAGTATGTATGATAAAATTATTCAGAAGCCAGGATTCTTATAAACTGAATAACAACTAAAGTGACATTGTGAAGGAGAAACAAACACAGTTAGGAATCAGTTAATTAAATTGAAAATATAGCCCCTAAAAAGAATCCGAGAGTAAATCTTTCATAAAAGTCATCTCTGGCAAAGCTTGGTTAATTGCATGCGGCTTAGAAATCTAACAGGATGGTCCAGTGATTAAAGGGACAGATCTCGTATTCATGAAAAGTGACACCAAACAACTTTTTGCAAAAGGATTATGATTACTTTGACATTTTCTCTGATTGCAGAAAAGCTATCTGATTTTAGATTACAAAGGCCTGAAACTTGAAAGTTTTTATTTCTTTGCTGCTAGGATTTGATATAAAAGTGGCTACAAAGGCTTGTTGTATTTAGGAAATACATCAGGCAGTTGTCTTTCTCAACTAGTAGGAAACAGAAGTGGAAATTATGATGATTTACTAAATCTTTTGGTATCGGGAGAGGATGAATGTCGGGTGGTGAAGGTGGTGAATATCTTTGCACTAATCTCTTTACGTAAGGATAGGTTCAGGAAGGGGGGAGAGAGTTTCAGAGACCAACAAATAAAACAGACTCATTTCTGAACCATTTCAGATGAATTCACATAAGAACTTCCCAAATAATGAAATGGCATTGTTCTTTACCCTACATCAAGAATGGATAAAAAAAAAACAAGTAGCTACTGAAGGCAAAACACTGCTGGTTACCATTCACTCGGGGTTTACTCTGTGCCACAGTACCCATCACATCTGATTGTCAATGGCACTATAAGTTATTTCCTTTTTCAGATGAAAACAGTAAGACTAAAATACATGTAGGATAGTAGTTAGGAGTGCAGGAGTTCTGACTCACACCCGGGCTCTAACACTTGCCAATTATGGGCATCACAACCTCTCTGTGCCTTCATTTCATGATCTCTACGATGGGACTAATAAGCCTTCTAAGAGTTTTCTGAGAATTACTAGGAGATTTAAATGAGCACATAGTATAAAGCACAGCGCCAGAGGCACAGCAGTATTTGCTAAATATTAGCAGCCATCATTTAGACAGACTTAGTATTTTGCCTAGTCGCAGAGCTAACGATCAACTGAATTTTGGGTTCCTGTATTTCCATTGGTCTACACTGCTTTACTTTCTTAGAAGACAAAGACCTCTCCTTGGAAATACGATTATGCCCAGCCCAAGTCAGTATCATCTAGGCAACACAGATGTTCAATAAATTATTTAGACCTGAGTTGAACTGTACTTTCCCAGTTATGTTTTAGGTAGATTTTATCATCTGCTCCATACACTGAAACACTTCCCTGGATACAGCACATGGAAGATCCACAATCATCATCAGAGTGTATAAACAAAGCATTGTGGGAACAGGAAAACAGTGTTTCTAGCTCAGATGGGTTTATTCCACTTTCACATGGTTCAACAGTGGACACGAGTAATTATTTTTCAGTCTTCCCACTCAGGTACATTCCTATAAATTCTAATCTTCCCGAAATTCCTAAATGAGAACTGGTCTCGAGGTTAATAATTTTTTTTTAGTTCTTACATCTGTATCCCTTAAACAATAATAATTGTTGCCCCTACCAATTGTTCAAATCTCTGAATCTCAATTTTCCTTGCTCATTCTGCAAATGCCATTCAGTGCCTGCAAGTTCCTTATCTAAGGAGGCCTTGGTGACCTGCATTAAATCTAATTTGCCAGTGACCTCTGCCTCGCTATTTATAAACAAATTCAGTACAATTTAGTGAACCGCAGCTATGTTGTTAGAAGTAGTACATTTAAAGACAGGAGAATACAGCTCGAAGCAAATGGCAACAGGGAACTAAAACACAAAATCCTACTGCTTATTTCATAACATTTTTAGTGACACACTACAGAAAAATGCTTTTGGCTGCAGACATTAAGAGGCTTTGTGATACATTCTGTCCAAGAAATTATAGTTATCAAAACAAGTCCTGCAGATGTCAATGCGATGTGCTTCCATAACACGAAGCTCGAATGCACAAGAGACAAAGGTTATCAGACTGTAGACTTAAATATAATTCTCTGGTCTCTATTTTCTCTCCTTATAGAGCTGGAGAAAGTCATAAAAATAAGGTGTGGGCTTATAAGCTAATAAGAGGGTGCATGCCTGGAAAACACAATAAGCAGACAGGACTTATTTAAACAATTCAGTGAGATTTCCTATGTGGGATATTCTCAGGTACTACATGTTTCTAGCATCTAAATCTGTTGAAACTGAAAGATTCAAAAGGGAAATTAACACAAAATCTGTTACTGCATTTTGAATATTTGTATGTCATAAAATTAGATTAATATATTTCTTTGTAAAATGAAACCCTCCCAAGAAGCCAGCCCAGAAAGTAGAACAGGATGAGCTTTTAGTTACATTATTTTAAAGATACTTTAAGGTCACTTTCTCGCTTTCAAAATACACGGTCGGCAACAACTTCTATATTATGTGCAAGGCATCATCTTGTATTATTGAGGAATTAACTATTTCCCATCAGGAAATTTTCCAAATAATTGAAGTTCACATCCTGCACTGAAACTATTTTCATACATTTCAACCTCGGACCAGCACCTCTTAGCTTTCCAGTTTACTCCGGTAACTATCTCAGTTCTAACATGTTTGAACTCCATCAAGACCACAAGTCCACTGTTGCTCCTACCCTGTTTTCAAACTCAGTCACCTCCCTGACACCCTCAGTCCCCTCCGTATCTAGTTTAACTTCTACCGTCAACCATTGCAACTCTTGGGCACACAAGTCCATTTCCCTGACTCTCCCCCTTGCCTCCTCACATTGACCTACCAAAGCAAGACAGGAAAGTGCATACATTTTTTTTTAACATTTATTTATTTTTGAGAGACAGAGAGAGGCAGAGCATGAGCAGGGGAGGAGGAGAGAGAGAGATACAGAACCTGAAGCAGGCTCCAGGCTCTGAGCTGTTTGTTAGCACAGAGCCTGATGCAGGGCTTGAACTCACAAACCGCGAGACCATGACCCGAGCTGAAGTTGGACACTCAACCGACTGAGCCACCCAAGCACCCCAAAATGCATACATTTCCAAACATTGTAGATAAAGAGAAAGAGAGAAAAGAGAAGACCACACACGTACACAATATTACTAATGAGAAGAGACGTGTATACAAATGAAAGGAAATCAGAATAAGCCATATAGTAATGATAGCTAACACTGACAAGCACTTACTAAGATCCAGTCACCATGTTAGGTGATTAACCATTTTACTACTTTCTAAAATTATCTGGAAGATGTCAAGGCCAAGGTTTATGGAAGGAAAGGCACTTTCTTCCAAACACATCACTAGAACATGGGGAGTCAGCATTTGAACCCAGGCACTTAAGGCCAGAGGCTGTGGACTTGCCTGGTCAGATACAAAGAAATCTGAAATTCAAAGGGAGAGTACTCCAGGAAAATCAAATTACCTGAATGCATTCAGGGAGATACATAAAGGCTGAGTGGCCATGAAGTTTATAAACAAAACATACCTCAAAAATGTACTAAGCTAAGATGGTTTCAAAAGCAACACGAACATAAGATTTCATTTGCTATTTAAGTTGCTCTAAAGCTTAAAAACAGAAACACTTAAAAACAAGACATTCTTTTTATGAGCACTGACAATAACCTGATGCCAAACTCTGTCTAGGAAAGTACAGGAAATTCACAGACCTGTTTCAGATTGTGAACATCCTATGTGCCACAGAACACTGAAATAAAAAGTTTATGAAGATAATGTTTCAATATGCCCAGCTGGGATTGACTCTTGAAATATAAAGATGAAGATATTAACTACTATTTGTCAAATCATTCATATGTTCCAAGCCTAGTTCTTTTGATATTAAATCTTTGTTACAAACCCACGATGTCAAATTGCCATTGGCCGTCTCATTTCCCAAGGAGCAATCAGAGCATTGGGAGGATCTGAGCTCAGATAGTCTGGTTCCAGAGTATGTTCTTGACCATGGCTTTGCAGGGAATATATTAATACAGTTCATCCTATTAATTGTTTAAGGGAAAAGAGCCATGTAGTTATATTGATGGCTGCCAACCTTGAATGAATGGACATATTTTAAGAATATAACTTAGCTATCAGAAACACAGTAGACTATAACCCCGTAATAGGATAAAATGAAAAACTGGGGCCATATTTCTCAAAGTAAATGTTTATAAATATAACAATGAGAAAAAATGGCAGTTTGCCAAAGAATATAGTGTAATTTATACAAATTTCAAAAGTATGTAAAATAATAAACCATGATTTCTAGAAATAAATATAAACACCATAAAAGTATAAATCACAAATGTTTAGTAAATGAAATATGCAAACCATTATAATAAAATTTGGGGGACTATATAATCGTAACAAAAGCACATATCACATATTTATACTGCATTTCATTCATTTATTTCTAAGTTGGTTGACACGCTCACAGGTGTTTGTAATACTATTATTTATATTATCTATGTATGATATTTTAATAATACATAAAATAAGAAAATCAGTGCCTACTAACCAGACAACTGTTAGAGTACAAAGATATAAAAGGAACATTTTTCATCTCTGAGATTCCCTCACCAAGGCAAAGTCATTGATGTGAATTTTCGGTACTTTATGCTTTATCTCACTGATATGTTTGTGTATGTATATGCGTGTGTGTGTATGTGTGTGTGTGTTTACATACATGTTCAAAATGTTGGGCTCACTTTCTGGCACACTTTGCAAACTGATCTGCATCTTTTCAAGTCAATGGACTCAAATTTACATCATCAGCTTTAATTACTGTAAATTATCTTTTTTTTTTAAATCAATGACAAACTGGTGAACAGTTAGTTCATTATTTTTTCTATTTTATAAAAAGCACCACAGTGATTGTTTTTATACATAGATGTATCTATTTTCCAACTTTTACCCATGGTGCTTATGATGTTGGTCATCTTTGATGGTATGTCCCTGTTTCAAAGGTTGCACATGGCAATCCTGAGAGGCACTCTGGCTCATTTTGATAAATTCCTGGGCTAGTGGTGCCACGATCATGACGGTGGTGTCATGGCAGGGAAATGGCAGCCAGGTCAGCCGTGGACTGACACAGGAGCTGAGCTCAGACCAGGAAGTCTTCTTAGTCATTTTCTTTGCTGGCATTTGCATGTTGTTTTCTTAATCACTTCTTAAGTGATTCCAGTTGTGTTTCCGTAACTTGTGGAAGCCAAGGTACTTTCTCTTGCCCCCGCAGCCACAACGGTGAAGATGCTCGCATATTCCATGTTCATTACAAGACGAACAAAGTCTCCCTGGTCCAATTGACTCCTCTGGAAAACTCTCTCTTTATTTTAGCTTTTTGTGGCACCTCCTGTGTCTTTCTTATAAGCTGAGCTGTGCATTTAAGTGTTACATTGGGGCACCAGGTGGCTCGGTCGGTTAGGTGTCCGATTTTGGCTCAGGTCATGATCTCACAGTTGGTGAGTTTGAGCCCCGCGTCAGGCTCTGTGCTGACAGCTCAGAGCCTGGAGCCTGCTTCAGATTCTGTGTCTCTCTCTGCCCCTCCCCTGCTTGTGTTTTCTCTCTCTCTCTCTCTCTCAAAAGTAAGTATACATTGAAAAATAAATGTTATGTTCTACTTAGTACTTACTTCTAAGTATTTTCAATACATAAAGCCAGCCTTATTTTTCAGACAGAAAGCTTATATCCCTTTGATAATCAGAAAGAAAAAAGAAATCTGAAGCTTAAAAAGAAAGAACTTTAATTTGTCCCATTTGTGTTCAAAACAAAATCCAAACTCTCGAACTCTTCTCGGTTATTTCTACTCTTCTTCCTCTGCTCCCAAACCTACTTAAAAACATGGCTGAATTTCATCATTTCTAATTTGCACTTATATACAGAATTCTTTTTTCCTCTCCACCTACTTGTTTTAACCCATTCAAAGCCTTTCACAAATGGCATATTTTTTTTTAAGCCCGACTTGAAAGAGCTGGGTGCTAGTACAGGACTGGCATCGTAAATGATCACAGACTTGTGGTTTAAAACAACAGAAATGTGGGGCGCCTGGGTGGCGCAGTCGGTTAAGCGTCCGACTTCAGCCAGGTCGCGATCTCGCGGTCCGTGAGTTCGAGCCCCGCATCGGGCTCTGGGCTGATGGCTCAGAGCCTGGAGCCTGTTTCCGATTCTGTGTCTCCCTCTCTCTCTGCCCCTCCCCCGTTCATGCTCTGTCTCTCTCTGTCCCAAAAATAAATAAACGTTGAAAAAAAAAAAATTAAAAAAAAAAAAAAAAAAAAAAAACAACAACAGAAATGTGTTTTCTCAGTTGAGAGAGGCTGAGGAAGAACCTAGGACATGCTTGATCCCTGGTTTCTGGTCCTGTTAGCAATCCCGGCATTCCCCGCATTGCTTGGTCGTGGGTGCGTCTTTTGAATCTCTGCCTTTGTCTTCACATGACCTGCTTCTGTGTTTCCTCTGTATCTCTGTAGCCAAGTCTTACTCTCTTTTCTCTAATAAAAACACCTGTCATTTGGATGTAGCACCAACTCTAACCGGGTATGACCTCACCTTGACATGGTCATATCTGCAAACACACTATCTCCAAGTAAAGTAACAAGAGCTGGGACCTGAACAGATCTCTTTGGGGGACATAACTGAACCCATTACAAGCTCTTTTTATTATATCATCCTGTTTTTACGCTACCAGAGCATTTTGTATTAATACCTCTTCCTAACATGTTTATAGTAAATCTTTTACAAATGTATGGATATACAAGGGACAAGTTGGTAAAAATAAATTCAGTCTTGAGGTGTATTGCACTATTGAGTATTAATCGTTTAAAGCATTTTCTAGAAAGCTGAAACAAAAAAAAAACTTACATATTTGTTAGTTTACTGAGTGGCCACTTTAAGAAACATACTCTGTTTTTAAGTCCTTATTCAACATTTCAAATTAAAAGGTTTTTTTTCCTACATAAAAATATTCAAACCGTTTTTCTGCTTCAAAGATTTCAAAAAGTCTGGCACCCAATTATAGACGGTTTGATTTCTTAGAAAAGAACAGTTCTGTGTAACAGAGTAGCATATGGTACAATTTTAGAGTGACACATCAAAGGTAATGTTCTTTATGTAAATCCTGAAAACAAAGCCAGACCACATTTTCTTAATGTACAGGAATAAGGAATGACAATGACACCTCCTTCTCTGACTCTTTTCCAGCTGACACTCTATGTTAATTGTTCATAAAACTTGGAAAGTATTTTGTCAATTCTTGCATAGTCAGTAATTAGTTCTAGAAGTACTTTCCAGGGGCGCCTGGGTGGCTCAGGCGGTTAAACGTCCGACTCTTGGTTTCAGCTCAGGTCATGATCTCATGGTCTGGGAGATCGAGCCCCGCATCTGGCTCTGTGCTGACAGCATGCAACCTGCTCGGGATTCTCTCTCTCTCCCCCTCTCTCTGTCACTCAAAATAAATAAATTAACTTAAAAAAATTAAAGTACTTCTGGAGCCTGACTGACTTCTGGGGAAATCTCCTGGGTTGGCTCATAGAAGGGAGTTAGCTAGCTCTTCACTGTGTGAAATGACGGGCAGAAAGCCACACTGAGGCAGCAGGCAGGAAGGGCAGCACGTGGGGTGCGAGAATGGAGTGACCATGTGACAGAGTGCGGGCACAGCAGACGGCCCGTGAGCTGTAGCTCCTTCCACTGTCCACAGAGTTCAAAGGTAGGCATCTAAAGGGTGACCGGTCAAACTGAAAGAGCAAACCATTGGAATCGGGGCAGAAAGAGGTACTCTAGGGATTTGTATTAGATTTTATTCTCCAGACATCAATTTCCAGAGTTTATCAGTCTTAACGAGTGAGTAAACCAGGATTCATCAGTATTACACACATTACATTTAATGGCATACACTCCAATTAAGTGTTAATTAACTTATGCATTTTTCTTTCACAGTGAACCAATTCCTCTGTGTTTTCAGTGCCCTAAATCAGAGGACCTCTTTCAGGTTTGGTGTACTGGCCACATTTCATCCTAAGACGAACTCACTTCAGCCATGATTTTGGTGGCTAGGCAGGGACTGCCTTCCACTGAATCTACAGACCATTTCACTCACCTGCATTACACATTAGTGCCTGGACAGTGCAGGGAATGAAGTCATAAGATGCCAGTCGGATCACTTCTGTCTCTGACTTGTTTATCACGCCAACGTTATAACACCATGCCCACATTTTACTGAATTAACTTAGCCTTTTTATGAGAGGGTGCAACTTAAGGTTTGGTATTTTTATTCAATGTGAGTCGACAAAGAACACTAAGAATTTAGTCCCATTACACTGTCAGTGCTACACAGCATTTCTCTCTCCCTAAAGAAATAACTTCAAAATCCCAACACATTTCAGATCACATAAGGCCACTAGATTCTGTTTTTTAATGATTTCTTCCAAATCTCTTAGCAGGGTAGCTAAGGACCAGATGGTTATAAACCAGCCATTCTTTTCCACAGTGACTGAGTCAGCTAGAAATAGAAGTTGTTCCAAATTCATTCAAGTTGTCATTGGTATTGAACAATCAGTAAACAGAAATGTCTCCCATTATCCCCAAAGTAAATGGACTGCTCATAAGATGTGCTGGGCTGACATCACTTGAAACTTAAAACTGAAGGATTATGTTTATCCACAGACCATGTAACTCTGAGCAGCAGCGCTTACTATTTTTCTAATACCACACCCAAATTTGACTTCTTAAATGCAATAAAATTGATTTTATCCTTTGTACTGGATATATACCAGCTGTTACTTTGAGTTCTATAAACTATGCTTTAACAATTTAAAGTCATATTTGACAATACAACTCAACGATTATCAAAACCTACTAGGTGCTTTCCTGGCTTACTTCTATTAAGTTAGTTTGATTGCCACAAATGTGGAAAGTTGTACAACCAGCAGTGAGTACCTGAAGTAACAGAACCTTTATGTGGGGGACCTTCCCCTCATTCATGAGCATAAGTTGAACCCTTCCAAAATTAAATAATCTACGTGGTTCAAAGGATCTCTTAATTGGGAAATAGAAATGCTTTTTAAAAATAAAAAAAAATACTTTTGGTGAAATCATGTACACACATTGTATTTATTACATTGTATTTATAATACTGGGCTACATTTGTAGTGAGTTCCATTCATCTAACTCCAAAAACGGTATCTTTGTTTAGCATGTAAAGCTCTAACACAAAGGCATAAGTTTATTTCTGTTTACAGGTTCTGTGCCACAGGTGAGAACCAACATAGGTTTTGTAATTGCATGTATAACAAAAGTGCTAATCAAAGTAAAGACTTCGATGCATGCCTATTACCTTTCATTTTGATTTGAAGAATAATTTTTGACTGTATCCTTTTTGAACTTATTTGTGGTAAGAAGGATTATGTGAAGTGTGAGAAGCAGAAAACCACAGAGAATCCTCTGGATTAAAAATGCTTTGTTAGGGGCGCCTGGGTGGCTCAATCGGTTGAGCATCCGACTTCGGCTCAGGCCATGACCTCATGGCTTATCAGTGCTGACAGCTCAGAGCCTGGAGCCTGCTTCAGATTCTGAGTCTCCCTCTCTCTCTGCCCCTCCCCCACTCATAGTCTCTCTCTCTCTCTCTCTCTCTCTGTCTCAAAAATAAACATTAAAAAAAAACAAAAGCTTTGTTAAAACAATCAACAATAATAATGTAAGACCCAAATGTATCTTACTGACTAATACAAACAGGTATGGGGAAAAGATGTTATTTTAGAAAATAAGATTCTCTTAGAAGTAAGGATATAGAATTTGGGTAATATAATGTAGACAAACTGACATCCAGGTATTTTGGGTACAAAGTAATACTTATGCAAAATTTTTAAAAATTAATTATAAGTATATGGATATATGGGGACTTGGGATTTACTCAAATATTTTTCATTTTTAATATGGGGGAATTTATTCAATTCATGGATATTTCATTATATATTTTGGATGGAAGAAATTATAAAAATAACTTCATTATATTATGGATAAATTCAGTGCTTCAAATAATTATTTCGGAAATTAACCAGGTTGTTCAGACGCTAAATACAAGTCGCCTTAAATTAGTTGGAGATAAGTTTCCAGATTTCACATATGGGCATACCACGTTTTAGTATGTTTAGCTTTACTAGCACTTTACGTGCTAAGCTGATGTCAAGGTGTTTACAAATGGAAGGTTCATGGCAACCCTACATCATAAAGTCTACTGACATCATCTTCCCAACAGCATTTGCTCATTTTGTGTCACATTTTGGTAATTCTGGCAACATTTCCCACTTTTTTGTGATACTGTATTTGTTATGGTAACTGTGATCAGTGATCTTTGATGATATTATTGTCATTGTTTTGGAATGGCGCAAACTGTGCCTATACCAGATGGTGAAATTAACTAACAAATGCTGCGTGTGTTTCTGACTGTTCCACTGTCCCCATCTCTCTCCTTCTCCTCAGGCCTCCTCATTCCCTGAGACACAACAATACTGAAATTAGGCCCATTAATACACCTATAATGGCCCCTCAGTGTTCAAGTGAAAGCAGGAATCACACATCTCTCATTTTAAATCAAAAGCTAGAAATGATTAAGCTTAGTGAGGAAAGTATATCAAAAGCTGAGACAGGCAGAAGTTGTGACATTAGCCATGTTGTGAATGCAAAGGAGAAGTTCTTGAGAGAAATTAAAAGTGCTACTCTTGTGAAGCCAGGGCTAATAAAATGTAACAGTCTTCTTGCTGATACAAAGAAAGTAGTGGCGGTCTGGACAGAAGATCAAACCAGCCATGACATTCCCCTCACCCAAAGCCTAATCCAGAGCAAGGCCCAAACTCTCTTCAGTTGTTTGCAGAGAGGTGAGGAAGCTGCAGAAGAAGTTTGAAGCTAGCAGAGGTTGGCGCATAAGATTTAAAGGGAAGAAGCCATCTCTGTTATATAAAAATACAGGGTGAAACAGAAAGAGCTGATGTAGAGGCTACAGCAAGTTATTTAGGAAACTGAGTTAAGATATTTCATGAAAGTGGTGGCATGAAACAACAGGTTTTCAGTATAGATGGAAACAGCCTTCTGTTGGAAGAAGATGGCATCTAGGATTTTCATAGCTAGAGAGGAAAAGTGAATGTTTGGCTTCAAAGCTTCAAGGGACGGGCTGACTTGTTAGGAACTAATGCAGGTGATGACTTTATGTTGAAGCCAGTGCTCCCCTACCATTCTGAAAATGCTAGGAACTTAAGAATTATGCTAAATCTACTCTGCCCGTGCTCTGTAAATGGAATACCAAAGCCTGGATGATGGCACCTCTGTTTACAACATGGCTTCCTGAATACTTCAAGCCCATGGTTGAGACATGCTGCTCAGAAAATAAGGTTTCTTTCAAAATATGACTGCTTGTTGACCATGCATCTGGTCACTCAAGAGCTGTGACCAAGATGTACAGCAAGAGAAATGCTGTTTTCATGCCTGCTAACATCCATTCTACAGCTGATGGATCAAGGAGTAATTTCAGCTACAGCTGCCACCGATAGCGATTCCTCTGATGGATCTGGGCAAAGTCAACTGCACACCTCTGGAAAGCATCCACTGTTCTAGATGCCAGTGAGAACATTCGTGATTCGTGGGAAGAGGCCAAAGTATGAACACCAACAGGACTCTGGAAGAAGTTGACTCCAACCCATGTGGATGACCTTGAGGAGTTCAAGACGTCAGTGAAGGAAATGACTACCCATGTGGTGGACACAGCAAGAAAACTAGAATCAGAAGTGGAGCCTGAAGATGTGACTGGATTGCTACAATCTCATGGTAAAATTTCAATGGATGAGGAGTGACTGCGTATGTGTGACCAAGGAACATGGTTTATTGATATGGAATCTGCTCCTGCTGAAGATGCTGTAAAGATTGTTGAAATGACATCAAAGATTGAGAATATTCCCCATAAACTTAGTTGATAAAGCAGACGCAGGTGTTGAGAGGACTGGCTCCAATTTTGAAAGAAGTTCTACTGTGGGTGAACTGCTATCAAACAGCATTGCTTGCTACAGAGAAATTGTTCATGAAAGGAAGAGTCAGCCGATGTGGCAAACTTCACTGTCTTATTTTAAGAAACTGCCACAGTCACCCCAACCTTCATCAACTACCACCCTGATCTGTCAACACTGAGGCTAGACGCTCCCTCAGCAAAAAGATTACTGTACTTGCTGAAAGCTCATATGACGGTCAGCATTTTTTGGCAAAGAAGTCTTTTTAAATTAAGGTATGTGCAATTTTTTTTTACTGTGAAAGGTTGCATTTTATTTGAGTATGTTGAAGGTATGTGCATTTTTTTAGTCATAATGCTATTGCGCGCTTAATAGACTACAGTTTTAGTATAAACGTAGCTTTTACATGCCCTGGGAAACTAAAAAATTCATTTGACTCACTTTATTGCAACATTCACTTTATTGTGGTGGTCTGGGACCAAACCCGCAATATCCCTTAGGTATTCCTATACTGGCATAGTTGAGCTCTTTTCCCTTCTTTCTCTTTTCCTTAATGACGATAAGCAGAATCTCTTAGCCAGATACTGGGTTTCCAACATCTAAGCCATCTGCTCCTTCATTTAGTAGGCATTGACTTGAGAGTGAACATGTCCAAAAAAAAAAACAAGGATCAAGGGGTCTCTTCAAGTAATAGGCAAGCTCCAGAAATTCTTATTTGTGTTCCACAACATTCTACTCATAGAGTTATCGCAGCAGGTCTGGTGGGCCATGGCAATTCACACACACAAACACACACACACAGCACAACGATCACTTACTCCCTCTCATGCTATCACAAACACACAACGATCTGTCATCTGGCAACTTAAACAATTTTCCCCATGGGGCTGCCAAATTAGTTTCAAAAAGTTGTTTTGAAAAAAGAAATATCTCTTGGGAAAAGCTGAATGATAAATATATCGTTATCACAAAACCTACATACAAATTTTGCTCATTTATTACTTCATTAATGCAACACATTTGCATTAGCACCGTGATGCTGGTGAGTCTAAGGTGAGAAGGAAAACATGGTCATGTCCTCATTGAGCTTAAATATGATGGAGAGATTGTGAACAGGGTAAGTGAAGGCCAAGGTCAGGGTGCTGTGGATGTGGAGAGCATAGGCACTGATGTGAAGGGCATGAGACACCAGTGCCAAAATGAAAGCACACGTGGAAACGTCCAGGAGAAACGGTGCGCAGGGGGCATCGTAGGCTGGGGAGGGGCTCACGCAAGGAGCCCCTGTTAGAAGGAACAACACACACATGTGTCCCCTTGTCCATGTTTCTTTGTGTTCACAAAACATACAGAAGCTACATAGGCACACATTTAGGATTATTTTTGTTGTTTGTCATTACTGTTGTCAGTTACTTTTTACCGTATTAGAATATACCAAACATTTTTTTCCCCTCCAAGTCCCCCCTAGCCTGTCATTAACTTAAAAATATATCACAGATGACCTTAGAGATAGTATAGAGATATTTTCTACTGCAAAGATTTTTGAGATAAGTACAGTAGTAATAAAAATATTATAGAGAGATTCTGTGTAAACTTTGCCCACTTTCCCCCAATGGTAATATTTTGCAAAATTATAGTATAATATCGCAGCCAAGATAATGACATTGATTGTGCACTGATCTTATTCAGATTTCCCCAGTTCTACTTGTACTTACTTGTGTGTGTGTAAATTCTGTACATAATTTGCCACCTGTGTGGGTGTGTTTATGCACCATTATAATCAGGATAACTGCTCAGTGCCAACGCAAGTTCATGTTACTTTTACGACCCTTCATCCCCTTGGGCCCCCACACCTCCGATCCCATTCTTAACCTCTGACAAGGACTCTGTTCTCCATTTCTAAAATTTGTCATTTCACAGATGTTACACAAATGGATTCACAAAATATGTAATCTTTTCGGATTGACGTTCTTTCGCTTGGTTGGCATAATTCACTCAAGACTCATCCAGGTTGCTGCATTTATCAATAGTGTGTTCCTTTTTGTCGCTGAGGGGTGTTTCATGGTGTGAATGCACCACAGTTTGTTAAAAGACCTCTGGCTTCTTTCCGGCTTTTGGCTATTGTGAGCAATGCTATTATGAATATTTTTTTGTATGTGTATATGTATGTGCATGAACATAAATTTCCATTTTTTTCCCGAGATAAATGTCCAAGAAGGCAATTGCTGCATTGTGGAATCATTACATGGTTAATTTTATAAGAAGCTGCTCACCATTTTCCAAAGTGGCTTTACCGTTTTATAATCCTGCCAACAATGGATGAGGGATCTAGTTTCTCTGCATCCTCACAAACATTTGGTGGTGTTACTTTAAAAAAAAAAAAAAAACTTTTAGCCATTCTGACAGGGGCATAGTGACAGCTTATTGTGGTTTTATGGTTTTTGTTTTTTTCTCACTGTAGTTTTAATTTGCATTTCCCTAGTGACTAACTTACTTTAAACACTGGATGCATGCATTCACACCTTCACATGTTCATTTCATATAAATGGGATAGTTCTATGCTGGGTATTTTCTTCTTTTCCCTTTTTTGCTTGCATTTTTCCCCATCTTCCTTTTCCAACCACTTCATTACTATCTCCTCTCACCCCAGATAACACGTGTTAAAACACACACTATCTCTCTCATTGTTTCTTTTACAAATGCCATTATTCAGTACGCACTTCTCTGATGACGTGTTTTGCTTGAGGTACTAAAATTCATACAAGTGTCTTCAAGTTAATTGGCTTACTCAGAATTCTTCCTAGTGATTGCATAATATCTTGTGATGAGGATATACCGCAATTCGTTCAAGTATTTCTTGATAGCCATTCATTTGTTTCTGATTTTGTTGTAATTACACATAACTTGCTTAAACCTATGACCTCACGTACTGGTGCATATATTCATACAGGATATGTTCCCAAAGAGGCTCACTGAGTCAAGGGTATGCATATTATTTAATAGCAGTTGTTGGTTTTCTCGAAAGAAAAAATCGAGGCAATTCACATTCTCAGTAGCCATCATGAGAATATACTTTTACATGCATTCGCATTAGAAATAAATCTGAGAGCTCCTTTTCATTTTGGCTTCAACCATATTGCTATTTTGATTTTCACATCTGTGACTGCTTTACCGTTGGGCTCTTTTTTTCCCCAAATAATTTTGCCATTTTATCAACAGACGTGGACTACTGATCTTAATTAACATTGATCTAAAAAATAAAATCTGCTAGAAAAGATACTCAAATTCCCTGTTTATGTGTTTCAAGCAGTTTCTTTGTTTTCCACTGTCATGTGCCATGAAGTTAAGAAAATTTAAGAAGCTTGTGCCAAAGTTTCTTAAATACTTTCACTACCAGCAAGTGAAAGCCGTCAAGCAGACCGCTCTATCTACATACAAAAAAGTGATTTAAAAAACAAATAATTCAAATAAGTCATAATTTAAACTAGTTGAAAACTCCGTGCTAGGAATCCAAATAAAACCATTCTTTTAGTTTTACACTTGGATCTATCTTCAGCCTCGATGTCTGCAAATTCCTCTCCTGGATATTAAGGCCATTTCGTTCTAACGAAGGACCCTGCATCTGTCAAAACTCTTACATGAGCCATGAAACCACCACTGCCACAAAGAAAACACAAAGAAAAATAATCTTAAAAAGCTTCCAGTGTCAGACTTGTGGGTTATGACTCTTGAGTCCGAATTTCAGAAACATAATTCGATATCATTCTTCACTGAAATAACAGACTTCAGCGTTGCCTAAGCATACACACAACATGGCCCAGTATAATTTCAAAAATGTAAAGCAGCACAAACATACAAACAATAGTGAAAATTATCTTTTATCTTTTCTGGAAAACCAATTTTCTGGTTGTTAGTTTCAATAGGAGACAAGAGCTAAGAGCTCAGAGAAAAGTGAACCGGTTAGACAGGAAACATGAAGGCACACGCACTTTTAGATGTGAATAACGGCAAGGTTGGGACAGGTTCCGTTATAAAATGGAATTGATATCACCAGTTACCAGACTTCTATGCGATGCCAAAAGTCAATTTTAAATGATGAAATGAGTCCAGATGACGGGCGGAGAGAAGGATGGCAAAAGGGATTAAAAGCATCCAAGGAGAGAGAAACACTTTGATAAGTCCCAATTCACTTTAGCAAAACTGAGAGAAGCGTAGGTGAGGAGGTGTGAACCATTTTATTCGGACAAGGCGAATAAAGGATAAGAGAACCTGGTATGAATGACACCTAGAAACTTCATAACTCCAGAAGCTTTATTTCCTTTTCAAAAAATAGTAATAAGGCTTCTACTAAAGACCTATTACTTTAAATTCACATCTTTTGAACCCTTACTGTCTTTTGCTTCCATCCACTGTAAAAGGAATGCACTCCTCCACTGAGCAAAATCTTTAAAAAGCTGTAATAAGCCAACTAATACGTTACTTAGCGCAGGGATTTCAAAATGAAAAATACTGCAAGTTCGAACTATAAACTGCCTTGTGTCTCAATGATGTCAGAGTGCTTTATGAGCTGGGATGCCAAAATTCAATCTGAAATGTATTCCCCTGTAGTACTGAGAAGCCATGAAAGCAACCAATTGCTCAAAGTTCTGTTCTAGAATGTCTGGGGACTTCGGCTGTGCTCTGCCACACTTTCGTGGCAGCGCAATTATTTTCCCACCGAGTGCATACAGCCGCACCCGGCAAGGACCAGAGTACGAGTCGCAAGCTTGCCCTGACAACAGCTCCCAGGCACCGTTTACTTAATTCTTCAAGCTCGCATGGAAACCTCCAGAGTCCTCTGACCACCTGGGAGCAAAATCCAGACACAGACAGATGACAAACAAGCACCCAAAACATCTGTAGAAATCAATATGTTGAGCTTCCTCCTAAAGTCTTCTACAGCCCAGTCTTACCACAAAACGCCTTCCTAGTCAGTGGTGTAACTTCATCCATCTGGGCCATTGTCTCGGACGCAGTTCAATTTCCACAAACTGTAGACAGAGGCTGCAATTGCTTACCTGACTCACAGGCAAATGTCTTTGACGTTTCATCATGAAAGATAATTGCTACTGCATGCTTCTTTGTCTCTCGAGGCAGTCTGGTTATATTTTTGATGTTGTGCAGTTCAGTTACCTTGAAAGAAAAATATTTTTCACTTAGTGTATAATGGAGGCTGTATACCAGAGTGCTGAAACAGAATAATCCGTTATTACTCTCTTAAACCAATCTCCACTGAACATTTGTACTCATTTCCAAAGAACTGTAGCCAAAAACAATACAGAATGAAAAAAAACAAAACAAAAGATGGCTTCTCTTCCGCCCTCAGTTTTGATCTTTGCTGAATTTCATAACTCCATGAAAGCAAGGACTCTGTCTTCTTATGAAAATTGTATCTTCTGCCAACAATAGCTGGCGTGGCATATAGAAGATTCTCAGTAAATTTTTGTTAAACACTGATTGGATTTAATAACTCACCCCTCTCCTAACTCTCAACCATGGTGCAAGTTCCTGGTAAGACCATAGTGACGATGCAAATGGCACCCGTCAACTGGTAGAAAAAGTGTCTTGAAAATTTGAGGTCCTTAAATATAAGCAATGGACTCGCTTCCCTGAAAAATGCACCTGGCGTTCATAACTTCATGTACCCACTGCTACCTCACCACATTCTCTCATTAAGGCCCACCCACGATTCATGCACCCAAGTTAGCAATTCCTTATTCATTTGGCAATTAGTAAACATTAAACACACTTACTTACTCTAGCTCCAAACTTTTTATGGAGCACAAGGTCTTCTGCTACAACTTGTGCACCTTTTATTTTTCTCCACAGTCCACAGAAATGGGAAATGTCTATTCTCCCAATTGCTCTGCAGACACATGGCAATAATACTGTTGTATGAGGTAAATTTTTTAATTTGCTTCTCAGCATGCTGCATGTTGTTACTTCTTCTAACACAAAAGGTCTGACAGGTTTGTTCTCATTTTCACTTAGTTCAAATATTGAAAAATTTCCCTCGAGGTTCCTTATTTGACCCATGTATCGATTAGAAGTGTGTCGTTTAACTCCATACATCTTAGGATTCTCCAGCTATCTTGCCATTATTGATTTTTAGTTTATTGATTGATTGATCGATTTTTTGATTTTTAGTTTAACTCCACTGTGATCTGAAAGCAGATATTGTACAATTTCTATTCTTTTAAATTTGTTCAGGTATGTTTGGTGGCCCTGAATGTGGTGTCCTTTGGTGAATGTCCTGTGAGAGCAGGGAAGAATGTGTTCTGCTGTTTGATGATACTGTCTGTAGATGTCTATTATATCTAGTCGACTGATGGTGCTGTTGAGTTTAACTCTGTCCTTACTGAATTTCTGCCTGCTGGATCTGTCCATTTGTGATGGAGGGATATTGAAGACTCCAACTATGATAGTCGATGCATCTATTTCTCTTTGTAGTTCTATCAACTTTTGCCTCTGTTGTTAGGTGCACCCACATTAAAGATCTTTATGTCTTCTTGTAGGATTGACCAATTTACAATATGTAATGACCTTCTTTATTCCTGATAACTTTCCTTTTGAAGTCTTCTTTGTCTGAAATTAAAAAACTACCTCCCCTTTTCAAATTAATGTTAGCACGGTATATTTTAACGAAACTTTTAATTATATTTTTTACTAATGTTAGCCTGATATATTTTTCTATACTCATTTACTGTTAATCTATGTGTGTCTTTATATTTAAGGTGGGTTCCTTTTTGAAAACATGTTGTTAGATCTTGTTTTTGGATCCACTCTGACAATCTCTGTCTTTTAATTGGTGCATTTAGGGGCGCCTGGGTGGCTCAGTTGGTTGAGCATGTGACTCTTGATTTTGGCTCAGGTCATGATCCCGGGGTCATGGGATTGAGCCCCACATCAGGTTCCATGCTGAGCGTGATGCCTGCTGGAGAGTCTCTCTCTCTCTGCCCCTTTCCCCCTGCTTGCATGTGCTTGCTCTTTTTCAAATAAATAAGTAAGTAAGTAAATAAATAAATAAATGAAATAAAATTGGTGCATTTAGACTGCTGACGTTTAAAGTGATCACTGATGTAGTTGTACCATCTACCATATTTGCTGCTGTTTTCTCTTTGTTGCCCTTGTTCTTTTTTCCTATTTTTGTCTTGTACTCTTTTTCTGCATTTTATTATTTTAATTGTGCATTTTATATGGTTCTATTTTTTCTCCGTTCTTATAATTTTGTCTTCATAGCCAGACATGTGTGTTGGGTAAAAAAAGGTAGGCCGTGGCTGGCCTGGTGGTGAGGTGTGGGGGGGCGGGGCAAGCATTCGCTAGTTCTAGGGTAAGGTCTCAGTTGTTGTTTTTTTTTTTTAAGGTCTCAGTTTTGGACTTAACAGGTGGACTTCACAAGTGGGTCTCAGTCCTTCCCGCCTTAGGTGGGAAGGGATGGCTAGAATGGACAGGAACTGGGTATTTCCCTTGTCTTTGAGAAGGGTACCAGCTTTGACTTGCTTGATCAATGTTCAGTGCTTGTTTTTTTAATCACACATGCTTTAGTCGCAAATGCAGGATGTTGCTGAAAAGATTTAATTGCATCCATGACTCGCAACGCCATCCTAGAAGCACTAGCAATCACCAGCTAGTGTCTGAGGTGGAGAAAAATGTACAGATATATTTCATGTATTTTTAAATTTTTAGTCCTCCAATTTTGAAGATGCTACCTTTGATGCTGATGAGGACATGATAGCAACAAAATAATTAAAAGCATCAATTCAAGACCAAAAATTGTACCCATGCCATGGAAACTAATGTCTGTGAAATAAAACTGTGAGGAAAGCCTGGTTATTTGTCATGTTCTAAAATCTGTAGTGACCTAGACTCAGCCTCATAAAATAACAAACCCATTTCTCAGGGTTGCTGTGTAGGGTGTCCAGAGGAGCCTTTTTATTCTCTATCCCAATGATTTTACAGTTCTGTCACACTGCTGAAAAGTTCATTTTAAGGCATCTTTTTTTGATGTTTATTTTTCTATTTGTAATTATCTCATTAACATTAACATGCAAAATTGGGGCGCCTGGGTGGCTCAGTCAGTTAAGCGTCTGACTTCGGCTCAGGTCATGATCTCGCAGTCTGTGAGTTCGAGCCCCACATCGGGCTCTGTGCTGGGAGCCTGGAGCTTGCTTCGGATTCTGTGTCTCCCTGCCCCTTCCCCACTCATGCTCTGTTTCTCTCTGTCTCTTTCTCTCAAAAAAATAAATAAACATTGAGAAAATAAAAAAAATATTAACATGCAAAATTAAAATCGGTAAAATAAGTGATTTTAAGCAAAATAACTGAAAAAAGATTTACTTCATATACATGCACATACACAAATATACATATACTATGTATGTTTTTTTATATCTACTTATATATCTATGTATCTGAAAATACTCATTTCCTCTTCCAAGAAAGAGAAATTAGACACCAATATCTCACAGTTTCAGAGGATCAATACCTTGGGGAGAAGAGTAAAAATGCTTTTATTAGAACAATGACTCACATATTATGTTTAAAGTACCTTCAAGCATATTCTCAAATAAAGTTAAATTCTTGAATTTTTAAATGATTTGTTAAGTGACTCAAATAATATTTAACTTGATTTTTATCCTAACGTAGCAAATTGAAGTTACGTTTGAAAAAGATTATTTTCAAGTGCTATTAATTTTAAGTAAACAAAGGATCTTACCCAAATTAAGTAGAATCTAAAAGCAATGAAGATTATGTGTTGTCCAAGAATTCATGCAATTTCTGACAGGTGAACTTAAAAGTTATACGCTGCTATGTAAGCTATATCATGTGTAATATCTAGTTGTACAAAACAGTATCATACAAGCATTTACTATTCTGCTCAAGGGTCATCCCCAAATATTTTACTTACAAATATAAAAGAATATTAGAACAGACATCCTGAGTTCCATCTTTTTTGTCCTCTCATAGCAAAAATCAACAAAACAAATTAATGGATAGCTTAGCAAAATGCAGCCAGCACTGGGGATGCTCCAACTTCTGTGCCTTAGGCAATCTGACAGATGATGTAGTGTGAACACTGTGTTTGCTCTTCTGTAAAATTTACATTTAGAAATTTAGAAATGTAGACAACCTCCTTAAGCAGACATTGCTACGGTGGTTTCCAGAATAGTGCAAGGCTCTTGGTTGCTGACCAAGAGTGTGATGCCATGCACTTCAGCATGTGCTCTAAGACATTAAAGACAGGCCAGGAGAGCAAAATATTCATGAAGGGGACAAAATTCTGCTTCTCAGGTTGTCTTGGTTAGGAAATGCAAGTATTATACTACATTATAAAATGTTATAAAATCGTACCAGAAGGCTTTCTAAGAAGTTCGCATATCTCCAGAATTGATCCTTTAAAATTTTTTTTAAAAATGTTTATTTATTCTTGAGAGAGAGAGAGACAGAGAGACAGAGCACGAGCAGGGGAGGGGCAGAGAGAAAGAGACACAGAATCCAGAGCAGGCTCCAGGCTCTGAGCTGTCAGCACAGAGCCCAATGGGGGGCTTGAACTCATGAACTTTGAGATCATGACCTGAGCCAAAGTCAGACGATTAACCAGCTGAGCCACCCAGGCACCCCCAGAACTGTTCCTTTTTAATAAAAATACATCTTAAAAAATATTTTTGAATCATAACAATTCAGGTCAAGATCTAATATATCTGCATCCCCTATCTTTACATCTCCCTCTTGGTACTGTATGGATTTACCATTCAGTGGGAACTTGGTATTTTCTGAGATAAGAACTACTTTTAAAATAATATTGTTTAATTTTTAAAAATAAAAATGTTTTTATTAGTCTAAAACCTGTCAATGTGACATAAAAATAATCAACACATTAAAATTGTGAAATTCTAGAGTATTTCAATAATATACATCAATAAATTATTGCATCATTTAACAATATATATTTCTAAATACTGCTTATTCACATGGCTATAGAAGTACAAAATATAATTAAAGTTTAATAAAAGAGTTAATTCAAATAAATATGAAATTAGCAGAATTTAACGGAAGGAAAGTTACTTCACAAAAGGATTCAGGCAGTTCAGGTCTAAGTCCGTAAATTACATGGTCAACAATTTAAAGGTGTTATTAAGTGATACAATTAAAACCCAAATATAAACATACATAAGTGGTGACTTTGCTTATCAGAGCTATTTCATTTTCATGTCAAGGAGTAATCCCTAAGGAATTCACAGCGATTGAGTCAGAAGGTTCAAAGATGAAACACATAACTTTTATGTAGGAAAAAATTACTTTTAATTTTCTGTAGGAAAAAAAATTACACTTAATTTCTGTAGGAAAAAATTTATATTTTGAGTTGATTTTTGTGTATGGTGTAGAAAAGAATTCAATTTCATTCCTTTGCACGTGGATATCCAGTTTTCCTAGCATTTATTAAAGACACTGTCCTTTCCCCCTTGTGTGTTCTTGGCATTCTTCTCGAAACATAGTTGACCAGGTACGCATTATTATATACATATATATATACACACATATATGTGTGAGTATATGTAACTCTGGGCTCTCTCTATTCTGTTCTATTGGTCTATGTGTCTGCTTCTATGCCATTACCACACTGTTGTAATTACTACAGCTTTTAATTACCATATTCTCTAATATAATTGGAAATACATAAATACAATGTCTAAAGTTTTGTTCCTTCTCAAGACCGCTTTGGCTATTCAGGGTTTTTGTGGTTCCATATAAATTTTAGAATTTTTTTTTCTGTTTCTGTGAAGAATGTCTTTGAAATTTTGATAGGGATTGTATTGAATCCATATATCACTATGGATAGTACGGGCATTTTAACAATATGAATTCTTCCAACCCATGAACACAGGATATTTCCATTTGTGCCTTTTCAATTTCTTTTGACAATGTTTTATACCTTTCAGCAACAGATCTTTCACCTATTCAGTTAAACTTATTCCCAAGTGTTTTATTCTTTTCGATGGTATTTTAAATGGGATTGTTTTCTTGATTTCCTTCCTGGAGAGATCACTGTTGCTATAAAGAAATGCAACTGATTTTTTAATGTAGATTTTGTACTCTGCAACTTAATTCATTAGTTCTTTTTTTTTTTTTTTTAATTTTTAACGTTTATTTATTTTTGAGAGAGACAAGGGTGCCAGCAGGGGAGGGGCAGAGAGAAGGAGACACAGAATACAAAGCAGGCTCCAGTCTCTGAGCTGTCAGCACAGAGCCTGACGCGGGGCTCAAACTTATACTCTGTAATATCATGACCTGAGCAGAAGTCAGACGCTTAACCAACTGAGCCACCCAGGCACCCCAATTCATTTATTAGCTCTAAGAGGGTTTTACTTTTTTTAAGAAAAGAGTCTTTATGATTTTATACATAAAGATCATGTCATCTGCAAACAGAAATAATTTCACTCCTTTCTCTCTGATTTTGATGCTTTTTATTTCGTTTCTTGCCTAATTGCTCATTCTAGTACTTAGTAGTATGTTGAATAGAAGTGGGCATCCCAACCTTGTACTGGATCTTAGAGTAAAAGCTTTCAGTTTTCTCCCACTGATTATGATGTTAGCTGTGAGTTTTTCATAAACATCTTTATTTTGTTAAAGAAATTTCCCTCTATACATATTTAATTGAGAGGTTTTTTAAATCGTGATTGGACGTTACACTTTGTCAAATGTTTTTCCTGCATCTATTGAGATGATTATGTTTTTGATCTTTCACTCTGTTAATGTGAGGTATCACACTGCTTGATTTGCATATACTAAACCAAATTTGTATCTTAGGGATAAATCCCACTAGGACATAGTGTGTAGTCTTTTTGATGTGTTGTTGAATTTGGTTTGCTAGTATTTTATTGAGGAGTTTTACATCTATGTTCATCAGCCTGTATCTTCTTTCCTTGTGATGTCTTTGTCTGGCTTTGGTATCATGGTGATGTTGGACTTATAAAGTGAGTTTGGAAGTATTATTTTTAATTCTATTTATTTGTTAATTTGAGTATAGTTGACACACAACGTTACATTAGTTTCAGGTATTCAACATGGTGATTCAACAACTTTATACACTATGCTGTGCTCACTAGAAGTAGAACTACCATTTGTGAGCATGCAATGCTATTACAATACGATGGCTTCTATTCCCTACACCGTACCTTTATTCCTGTGAATGGGCATTCATTCCAAGCAGGAAGTCTGTATCTCCCACTCCCCTTCACCCATTTTTCCATCTTCACACTCATCTCCCCTCTGGCAACCATCAATTTGTTCTCTGTATTAATATGTCTGATTCGACTTTTTGTTTGATTGTTTATTCCTTTGTTTTTTTTTTAGATTCCACATGTAAGTGAAATCATATGGTCCTCGCAAAAAAAGCTTCTGCACACCAAAGGAAACAATCAACAAAATGAAAAGGCAATCTACAGATTGAGAGAAAATATTTGCAAGCCATGTATCACGCAAATCACGATAAGAGATTATTATCCAAAATGTACAAGGGACTCATGTAACTCAATAGCAAAACAACCCCCCAAACAATCTAATTAAAACATGTGTAAAGGATCAAGGTGAAAGAAACATACATAATGAGATTACTCTGAATTTTAAAGTATCTTTTATAGGTTTGCTGTCATGACAATTGAGATTAGATACCTGCCTATATTTAAGTGCTCAATTTCTTTCTATAAACCTAACTACATTTTGAAAAGTGAAAAAAGTTAACATTTAGACTTTTAAAAAGTAGATCAAAATGAATTAGAAAATAAATTGCACTCTCCTTTTTTATTAATTTACTAATACTTCTTTTAATCCTGGTATTTTACTAATTTTCTATGGTTGTTTTAAGTCAAAGATTTTTTTTTTAATTTTTTTTTCAACGTTTATTTATTTTTGGGACAGAGAGAGACAGAGCATGAACGGGGGAGGGGCAGAGAGAGAGGGAGACACAGAATCGGAAACAGGCTCCAGGCTCCCAGCCATCAGCCCAGAGCCTGACGCGGGGCTCGAACTCACGGACCGTGAGATCATGACCTGGTTGAAGTCGGACGCTTAACCGACTGCGCCACCCAGGCGCCCCATAAAGATTTTATTTTTGAGAATAAAATGGTACATTTTAGGAACTGGTTTAATAAAATGTCACTTTATTAAAATAGAGAATATTGCTATTTTTAAAAAATTATTACAATTAATAAATCTCAATCTTTCCATGCTTAAATCCTCAGCTTTCATAATAAGAATTTAAATACTGGTGTCACCCTATACATTGTATGCTCCAATACCTGGGTGACAATATTTGCATAGGAATTTTACAATGGTGTCTTTCTAGTAAAATTTACATCAATTTTCCAGTAGCTATTTTCTTTGTATTTGTCTCCTGTCACTGAAAAACATGAATGCATAACGCTAAAAAAATCAATGTAATTCATTTTCTAAGCTCTTCGTGTCTCTGTGCTCTGATATTATGTGCTGTGATAGAGTCCTCCAATGTTTAATATTTGACCACCCCAGCATGTATATAATCAGTAATTACAAGCTTAGTTTATGTCTTTGAAACATTTAAGGTCTCTCAAATATTAAACCACCTTATGAAATGCATCACTTAGAAAAGAGTAATTATAGATAAAATTATACTAGAACTGGAATTTTCTATAATAGTCACGACTGGCTGTGTACACAGCATCTGATTCCAGCTCCTTCATTCTTACCAGAACCTAATTTTGTTCAGCTAGCTACCCCTGCATTCTACAGCTCAAGTGCCCTGGTGGGAGTCTCTCACCTCAAGTATCATGGTAGAACTTGCTATTCTTGGGCTGATGGTCTATTTGCTCATGATCGGTTTAGGAAAGAGGCTATAACCTAAGTATGACAAATAAGATGTGAACAAAAGTTTTCTGGTTGCTTCTGATTAATGTTTTCTGATACGGAGATAGCCTTGGGCTAAAATCATCCCTCTTCCCCAATGGATGCTGTCTGGATGTCATCATTCAGAAATGCTGCAGCTATCATTCTACTAGGTTAAAGATGAAGGCAATCCTAAGGCGGCAGAGCAGCGATGGGGGGCAGAACAGATCCTTAATTTTCATTCTTGAACACGGGTTACTGAATCAACTAACCTTGAAGCCAGTTCCTTTTTCTGGCTCTTCTCGATATGCTCATATGCGATAATGCTCTTCTGTAAGTTGTTTGATTTGAATTTTCTGTTACTTGCAGCCAAAAACATTCTAACTAATAAAGCAGACCTACTCCTGAGCTTCCTTCATTGAACAATGGGAAATGGCCACCCCTGTCTGGTTGGCCATCACACAGTTAGTCAAAGTGATGACCAGAATCAGGGCCATGCCTCCTGTTTCTCAAACTAGTGTGCTCTTTTCATCAATTTATGCAATAGCTATTGCTTTGAGCATCATGCCATTTATTAATGGCAAATAATTGTTAATCAAGAAGTTATTGCAAGAAGGTGAAGTCAATGACAAAAAAAGACTCAAATTGTAAGGATGACAAAAGGAATAACAGGAAAACTCATTACTTTATTACCCCTAAAGTATTTTGAGGTAGTCTATTATAAAGTATAGAGATAATCTATTTTTAGGTCTAAGAAACGCAGAAAATTAATCCATAAGAAAATATGTACTAAAGTAGGAAAACTATGTACTTCTTTCTGCCCTCCCTTTCTCCTCCCTGCCCTCTTCCTCTCCCCCCGCCCCCAACTTCCTCCCCTTTCAACCTCGCCTCTCTCTCCCCAGGATAAATTTAGCATGTCTAATAATATGTATCACCGACTCTAAGGAACAAAAAGGCATGAAACAGCCCAGTCAGCTAGAATACCGTTCTTATTGTGAGAACTGTCGTTTTACAACACAGACATAACAGCAACTACACAGCTCCTGTAACTTCTCTTAGCAGATGTACAAAATGAAATCTTCATTATTGCATTGGGTTGAACAGTGGCCCCTAAAAGGTATTTCCAAGTCCTAAGCCCTAGGTCCTTTGAATGATCCTTGTTCGTTTCCGGAAAGAGCTCTTTGCAGAAGTAATTGAATTAGAGATTTTGGAGGAGATCATCTTGGATTCGGTGTGGGCCCTAAATCCAATGAAGTGTTCTTACACGAGAAGAGCGGAGGGGGCTTGGAAGCAAGGGCAAAGTGGCGACAGCCATGGGAAGGTGACTGATGTGATGCTGCCACAGGCAAAGAACACTTGGAGCCACCAGAGGCTGGAGAAGGCAAGCGAAGCCGCCCCCAGAGGTTTTGTTAGAGCGCAGCCTTGCTGACACCTTGCTATCTGACTTCTAGCAGCCAGGACCATGAGACGATAAATTTCTGTGACTTTCACTACCAAATTTGTGGCAGTTTGGTAGACCAGCCCTAGGAAATGAATACAACTGCACACAATTATTTGATGATAGCTACCCTTGTTTGTTATAAAGTGAGTAGTCTTAAAGATAAAAATGACTCAAAAAAAAATCACAAAACATTTTGTATATACTCCAATTTCTCTAATAACAAAATAGTTTATGTTTTTTCACATTTTTATTTATTTAGAGAGACAGAGAGAGTGGGGGAGGAACAGACAGAGAGGGAGAGAGAGAATCCCAACATGGGGCTCGATCCCACAAACCACGAGATCATGACCTGAGCCAAAATCGAGTTGGACACTTCACAGACTGAGCCTGATAGTTTCTTAAAAAGCAAGGATACTAGGTCAAGATCTCACGGTTCATGGGTTCGGGCCCTGTGTAAGGCTCAGTGCTGACAGGTCAGAGCCTGGAGCCTGCTTCCGATTCTGTGTCTCCCTCTCTCTCTGCTCTTCCCCCACTGGTGCTCTGTCTGTCGAAAATAAATAAATGTTTAAAAAAATTAACAAAGCAAGGATAACTCTGCTTATCACGACCCATCTAAAAGCATTAAATATGTGTTTTTTTTTCTTTTTTTATCGGTGCTTAATCAAATGATCATGCAGATCCATGACGTGGCTCCCCCAGAGGTCAAGCAGATGGGAAGCAGAGGACCATTCACACAAGTCCTCTTTGCCACTGAGGTCTGCCAGTGTCGGGGTCCTGGGGCAAATGCAGTGATACGGTAATAAAACATGAAAAACCATTATTTTCCAGAAAAATCATTTATTGATTTCTGAGGAGGGACCACCACTGAGGCTGACCTGATACGGAGCTGGTGAGATCCTCAACTTTCAGGTTGTTATTGTTCCCTTTAAACTAGGGTATCAGTGAGTAGGCGTGGAGAAAATCATGCCAAAAGAGACAATTGAAAGGTCCAGATGAAAAGTTCTGACAGCTCCAGAGATTTTTGGCGTCTTCTGTGCTTGATTATAGTCTCTATGTAGCCAATAATAACTTAACTTTACTGGTTTGAACACATTATCAGGGAACAGAAAAGCATCACCATAGGGAGCCTACCATCAGCCTGAAAAATCAGTACAAATAGCGTTGAAAAGACTGTTGGTGGGACTCACTCTCTTCCTGATAGCAGAGTTAGGAGGAATCTCCTATCTGACCTTTTCAAACAAATCAAACATCTCTTTGCAGAAACTTCCTCTGTGGTCTCTAATCATAGATTTGTCGGTAATTGTCACAAAGATCTGAAAATTCACTAATATCTGAGCAAGAGGTTATATGAATTGTGCATTTTGGAACTCTGCTCTTGTTGGTGTTTTTGGAACCAAAACATAGGAAAAGGTACCTGTTGATCAAAGAAGTTCAATGTTAGCTGTGTACATCTGACAGCTAGGAAGAGTTACCACGAATTGACCAAGACTGCGGACCTTCCGTTACGTAGCAGCAGATGGAAAGTAGTACATTATGAAGGTCCAGCACTGGTGGCATGAAAAACAACTGACAACAGCCCTGGAGGCCCTTGCTGTAAAAAAGCTGCTGCAGTTGTTCAAAGACACAAAGCCGTGTTTACGCACAAAATCTGCAGGGGCACGTCAGGCACTCTTTACGAGCGTCACAAGCTGGGATCCTCCTGAAAACAAGACTGGAAAAGTGCAAGAGAACCTGCCTGCAGGTTAAGACCCTGGATGAATAGTTGAAATTATGGCTGCCTGGATATCCCATCAAATCTGGTTCTCAGGCAAGATAATACGGATGTCAAAAGCAGTGCGATGCATCCTTATAGCCTGTCCTAAGTGGTTTTGGAATCCATATATACATACGTAGCATAGCAAAAATTTTTTTAAAAAGGACAAATTATAATCACAGGTGACAAAATTATCTGACAGTTCACAAGGAAGTTAAATGGTAAATCTGTCCCACTCATAAGCAAAGATGTGGAAGTTCTGCCAGATAAGATTAAGAGTCGAGTTACTTTACATTGTGTGTACAGACCTACACTTTCATATCTACTATCAACAACAAAACAAGTATGTGGGTTTTTCTAGTCCATCTGTATTATTTATAAAACTTGAACAGGTATCAGGTGATAAAATAGGGTAAGTAAACTCAAAAGACCCAAATTATACCAATTACATTATACCCCCATAATACAACATAACTAAAATTTATAATAAATGGATGATGAAATATTCCACACTTATAAAAGTAAATAACATATTTCTAAGAACATCTGAGTTAAAAGGAAACTATCAGTTAAGTTACAAAATACATTTTAATGAAAATGGGACAGTACACATTAAGATTTGAGACACTAAAAAAGAAATACATGAAAAACATGGGCTGAAAAATACTTTTCATGAATAAAAAAGGTTGAAAACAAAGAATTCAGGCATTCAGTTTAAGAAGTTAAAAAGAGAAAGAGCATTTCAATAAATAAAGAAATAAAAAAAATAATGGCAGAAATCACTGAGATGAAGAAAAAAATGACAAGTTTCCCAAAAGCAAAAATAACAAGTTTCCATATGGAAAGATTAATAAAAGGGATTTGTGACAAGTTAGATGAAAGAAAAAAGAAAGAAGGTGGAGATAAGTACAGCATTGAAAAGGGAAAAACTGAACAAACAAAACATCTAAATATTAATAAGCTTGCAAACAAATGAATACTAATTTGAAAACCTAGATGAAAAAATATATATTTAGAAAAATACTAAATGTCAAAAGGTGGCAGCAAAAAAATTAGAAAACTTAAACAAAACAATACATTCATCTCCTAACAGTTCATTTCTAGACTATTTCATAATTGAGTTTTACTAAACTTGCAAGATATGATTAATCAATATCTTCTGCAAGATATTCTAGAAAAAAAAAAAGCAAACATGTTTTAGCTTTCTGAGCCTGGTCTAATATTGATCCTAAAATAAGATATGAAAAATTAAAAAAAGTTATTTTACTTATTAATGAAAAAAAATCCCAACATGCAAGTAAGGTTTATTTCAGGAGTAAAGGTATAATTCACATCAGAATGTACCCAAATGAATTTCTCAAAATTACAGATTATGTGAGAAAAATCACATAATTATCTCAGCAGATAAAAAAATCAAACCACTGATAAAGTTCAACACATTTTATGAGAAAGTAACTCATACTCTATCAAGAATAGAAAGGAATTTTCTTTGTTTAAAAGGTTAAAGATGAAAAAATACTTCATGCACAAGCATTAGACGCATTCCATTTATTAGTAGAAACTTGGCAGGTATGCTTCTATCGCTGCTTTAAGGTAAATATGTCCTGGAGAATAAGGAAAGAAGAAAAAAAAAAGAAAGAAAAAGACTAGGAAAGAAATAAATGAAACTATCAATATTTGCAGGCAATGATCACTGACATACAGATGCTAACAGAGTCAATGGAAAAACTATTAGAGACAACAAAAGCTTTCAGCAATATTGTCAATTACAGTAAACACAAAAAAACAATGGAATTTCTCTACACTAGTTATTATTAATCAGAAAATAAAATAAAATACAACAAAATACAATACAATACAATATAATACAATACAATACAATAATACCTTCACAATAACAAAAAAAAAAAAAACCCTGTGAACTATCTAGGAATTTTTTTTTTGAGAAAAATTTAAACCTTGAAGAGAAGCTGAGTAAAAAGAGGGCATTATATACATGTTCTTAGACAACTGCTAAAGCAACTTCAAGAAATGAGAACCAAATGTGTTGTGGAAGAAATAGCCTACCAAATGTCCCAGCAAAGCGTGATAGCACGGTAACTTTTTAAAACAAGAGGCATGTTAGGGCTACAAGAACAAATGAGTAGACAGCACAGAATAGAGAAATCGGAGAAAACTGTGTGTGTTGTGTGTAATGTATGTCACCATAGTAACTATAAAGATAAAAAAAAGTTTAATAAATGGGAGAGTGAAAACTGACCCCTGAATATTTTTAAAAAATGAAATTCCTAATTCCATATACAAATCTGAACACCAGATAGATGAAAGGCAAAAATATAAAAAGCAAAACTATAATGTTAACTGAATAAAATGTAGGATAATATCTTTCACGATGTGTGGGGTGGGTTAGTATTTCTTAAGGAACGACTGAAGCCGAACTCGCGAAAAATTTGAAAACATCCAAATTTGCAAATTTCTGTTTAATGCAAGACTCCACAAAGTTATAGACAGATGACAGAGGTGAGAAATTATTTACCGTGTCTAACCCTGAAGTAATCTAATATTTAGAAGAGACAAAGAAACCTTACAAAACAGCAAGAAAAATGCAGGAACTCTGGTAGGAAAGTGGACAAATGATATGATTGGGGAATTCCTGGAAGAACAAACATCGAAAGCAAACAGGCGTAGGGAGAATTTTTCAAATTAATTGGGAATAGAAAAACACATGGTAAAACACAACTTCATATCGATGTACACGCATCAGATTCAGAGAAGTCGGTAAATAATGGAAAGTGTCCATGGGAATGCAAGAGTACAGAACCCTCACACACCCAGTAGATGTGAAGAATGGAGAGGCATTCTGGAAAGTCACAGGTAGTACATATTTAAGTATTCATATATCCTTAACACAATGATCTCATTCTTTTTATGTGTCTCAGAAAGTTTCTCATGTTGGGTCATAAAAACACAGTACAAAAATCTTAATCATGGTATTGTTTGGGATAATGAGAAGTTCTAGCAACCTAGTTTCTGTTACTAGGAGAATGGAAAAGTAAAATATAACGGGTGGAAACTATAGGGTATCACGTAACAGAAGCAAGTGGCAAAATGGACACACAGAAATGCAAATGGATCTTAAAAGCCACAACGCAGCATGAATAAAAATAAGAAACACAGTAAGTTAGAATAGAATAGTACTTAAGTGAATTAACAATGTAGTACATGTTCAAGAAATCAACAGTATACATTTGTAAGAATCCCACAGTTTCCCATCAAACTTATTATAATTATAATGATTATCTTTAGAGGAGGGGAGATAAATGGGGTTAAGGATGGGAATAAAACAGATTGATCAAATATTGCAGAAAAGGATGATGATAGCAGCCATCAAGTAATACAATGAACTCAATCTGCAGCTGAGTCTTATTATACCCGAAAGAGAAAGAGGAAGGAGGGAGGGAAGAAAATCCACTTCCCTCAAAAAGAAGTCAACTGAATGATGATGTGTGAAATTCTAGCAAGTCAACCGCTATTAACAATTATATGCCTATTACAATTTACCCGGGCTCTGATTTGTCTTCAGCCTGGCTGTCTATGGCTTGGTATATGATACCACTTAACATAACTAATGGGCACAATTATGTTCCTCTAGTAAAGGACACAGAGTGGAAAAGAGTATTGGTATGATCATTAATATATATCCGTAACAAAGAATACAAAAAAGCTGAAGGAGACTATGGTTATTTTTCTAAGCTTATGAGACCAGTTCTAGGTGTGCCCTATTAGTTAACTACCAATCATGTTTAGCTAAGGTTTACCTATACACCTATAGCATCTAGACATGATATCCAGCATTATTTACTCTTTTTTATTTAAAATAAAAAATATATATAGTTTCAAGTACTGAAGAACTCAATTAACAATGACTGAAATCTTGCGGATGCAAACTGTGGCCTATGGGCCAAATCTGGTCTACCGTGTATTTTTGTAAGTAAAGTCTTATCAGAACACAGCCACAGCCACTTGTTTATATATTGTCTCTGGCAGTTGGATATACTCTAAGTGCAGAGTTGAAGAATGGCAACAGAGATCTTAGAATCTGTAAAGTTTAAAATTTTTACCATCTGGCCCTTTACAAATAAAGGTTTGCTAGACACTGATTTGAACAAACAGTTCAAACTTTTCACATAAGAACTCTGAAGTAGGCAGTTATTGGTGTTGGTCCAGTGGTTTGATGATATTAGAAGAAGCATCTCAGGGCCAAATATTTGTCCTACCCTTCTCTGTTCTCTTATGCTCATTTCCTCATGGGTGCAAAATGGTGGCTGCATTTCCAGCCATCATGTTTTCAATTTAGGAGAAAGGAATAAGGGACATCGCTGGCCATAGCAGAAAATAAAATCTCTTCTGTACCTCTTAGCAGGCTTAAGTTTATATTTCATTAGCCAGAAAGGGACCTTTCTAACCACAGGAAGTATGAAAAAGTGACCATCCAGTTTTCTCCATCTCTATGGTGGAGATGGGAAAGGAAGAAGTGAGTTACAAATGGGTGTTGAATTAGTTAAACCCCACACGTCATCATGTTTCATTTCAAATACAATGTCTTTAATGTTTATACCTCCTACACATTACGAGGGAACAATAGCTCTCTCACTTTGCCAACCAAAAAATTCTTTCCCAAATTAAAAATACAATGAAAATTTACATGATACACTGAAGTTAGATCACAACACAGCTACTCCAGGTGTACCTGACCTATCACTGGAACTTGTTAAAAGCAGTGTTTTCTCCAGCTGGTCACAGAGAAGTCTGAGAGTTAAAGCTTCAAAGAATTCGTTGTGCCACTGCTGTGTTGGGGAGGGAAAGAACCACATGTCAAGGATTTCAGGTAGTCTCTAGCACTGAGAGTGGTCCCTTCTTGACCAGCCAACAGGGTAACGGGGCATCAGTCATGCAGCTGAAAGAAACTAAAATCACCAACCATATTAGGCACTTGGAAGCAGACTTTTCTCTAGAACCACAAGACAACTCGGTCCAACTGACTTCAGTGCCCATGAAACCCTCAACAGAAACACCAGCCATGCTACACCTGTGCCCTACAGAACTGGGGGCTCATAAATAGGTGTTTTTTCAACCCCTGAATTTGTGGTAACTTGTTACGCAACAATAGAAAATGAAAACTGTGCTGTAATTATTGTTAGTGATTGTACTGCAACCTTTGGGGATAATGATGAGTCCAACTATATTGGTTTTTGCAAAATGGAACTGGAATAAAAGATATAAAGGTTGACTTTTTCGACCACTATCAGAGTTGGCTGTACCAGCTGTAAGCCTAGGAGAATATCATGGCCGCCCCGAGCTTAGGGGGACAGCTTCCACTACCCCCAGACAAACCTTTTACAAAAAGATAGAAAGAATCTGGAAATTTCCAGGTATGGCAAATCATGTTAAAATGTAATCTAGTACACTGGACATGTAAATCTGATTAACTTGATTAAAACAGATTCTGGAAAAGGAGAAGTAGGAGAAAATAGATGCATTTGTGAGCAAACATCATCTCTCTCATTCTCTCTGTCTGAGAACAAAAACAAATAAACAAAAAAACAACAAAACAAGGAAGCAAAAAATAGAATTTCCCTGGACACTGGTTAGCAAGAATTCAACCATTTCTTCAGGAGGTCAAGTTATGTGTGACAATGATTGTGAGTAGAGCAAATGCAACTGTTCTCATCAAGACAAGCAATTTCACCAAATTTCAAAACGCACCGTTCCCTAAATGAAGAACCTGTTCTCTAATCAATAAAATCAGTTTAGTGACTGCTACTGATTCGTAATCTTGGGTTGTTAGTGGACTCTTCAAATTCTGACTTTGTTTTTTGTACAAGTGTTACATGGAAAAAGGCTTTAATATTTCTAAATATTATGTGCATTAAACTAAATACAAAACATCATTGCTACTTATAAAAGTTTCTAGGTAGACATTTATAGTGAGGTACAATATATTAATTCAAGAATGAATCCTCACTGAAATATTTTTCAACTTGTAAGCTATAAATGAATATGCATTCATTACTTGTGGTATAATATGTGATTTTCCATGAATGGCAGAAAAACAATTTGCCTTCAGTGACCATTACGCATTAAGCGTGTCTCCTGTTACATCTGTCAGATATTGCACAATTAACCAGACTCTGGGTAAAAAAAGAGATGTTTCAAAACCAAAAATGCATTGATGATATTCCGAAATAATAAAGAGAATTGGATCTAATCCATTAAATAAATGTAAAAATGCTTCAGAAATGATAGAGATAATGTCATCACAGAGTTGTGTTATTGAATATTCTTCCTCAAATTACTATCTGATTTACCACATAAAATGACTGGTTTGAAGTTACAAGTTACGTTATCAGGCAAATTAGTCTCAAAATTTTTCTAAAGTTGGTATGAATTATTTCCCTGGTTTCAAAGATACAAAATCTGAGGCAGAAATGACTGGCACAATCATAGTTATTTTACAAGTTACATACTGTCTTACATGAAATTATCATCTCACTTTGTGAGCTATGGTATGACTTGCATTTTACACATAGTAGAGTGAGGGAAAGATATTATTTAAGTCATCTTATGTGTGTTTTTTTTTTTTTTTTTTAGATGTAGTACCATTGTGGATGACTGCCTCACACACAAATGGATAGTTTTAAAAAGTCAAATAAAGACAGTAATTTTGCTAACATAAATCATATTTCTGTATACTCTAAGTCAAGTCCAGATCAGTCTTATGGATATTTTCTGAGTCTGATTCCTTCTCAGTGAACCGATATCTGTTGTGGAGTAACGAGTTATAAACAAAAACCCTGATTACTGAGTGATCGAGTTTCCATGGCATCCTTCAACTGCCCAAAGTGATACTTAATGGAGATATCTTAGATGTTGTAAAATTTTAATTGAACTTGATTCAATATAACAAAGATTAAGTTTAACTCTGAGAGTTCCCTATTAGTATTCTGAGATCACAACTTTGCTGATGCCCTCCACGTGAAGCTCTTACCACCTGGTCTCTCTTGCTAATTTTAGAGCTGTCCATTCACGACCCACCCATCTCTGTCAGAGACATAAATTACACAGGGGGTGCATCATGTCTTGGGCATTTCCACCCTTCTTTTCCTCCTACATAAAATGCAACGTTTCATCCATTTCTTTAAGTCATCTTTCAGTGACTAACATGTGATCAGACAATATGAATAAACCAATAAATAAATGATCAGGGGTTCATGTGTGACTGTGTCAAGAATCAATGTGTATGTTAATAGCTTAGTCAAAAAAATTGAGACTTCTTCAAGATAAGAGATTACAGATGGATGAATGAATGAATGGATGAATGAACAACTGGGTAAGATGCCCTAACGCGATCAAATGATTACCACTGTGGGAACTTCCAACAGACTTTTCAAGAGACACCAAGCCTTTAACACATTTCACGTCACACCAAGTACTGTGCTCATCCAAGTATAGCTACTGGAATCAAAATGAAAATGTTCCACATAACACACTATACACACGTGCTGTTGACACATTTACCTGTAGTTTGGCTCCTCTGTTTAAGGGTACACTGTATCTCCAGGTAGGATGCCTTCAACTTTTCCCCAAGTTTCTCAGATGTTTGCTTTACATAAAGATAAATAATGACAACTCCAACCAAGAGTAAAGCAGATAGAACAAAATGATGTTTCCAATGTCAGGTTGTAGGGGATTCAGAAATAAGATTCGTCCCAATACAGGCATTGATTTTCTGGAATCACGTAGTCCTCATCACTGGAAATTCACATAGTTCTATCTTCATTCATTCTTGTCAGGGATTTTATTTATACTTTCCTCCCTACAGACAGCACTCATATTTATTTTATTAAAATTTCTATGAACTGTTTCTTTTTCATCTGCTTAGAAAATTAAGGAAAATTTATTAGCTGATTCTATGTAAATTGCTTTAGTTCAGTTTTCATTGAGGATAAATTTGTTTTGAATATCTGTTATGACAATTATATACAGCTACATTTCCAATCCTAATGCATTTTTAATAACTTCCTTCAGCAGCCAGTGATTTGAATTTCAAATTTCTTTCTACCAAGAAGTAAAAAAAAGTATATACCATTTCATAGCAGTTTCCTATAAAAATTGATTTATGCAGCAAGATCTCTCTCACAGTAAACATATCAAAAGTCTAAATGGGACCATTAATACTCATAAGCTTTATAATATGTATGTTCCAGATAGAGTATAGGACAAAGTTAAAGTTGGGGAAGAAGTAATTCTGTCCTTAGCTATTTTTCATAAAGCCCCTCACTAAGGTTGGAAATATATCACTCATTTGATTACTTTGATTTAGTGCTATTGAGCACTGTAGCAGATTTTGGGGCCTATCAAAATAACTGACCAAGCACAAGTTTAAAGTATTTAATAATTAACAAATAGAACAATTGGGGAATCCATATTAGTCTACTTTAAACTATCTTGAAAATGAAGATTTTGTTTTACAATTCTGGAGATCTAATATTTGAATTGACCATTAATTACTCAAAGGAAAACAAAGATTTTTAACGTGTCAGCCTTTTACATAAAGAGATCTCCCTTTATTTAACCAGACCATGAGAGGGAACTGAGAAGTTCACAGCTCTCCAAAAAAAGGATTCATAATTCTTCTCAGGGAAAAAACCATGGGAAGGGATGGTTCAGTTTTTGATTTTGCAGAAACAAAAGTATAGGTCAGGATAAAAATATCATGAATGTGTATTTGTAACTGCTCATTTGCCTTGATGGCTAGTTGTTCGGGGCTTGGACAAATTAACACCGTCTAACCTCCGGGGTGGTGTTTTCAGGAACAGCAGGATGGTAGTTTTCACAGTTTTCTTGTCGGGAAAATAAACAATTCTTTCTTTAGAATTATTAAAACTTTCAGTTGGGAAGTTCCAGTTAAACAGTCTTGATAATCACTATAAAGGACTTAAATACTCTTCAGGGTTTTAACATTTCTTTTACTAGTATTTCCTCATTCAAGTGCCACTTTACATAATTTTCTATCATTTTTTGAATTAGTCGTTTTTTTTTTTCCATCAAGTGTCAACTTTTTTGATTTGTTAACTCTTGATGAACTTAGATTTGAAATCCCTGTAAAATACCCTGAATGTCACAAGACTGGTACCCAAGTCCACGTCTTTTAGAGGAAAGAGTTTCGTTTCACACTGATCAAGCTTTCACAGACACACATTAGTACACACCCACCTTAACATCACCATCCGGTAGCTCTCCTGGGCATTTTCAATGTAATCTGCCTGCAGTTCTAACTGTTTAAGGAAAAATATCGATCTGAATGTGCCGTAGAGACACCTAATCTAACAGGCCAAGAAGGCCTTCTCTTCACCACTGAAAACTGCTCCTGTGCACAGGGTTCCTGTCTCTGTCACAGCATGACCACTCATCTGTCGCCCAGTCTGGAAAAGGCAGCAACTTGTACTCCTCTCCCGTTTCTCCTGTAGCCAGTCAGTGAAGGCTTGTGATTTTTACTCAAAGTCTGCTCTTCTAGCCTTCCCCATCTTCGCGAATTTCACCATCCTCTTGTCTGTTGCTCAAACCCAAACTCAGGAATCTTCACGAGTCCTAACCTTTCACGAAGACCCAACATGGAATCCCAAAGTACATCTTGTCAGTGTCCACACATCATATCCAGAATGCACCCTTCCATCTCCAGCTCCAACAGTGACACCTGTACCCGAGTCACCATCACATCTAGCCTAGACTGAAAGGGCTAACACCAGAGCGCCTGGGTGGCTCGGTCGTTTAAGGGTCCGACTTCAGTTTGGGAGTTTGCGCCCCAAATTGGGCTCTCTGCTGTAGCACACGGTCTGCTTCAGAGCCTCCCTCTCCCTCTGCCCCTTCTCCACTCTCTCTAAAATAAATAAACATTAAAAACTGGCTAACATTTACTAAAACTTACTATATGCCAAGTAACTAGTTGTATACTTAGCTATAAAATTTAATTTGTTAATAATATCTTATTATACTTAATCTCATTTTATGCCTATAGTACCACTTTTTTCCATACAATAACCCTTCTTTGGGTTATAATTGGTTATACTATTATAATCTGAATCTAAAAGAGGAGACAAATTAAGTGCGTAAACAGTTTATGCAATTTCCCACAACTGTTGAATATGCAAGCTAGATTCTAGAGTGTACAATCTTACCCAGTGCGTAATGTGGTTAAGTGGTTTTTATTCCAGCTTGATTATTGAGATATAATTGGCATATCACATTGTATACGTTTAAGGTATACAATGTGGTCCTTTGATACATGTGTACATTGTGAAATGATTACCAAAATAAGGCTAGTCAGCATCTCCCTCCCCCCCAGGGTAAGATGAATAAGTTCTGGAAATTTAATGTGCAGCATGGTGATAACAGTTAACGATACTGTATTATATACTTGAAAGTTGATAAAAGAGCAGATCTTAATGTTCTCGTCACACACACACACACACACACACACACACGCACACACACACACACACACACGTGATTAAGATTCTTGATCTTTCTCAACAATTTATTTTCCAGGGTGATCTTTCTCCTTCTTGAGGATTCTGCCTGAGTCTTGAGTGCATGGACTCTGGGTTCGCTGGCTGAAGAGCATCCCGCATTGACCAGTGGGCAGGGGTTCTGACCAGGAATCCAGAGTATAGAGTATGCTAAGCCTTTCAAAATTTTACTCAAAAACTAAAGGTCACAGACTCACGTTTCACAACTTTGCAGTTTTTCACAAAGTCAGGTTTAAAAATATTGCCACGATCACAATCCTAATACAAAATACCAGTGTAACTTTAGACTCCAGATAATTTTTCACGTAGAAAGAATATGCACACTATCTTTGATACTCTATCTCCAGTAGTCTTCAAAAAAGGCATGTAAAGAACACGTACACATGAGAAAACCAAACTCCCGTGAGCTAGGAAGTGGTTGGGCAGGAACGTGAGCTTGGATTCTCTGACAGTAAATCTATACTAATATTTAGAATACCTCATAGAGAGTTAAAGAAATTCAAATGTTACGTTCTCTGATACAGTTTCAAATAGAGTAGACATTGCTGCTAGTTACTCGTGTAACAGAGTTGGTTAGTCCATTAGTGTAGAATAATCTATTTTTAAAAGGACTTTATCGTTTAGAGAATTTTTAAGTTCACAGCAATACTGAACTCAGGTACAGAGATTTCCCTATTCCCTCCCCCTTTAATAACACCCCACCCCAAAGTGGTACATTTGTTACAAGTGATGAATTTACTTCGACGCAACGTAATCACTCCAGGTCCATACTTTACAGGAAGATTCATCCTCAGCATTGTACATTGAGTTTGGACAAATTTCTGATGACATACATCCTGCATTATGGTATCATAGAGGACAGTTTCTGTGCTAGGTCTATTTATCCCCTGCCAACTCCTGGCAAGCACCCTATTTTTAATAAAAGGAGGAATTAGACCATATATCACATAAAATAAATTCCACAGAATCACTACATCATTCAGGGTAACTACTCTGTACTACCAACCATGAGAAATTAGATGTTTTACGGGGCTTATTGAAGCATTTCGGCAACAAACAAAACTGCTTCACAGTTCTGAGTTCTGACCGGGAATTCTGACCATCTAATTATCAAATACTTACCTGTGTTTTGATGTTATCACCAAACACAACGCTAGGTAGCAATTTTAGTATCATTCTAGGGTTGTTTCCTACATACTTTTAATTGTTGGTAAATGGATATTTCATTCATGGAATGTATGGCTACATCTCTACACATCAACATATTCGATGATCCTTTCCTGTTAAAGCCATCTAACAGCAAATACTATGCACATTAGCAGAGCCATTACACTGTTAATGCCAGCCTCGAAAGTTTTATCTCCTAAATATTGCCCACAGTGTAAATCAAAGTAACAAATGCACAATTAACCTGAACAGAGGGAAAATGCCTACTCAGCACCTTGGGAAATGATGTGGTTGAATTATGAGTCATCTCATTTTGCAAAGTAGCAATAAAAATGAGTCTTTCATTTTGCAGAGGAACCACTGGCATTTACAGCAGATGATTAAAATAAAGGAGAAAAATAACTTTTGCATTTTATCTGAACAGGGACATTTTATCCTGGTTGTGCTCTGCAGATTTCATCTATCAAAAGAAACGTCTCCATGAGTCGTTGCCAAGGGGTCCCAGTTATTCCCCAGCGATTCCAAACACGGTGACTTACCTTATGGAAGTTTCTGAAATACGCTGCCTTTTCATCTGGAAATTTCTCCAGCCTTCTGGGTCCTTTACTAGAAGCTTTCTTGAAAACCAACCAGCATCGTCTGAAAATCTGAAAGCAAATGAAGGAATCTTATTATCTACCTTTCCGCATGAGTTTTGTAATGTCAGGAATTTACCTATTCAGTTAACCCGTTGGAAATAATTTTTGTTAAATGTACTGATAGAGAGAGAACATTTTTTGAGTCTAAACCAGGTTATTCATCAATATCACAGCAAACTTTTAAAAACACAATATTTAATTTAAAAATTATATTTTGTGAAAAGATTTTATGGTTGAGGTTTTCAATGCGCTGGCTTCAATCGTTTTTAATCTAATAAAATCAAATGGTGTCAATATCGCATAAAATATTTATCTCAGCGTGCCAGTGACAAACAATTTTGTTTTCCATGAGTCACGATTCATGAGATCAATGCACTTTCCTAATGCTCTATTTTCTATCTTTCAAATATCAGCACATTTAAAACTGCTTATCTTGTAGGATTCGTTTGTTTTAAAAGCCCAAACACTCATATATTAATTTACAAAGCAGGAAGATAGGTGTTTTTATAATGGAAGCATCTGTTTTACTCTTTTATACTAGAGAGTAACTGGTATCTGTTAAATGCTTATTATGTGTAATGCATCTAAAAATTTATATACACATGTAATCCTCATTTCTACTACATGAGGTAGGTTTTCTTCATTTTAGGATAAAGACAGTGACAGTGTCAGGATTTGAACACACCTCGGTCAGAACACACATCTCTTCAGCTTTGGTAAAAAAGCAGGACTAGTAATTACACACCTACAAACCATCATTCCTAGGCTTTGCCCCTGTTTCATAGGATTAATTAATATCGGACTGTTAGCCTGTCACCTGATGCCCACTCTGTCACCCTCCCTCCCCAGGTATGTTTAAAGCAAAGTAATAAAATGAGTCTCCTTTCAGTGACTGGAGAGTTCTAGCAAGGCAAATGGGCCACAATTTTATTTTTTAGTTTTTTGAAGTTTATCTATTATTTATTTTTGAGAGAGAGAGAGAGAGAGAGAGAGAGAGAGAGCGCACAAGCAGGGGAGCGGCAGATAGAGGGAGACACAGAATCCGAAGCAGGCTCCAGGCTCTGAGCTGTCGGTGCAAAGACCAAACGTGTGGCTTGAACTCACGTTTGATCTCACTGTGAGATCATGACCTGAGCCGAAGTAGGACGCTTAACCGACTGAGTCACCCAGGTGCCCCTGGCCACAATTTTAAATTTCAACATTTAGCAGTTTTGCTGGAGTATACATTCTCTATAGCCCTAAAGAAATGCACAGAAGAGGGGAGCCTTGGTGACTCACTCGGTTGGACATCTGACTTCGACTCAGGTCATGATCTCATGGTTCATGGGTTCGAGCCCCGCATCGGGCTCTGAGCTGACGACTCAGAGCCTCGAGCCTGCTTTGGATTCTGTGTCTCCCTCTCTCTCTGCCCCTCCCCCACTCATGCTCACACGCTCGTTCTCGCTCTCAAAAATGAATAAATGTTGGAAAGAAAGAAAGGAGAAAGAAAGAAATGCACAGAAGGAAGCATCAGAGACTTAGATCACTGTATTTTTCTTCTATTTCTTTATTCAAACTGTAAAGTTGCTACACTATGCTTTTCTTCTTTTTCTTCTATTCTTTTCTTTTCTTCTTCTTTTTTTTTTTTTTAACTAACACTGGCCAGATAATATAATATTTTTTGGAGCGCGCGTTGTTCATTACTGGCTAGAAGACAGTGTTTCCCATGTTACAAGGTACTCTTTGACCAATCGTGTGGAAGATCTCTCCTCAAAACAGAATAAACAGAATAACAAGGCTCACACTTCCACTTGACTCTTGCTACCTTTTTAGCTCCTTCCTAGTAGCTTCAAAAAGCATCTGAAGGACAATCCTGAGCTTCGGCACATGTGCACACATCTCTCCTTCTCAACCTGCCTGAGATACACCTCCTGTGTCACAGGATTTCTACCCACATACCTGGAAATAAGATGTCACATCACCCCCTCAGATCTCCTGGTATTCTTCTTACACACTTGGGGTTAGCACATTGTGTTCTAGTTACCTATGTATTTGGTGGCCCCTTATTGATCTCCATCCTCACAGTAAAATACTATAAAGCAATTGTGAATATTGATTATAATATAATATCAACATGTGGTTTATTTAGCTTCAACTCAGTTCTCCATGGGTTTATTCAGCATTGTAGATTCTGTTCTTTAAACTTTAGAAAGGTCTTTATATTTTAAGTAAATTTAAGGTAATGAATTTAGAAAACACGAACATACAAGAAAAGGCAGCTTGGTATCATGGAAGATAAGTAAAACTTTGTGTTAGTTTGCATACTTGGGAGTTCCCTTGGTGAAATCTGGTCAAGGAGAGACCCAAGAAAGAGGCAGGCCACCCGAGGTTGGTAGGTGGCAGGTTTACTGAGCAAGGGAACTCATATACTAGGCTTACCTTGGGTGGCCACAAGGTGCTGAATCTTAAAAAGTACACAGAGAAGCCTTAATGGGGTTCAGCCACATATTCAGTCCAGCTGGTCTCAACAACACATTGCCTGTTCAAGACTGTGCTTGAAATGCTTCTGCCTACAGGTACGGTGGAAGGTGCCCTCCAAGGAGAGGGTAAGGTGAGGAACCTCTGACTGCTCTGGTCCAGCCCTCATGTCAACTGGTGGTAGCATCCTCACAATGACCTCTCCCAACATGTTGGAATCCAACAGATGGATTCACATCATGGCTCAGCCATTTACTAGCTGTGCAACCTTAGACTAATCATTCCATGTCTCATAAAGAAGGGACCTCATAGGACAGAGGGAAGAGTCAACAAGATGAGCCCACATCCTAGTGCACAGTAGTTTCCTAACAAGGTCGGCTCCTTTAACTTACAAAGTAAGTGCAATATGCCACAGAGGACAAAGCCACACATAGGGACACTTTCTTTTACTAATGACACATAGTTCTAACAAAGTGCAGAATCAGAATATCCAAATATTCTGTGGTCAGAACAATTAGAGCACCATATACAAATTTTTAAAAATAAAAACCAACACGTTAATGATCTCTGAAACTCGGAATGCAGAACCATAACGACTGGACTTGGAATTCCAACTTGATCCCTTTTGAGAGCCATTGTAAATTCTGGGCAAGTCACTGAACCCTCTAAGCACGTATCCTTCTCTTGGCTGGTGGAAAATAATGCCTATAACATATGATTAGTGTGACAGTGAACAGAAACAAACTATACAAAGTTCACGCCTCTGTAAGGCTACAGAGGAGTCATGAACTAACAGAGGGTAGTATAATGCAAAACTGATAAAAATACCCTTAGCAGCAGACTTCATGCAGCACATCCATAACCATTATGGATATTTACATACATTATAAAAAGCATTGCTTGTAACAACATCCTTTTAAAGGTCTCAAATAATTCCAATAATTATGGTTATTATATTATATATAATATTAACAGACAAACTAAATTCTCTGTTGAGTGCAAGTGAGTTCCTGTTAATTTCACAATAGTTTGAATACTATTAACTTATATGGCTATTTACATTTGTTATTACACAGCTGAATGAAAGAGAAAAAAATGCATTCATTTACTCTCTTCCTAAAATTACTCCTTCCACAATACAGTGTGAATTTTTGCCCAGGATGAATCATTTCCCTCAGTCATTAGTATAAGTCCCACACATTTGTATTGGGATTGAGGGTATTTTACTGCAATGCCCAAGAATATCATTCTTTAGCCAGAACATCTTGATTTTAGTGCATATGCTGCTATTTTTTAAATGCCTGTCTTGCAGAAGTTATTTTAACTTCTCTAATATCTAACTTCCTCATCTATAAATTAAGACCAATATACCTCATGAAGTTGCTATTTGAGGATTTACAAAGATAACCTGCAGAAACTGTCTAGAATACGAGTTTGTCACATTGTCCACACTCTTATCTGAAACTCTTGGGTTTTGAACACCGCTACGAATTAAATTGCATCTCTCCTAAACTGTCACGTTGGATTTCACACCCTCAACGCGACGGTATTTGGAGATGGGGCCTCTGAGATGTAATCAGGTTTAGATGAGGTCATGAGGGTGGGCCCCTCAGGAGGGGGTAAGTGCTCTTATAAGAAGAAACCCCACAGAGCTTGCTTTGTCTCTCTCTCTCTCTCTCTGTGCTCCCACATACAAAGAAGGAAGTCATGTGAGCACACAGAGAACTGGTGACCATCTGAAAGATAGGGAGAGGGCTCCCCAAGAACCTGACCATGCTGGCACCTTGATTTTGGACTTCTAATCTCCAGAAGGATGGGAAAATAAGTGTCTGTTGTTTAAGCCACTCAGTCTATGGTATTTTGTCATGGCAGTCCATGCTAACCAAGACAGATACTTTTAGATTTTGTTTTTATTAGCAGAAATGGTGGTGGTTGGTTGGTAGTGGAGGTATTTGTAGGAGTAGTGATATTGTGGAAGCGAAAAAAAAGTTACATGAATCTGAGTAGAAATTTGAGGGATTAGAGCAGATCACTAAAAATATAATTGGCAAAATGAGATGTATATAGAGTTTCAATATGATTTCTATTTATTAATAGATTTAGAATCTTAGTGAGGCAGGAAGACTCTCTTTGAAAGGAATTGAGACCAGATCCCTGGTAACATGGTTTCTGTTCCTTCCTATGGAACAATGCTTTCCCCTGTACCCTTTGCACTTTATTGCTCATAGCTCTCAAGCCATGATGACGTCAAATGAAGCCTTATGATATTCATGGAAATACACAAACACACTCACTGACTGTAATGCCCATCTTGTGTGACTACAGTTATTTTCCATTAAAATGTCAAAACGAGTTAAATATGAGTTGGAAAGCATAAGTGTTTCCATTTTGGCACTCTGTATTGCTATAGAATAAATCTGGTAATGAATAATAAAAAGAGTGGATATTTTCAGTAGTATCTTGTCTGTCTGCTATTACATTAAGAGATACAACCACATAAAGCCAAAAATTATTGTTAAAGACTTGATTCAATAAACTGTTTACCAAGCAGAGGCCCTTAAATTACCATTTTCTTATTTTGGAATAATTTTAGATTTACTGTTGAAAAAATGGTACAGAGAATTCCTAAAAAGACTTTACCCAGCTATCCCTAATATTCACATCCTAAATAACCATGGAATGTTTTTCAAAACTAAGAAATTAACATTGGTAAAGTACTATTACCTAAACGACAGAGTCAATTGAAAAATCACCTGTGTTTCCACCAATATCTTATTCTGTTTGGGGATCCAACCCAGGACACCACATTGCATTTAGTTGTCCTATCTCCTCAGATCCCTCTGATCTTTGATAATTTTTCAGTCTTTTTCCCTTTTTTTTTTTTTTGGTTTTCATGGTCTCAAGAGTTTTGAAGACTATTGGTCAGGTATTTTGCAGTGTTAAAATTAATACACAAAAATCTCATTTAAAATGGAGTCAGGAGGAGGGCACCTGTTGGGATGAGCGCTGGGTATTGTATGGAAACCAATTTGACAATAAATTATATTTAATATAAAAAATAAAAATAAAAATAAAAAATTCTTCCCTAAAAAAAAAAGTAAGTACATAAAACGGAGTCAGGAGGCCAGAAGGGGGAGCACTCACTCACCACCACTCTCAGTCACACACCTCTAAGGGAAGAGATGCCCCTTGCAAATGCAATACTGCTTTAACATTCCAACAGGAAGAGGAACATTTCCTTCCTTGCCAGGCAACCCAGCCCACGAGAAGTTGGTATCACCCTGGCCCCTCGCTTTCCTTCAGTGGACCTTTGTCTCCCTCCCAACGTCCTCCATTTTCTTTATAAAATAATGTCTCTCTCCTTTGCTTATCGGACTTGCCTGGGGCTTTTGCTATAGCTTGCTTACTCTGAATTGCAAATCCTCTGCTATTCCCAAATAAACCCATTTGCTGGTAAAATAACTGACTGTTTTGTTTTTAAAGTGGGCAGGGAAATATCCACGTAGATCAGTGTCTGCCATGAAATAAAAGATAAAACGAATAAAAGAACCTCTTTTAAAATGAAGTCAAAGACCAGAAGGTGGGGCTCTCACACCCTGCCACTCAGCCACCCTTCCAGGACTCCACAAAAAGAAAAGTATCTTGCATCCCCAAAGGAAGAGTCCTACACTTGCCTCCAGCAGCAGAGGAAAGGAAGATTTTCTCCTTGCCTGGCAACAACCCAGCCAGGGAGAGGCTGTCACAAGTCAGCCAATGAGGAGCCACTATACTCTGAACCCTGTTTATTCCCATGGACTTTTTGTTATTATAACAGCCACAGCCATTCTTCTCCTTTGTTCTCTAGACTTGCCTGGGGTTCACTCTCAAATTACAATTCCTCTGCTATTCCCCAATAAACCCATTTTGCTGCTAAAAATAACTGGCTGTTTCATTTTCCGGTTCAACATTACAAAGTTCCTCAATTTAGTCTGTCTCAATAAGTTCTTTTTTTATATTTCAAAAGTCTAATGAAAATCTCACCGTAAAGTGATGAAAACACATAGTGTATTGGGGAAAATGATATAAATGCATCACAGCTATTTGGACTATTTATACTTTGACTAGAGGTCTAGTTGAACCCTTAAACTTAAATCAGTAAAAGAATAATTTAATAAATGCTAATGAATGCCGAAGTTTTCCGTTTTGCTTTCTTTTCTTGTTTGATGCAGTTTTCCAAAATGTTTTGCTTTGTCATCAGAGTAAAATAATAAAAAGGGCTCCGGTGCTGAGACTTGGGAAGTATTCTGTGTCAATGTAAAGTCAAATTCAGCATGAATCAGCGTTCTAAAAACAACCTTCATACTAGCAGCATAAATAAGCCGAAGCATGAGGAAATCACTTCTTTGTTACTCTTCATCAAACACGATTTTAATAGTGCACTGTGTTCTGCTTTAAGCCCTAGAAGTAGTGTCTTATATAATAAGTATGCTGGAGAAATTCCAGAGATGAGCAGTAAAATGATTGCTTGAGACCAGGGAATCACTCCTCTGAGGAACAAATAAATAAATAAATAAATAAAGGAGTAGGCTTTATTTTGCTTATAAATGAAAGATACTAATTCTTCAAGTACATGAAAGAGAACCACAGAAATGGAATTAGATACCTTGTTTTTATTTTTGTCCCAGGAGACAAAATAGTAATAAATGCCTTTTGTTAGCAGTATGCGGGAGGGGCTGGTACAGTCTCCTTTGTCTGGTTCTTCAAGGGCATCGAAGATGCAGGGACCATTTGGCTGGTTAGCAACAGATCTCAGTGCTTGCAGGAAGATGCACTTTCCTCCTGTGTTCTGTCCCTTAGCTGATGACAGTCTTGCCTGTCCCATCATAGCTCAGGATGCTGTTTCACTCTCTGAGGGATTGGCGGATCTCACCTTCTCTTTCAGAGTTATCTCCCAAACATGCCAGTTGTCTCACCAAGCAGGCTCCTGAGGACTCTTCAGATTTTCCTTCTAGAAAATTCCATACTGTTGCCAGGACTCCACAGACCCCCAGGATCCCCAGATGTTCCATGGCCTCAGTTTTCCACTGCATTAGGCAGCTAGCCAGCTTGCCACAATTAAATACCCTCTTAATTCCTTTCTATCTGATGGAAACCCTTTTACCTCATAGCAATCTCTTTTCCTTAGTGTTTTCTCTTTCCAAGGTGATTTTACACAAAGGACATCCCTTTTCCGTTTAAGACTCACTGTGAAGTAAATGGTGATTTCTTGGCTTTAGTTCACAGCCATAATTATGTGTTTTTAGCTGGGACTCGTTCACAAGCGTTACCTTCACCAAAAGTTGGATATAATGGACCTTTTCCATCATGTTGACCTAGTGAAGTCTTCACTTCAAATAGGATTTGGTCAGAAACTCAGAAGAATTTCTGATTATAGGAACGGTCAAACCCGAGCGTCCACTGGACTAAAGGGAGTCACGGAAACTTCATCTCTAGAGATTTTAAAGCCTACAGAAGAAAGTGGCCTATGTGGGAGCGGCTTTTATTTGTATTCCCTTCGGAAAGTAAGATAAGATACGAATGATAACTTGGGGTACAGGACTCAATTACTTATTTATAACTGTGTATCAGATAAACAAATCAGCAAGACCAAATAAGCAAAGCCCATCCAGGAATAGACACTGCAACTAGAGAACTTGTAGTTCTGAGCGACTCCAAGTGGTCGTCCAGGGTCCTGGTCCTCTCGCAACATATGTGCGGTACTAGCGAGAGGCACAGTTTTGTGAAAAGTGGTTAATACGTAGGATTCAGTTTAATGCACTGATAAGGTTATCTTTGGCTATCACTTCAGTATAGATATGAACTTTGGTATGTTTCAATGCTGGCCTATATTTAATTGCTGTTAAACATATACCAACACCAGAATCACTCCCAAACACTCATTCAAAAACTATTTGAGAATTTTATATTTTGTGGACATAGTAGAAAAAGGAAAGGAAGGAAGGAAGGAAGGAAGGAAGGAAGGAAGGAAGGAAGGAAGGAAAGAAGGAAGGAAGGAAGGAAGAAAGAGAGAGAGAGAGAGAAAGAAAGGATAACAACCACCAAAATTCTATTCTTAAGGAAATAAAGTTCCTGCTTCGTGCAGGATTTCTTTTTCCTATCCCAGTGGATAGATAGGTGATAGCAGATAATTACGTGAATTCGTAAGTAGTCTTTTCAATAGTGCTAAGCCCTGTGGAGGGAATCACAGCACAAGGATGGGGAGGGGAGGGGAGGCTACCCATTCAGCACTACAGAAAGAGACAGGAGTGATGCGGACATCTGGGGACTGAGCCCTGCAGTCAGATTTGTGCACGCACAAACCCCAGATGTGAGCCCTGCATCATTCGTGTTATCTAATGCAACATAAAAACATTGCTGTATACTAACATCGAGATAATGCTTAAAGAACAATATGTAAACCTCAATTTCTCTCATTTCATGTAGTTGGAATGAGCAAAATGAATATGCTAGTCTTTTCCGTTTCTATTATCTTGCTTCCACTTTGTCTTAATTATGCCGAAAAACAATTGTGAAATTCACAAGGGCAAAGGATGATTTCCCCAGTTCTCACCAATAGCAATTTGTGAGGAGGCCAAGTGTTTTTTGTTTTTTTTTTTTTTTCGCCTGAATACATACAGTTCTCTTGACTGCGTTTGTCTACCAGGCCATCAATGAAATACTGGGTGAGAATACACACGTGGCTTAGAGTCACAGCCAGACATGAAATGCTTCACTGCGGTAGCAAGTTTTAGGTTGAGAGTGTGAAATTGTCATCATTATCATGAGAATGAAAGCTAGTTGTACAGCAGGCCTGCTGAGCGGTACCCCAAGCAGGTGGTGGTTTTTGGAAACAATCACAGCACTGGAAGGAATCTCACAATGATACTCTTTCAGCTTCTGCTTTCAGACAGGCCAACACTGGCACAACAGAGAACAAAAATCCTCTCCCTTTGCTCAAGATCACCGGGAAAGAACCATGTCTTCCGAGCTGTAGTTTCTCTCAAGTCAGACTATCCCTTGGCTGTATACTAACGTGTGATTTTGAAATTCATGGTCTTTTACCTTCATCCGTCAGTCGTACAGGTGGAATTCAACATCAGGAAAAACAGCATTCCATTAACAAATCCAGTTTGTATTTATTTTATGAATCCAGTTAGTACCGTGTTCAATCATGCCAAGAGGTTCAGGATCACAGAAGAGTTTTGGGATCACAGTTTCAAACTGATATTTTGACCAGTAAGTAAAAGTCAAATGTCCAAATCAAAGCACAAAATATTTCCTCTTCATTTTACTTCCCCTCCTGGGTTTCTTATTTCTTCCATTTTTAAAGCATAGTTTTAGTCACCCAAGCTTCAAATCTTGGTGTTGCTATTGATTCTCCCCTTCCCTTATCTAAACCATCCCCAAATCCATCGGTAAAACCCAGAAGAGATACCACTGTGATATTGTGAAATGACTTGAATTGAGGAAAAAAAAAACGTCTAGGAAAGAGAAAAGACTAAAAATAAACATGGTAGAGGACCTTAAAAATCAGAGAGAGCTTTCATTTGCTGCAGCAGGAGTCAATGATCAATTTATTAAGAGAGGGATGCAACGGAAATAATATTGAAAGGATACCAGACCAGCCTCCGGGTTAAAATGGCTATGACCATACAGAAATGTCCTCGGGTAATTAGCACATTGACACCACAGAAAGAGAGTCAGTGGAAACAAAGAAGATGAGCCCAAGATGAAAACCATTACCGGGGAAATTTACAACTTCACAATCAACTAGACAGGAGTGAAGCCACAGATGGATTGGAGCTACATCTAAGTTTTCATACCTTCGTAACTAAATGAATGATGGCATTTACGCAATTGTCAAAACACCGGAGAAATGTGTTTAGTCGTAGGTGTACTGAGTTCGATATGACATATAAACATTTGCATTAAGAAAACTGCTCTTGACAAAGTTATAAACTGCAGGCTTCCTGTAAAATGGATGCTTTCCAATCTACCTCTTAGAATAATTCCTATTAACTATATCTTCCTCGTGAAAATATTATCTTCCTCCAGCCTCTTGATACAAATTTGCAGACTCATCCAATGTTGATTCCTCGCCTGCTACTCAATATTTAGTGCTTTTTCGCTTTAAAACTATAAAGTCGCCTATTCTTCAAAATATCAAATCAGCAAACACGTTTCCACTACTTCTTTCAAACTGGTTGATCAAGTTGGTTTAAGTCTACAAACCTTCTGAATTGTCTTAAATGAAAGCTATCAACTTAAAATAAAATTATTCAATGCCCCTAATAATCCACTGTTCTTTAAAGTATCTTAAAGTTAATGTGCATCCCGGGGTGCCTGGGTGGCTGAGTCAGTTAAACATCTGACTCTTGGTTTTGACTCAGGTCATGACCTTGTGGTTCATGAGTTCGAGCCCCACATCAGACTCTGAGCTGACAGCGTGGAGCCTCCTTGGGATTCTCTCCCTTCCTCTCTCTCTACCCCTCCCATGCCCTGTCGCTGGCTCTCTCTCTCAAAATAAATAAATAAACTTAAAAAAAAAAAGTTAAGGTGCATCCTTCCAATCAAAGACTTTAACGTGCTTAATGCATGTTTATGCCTGCATTAGCAATATCTGTTAATTTTCAAATTTTAAATTTTGCATTGATAATATAAAACATCATGTATAACACATTACAAAATCTATTTTTCACTCCAATTACACAATTAAACTTTATCCATGTTGATATGCTGTATTTTTTTCCTTTTTGTTTATTTGTAGGAATTTAAAAATATATTTAATTTTAAATCCTTTATTAGGTAAATGTGTTGGAAACACATTTTGTAGCTTGGCTTTTCACTTTTTTATAGTTCCATTTTTCACACAAGCTTTGGACATAGTCAAATTTGTCAATTATTTCCTTTATGGCAGTATATTTATGACTTATGCTTATTAAAAGAAATGCAAAATGTTACATTTATGTGGTTACTGATTTGAATTTTTTCACCCTCATTTTTTTGTTTCCCGTTTTAATATTTTACTATTTTCCTACTTTGTAATGGCTTAACACAATTTCTTAGAGCACCTCCCCTTTTTTGCTTCAGCAACCTCGGAAACTCTTTCCATCCCATGCCATACAAATATCCATTTAGTTGACAAAAACATTTAATCACTCATGCATAACATTTCTCCCTTAGTTTTCATTTTCTCTACTAAAAAGTAATGGAATCTTACTATAATAAGCACTCTTCTATTAGCATCCCATCTGATCCCTGCCTTCACATTGTTTTATTCCACTACAATTCCTGAATTATCACATGATAAATGTCCTAAAGCACAGCTCTGGCCATGTTATCTCTTTGGACCAAAAAACAAATACAAATACCAAAAACAAATCTTTCAATGCTTCACCAGAGCCCATTGCTTACAAAAGAAATCTTGAATTCTGAAGCTTGCCATCCAAGAACCTTCATGAGCTAGTCACAAAGTCCAATCAAACAACTGTCAATTTTACCACTAAAATCCTCTCCTCAAACTGCACTGGTTTATTCATTACCCCCTTGAATAGATTTGTTTCAGTTCCTGTTTCAATCATATTCTTAATCTCAAACCCCTTTATTTTTCGATTCACACTGTTGAGAATCCTGGCTACCTCTGAATCCTATCTTGTCCTACCTTCCCCATGGAGCTTTCCTAGATCAAACCAGTGAAAAGGGATGTTCCTTTACCCCATTTTCCTTTATCATCTGTTCTTTGGTGTCTTTTGAGAATTAATCTCCCTTATTAGATTATAATCTCCTTCAGAGAAGGGGCCGTGCCTTATATATCCCTGCATTCCTCTCCCGTCCCTAAACTCATTCGGAGGAAAGTAATTACTTAAAAGTTGCTGGATTAATAAGTCAATACCCTAAGTGGTCCCCCTTATCGATGGTTTTGCCTTCTGTGATTTGAGTTACCCAACCACAGTCCAGATGCAGGTGATTCCCTTTATGACAGACATATCATCAGGGGGTCAAGAGTGGCCTAAGCAATGCCACAGTGCCTACATCATTCACCTGACTTCAGCTCAACATGCAGGCATTTTATCATCTCACATCATCACGAGAAGAAGGGGGAGTATATTACAATAAGGTATTTTGAGAAAGGCCATATTCACATACCTTTTATTACAGTGGTTTGTTGTAATTGTTTTATTTTATTAGTTCTTGTGAATCTCTTACTGAGCCCCTTTATAAATTAAACTTTATCACAGGTGTGTTACATAAACGAAAAAACTGGGTATATATAGGGTTAGGTACTATCTGTGGTTTCAGCATCCACTGGGGGGTCTTAGAACATGTCCTTCATGGATAAGGGGGATGCCCGTGGTCTTTTAAAATTTCCAAAGTGGGCACTTACTCTAGACCACACATTGGTCTAAATATTTAAAATGTATTCATTCATTTCATCCACAAAACAACACTTTTTGGCTCCACCATTACATGTGTTACACGCGATGAGGCACAGAAATGTTAAAAAGAAGAAAGACACTAACTGAGATACAGGACCAAATCCTGATACTCTCGTTTCAGAGCCTCTTTTTGTAATGACTACATAACCTCCTCATGCATCGTGTCCTTGAGTCTTAATCAAGGTATCAATGTATTGATTTTAAAGATGGGAAAACTGACACCAAGATATGAAGACAGGTAGAATTTCTCCAGGGATAAAAGCCTTAAGGGGAGGTGGGGGGGAAGGTTGCTAAAAACAAAGAAATGGGCTAAAAGAGAGGTGCTATACATTTGTCTGTTTCTATTGTTTTTGTTTGTTTGTTTTTGAAGTCACTCATGTGTGGGAAATGCCTCTTCCTCAATCTTCACTCAAACACCCCTTCCCATTGTTTTCTGTTCACCTAAATCAGAGAGAAACATATTCTAAATATCTACAAGAAAGCCTTGTTTCTCAAGAATTGGAAACCAGGCAGGGAAGGAGAATTACCCATTTATTCTGATACAATGAAAATTTCAACACACTGCATGTGTGAAAACGCAGGAGACAGTCTCTTGTCTACCAAAAAAGAAAAGAGTGAAAAGAGAGAGTTTGCAACTTTACTTTCCTCCTTCTAAAACCTCAGAAACCTAAGGTCAATACTGGGCTTGTTGGCGATCAAACACACCAAGAGATCTTTCTTCCACGTGCTTAGTTATAAATAAATTCTTAACCCCAAACAGGTCCCAAACAGGGCCCCAGAACACCCTTTTAAACAAAATCTGTATCCTTTCTTTTTAAGTACCCAAATCTTGTTTAGTAATAAAAATCAGGAGTGAAAGAAAATATCAAGGTCTAAACTAAATGGCATTTGCTAGCATGGGCACCTTGAAGCCTGAGCCCCTAATCCCCGCTCAGTAGGGGGACAGAGGTATCTCACCTCCTGCAGAAGCTTCTCACCTCTTGGCAGGAAAAAGACTTAAAAGCTCCAAGAAGTCCAAAGGCCAGGAGGAACTAGCTTAAAGGGTGACTGCTTTCAAACATCTAAAGCTGCCTTAAAATGCATGGTCTTCAGCAAGAGTTTTTACTCAGAAAGTTAATTTCATTGCAAAAAGTACACAGTTTTTCTTACTCACTTCACCTTGTTACTGCTCTCATTTTCTCCCAATTTGATTTTGGCCGCTGGTTCAAATATGTATTGGCTTTCTGTTTTAAGCCACAGAATTTGATTTGGGTGTTTTGTTTAAGTATTACGTTAGTTTTATTGTTTAGCCTGCCTCTTCTTTCCGGTCAACGTTCTGGACATTGTTTCAATCAGGTAACAGCAGCAATCGTAACTTTCAGTAATAATAAATAGCACCTTAAGTTCTTATTATGTTCCCCACTATTCTGAGGGACTTATAAATACTAACATAATTTAAACCAAACCAAAACCCAATGAGATAGGCAATAATTATCCCTCCTTACAGAATGGGACGCTCAGGCAGAAAAGTTATGTAACTTAATGAAAGTTTGGCATGACACTAAATTATTGCTGTTTTTTGCTAAATTGACTTCCTACCTCTGCTGTCCCTCTAAACTACTCTGTACAATGGCATAAAAATAATCGTACTAGCAATTTCTTGGGGTGCCTGCGTGGTTCGTTGTGTCAAACATTTGATCTTAATTACGGCTCAGGTCATGATCTCAGGCACAGAGTCTGCTTGGGATCCTCTCTCCCTCTCTCTCTCTCTCTCTCTCTCTCTCTCTCTCTCTCTCAAAATACATAAATAAACTTAAAAAAATTCTCAATTTCATGACACATTTGAAGGATTCTATTTGCATACTGGTAAATTCTTACTGTGCAGGTGAACAACATACAAAGCCTTTCACGCAATCCCTACCCCAGACTCTCCAACTGTCCCTACTTCTTTTTATTCAAACCAAGCCCTCTAGGGACTCTCAACTACTTGCCAACATTCTTTAAAAAAAAAAAAAAAAAAGCTTTACTAAGGTATCACTAACAAATAAAAATTTTACATTGAAGGTGTCCAACTTCATGCTTTGATCTATATGTATAAACTGTGACATGATGGTCATAATCAAGATAATTAATATACCCATCACCTCACAGTAATCATTTTCTTCTTGTATCTTGTTGCCGTTGTGACAACACTTAAGATCTACCAGCTTCACAAATTTCGAGTATACAATGCAGTATCCTTAACTCGAGTCACTATGCTGTGCGTTCAAATTTTTTTCTTTGTGCTTTCCAGATGTCCTGACATCTGGACAACCTGATAACCTTTTCACATCAATGTAAGACTTAGTTTTCAAGGAAGAAGATTTTGAGCGGATCAAGCTTATCTGCTCATCATAAGGCCTTGGCTTCAAATTACATAATATGACCCATCATTCCCACATTCTAAAATGTGTACCACAGATATACCTGCATTCATAATAACGCTACGTGCGTGAGTTCTATACGGCACGAATGCTGACAGTAACAAAATATTGGAAGTAATACCAACACCTGTTGGTGAGGAAATTATTAAACTATGACACATCTACACACTGGAATAAAACAGGTGTCTGGGTCCTGATATGAAGATATCTGTAGGAGTATGTTTAGTGTGATAAAGAAAAAAAGTAAAAATATATAGCCATATTTTCTTGGATCTCCATAAGAAACACTAGAACTCCAAAAAAAAAAAAAAGAACTTTAAAAATTGGTTTCCACCACCACCAGGATTGAGGAGTAGGGTCTACCAAGATGAGGACAGAAGAGGAGTTTCTCAATTTAAAAATTATGGGCCAGTAATATTCCTTTCCTCTCTGTCAAGGAATATTAAAATGTGATCCACAAGTATGGATGTTTTACAGAGATGTTTTTGCCTTTAAAAGAAAATGTATATGGACAGCCATTAAATATTTGTGGTCCCATTTGTGTTTTAAAATAGTTAACTCTGGGGGCACCTGAGTGGCTCATTTGGTTGAGTGTCTGACTTTGGCTCAGGTCATGATCTCCAGGTCTGTGAGTTTGAGCCCCATCTTGGAGCCCTGTACTGACAGCTCAGAGCCTGGAGCCCGTTTCGGATTCTGTGTCTCCCTCTCTCTCTGCCCCTCCCCTGTTTGCACTCTGTTTCTCACAAAAATAAATAAACATTAAAAAAATAAAATAAAATAAAATAAAATAAAATAAAATAAAATAAAATAGCTAACTCCGGGGGCACCTGGGTGACTCAGTTGGTTAAGTGTCGAACTCTTGGTTTTGGCTCAGGTCATGATCTCACCGTTTCCGGGATCAAGCCCTGCATCAGGCTCTGTGCTGACAACACAGAGCCTGCTTGGGATTTTCTCTCTCCCTCTTCCTGTGCCCTTCTCTCTCTTTCTCTCTCTCTCTCTCTCAAAATAAATAAACTTAAAAAAAAATAAAAAAGAATGGTTAACTCTGGCAGTGGGGTGTAGAGTAGTTTGATGAGGAAAAGCTTGAGGCAAGGTGATCCCTTAGCAGTCTTTGCTTTATTTTTTTTTCAATATATGAAGTTTATTGTCAAATTGGTTTCCATACAACACCCAGTGCTCATCCCAAAAGGTGCCCTCCTCAATACCCATCACCCACCCTCCCCTCCCTCCCACCCCCATCAACCCTCAGTTTGTTCTCAGTTTTTAAGAGTCTCTTATGCTTTGGTTCTCTTCCACTCTAACCTCTTTTTTTTTTTTTCCTTCCCCTCCCCCATGGTCTTCTGTTAAGTTTCTCAGGATCCACATAAGAGTGAAAACATATGGTATCTGTCTTTCTCTGGATGGCTTATTTCACTTAGCAAAACACTCTCCAGTTCCATCCATGTTGCTACAAAGGGCCATATTTCATTCTTTCTCATTGCCACGTAGTACTCCATTGTGTATATAAACCACAATTTCTTTATCCATTCATCAGTTGATGGATATTTAGGCTCTTTCCATAATTTGGCTATTGTTGAGAGTGCTGCTATAAACATTGGGGTACAAGTGCCCCTGTGCATCAGTACTCCTGTATCCCTTGGGTAAATTCCTAGCAGTGCTATTGCTGGGTCATAGGGTAGGTCTATTTTTAATTTTTTGAGGAACCTCCACACTGTTTTCCAGAGTGGCTGCACCAATTTGCATTCCCACCAACAGTGCAAGAGGGTTCCTGTTTCTCCACATCCTCTCCAGCATCTATAGTCTCCTGATTTGTTCATTTTGGCCACTCTGAAGCAGTCTTTGCTTTAAATAACAGTTGATACACATTACGAAACTTTGAATGTCACGCCGTCTCACTTAACTCTCACATCAATGCTTTGTGGTGGCTACTCCTATTATTTCCATTTTACAGAGGATGCAACTGAGACTCAAGGAAACTACTAGTCTAGCAGGACCAAGGACAGCATTCTGCGTGGGGGAAGGGAGGGTGTCCAGAAGGAAGGAGGGGGAGGGTTGACATTTAAAAGGAAATGAGGAGCCCAAGTCTTGGTTTCGGTTCAGGCCGTGATCTTGCAGTTTGTAGGTTCGAACCCCAAGTCAAGTTCTGTGCTGGAAGCTCAGAGCTTGCTTGGGATCCTCTCTCTCTCCCTCTCTTTCTGCCCCTCCCCTGCTTGTTCCCTCTCTCTCTCTCTCTCTCTCTCTCTCTGTGTCTCAAAATAAATATACTTTAAAAAATTAGAAAGAAATGGAGAGAAGGATTTCTAAGGAGACAATAAGAAAGGTAAGAGGGTAACTAGAGAGTGAAGCATTCAATGATTGAGAGAGTAGGAACATCAAGAATGGCCTAGAAAGGGACAAATGAATCATCTAAGAATGCAGATTTTAACTACTCCTATGGAGGAAAATTAAAGATACTGTGTAGCTTGCTTAAAAGAAATGACACTAAAAATTAGGTCCATGGCAATTTCTGTTGTAATCTAGATGCCACAGGACTTGCGAGAAGGCTTCTGTTTCTCCCCACTCTTTTCATATTTATCATCCATGTGGGTTCTCATATATCAAGATAACATTTCAATTCTCAAAATGCATTCTTCTGACTAAGAAGATACATGGGAAGAGAGACTATTTACCTAGTATCCCAATAAAATAATGACAGCCCTGTAACTTGACGGTATTTTTCATATGTCACAATCATAAAACGTCAAATTGAACATGACAGTTTTATTTTAAAATCTCTGCTTAGATACAAGTCCTTTTCAAAAATCCTTCAATCATGCCTTTGGAAAAACATAATCATACGGAAAGCTATCTAAGGAGCTTATTTTTACCAGAAGCCCTATCTCTGATACATCTTGAGCATGTTAGACTATACTGTCAATATACTTTTAAGACATATTCCTGTAAAAATCATATAAACGCAGAGAGAATTCCCACTGCAAAGGAGATTTTTATTGGCAGCTTGGCCAGGTAATATTGATGGTGTCTTTGAAATGTGTTTACCATATAGAGGTCATAAATTATTCCTTGTTCAAAAACATAAAATCAGAACAGTCGAAGTTTCCACATTTGTATAAAATTCACACACTCTTCTAGACATAGAGGAATAATCCAGCTCTTTTCAAAATGTGTTGCTCATAGTAAGTGCTCAATAATTAGTGGGCTGCAGATTCCTAAATTCAATTCAACCAGCTCGGGGCATTTTCACAGAGCACTTACTACATCCACTGTGCTAAGCACTGGAAAATATGATAATGTGTTAATCCTGACTTGAAGGAACTTGTAGTGTAGTGGGGCAGACCAGCATGCTTTCTCTGAAGAAAGTGCCGTGACAGTGATGCTCTCAGGGTGGTCTGTGACAACGCGGGTCACCGGACAGTCTATAGAGGACTGGCTGAATGAAGGAAGGGAAACCGAGTTAACGAGGCAGTGGCAGTGGCAGAAGCAGCGGTACGTCGGACATTCCGAAGTCTTCCATATGTTCAAAGTGGAATATCCCTTACGGATCATTTTATCTGTTATTACTTGAATGGGATTTAAATGCTTCTCTCTTGTATGTTAATGTGCATATTCTTTTGTCTGCATGTATTTTTGATGAATTAACTGAGGATATGTGAAATGAATCCCTTGTTCATTCAATCACCAACCAGCCAACTGATGCTGGACTGCTTTCTGAACCACCTGGTCCTTCTTATTCTCTCCTATAAAATGAGAGAATTGAGGGGTGCCTGGGTGGCTCAGTTGGTTAAACATCCGACTTCGGCTCAGGTCATGATCTCTCATTGACGGGTTGGGGCCCTGCATCTGGCTGTGTTCTGACAGCTCAGAGCCTGGAACCTGCTTCAGATTCTGTGTCTCCTCTCTCTGCCCTTCTCCCCACTCATGCTCTCTCTCTGTCTCTCAAAAATAAATAAATATTTAATAAAATAAAATAAAATAAAATAAAATGAAATGAGGGAATTGAGCTAAATCACTATCAAGAGTCCTTTTAAAAGTTTTTTTTTTTTTTAATGTTTATTTATTTTTGAGAGGGAGAGAGACAGAGCATGAGCAGGGGTGGGGCAGAGAGAGAGGGAGACACAGAATCCGAAGCAGGCTCCAGGCTCTGAGCTGTCAGCATGGAGCCTGACGCGGGGCTTGAACTCACAAGCTGTGAGATCATGACCTGAGCTGAAGTCGGATGCTTAACTGACTGAGCCACCCAGGTGACCCTCAAGAGTCCTTTTAAAACAAAAACATCCTAATGTATTGTGGATACGTTTGAATACACAGGCCTCATCTCTGCCTCTTATTCAAATTTAAGAATAAGAATAACGATGTGATAGGATTTGTAAACATAATGGCATCTGTAGTAGTTACAAAAATTTCAGATACTATAAAGGTGCAAAGAAGAAAGTTTTGCACCAACTGGAAATAATATTTAAATAACCAACTCTGTGTAGATTCTCTCTTCACGTCCATGGACAAGCGGATGGGTAGTTAGAGTTCATCTTATAAAAATGAGACATAGTGAATCTTTACTGAATAAGAGCAAAATATTCATTTTAGTCTTCTGTTTTAACAATGTATGTTTGGCAGTTTGTTAGCTGTATGTAGTTGTACATGTCAACTTCTATGGCATTTAGTTGGCATTCTGCTCGTAACTGACTAAATTATCTCAAGATCAACAGATTCAATGCTTACCAGATCCTTTTAGCCCAGATTCTCTCTTCCTGAGGTTATTATACCCACACGTGTTACAGCGGGCCAGATTTCGGTGCCGAGTTATTTAAGAAGCATTTGTAGTGTATTCCTTGAGTCCTCACATCCCTGAGTAGGGCCACATGTCTTCTCTAGATTCATTGACTATTTGGCTGAACTAAATTTCATGGCAAATGCTTGATTCTGTGAGACCTGTAGACACTGTGCTAATTATGCAGATACCGAGTCTGGCGCTGGTCCTTTCCCGTCTTCCCCTTGATTTTTTGGCAGGATTTAGTATTTCATTAGTAATTTTCAAGAATTCTTTCTAGGTGTTAGAATTCCTAAGATCTTTCATGTTTATGTAGGTGTATCTGTTGCATGGACATTTGGGTAATAATGTGGCCAAGCATGATATTTTTGGGGTAACATTTCCTATCACTCGGAACTCTGTAAGTATCGATATATTATTTTCTGGAATCTAACGTTTTATAAAAAACAGAACAAAACAAAAAAATGTGAGGCTTATCTGAATGACCTCATTCTAAGTCATCTTCTTTTCTGTTTGGAAATCAGAAGCACTCCAAATATTTATTTTTAAATATTATTTAAGACAAATTGAAATATTATGTTTAATAATGAATCACAGAAGTAATGCTCTTAAAATCAGCAACATGATTAGAATATTTATTATGTATGAAATATATATAAAATTCCTAGGAAGTTCATTAATCCAAAAGCAAAGAAAAAGTATGTAACAGTTAAAAAGATGTAAAAGAAACCAAGAAACCCACCATTATTTATGGAAATATTACTGTCTACATTTAAAAAGCCAAATGAATCCTATCAAATTATTATAATATAGAGATTTCAGCAGGTCAACCAACCATAAAATGAATAAACAGTAATCGACTGCTTTCCAATTCACCAGCAACAAGATGTAGAAAATGTAAAAATAAAATATATGTTTCATAATGGCACTGAAAATGTAAAACAGGAATTAATCTAAGAAAAGGAATTAAGACTATTATGGAGAAAATATCTAACTTTTTGGAAATACATTAAAGTCCTAAGGAAATGAGATATATGAGCAATTTAAGGATTCCTCACACTAATTTATAAATGTAATTTCAACCAAAACCCTACATGGTATTTTGCACAACTCTGCAAATCTAAAATTGTAGCAGATGTTAAAGAAGAATGAAGTAAAGGTTTTTCCCTTTTATTTTTTTTAATGTTTATTTATGAGAGAGAGACAGAGCACAAGAAGGGGAGGAAGAGAGAGAGAGAGAGAGAGAGAAAGAGAGAGAGAGAATCTGAAGCAGAATCCAGGTTCTGAGCTGTCAGCACAGAGCCGGAAGCGGGGCTCTAACTCACAGACCATGAGATCAAGACCTGAGCCAAAGTCCAAAGCTTAACTGACTGAGCCACCTAGGTGCCCCAGGTTTTTCCCTTTCTGATATGAAGACTTATAGGAGTGCCTGGGTGGCTCAGCTAGTTAAGTGGTTAAGTGTCCTACTTTTGACTTCAGCTCAGGTCATGATCTCACAGTTTGTGAGTTCAAACCCCGCATCAGGCTCTGTGCTGACAGCATAGAGCTTGCTTGGGATTCTCCATCTCCCTCTCTCTCTGCGCCACCCCACTCATGCCCTCCCACCCTCAAAATAAATAAATAAACATTAAAAAAAAGACTTGTGCGGTACCGAGGTAGTGACAGATAAAGTAACAAGTAGAAGCTAGTGCGGAGATCCCAAGCTTGAATACACGTGTGTGGAATACAGCTATATGACTGAGTTGGAATTTAGAACAATGGAATAAAAACTACTCAATAAATGGTATCAGGAAAACTGGTTACTCATATGGAAAACAAAAGATCAAGTTTTATTCCAACCTCTCACTGGTCCCCCCATCCTCCTCCAGTCTCCAAGCATCTGCTGGCAATCCAACATTTCTATCAAAGTACAAAAACCAATAATTTAGGGATGCCTGGGTGGCACAGTTAGTTCAGCAACCAGAGCTTGATTTCAGCTCAGGTCATGATCTCACTGGTTTGTGAGTTCAAGCCCTGAGTTGGGCTCTGCACTGACAGCATGGATCCTGCTTGGGATTCTCTCTCTCTCTCTGCCCCTCCCTGCTCACTGGCACATGTAAGCAAAATGAATAAATAAACATTTTTTAAAAAACAATAATTCAGGAATTATAAAAGGAAGATAATTTCCTTGACTTTCAAACCAAGGAAGAAATGAAGGATGCAAATAGGGCAGTTTATTTTATAAGACTCTAAATTTAGCAAGGTTAGAATTCATTAGGACTTTAAGTGCTTTACTTTTCTATTAGGTACTAAAAACAAAATTATCTTGCCCATATGGAATGTATTCTTTTTTTTTTAATTTTTTAAATGTTTATTTATTTTTGAGAGAGAGAGACAGAGAACAAGTGGGGAAGGGGCAGAGAGACAGGGAGACACAGAATCCAAAGCAGGCTCCAGGCTCTGAGCTGTCAGCACGGAGCCTGACATCGGGCTCGAACTCATGAACTGTGAGATCATGACCTGAGCTGAAGTCGGATGCCCAACCGACTGAGCCACTCAGATGCCCCGAAATTTGATTTTTAAAACAATTTTATTTCCATGAATATCTTAAAGCTAGGAACAGTGAATGCTCATTTAAGAAAATATTGCCCAAATCATTAAGAGAACTATTACCTTCTTAGATTAGACTTTTGTATGGTTAAATACTTTCTGACCAACACAGGGAAATTTTTTTCACTTTTTTATAAAATAAAAAAAATGCCCTTTTTTGGTTCATTGATATTGCTTCATGTGGAATCATGAAAGTATTGCTTTCTGGACTGAAATCATGTTAAGAACTCCACCAATGCGTCTTGATAAATGCTCTCCTTCCTTACGGGATTGACCATGAAGCCAGAAGAAGGGACCAGAGCTCATTGTCCAAACACAAAGGTGTGTTTTCAAGTATTACCGAATTTTAACGGAAATCTAAGAGATGTACTTTTAAAAGAAACAACTAAATGTATTCCACATAGTGACAATATTTGACTGAGAATGGAAATCCTACGATATGAGTGAAAAAGGGGTGAGGGAAACATATCAATGGCTGATGTCTCCACGAAATAGTGGAGGGAGTCCCTGAGAACAAAAGGGATGAGAGTAACATTGGGATGACAGGGAAAGATGGAGAACCAAAATGATCTGGATGTGCTGGACATCATGAGGTCGATTTGCTACTGAAAACACATATGTAATACAAGAAGCAAAAAAGGGAGTGAGAGAATGCCGAACTCATTACCGTGATGAGAAATTACTTCCTCTTCTACCAATGAGAAAAGTGACCAGCACAAGCAGAGGAAACATTAAATTCTCCATTTCTATTTTATCATATAATACTCTCCATTATATGATACTCTTCATTTCTATTTTATCATAAACCAAAACTCTGAATTGGAAATGATTGCATGATTAATCTCAAATCATCGAAGATAAATTTCCATGTAATTTCTATCGACTAAGTGCTTAGTAGATGATACTACAGCTTAACGTATATAAGTCTGGGACAAACAGTAGGGCCTGGATAAAAATCACATAACAAATTTTCACGTATCTATATCTCAAACAAAAAAAAATATTTCCTTACCAACTATGGTTGGAACAAAAGTATTGAGTTTATTAGTGGCCAACTAAAAAACTAAATTTGGCATCCATTTCAAAGACCTCAGCTTAAATTAATATTAAACTATGATATCGGCAGGTTAGTCATCTTTTGTTTGTTTCAAGTTTTTATTTAAATTCTGGTTAGGTAACATATAGTGTAGAGGAGTAGGATTTAGTGATTCATCACTTACATATAACAACTGGTGCTCATCAAAACAAGTGCCCTCCTTAATACCCATCCCCCTGCCCACCTCCCTCCACCAACACTCAGTTTGTTGTCTGTAGCTAAGAGTCTGTTTTATGGTTTGCTTCTCTCTTTTCACCCCCACGGTCACACATTTTGTTTCTTAAATTCCACATGTGAATGAAACCATATGGTATTTGTCTTTCTCCGACTTATTTCACTTAGCAGAGTGCACTCTAGCTCCATCCATATCATTGCAAATGGGAAGATTTCACTCTTTTTTATGGCTGAGTAATATTCCATTGTGTGTGTGTGTGTGTGTGTGTGTGTGTGTGTGTGTGTATACCTATGGTGGTATGTGTGTATATATATATATATATATATATATATATATATACCACATCTTCTTTATCCATTCATCAGTTGATGGACGTTTGGGCTCTGTCCATAATTTGGCTATTGCTGATAATGCTTCTATAGACATTGGGGTGCATGTGCCCCTTCTTATCAAACTCAACACCCAAAATACAAATAATCCAGTTAAGACATGTGCAGAAGGCACGAATAGACATTTTTCCAAAGAAGACAGCCAGATGGCTAACAGATACATGAAAAGATGCTCAATGTCAAAAATCATCAGGGAAATACAAGTCAAAACTACAATGAGATATCACCTCATACCTGTCAAGATGGCTAAAATTAATGACACAAGAACCAACAGAGGTTGGTGAGGATGTGGAAAAAGGGGAACCTCCCTTTTATACTGTTAGTGGCAATGCAAACGAGTGCAGCCACTCCGGACAACAGAAGAGTCTCCTCAAAGAGTTAAAAATAGAACTACCTTACCATCCAGCAACCTCTTTGACATTGGCCATACCAACTCCTTAGTAAGTACATTTCCGGAGACAAGGGAAACAAAAACAAAAATGAGCTGCTGGAACTTCGTCAAGATAAAAAGCTGCACAGCAAACAAAACTAAAAGGCAACCTTCGGGATGGGCAAAGGTATTTACAAATGACATATCTGATAAAGGGTTAGTAGCCAAAATCTGTAAAGAAAACTTATCAGTAGGTTAATCCTGATAAGCACCACTGGCCTACAAAAGTACTGCCTGACAAAACTTGGCTTTCCAATGAAAATTAATCTGTGAATAACTGTGTAAGCTCTAACAGTCTAGATGGAATCTCTCTGAGCTCCCTCACAGTGACTGTAAGCTAAGAACCAACGCTCATGACCCACAACCTTCTAGAGCTGTAGTTCTCCAAGTACGATGCACAGACCAGCAGGTTCAGAAACATTTGGGAACAAATTATAAATGAGAATCTTTGTGGGATGAAGGTCCAGCAAGATGTGTTTCAAAAAGTCCTCCAGTTGATTCTGAAGCAAATGGTTTAAGGATGTATTTTGGACTAGAGCAGATTTCTGACCAAATGGACTTAACATTCCCCTCAGCTTGACTAAACTTCAGACAGTTATCTTTCTAACTATAGACCGCCAACCTCCATTTTTAAAGAGCATTTGCTTAGAAAACTTTCAACTGAAAATTCTCTCTCAATCTCTTTGAATCATAGATCTTCTCCTAGTTTCCTGACTGTTTTACAACCAGGAGTCTTTCTCAAGGACCTGGGAGCCATCCATTTGAAATGTAGTGTTTAAGAAAGAGAGGGCCCCTATCTTTAATCTCCATGGGAGGGCAGGGATCTAAGTTCATAAGCACCAATTAGCAAACACAAGTCCAACCACACCGACCAAATGCGTCTCTAACACCTTGAGTGCTTAAAAATTGTTCTGTTTCTGTACCAGAGGGGAATTCAATCTCTCTCACCTCTTGAAATAATCTGGAATAACGTCTTCCTTTGTTGTTAATTCTGTCCAGTGTAATTTTTTTCTGACGCTTCTCACCCTTCCGGTTCCTGCAATCTTTAGTGACTCACTTACAGCAGCATCTGCTGTCATGATTATCCTCTGACGACCACACCTCACCTGTTCAAGCCTAAGCACAGCTTCAGATCCAGACAGATTTAGATGTCGTCTTGGGGTATGTGATATTACTCAAAACAAAGTCTACCGGTCACACAAAGTGTTACTGCCACTAAGATGCAGTTAGTGTCTGCCCAACTCCTGTAAATACCAAATATAATTCTTTAGTCACAAGAAACTGGGATGTACAAGAGGCAACATGCCATAGTACTTAGAAGCCAAGTGCTTTGGAATCAGAGAACGGAGCTCTGCTATTTATTAATGGTGTGATCTTGTTCAGTTTACTGCCTTAATTTAGTGCTCTGTGAAGTGGTAATCATATTAATAATAGCAATCAAAATGTTGAGTGCCTTTTATACGACCACATGCATAACCTTATTTTATCCTCAAAAATACCGTTATGAGTCACCATAATAATTCTAATTGGATAAATGAGTAACGGGTAACGGACTTACCCAAAGCTACTCAGCTAGAAAATACCAGAGACAAGATACAGACTTGAACCTCTGTGATTACAAATTTGGTATACTGGAGCTGCAACAATGAGATAATATATCTAAAGTGTTTAGAAAATTGTTATTACACAAAATCTTAGAGAATTGTGACATGTAAAGATAGGAGTGCCAAAACAAAATATTACCGAAGTTTAAGAGTAAGAGTTCAGTTTGGATTGTCACTGCAGAGTCCCAGGCACAGAGGAACATTAATACTAAATCTGAAAGGTTGGATATGTTGGCTTTTAAAAAACCAAGTAGCAAAAAGAGGTCTTCCCCCCCTTACTAAATGTGTGCAAAAATGTAATGAAAGAAAACTTCAGGAGCACTTGGGGCAGCGAGCGTGTTTATTACGTTGTGAAATACTCATCATGAACTCTTGCAATTATTGCTTTACACAACAGGAGCTAAGACTTGGCAAATATTTGTAGTCCTCTGCAAGTCAACATCGAATGCCTTAAATTAATGTTAGTTGCATAAATAAATGAAGATTGCAGAGGCTACCAATAGGGAACCTTCTTTGGAGAACACAATTTGGAGTCCATGGAGCCATGAAATCAATGTCTGCGATAAACGTATAAAACAGCGCTGACCAAGGGGATTAACAAGAAGAAGTCGGTACCGAAAGTCATAAGGCAATGAAAATAATCCTTGGTTGGTTGGAGAGAGGAGTAAGGGGAAAGAAGCCAAGGAGGAATTCCCATTATCAAATAAAGACAAGAATGGGATTTCTGGAGCTTTCAATAATGCCCAGTGTGTTACTACAATTCAGTGTAGGCAAGAAGGAATACAATTTACTATATAATTTTCTTTCATTACAGATGGCAAGGAGAATATGCACACATGTGCACCCACACACACAAACTATGAGAGAGAGAGAGAGAGAGAGAGAGAGAGACAGAGAGAAAAGGGTACTAAACCAATACACCATACTCACTGAAAGATCTGACTACAAAAGAGCCAAAAACCCAGAAATGCAGGTGGCTGAAATTCCTGTCAGGTGACATGACCTTTTGATCCCTTTTATGCTGCTAGAATCATACCATTTTGCTCTTTGGACCTGTAAGGGCATCAAGAATTCACTTCTGTCTTCTCCTTTCCTGGAAAGAGGTGATATCCTTTCCTGGAAAGAGATGATAGCAAATAACATAATGTAAGCACTGTCTGGTGCTCTAAAGTGATGCTGGGTTGTTTTGTTTTTTGTTTTTGAAGTTCATTCATTTTTTAGAGAGAGAGAGAGAGAGATTGAGAGAGAGAGCGAGTGAGAGAGGGGCAGACAGAGAGGGAGACACAGAATCCGAAGCAGGCTCCAGGCTCCAAGCTGTCAGCACAGAGCCCGACGCAGGGCTCGAACTCACAAAACGTGACATCATGACCTGAGCTGAAGTCGGAAGCTCAACCGACTGAGCCACCCAGGCGCCCCTGGGACAGGTATTCTTACCAGCAGTGAGAGTCAGGCTATACTTCAGGGAATCTCCTGAACAAAGGCCAAACACAGAAATCAAAAATTTTTGCACTAACTCACCTTGACTCAGAAGTTTAATATGCTATTAAGACCTATTGGGGAGTTAAGTACTTGTTTATTTCAGTTATTTCCCTCCTTATCTTCACATTAAGTATCTTAGAAAAAGTATTAGCGTTATGTTTATGATAATTGTATCTGAGAGAATATGGAAGAATGGTAAAAAGAACACCCTTCTTAGAGTAGCCTGAATGCTGGTCTGTGATATTAATAATTTCCTTTCTGTATCACAGTCTTAGTTTATGCACCTGTAAGATGAACCACTTGTCCTCGAAAAGAACTTTTATGATTTTGCCTATAGCCAAGCATAAAGACCATTAATGGTGACTGTTATTTAGGTATATTAAACAGTCAGAATCACTAGTTTTTATTAGTAGAAAGTCAAGCTTAAAAAGCTCAGCATTTTTCCTTTTGAGAGTAGACTCACTTTTTATACAAAGAATAGCAGCCAATGACTTTCAGTCAAGAGTGTGTCTGTCAAAGAAGGAGTAGAGAATGTGACTCACTAGGCTAACTCTATTACAAATGCATGAAATAACCCCACTGAATGGGTGAGGGAACAGGTGTTGAATTAAGTAACTCTGGAAATGAGTGGAGACTATGAAACTAACAACAAAAAATAACTATGCATGTGCACTAAATCCAATTGATGAAGATGTTTCCCACAAGAGTACAGGTTAATTCTTTTTTTTTTTTTTAATTTTTTTTAACGTTTATTTATTTTTGAGACAGAGAGAGACAGAGCATGAACGGGGGAGGGGCAGAGAGAGGGAGGCACAGAATCTGAAACAGGCTCCAGGCTCTGAGCCGTCGGCACAGAGCCTGACGCGGGGCTCGAACTCACGGACTGCTGAGCCGAAGTCGGCCGCCCAACCGACTGAGCCACCCAGGCGCCCCTAATTCTGAAACCATTATACATGCATACTGGAAATGAACAACGAAGTCCTAGATGGTGGATGGGGGGAACCAGGTTTCTAATTATTGGAGGCTACAGATAAATGAGGACAGGAAGCTAAAACGATCCATCTGATCATGGATGAGATCTGGAGACATCAGTAGGAACTCAATTTTAGCTCAACACAGACATAAATGGTTACACGTGGAATTATTTATAGACAGGCATATATATGTGGGTTAGTATAGACATAGATATTTTCTTGCTCTGTTAGCAACTTATTATACACATTTTTCTCCACTGCATGTAAAACATTCTCCAGGACAGACCATCTACAGAGTCATAAAACAGATCATCATAAGTCTAAAAGAATTAAAATCATACAAAGTATGTTCTAAGACTACTGTGGAATGAAATTGGAAATCACTAACAAAAGAAATTTGGCAATTTCTATTATGACTCCCCAATTCCACTCATTTTTTTTAAGCTTATTTATTTTCAGAGAGAGAGCAGGAGAGGCAGAGAGAGGGAGAGGGATAATCCCAAGTAGGCTCTTTGCATGGGGCTTGATCTAGTGAACCGTGAGATCATGACCTGAGCTGAAACCAAGAGTCTGACACTTAGCTGACTGAGCCACCAGGCACCCCAGCAATTCCACTCCTAAGGATGTACCCAAGAAAAATGAAAACATATGTATCCACACAAACACTTGTCATGAATGTTGACAGTAGCATTACTCATAGTTGCCAAAAATGTGGAAACCATCCAAATGCCCAACACTTGATAAATGGATAATTAAAATATTGGATATGTATAAATGGAATATCATTCAGCAATACAAAGGAACAGAATACAGATATATGCTACAACACTGATGAACCTTGAGAACATTATGGTAAGTGAAAAAACATATCACATGAAAGAATGTTTAATAGAACACACCTTCTGCTAAAGGGTTACAATACCCAAATAGTTGGAAAGTCTGGCCTGTTTCATTGTTTTATGTTTAGTTTGCTTAATCTAACAGAATTTTCAAGTTCTCAATTTTCAATAACTAATTAACTCCATCACTTCAATTCTTTTTTTTTTTTAATTTTTTTTTCAACGTTTATTTATTTTTGGGACAGAGAGAGACAGAGCATGAATGGGGGAGGGGCAGAGAGAGAGGGAGACACAGAATCGGAAACAGGCTCCAGGCTCTGAGCCATCAGCCCAGAGCCCGACGCGGGGCTCGAACTCACGGACCGCAAGATCGTGACCTGGCTGAAGTCGGACGCTTAACCGACTGCGCCACCCAGGCGCCCCCATCACTTCGATTCTTATGCAGACTTGTCCAAAGTGGCTAAAATAGTAACAAAGCCACAAAGTTAATGTGTTTCTCAAACACAAAGCATCTTTGGCACTCGAGGACACACACATCACTATGAGGGCTCACAGGCATGGATAAAATTTCTCATCATAGAAGTAGGTTTCTGCTCTTACACATTTGTAGACATCATCCCAATTGCTGAGAAATCAAAATGGATGTTGGAAAAACAATTGGGAGAGTAAACATGGGAACTCCATTTCCAAGTCAATATTTTGCTTTTAGGTCATGTTCACTTAATGTGTTTGCAGATTAAGTTCATGTATTTCCTACAGGTCAGACGATTGTAACCATTACTGCAAGAAAAAGAGATTTCATAGGGTTATCAGCAGCACAGATGTTATTGGTGCTGACAAAGCAGTATTTTCTTGGCTCAGTTAAAAAAACACATAAACAAAACCAAGGAAACCAAAGAGACGGGGGAAAAGACTTCAGGCAGAGAAAAAAAATGTTTTTCTTTGGTGCCAGATCAATATCTAGTGTCTGAAAAAAAAACCACATTAAAAATATTTTTAACCATGGGGCACCTGGGTGGCTCAGTTGGTTAAGCGTCTGACTTCAGCTCAGGTCATGATCTCACGGTTCTTGGGTTCAAGCCCCGCGTCGGGCTCTGTGCTGACAGCTCAGAGCCTGGAGCCTTCTTTGGATTCCGTGTCTCCCTCTCTCTCTACCCCTCGCCTGCTCGTACTCTGCCTCTCTCTCTCTCTCACTCTCTCTCAAAAGTAAATAAAACATTAAAAAATTTTAAAAATATTTTTAACCATCAAATAAAACATTTGTTTTGGAATCAAAATAGATGAGCTTGGATGAACCCACTAGATTATTTCTATGACATGTATGACACTAAACTAATGTTAGAGAGTTTAAATTTATCCTTGTTTCTTCAGATGGTAAGGCAATACATTATTTGTCAAATGAGGTGTATGTTTTGTTTATTGTTTTATTTTTTAAAAAATAATTGAGACCCACTTATGGCACATACATGTTAAAACATACCAATATAAAAATTCCAATATAATATTTCAATTACTATAACTTTATCTCATTCCTATCCACATTTCATAAAATAATTCTTTTAGATCAAGATGTTGGCCCTCTCCACGTACTGCTTCTGCTGTTTCTTCTGTGTCCTCGGTGGAAGATGCAGAACTTTACTGAACTAATACTCGGGATTTTATCTGTATCTGTGTCATAAAATGATAGTTATGTGTTTGCATGTCTGCTATTTTTACTAGACTAGGTCCTATTATCAATTCAGAAAAGGTAGCTTTTTCTTGAACATGAAGGCTGATAGTAGCATTACTCATCGTTGCCAAAAATGTGGAAACAACCCAAATGCCCATCGCTTGATAAATGGATAATTAAAATGTGGATAATCCCCAGCATGCTGGGCAATGCCCAGCATGTAAAACTTTCTCTGCTGAAGTGCACTTTGTAAAACACAATGGGCACACCAAGATGCAAGAGACATAGCCCTGGCTCCTAGTACGTTTGCAAATTCCTTGCACACTTCTCTGGAATAGAAATTTAAATCATGTTGGGAACTGCTAAACTACAGAAAAGTAAGAAGTGATCAGCTTTTTCTAAAGAAGGAAACCAAAACAGTGTATACTAAAGTGAGTGTTGATGAAAATTAATCTGCGGTCTAAAGAGTTTAGAAATGCAGAACCATATATCTGTTTGTGAACCTTATGATTTGCATTAGCATGCTTGGAGATGCTGGGAAGCATTACGGTAATGAAACATCCCCTCGGTTGGAAGCCTTCCCAAACTTACTTGATCATAGATTGAGAGACTAGAAGGGGAGAGAGAGAGAATCTATTATTATTCTATGAAGCGAGTCTTACACAAAAGAGTTTCATTCCCACCCCCCAAATGCCAACACAGGGTAAAGTTATTTAATCAGGGTGAAGGTGAAATGAATGACATTAATACATTCCTCACTTTCAAGTTATTTCTCCATAGATTTCTCTTTGTTTCTTTTTTAGACATGTGTTTATTTTTTCAAACTCATTCTATTTTTGTTTCATCTGAGCTGTAGCAGAAACAAAGAATATTAAAAATACCTTTTATGTATTTTAGCTCATGCCTGGATCCCTCATTTATTCAATATGTCACTGCCTTTGTGGTAATGACACCCTGAGATGGTTCAAGAAAAAAGGGAAATAAGACAAATGATTGACCAAAGCAATAAGAAAAAAGGAGGTTATCTAGTGCTATCAGAAAGCATAAGATGACAGGCTGCTGAATTTATTACCAAGTTCACCTTAGAAAATCAGAAAAAAAAATGTTTATCATTCTTTTTATATGCATTAAAAAGGTTATCTGACCACAAACATATGGGAAATTTCTCTTTAGTTACACATATTTACACAATGTTGCCATTCTAGCCTCTGTGGTCTAAAAGAAATCTAGGAAGAAATGAGAGACACAATAAATTGTACACACCTAAGCATGCTGGATGAAATAATTCCAATGTAAAAATATGTCTTATCTCATGCATTTAAAATATTAAAATAAGGTAAGCACTTCAAAAAAAAAAAATAGAAGACTGACATCATCCTAACCATAACAAGAGCATCCCACATACAAACAGCTGATCTGAGGGTATTAACGATTCACCATCAGTCATTTTAGCAATTTTCCACCATGTCAGCTTATTAACTGAGCAGAACTTCTAATTAGTTGGAGATTATGGACAGAAGACAAAGCTGTGTGTTGGGTTGAATGGCCCTGCCTACAAAGCCCAAAGGCAACCATTGATGATCTGCCTCTTCCAAGAAAATGAGAACTCTGGCCCTGAGTGGTTCACAGAGAGGGGGGAAACCTAGTGCATAATTACACGGTGTTGGGGGGGGGGGGGAGGGATGTCTCCCTGCCAGCAAGAACAATGACCTGATTTTGAAATAGAAATGGACTCCAAAAAACACTAACTTAGTTCTTTGAGATGAGAGATGTGTGATAATTAAATAAAACTTGCTGATCAAAAGATGTCAATCATGATTTTGTTCACAATATAAATTAATAAACTGAGATCTGTTTATTATCAACAAAGGCATCTACATGAGTTACATGGACTCTGTGTTTTCTTTTATTTATTTATTTTGAGAGAGAGAGAGCACGCACACGCACATGCACACACATTAGCGGGGGAGGGGCAGAAAGAGAGGGAGAGAGAATCCCAAGCAGGTGCCCCATTACTCTGTGTTTTCATTTTAAATTTTCTGCATATATTACATGCTTTATTCGTTACATTTCAGGATTCACTCAACTAATTTGGATAGCAAACAAGTTTACAACACAGTAACTTGCTAAAAATTCAGAACCATCACTTTCTTCCATGTTGCAAATTTGGCACATAGAGATGTGAAAATAGATACAGCACATAAGGCAATTATTATTATTAATTTTTCAAATTAATTAATTAATTATTAATTGAATTTCTTTAGCAAAGGAAGAAGCTGCTTTAAAATATTCCCTTTTGTGGCACCTGGGTGGCTCAGTGGGTTAACTCTTCCCCTCTTGCTCAAAATAAATAAACATTTAAATTAAAGAAAATATTCCCTCTTTTCTTTCTTCCCTCCCTCACTGTTTCCTTACTTGCCCTTTTCACTCTTTTGTATTCTTATCATATATCTGAATCAGTATTTTGATCTCAAAGTGATCAACAAAAAATATGCATAGACAAATCAATGCCAAAATAATGCATACATACGTACTTCAAGTATTTACATAGAGGAAGTAATCAGATAATTGCAAAAAGATTTCAACAAGAAAAATCTAAATTAAAAAGGATCTCTGTCTCAAAAATAAATAAAAACATTAAAAATTTTCAAAAAAAATGGGAGGTGTCTGTGTGGGTCAGTCGGTTAAGTGTCCAATTTCGGCTCAGGTCATGATCTCGCGGTTTGTGGGTTCAAGCCCCATTTCGGACTCTGTGGTGACAGCTCAGAGCCTGGAGCCTGCCTTGGATCCTGTGTCTTCCTATCTCTCTGCCCCGCCCCGGCTCATGCTCTGACTCTCTCTGTTTCAAAAATAAATAAAAACATTAAAAAAAATTTTAAATTAAAATCATCCTTTTTGCATATACTGACTCTGGAATGACTTTTACATAAAGCTTTAAATGTATATTCAGTAAGCTATACGCACTGACAGAGTTCAAATAAAATTAATCAGAGATAATATGTATTTTAAATCTTAAAATGGATTTAACATTTATGAAATTTAAATCTGTCAATTATTAATGTGCAATGAGAAGTAGATTTTATTAAAGAGAGTTTAGTTTTTAGGAAACAACACATGATTAACATTTTACTTACACATTGAATTTTCACTGGTTTAGTTTTTTTTTTTTTGATAAAACGATAATATTGTAGCTTTATAATACCAAGAAATATGTGGACCCTTTGGCAAGTAAGAACTGGTTTTTTAATTAATGTATTCATTTTTGAGAGAGAGAGTGCATGCTTGTGAGCAGGGGAGGAGCAGAAAGGGAGGAGAGAGAGAGAATCCCAAGCAGGCTCCATGCTGTTAGCACAGAGCCTCACCCGGGGACTGAACCCATAAACCATGAGATGAGGACCTGAGCCAAAATAAAGAGTTGGGTGTTCAACCGACTGAGCCACCCAGGCATCCCCTAGTAAGAACTGTTTATTCATTTCATTTATTCATTACTAAGCAATTTGCCCAACTAAAATCTCATTATAATGAACTCTACACTAACTTTACATTGCTTTCCTGCCCCCAGAACTTTACCATAATGCACAAATTGACAAAAATCTGTCATATTATGGTAAGATTTTCAAATTGTAGAAAAGTCTCTATGTATTTCATCAAAGAGTAATATGTAGTTTGGAACTCAAAAGGAAGTACTTTCTTCACCAACGATGGTATGGTTAGAAAAGAAAGGGTTTTTCTCTTTCTTTAGAGACTACTGATTGCTGGAAATCCCCATTTTCTGGGGTGTCGGGAACTTCCCGTTGGCACAGTATCGCAAGATGTACCAGGGAAGACTGTACCTGGAGTGTCTGTATGTACATGTGTAGTTGTGTGTCTATGTGTATACAAGTATATGTGTCTGACAAAGGTAGCTATTAGCAGTCGTGCTAGAAACTGATAATAACTTTAAACTTTTGACAAAAGGACGGAAATATAGTTGCTGCCTAAAACAAGGCAACATTCATTAAATCTTAAGAACTTGTTCTTTCTTTTAGAGACACAAAGATATTTTTTGCCATCATGTTTTCAACACAGACAAATGAAAAAAATGAGTAAATCTCTTGTTGAAATACAAACTTTTAAAACTACAACGTGCATTAAATTTTGTGAAGAACTTTTATTGCTGTATTTTAATTATAGTTCTAAAAATGAAAAGATAGATCTCAAAATTCAAGTCACTAATGCCACATACTTTACTTCACATATGTAACAAAATCGGGCATTTGTGATGTAGGGTGAAAACAAGGTTAAAAATACACCTAGCTTTACCTTCAGGGATATATATTTACACTAGAAAATAATAAGAGATATAACACATGTAAAATACAAAACAACAAAAAGTTGGAAAGTTGGAGGAGAGTTGGGAGACACATACCAGTTCTTTAAAAAAAAAAATAGCCATTTTTAAGGGATAATAATCATAGCAACTATCGATTTAGACCAAATTCTCAACTTCTTAAATGGGTGCGGAGTCCCAGAGAAATTGGGCGGCTTATCAAAGACGGTATCCATTGTGAATACAATAAGGACTCAGTTTAATGTTCATTACACTACAGTTTTCTTTTCCCCCAAATATCAAAACAAACTCTTCTTTGATGGCTCAAGGAGCAAAGCCCTTGGGGAGACTAGCCCAAGGCTAGGACTAAATACACTAGAAATAACTACTATGCTAAGAAAGGGAATAACTTGGTAGGCAAGGCTTGACAGTCATGTCCTATCTTCATATGCAGAGTGAGGTTCCCTGAGCATTGAGCAAAAAAGCAGACCTATCTGAAAATACGGAATGCGATTTCTATACAACAGAATGCTTTTTACGCCAAAAGACTGTGAGTGTGTGTTGTGGGAATGGGGATGGGGGCAAGTAAAACAGTTCGTATCTACAAAAAGCAGCTTTACCGTCATTGTCAGGATCAACTCAAACATGTGACAAGTAAAACCCAACTGATATTACCAAACAAATCCCTCTTCTACTATATACCCATGCCATGCCAACGCAGCCTATTTCTTACTTTCCTTGTGTTACTATAGCTCCAGGAATTGTAGTCTACTGGACTAAAGTCCATTGGAATGCAAGTTAACGGACCAGATTCTTGTAGAGCTTTATAATTAATTTTTTTTAACGTTTATTTATTTTTGAGACAGAGAGAGACAGAGCATGAACGGGTAAGGGTCAGAGAGAGGGAGACACAGAATCCGAAACAGGCTCCAGGCTCTGAGCTGTCAGCACAGAGCCCGACGCAGAACTCGAACTCACGGACCGCGAGATCATGGCCTGAGCCGAAGTCGGCCGCTTAACCAACCGAGCCACCCAGGCGCCCCATAGAGCTTTATAATTAAAGAGCTATAGTTTCAATGGTGATATTAAGGTACTTGCTCGTATGTTACAATTAACACAAATTGTTTAATATTTTGCAAGGCATATTGCTAACTGTAATGCTAAATTTGAGGAGATCAGTCTGTGGTAACCATTAATAGGATCAACAGATGAAAAACCTTTAGTATGTCTGTAATATTACCATGCACCTTATCCATCGATCACTATTTCCTGTGCTATTAAATAATAATAATGCATTAGAAAAATGACAATATGTCTATGTGTATGACTCTACCTCTCTTAATGAATATCTGCATCAGACTGAAAATCGAAGTTTTTGTGGGTTTTGAACATCTCTTACTATTTTCTCCTTGAGTATTATTACCTGAGGCCTTCGAGTGCTTGTTCCTAATTCTGAGGCAAGTAGCTATTAGGTCTCACCCCCCAAATGAAAGTAAGATTGAGAGAGAATTGAAAAGAAAGTCGTACAGTCACAGCATTACAGATCTGTAACTTGTTCTTGATTTGGTAGAATGCATTCCAAGAAGAAAAAAAAAAAAAGAAATATCATAATGTGTGAGAGCAACTTGCCAAGATATGAAAGAAAATGATATGGGAGAAAGGTGGCCCAAGACTATAAAGAGTTATACAGACTATAAACAGATGACGCTGTAATGACAGGATATGGAAGATATGAGTGAAGTAATTTTTTTTTTTTTAATTTTTTTTTTCAACGTTTATTTATTTTTGGGACAGAGAGAGACAGAGCATGAACGGGGGAGGGGCAGAGAGAGAGGGAGACACAGAATCGGAAACAGGCTCCAGGCTCCGAGCCATCAGCCCAGAGCCCGACGCGGGGCTCGAACTCACGGACCGCGAGATCGTGACCTGGCTGAAGTCGGACGCTTAACCGACTGCGCCACCCAGGCGCCCCGAGTGAAGTAATTTTTAATGTAAAGAAAGGAGCAAGGATGGAGTCATCTGTTTGTTCAAATCATCACATTTCTTTGATAGCAAGTTTAATTTTACTTTTTACCTTTTTCTTTGTAAATAAGGCAGTGTTGCCAGAATTACTTGTATTCTTCCTCAGCTCACTTCCTTAACTTCACCTATGATTTGGTGACATTTATAATTTTGTCAAAATGCAAAATAATTTGAATTATCCCCAGGACAGGGGGGAAGAAGGAGAGAAGAGGAAGACAAAAAAAAAGGAGAGAGAAAGAGAAGAAAAAAAGCAAAACTAAACAAATTAAAACTAAAATAATCTTGGGGGTCCTGGGTGGCTCAGTTGTTAAGCGATCAACTCTTGATTTCAGCTCAGGTTATGATCTCATGATTCGTGAGTTTGAGCCCCACATCTCAAATTCTCTCTTTCTCTCTCTTTCCTCCCCCCTCCCCGCCCCTCCACCCCCCCTCAAAATAAATAAGTAAACATTTAAAAAACTGAAGTAATCTTTTTTTTTTTTTTTTAATTTTTTAACGTTTACTTATTTTTGAGACAGAGAGAGACAGAGTGTGAACGGGGGAGGGTCAGAGAGAGAGGGAGACACAGAATCTTAAACAGGCTCCAGGCTCTGAGCTGTCAGCACAGAGCCCGACGCGGGGCTCAAACTCACGGACTGTGAGATCCTGACCTGAGCTGAAGTCGGATGCTTAACTAACTGAGTCACTCAGGCGCCCCTGAAGTAATCTTTTAAATTACTAAAATAATGTAACTTCTTGAGTCAGAATTAGCTGTTAAGTACATTTTTTCCAAATGGCTGACCAAACGAAGTAAATGAATCTGGCTTCCCTTCTCTTCTTTGCCAACTTAGAATCACGACACTTTTCATATGGTGCAATAAAGACAATTTCAAACATGCTCATGCCTTGTATTGTGGCCAATGTATACATATACAGATCACTTTGGGTAGAATACAAATAGTGACATTCACTTTGGTAATTTCCATTCAGAAAACCAGAGACAAATGTAAAAATAATTGGTTCAGGTTTTGTATTTAAATGTAATAGGCTAAACAGGAAAACTCCAGCTCTTTTCATTCATTAAAAAAAAAAATGCAAAAAACAAAATTTGATATGAATGTTTTAAAAGCAATTAGCGAAGAAGTTAATATAAAAACAGTAGTCCATATTCACAAAATTGATGGTACTATCAGGGAGAGGTAAGGTATTCTGCCAAGTGATTGAAGAGGTTTTCATTATTTAATGGTTGATATTACCTAAAAGCAAAAGTGTACAATTCCAACAGCACCAAAAAGAAATACACAAGTAATAAAGAAATAAACAGACAATACCCAGCGGCTCCAATTCAGTGTAATAAATTTACATTTTATTGCTTTCTGTGCTTAATAAGAAGTCTGGGATTCATTTGTTTCAAAGAATTTTCAAATTTTAGCCAAAATGATTCTAAAATAATAATAAGCTCATGAAACACAAATTAAAGTCTTAATCTCCTAGGAGAGTAATCGTAGGGTAAGATTTATACTGAGCCACCATTTTTCATCAGACTTGTGTGCCGCAACACTGATTTAATAAAACTACCATCCAGACAGAGCAGTTCGATCAACTTGAACACTGCGAGCAAAAACCTGCTGTGCTACTATTTCTGTTTTGAAGGTTGGAAATAATGCCAACATTTCACGTCCGTTTGGTGTTGCATAAATACACCGCGCCCTGAGCATCTCAACAATGGCATAATTGCAATTTGGATGTGTTCACCCATGAACGGAATTCTGTAGGGACTGTTTTATTCAAATATGAGCAGTCATATTTTATTTAAATATGAGTTTACATATTAAGTGAAAGATTTGTTTGGGAATGTGTGATTGGGGAAAAGGAGAATTAGAATACTCTTTAATCAAGCATTTCTATGTGAAAATATGAACACGTTTTGTTTCAGTCTCCATTATGTAATTTTATAGTCAAAGTCTTCAACTTTTTAGTGTAATAAAATTGAGATATGGGTGGGAAAATGGGGAAAAGATTTAAATATTCCTCATGTGGAATCTCAAAAGCCCAAGATTATAAGATTTATAAATAACAGTAAAATGTGTCTTAATTACTTCTGTATCTTGACAGCATATGGTAGATATAGCATCAAAAAATGTTTCATATACTAAATATACATTTGAAAAGATAAGTCACTCTTATTTAACAAAGGAAAAATGCATTTCTTAATAGGCCATTAAAGAATATGCACTTTCAAGTATATAAATACATTTTTATATGTGACTATTATTCATTCTATCCTCTTTCCATTGAACATACTCAATGGAAGCAAAATGTTTACCAGTGTGTCTAATAAGTCCCTTGCTCGGGGTATAGAAATATAACAGTAGACACTAAAATAATCACTAACCAGAAGCCAAGATCAGATAGATAGCAGGCACAAATTTCAATATGACACTACTGATATACTTTCTTTACATTAATTTCATGAAAATTTCTGTTTGTGAGGAAAGAGTTGGTGTTCTGTGATGTCATCCCCTTGCTCATGGCTTGGTAGAGAAAATAGGGTAATTTGGACAGTTTCAATTAAAACTTAGAGACTTAAGGGGTGCCTGGGTGGCTCAGTTGGTTAAGCAACTGACTTCGGCTCAGGTCATGATCTCACGGATCGTGGGTTTGAGCCCCGCGTCGGGCTCTGTGCTGACAGCTCGAGTCTGGAGCCTGCTTCAGATTCAGTGTCTTCCTCTCGCTGCCCCTCCCCCACTTGTGCATGTGTGCTCTCTCTCTCTCTCAAAAATAGATAAAATGTAAGAAAAAATTTTTAAAAAAACTTAGAGACTTAATAATCTTTTTGACCTCTTGTATTTCTAAAAGACTTTGGGGGGAATGGCTACACATTGAGAATTCTCTGTATTACACTTACCCTCATTAGCTCTCAGAGCAGACAGGTGACTATCACCTAGATTGGTAATTAGCTTAATATTTGACATGGAAACCTATTGTATTATAATTTTCCATTGTGAATGCATGTGGAAGATGTGACTAAAGATCTATTATAAACAATTATCTGAGTCACTGAGCACCTTCAGCAGTTCTTTAGTTTTCTAAAGGTCTTTCTCTTGAAACAATGTTTTAGACCTGTGAATACAGCATTTCTTCCATTGTTCCCGAAGAATAATGACTGCATTCACTCTGTTTTTCTGTCTCTGAATAAAAGATACATGGGTTTGAAAAAATGTTATTCAATACAAAATGACATTTGGCAAATGATATTTTAAAATTATTTTTCATAATTGGAATTAAAACGTTATTATATTCTTTGTTAAAGTGATAACACTTTTATTGAGACAGATGGAAACTGAAAGAAAAGGAATTCTTCTTCTTAAAGGTACCATATATATTGAACTGGAAAACAAATACTTGTGCCATTTAAGACACAGCCTAACAATTTTACTCTTTTATATTTTATGACTCTAAGTACTTTGCCTTCTTCAGCCTTACAATGAAGAAAACTTCAAACATACCTATAGTTATCAAAATAGAGAATACGGGGGGGGCGGGTCATGGGAATGGGGGCTTTGTGAGGTTAGGTATTCTTCGTACTTTCTGACTACTCATTTTCTCCCCAGTAGATTGCAAGTAGATTGATGCTTCCATAAAACACCGAAACTTCCCTGGCACAGATCAACAACAGCATCCAAACAGAAAATTCCAATGGCTTGTTTGGGCCTCAGCTCACTGGGTCTCCATCAAGAACCGGGAACCCTTCGGTGATGCACAGCTCTTTGTTTCTTTGCAGAAGATAACTGCCTCTGCTTTCATGTCTGAGGTCCCTATAACCATACTTCCAGATTAAATAAAAGAATATCTCAGATCAAAATCTCTGGCACACATAGTTATTTATTATACAGATTATTTAGCAAACGGACATACACAAAAAAATCATAAAAATTACTTCACAGATTCAAGGGAATTCCAGGAATCCATGAACTATAGCTTGTTCGAAAGGTCCATCTAAGAAAAATTTGACAATATGCTTCGGTCAAGATTTAGTTAAAACTAACTAGCAAGCCAAATCCTTGATATTCACAGCCGGACACAGGGCAATTTTAGAGATCAACTCGTTGGTTCAACCTACAAGCCTGCAAACTGCAGAACCATCTATATTCTTATACTCTATAAAGGATTACGTTTAAGATATTTTAGCCAGTCTAACATCTCTTGAAAACCATTAGGTTCACTAATGAAAACTAATTTATATTATTAATAGCACTTTATAAAGTCTATGTTTTGACTGATAAATGGTCAGGTCAACCACATGTAGCTGCTGTCTTCAGAGTGTGGGGTTCATCTTTTCACACTAAATAATGTGGAATTTGAGGCTGCAATGGGACTACTGTTCCACTACCACAGTTGTAGTTTAAGGTAACCACGGCAGAGTATCACATGTCAGTGCTTTAGTATTTTGTAGTAAATTAAAGGTGCTATAACAGCCTCTCCTTTGCATTTTATACTGTTGACCATTTACCTCCCATTGCAATCCTTGACTATACCCTCTTCTGAGATTCTTTGTACTTCTTTGCTATTTATGTCCGTCTTCCTAAATTACTTCTCCATTCCCAACTTTTTAAATGCTAATGACTGCTTCATTCTGCCTTTGGCCCACAGTTTTTCTCTCCATAACCTTTCCTTGGATTATCTCCTCCTCTTTCATAGTTTTCTTGGGTTGAGTCCTGAGTCTTCATCTGCTGGATATATCCCACTAAATTTCCCAAAGGCATTCGAATTCAACATCTTTGCTAATGCAATAATCTTCTCCCAACAAAACAGATCTGACCAATGACAATGTTATGGATGAGGGAGCATAAGTGGAGCTGAGACCCCGGCAAACCTCCTCTGCGCCCTGTGGTGGGATACTTGGGACATTCCTCAGGCATTCTTGGTTGACCCAAAGCTAAAAGAAGGAGAAAACAATGGGTGAACTAATAGGATCTCAGTCATTCAGGACCTGAGACTCCATCAGTTTACAAATGTCTTAGTAAATTACAACAAAAAGGCAATCTTATTAATAGCCTAACCTCCAGAAACCTACAGAATAGACTCAGTTTCCTGGAGCCCCAACATCACCCTCCCCTCTATAGTGATGTGGGGAACAAAGGCAGGGAAACAGTTGGTAAAATTAAACTTCTTTATCACCTGCAGCCCACCGACAAGGCTGAGTAGAGCATTTCCCCAGGAACTCCCTACTCTCTTATTGTTAATGCTTTGGTAGAGAAAAAACAAAAACAAAAAAAAAAAAAAAAAAAACAATCAAAACACCTTAGCTTGACAATAGTTAGGCTTCCAGTACCTTAGAAATCCTCTTTAGCATATCAAAGTCCTTTGGGGAACCGCCCTCTTCCCTTACTGCCCCATCCCAACTCCAGAGTCTATAACTACTCACTCCTCACAACCCCTAGGCAGCTCTTTCTGCCCCTGGGCCTCTCCCTTTGCTTAATAAAAGCACCTTTTTGCACCAAAGACCTCAAGAATTCTTTCTTGGCCATCAGCTCCAGACCCCTTCACCACTCCAAAACTGCATCGTTAGGACTTCAAAGAATTTAGTCAATAACACAGCTTTTTATACATTACCAATCCAAAGTAAGCACACTTTACCCCTAGAAAAGTCAGTCTGACGACATTATTTAATTTTAGTAAAACAAACTATTTTAATAATAAGCAATTGCTTCTGAAATAATAGCTCTCTCGGTTCTTTCGAAGATATCAGGGTAAAGATATTACTCCAATGTTTTAGACAGTTATTCCAAATCTCCTGTTTCTTGTCCCCTTCCCCCCCACAAAATAAATACAATGGGGATTTGATTATAGTAACAATGAACCCAGAGTTTCATAATTTTTGTATTTATTAAAGCCTGGGTTGCAGTTCTAATATTCTAACATTTATAAAAACGTATAAAAACATCTAAAAACATATAAAACATATAAAAACATATGTGTGTGTGTGTGTGTGTGTAATGTTTATTTATTTACTTTTGAGAGAGAGAGAGAGAGAGAGAGAGAGAGAGAGAGAGAGAATGAGTGGGGGAGGGGCAGAGAGAGAGGGAGACACAGAATCTGAAGGAGGCTCCAGGCTCTGAGCTGTCAGCACAGAGCCCCACGTGAGGCTCAAATACATGAACCACAAGATCATGACCAGAGCTGGTCAGACCATCTGAGCCACCCAGGTGCCCATAAAACATATTTTAAGAATCCAATAGAAGTATAAAGCATCCTGTGTTTCAGTGGGGAATTTTTTAAATTAGTCATAACATCAACTGACATAAATTTCTTTTTCATCTTATGATGATGTGTATGCTTACAAACCTGTCAGAAAAGCTAAAGAGGTACCATGTGTCCCAACTGTAATCAGGCATTTTGCAGCAACTCTTACACATTAATTATGCAAATTCAAGGTGGGGGTTGCTACTAAACTACCCATTATCTGACACACAAGTGCATGGGAACCCAAGATTATGGGGTGAGAGTGAGGAATCCTAGTAAGTACCATTCATGGAGAGGAAACAACATTGATTTGGTCTTGATGCGGGTCCTGGATTAGAAAATGCACACTTGAGATTACACCCTTAGGTGGAAAATAATTTGAGGATATGTTGTTCTTGTTTGAACCGCAATACACATTTTGAAAAATACACTTTTCTCTTCTAAGCCTGACTATCTAGTGAGCAATTGTTACAGATCAGGGCCCTCTACCAGTTAAATCAGTAGACTAACATTAGCATGACATATACATTTTTCAAGATCATTCGATAGTGATAAATTTTTAAATTCTCAAATTCTACTGTGAAATTAGTTCTAAAAAATAGAGTGAGACAAGTCTGAAGTACTGTTCAATTCTGTTATTAGTAAAGATTGCATTTTGGATATTATATAGAAGTACTATTGACCACAATTATTTCAACTTCTTTTTTTCATCTTGGTTGAGTATCTTATTTTTTAAAGCTGTTTTGCTCTCTTGAGGATCTTTTTCTTAAAAAATACAGTGAATACAGCACATTAACACACTTCGACACATACCTTGCAAACCAAAATGTTTTGAACATTTCAAATTTTACAAACGAATTCTGAAGCACATATATGAAAATAATCACATCACAAGTCTTGAAGGAGATGAGTAGATTTATGAACAAGGTGGTTTCTTATTACACAGACTTTAAATATTAAATTATACCTTATTATACTTGTCAAACTATATTTGCCAATATTAATTTACATCCTAGAGTGGTACAACATTTACATATTATTAATAATGGTGAATGCATTTATCTATATAGCTATATCTATTTTAAAATTAATTGATGTTAAATGTTTAGTTAAATTATTGAACTCTCAGCAATTTATTCATCCAATAAATATTAAATTACATTCTATGTATTAGGCACTGTCTTGGACGTTGGGGTAACAAGCAGTAAACAGAGAAGACAGAGTTCTTGCTCTTTTCTAAAGTACATTCTAGAGGCAGTATTCATCAGATACTGATGGCTAGGACACATAAGGCAGGGTGAGTAAGTTGAGCGTCAGTAAAATGGATCTACATCATGGATTTGACAAAACTGATCATTATGAATTGGTTCCTGTGCATATTTTAACAATTAACCTTGGTGCTTTGTCTAGTGCAGCGGTTCTTAAATTTTAGTGTGCATTAAAACCACCTAGAGTTCTTACCGAAAAACAGATTTTAGTGCTCCACTCCCAGAGTTTTTTCATTCAGTAGGTTTGGGTGGGGTTGGAAATTTGCATTTCTAACAAGTTCTCATTGGGATGCTAATGTTGCCATTCTGGCATCATTACTGCTCTTGGCTATTGAAGGAAGTAACTTGTATAACACTATTTTCCATTGGGTATGATACCAGTTAAGTTTAAAATCAACAGCTGTAGGTCACCACACTCTCATGCAAACAATATTGTGATTTTTACAGTTCCAATTGTACATTTTCAATAAGGGAAGTGTATTATTCTTTTTCATGCTGCATTGTTCTCCAAATAAGAAAATTAGAATCAGATGCACACCATTCCTCTCTCCAGTTTTCTATCTGCTGGTGGCATATGTTTATCTCTACAAAAAAGACACATCTGGGAATGAACACTTTCTAACAAATATAGCCATAATCAACCTATCTGAGCTCTCAGTTTGGAGATGCCCATACTTAACATGTTCTTGGTTCTCTGTGCACTGATTGCTATATAGAGTGGTAATGTCTAGCCAGTTGGCAAAAAAAATATGATTTATAGAGAGAGAGACACTGGTTAAATTTCTGAATCATGCCTGAGCAACCTATTCTATACAAACTCAAACTTAACAGATACAATAAACAACTTCCACGTCCAAAGTCTTATGCAGAATAATAGCGTGTGGAATGATGACCACAACTTAGAAAATTCTCAGTCATGACTGCAATTAATATTCAAGCACAAGTTCTCAGTTTTTCTTCAGAAAGTGTCCTGATAACAGGCGAAACATTTTGCCAATGCATGATCATTATTGTCAGGACTAAGCCCACTGACCCAATCAAAGGAGGGACACGGAGGCTCAGAGCACAGTGAAGCCAGGCTTTAACCAACATTCTTGCAAGAGCAGGTGTCAGATGGACAGGCTCACTTGGGGCAGTGACAGCAGGCAATTTATCCCCTTGAGTGCAAGTCCCTCCCCTGGTTCCTCATTGGCTGAGTGCTACAGAGGTTACAGCCTTACCCAGAATCGCCTATGCCCACATAAGGCAAAAAGGAGTCTGACTGGAGCAAATGTACATTTCCGGAGGTGACACAGATCTTCAGTCCCTCCTGTGTTCTTTGGCACATGCTTATTGCAAACCCCGTGAAAATAAGCAGGTGCAATGGAGAGGAAAGAACCAGAAGTGAAGTGTCTCAGGATTTGGGAGTCCACTGCGTGTGTGGGGCCGGCAGCGGGGGTGGGGGCAGGAGAGGGGTTCGTACATATATCCCAGAGGTTGTAAACTTACAGTTAACTAGACAGCACAGCTTTTATTTGGTATTTCTGAAACTGAATCATCTCACTTCTCAAAATTATGTCACACAAAGAACATATAATAATGTGATCACTGACATGACCTTTCAGAATCTGGAATTTAGCTCTCTGTAGTTTTACTGAATTTTTAGAAAACACTTTCTGTGCCTAAATCTGTTGTCTCAAGAAGAATTAACCCCACATAAAAAAAAAACCTATTGTGTAATGTATGCAAAGATGCATTTGCTATGTTAGAAAATGGTGAGAAATATAGTTGGCTTTCCCTCTGCTCTGAAGGGCATTTGAACCAATCAAGAGAGCAAAGTACAAAAATTGTGCATTTTCTCTAGAAATCAGTCAAGAAAAATATTTAGTAATGATCCAAATAAACTCTGTGGCTGTTCTGCACTGGTAACATTCATTAGCTAGTTTAAAAATAATTTCCGTTTCCTTATGCTTATTGTTAGTATTAACAGCTAACGTTTACTGGGTGCTTGGCCTATGCCAAGCCTTTCGTGAATATAATTTGGGCAAACCAACTAAATGGTATTTGTCATTTGGTAAATTGTTTCACTTCCTAGTTGAGTTTTTCTAGCAAAGGATTCCCTATTTTCTTCAAAACCCTAATGTTGAGAACCCTTTCAGTCATGTCAGAAATGTTGACAATAAGAGGCCCCTGACCGCCTCTTGATTTCAGCTCAGGTCATGATGTCAGGGTTACCAAGATCAAGCCCCGCGTCAGGCTCTGTCCTGCCAATGCTGTGAAGCCTGCTTGGGATTCTCTCTCTCCCTGTCTTTCTGCCCCTCCCCTGCTCACGCATGCACACACAGCAGCATGCTCTCTCTCTAAACGAGAGAAGAAGAAAAAGAAGAAGAAGGAAATGTTGACAATAAATTAATATCAGTAAGCCCTCCGATCCATTTTCACTTTCAAGGCTCTCTGAATCACCTTTACTCCCAAACCTCTGTCCCTCCTTCACTCAACTTTTGTCTTGAAGGAGAAATATTTGGCTTTGTTGCCAAGAATGTTTACTCCAGGTCTTGTTTCATCGAACTTTCTAGAATCTTCAGCCACATTTTCTCTTGACTGGCCATTTCTAATCTGTCTACGGAATGTAACAAGTTTTCTTATCCCTCCTTGAAACTACGCTCTGATTCTCTTTCACCTTCAAATTTTCATCCTATCTCATTTTTAATGTTGCTAAATGTCAGGAAAAATGAAACTACCCCAGCTGTTTCCTCTTACTCCTAACTCACTAGCTGGTCTTCATCCCCACCACCTTGATCTCTACTCTGTGTTAAGTCCAGTTCACTGCTCTCATGATTTCCAAACCCCACGGTCCTCAGACTCCACGAAATCCCTCAAAAACTGGTACTGTGTACAAAATAATCACTCCTATGTGATTTCTGTTAGTGGCCATTAGTGAATTAAATTGTGTTCTACAGAAGAAAATGTCAAATTTGTCACAGATGGGCTGTGGCATAAGTTTATACTCAATCACCAACAATTAAGAACAGCCAGTTATTTGCAAACTAAAGGATATGGGGCACCTGGGTGGCTTGGGCAGTTAAGGATCTGATCCTTGATTTCGACTCAGGTCACGATCTCAGGGTTTGTGAGTTCGAGCCCCACATCAGGCCCTGTGCTGACAATGCAGAGCCTGCTCGGGATTCTCTCTTTGTCTCTCTCGCTTGGCCGCTCATGCTCTCATGTGCTCTCTCTTTCAAAATAAATAAATAAACTTTAAAAAAAAAGAATATGAAATATGCTGACTATATTCTCAGCCACATTCATTTTTATCGGTCGTGTGTACATGCTGCAAGCCTAAACATAAATTCCCTAGCTTCAGGCATGTCCAGACATCGGCCTATTAAATAATAACGTCCAAGAAAACTGTGTTAGCAATCAGGCTTTGCTGCTCACCATTTGAGGAGAAGAGGAGTGGGATGCTGCAGCACTAAGTTCTTAGGAATTCTGCTAAATTCCTGTGTCAGTTCAAAAACACTGAAGGCTTGAAATTGGCCATGGTAAAAGCACTGGGTGTTTTGGCCTGCTGGATAAACAAAAAAGCCCGCATCTGTGGCATTTGTCACTTCCCATGGTGTAAATACTTTCACCACCACAGCTGATTTCAAGCAATGGAGTTCAAGTTGGCAGAGTAGGCAGTTAGGTTCTAACAAGACACCTGGAAGGCAGCAATGACGAAGTCATGACCGGCTACTGGGAAAGGCAGAGGACTGTCCTGGCAGCAGTCCACAAGAAGCCAGATCAAACCAGCCAGGCCCAAGATGGTGGGTGCAATGATAGGAAAACCCTGACCAAATTTGGAGGAAAAAGCTAGAAAGCCTTTGGTCCCTAATTAATAAACCACAACAGAAGGTGAAAACTCAACCCCCAGGATGTACAGCTCACTCTCTCTCCTGAGTTCATCCACCCTCATATCTCAAGAGTGTACTTTTCGCTTTAATAAACTTTCCCACTTGTGTTAACTCATCTGCTGTGCTTCGTCGTCTGCTCTTGAATTCCTTCTCCTGACAAGATCAAGAACGTCTGTCGACTCCTTTGGGTCTGGCTGGGCCCAGGGCCCAGAGCCTAGGGATTCCCCAGTTCACCTGGTGACAGGGTCCCTGGAAAGCTCACGGCACCGTGGAAGTGGCTGGGACTGATCTTCACGCCCCTGTCCTGAGCCAGTTGAGCATAATGTTACTAGAAGTGGATCACCTACCCCTTCTGTAAGATGGGGATAAACTGAGAGACCCTCAGGATCGATACTGACTAATTTCTACAGAGTCTGAGAAGCCTTATGAAGAATATTTTGAAAACCTGGGGTTCAGAACCACGTAACTCTTTAAGCTGCACAGAGTGGACGGTGCACTAACACACAACCAAATAACGAAAGGCATCGTGATGATTTTAGAGGCACCAACCTACTGAACTTGTGTTTCTGAGTCCAGTGGTGGTTCCTTACTGAATCACTTTCAATACACTCACCTCGGCAGTCTGTGTTGTGCTTAGTAGAAAAGTTGTATGTGTATAAACCTTAAAAAGCTATAGCCCCTTGGACCTCACGGACCCCGTGGATAAGAGCTGAACAAAGACCTAGGCCCAATTCTCTACTGCTTTTACTGCAGATCAGTCAGCAGCAGTCTGACTATGGTTGTGCAGGTAGCAGTGACACTGGCATGAAGGGAGGTGATACGGGAGAAGGGCACAAGGGAATCACAACCAGCAAGGTTAAGACAGCAACACTGAGACCTAAATGACATGGAGGCGTTGGTGGTGAGGCTGGTTGCCGAAGCAGAAACATGGTGACAGGGACTGAACGTTAGTGTCCCTCTACCAAACGATGCATTGAAAACCCCAACTCCCAGTGAGATGGTATTTGGAGATGGGACCTTTGGGAGGTAATTGGGGTTAGATGAGATCATGAGGGTGGGGGTTCTCATGATAGGATTAGTGCCCTTTTAACACAAGACACCAGACAGCTTGATCCCTCTCTCTCTCTCCCTCTCTCTCTGCACGCACAGAAGTCAGTTGAACACACAGGAAGATGGCAGAAAGACTTCAGAACGAAGCCTACCTTGCCAACACCATCTTCCCAGTCTCCATAACTGTGAGAAATAAATTTCAGTCGTTGAAGCCACCCAGTCTGTGGTATTTGTTATGGCAGCCCAAGCTGACTCAGACACAGGGGCTCTAAATGAACGGAACATGAGGCAGTTTCTGGACCGAAGGTTGTAGAGAGTGTGCCTCAACCAGAGGGAATTTTGGTGAAAGCATCTGGGGAGTAGGCTAGGAGGTGAGAAGCAGGGGTCACAAGTTCTACCTGGGCCGGCTTAATTAGAGCAGAGCCAACACAATACATAGGTAATAGGCCCCTGAAGTGAGTTAAGGAAAAACCTTGGCTAGTGACTCAAAAAATGGATGGAACTGGTAAATACAGTGAATGCTTCCTTAAGCCCTATAAGTTGCCAGGCAGGGTAGAGACCTTTAAAGTGGGGAGAGACTGAGACTTCCTCACTCTCCAAAGTTCTAGAGGCCTGGGGACATTCAGATGATGAGACAGAAATTCCGTTACCTCCATCTCATGGCTTCTCTCCTGACTCTATCCATCCAGAAGTTCTCTTGCGTAACTCCTACAAACATTTATCCATGTTTTGCAACAGAAGAGGTAAATATCTAAAGTCGTTGCAAATCAGGCACAAGAAATATCTCACACTCTGCAAAATAACTCTCGATTTATTATTGGAACTCAAATCTTCTTTATACCTATGAGATATCCTATTTTCCCTGCTTTACATTTGTTTTTCATCCAAGACATAACATTAAAGACCAAGAGAGGATGAGTAAATATTTACAGACAAGGCATATTTTAAGAAGAGAACATATATTAAGGAAAACTTACATAGGTTTAGGTGACATTGGTATGTTTATGTGAGCTTAAATATTTGAAGTTTGCGATGAGACAGGTAACTACATCCAAAGCAGTTTGATGACTTATTAGGGAGAACTGGCCAAACTAGAGGAAATGTCTAGGCTAAAATTCTTCCTAGAAAACCTGTTCTCATAATTTCCTACTAATGTGCATTTCAGCACTTCATTCTAGAGTCTATTAGACTTAAATATCATCTCTCCTCAAATCAAGATGCACATTTGAGTGGTTTTTTTAATTAAAAACATATAAATGTTTTTTAAATTTTATTTTAGACATTGAAAGAGAGAGTGCAGGGGAGAGGGAGAAAGGGCGAGAGAGAATCTTAAGGAGGGTCCATGCTCAGTATGGAGCCAGACACGGGGCTTGATCACATGACCCTGGCAACAGGACTTGAGCCGAAATCAAGAATCAGACACTCAGGGTGGCTCAGTGGGTTGAGCATCTGATTTCAGCTCAGGTCATGATCTCATGTTCATGAGTTCGAGCCCTGCATCAGGCTCTGTGCTGACAGCTCACTCTCTCTCTCAAGAATAAATAAACATCTTCTAATCTTCTAATCTTCCTAACATCCCATCTTCTAATCTTAATTTCAAGCCTATTTCTAGTGTCTGCACTTTTAATGATAAGCACACGTCTCCAAAACTACGTTGAAAAACATATACGGTAGTTAGTCAAGTTTTAATAAGTCTTATTAGTAGTTATTGCTTCTTTTCTTCTCAACAGATATGACTTGACATGTCTTTCTGGAGAATTTCAATTTCTAAGATATTCATTTTCTCAAATGAAGAATTGTGGCAGATTTTATTTATTTCACAACGTCCGTGGCAGTAACCTCCCGCATCCCATATGCTCTTCTGCAATGTGACCTTCTTCTCTCCCGTGAAGGGGAGAAGTCTGTTCCTTCTCCTCTTTGAGTCTGGGCAGACCCTCGGACTGCTGTGACTAACAGCCTAGCATGGAATGAAGCCATCCCAGGCCTCGGCACGGCAATTCATTGGGCTGAAAACCACTTCCACTCCTGTAACTTGAAAGCCAGCTGGCGTATGAAGGTGTGACTATACCGGGAAACTAAGCTGTGAGGAGGCTAAGCCACGGGGAGAAACTCTGGAGAATGAGGCTGTATCAGGAGAGCACAAGAGATCCGGAGTCACGAAGGACCTGAATTGTAAGAGAAGAAACCAAACATCTTGGAAATAGATCCGTCGGCCTCCGCCAGTCCTGCAGACATCCCACTGTTCAGGGACAAGCCACCCAGCAAAACTCTACCCAACCTTGGCAAAATTTGAATAAAATAAAATCACTGTTTCTAGCCTCTAAGTTGTGGGGTGATTTATGTCATACCAATATATAAGCAAAGCAAACATTAATGTTTTTACTTTGTTTCCAATGATTTTATGATGAGGCTCTCTTAATTTCCAAAGGTTTGATTTGTCCGGGCATGAAATTCTTATAAACGGCTCATTGTGGGTTAGCTTTGCTAGTTGCCAAAAGGTTGTCTGTCCTAGGCTCAAAGGAGCCTGGCAGGGTAAGAAAAGACATTGAGAAGAAGAAATACATTTAAAAATCTGAATATTTATTCTACTGTCTTCCACACAATTTCTATTTATAATAGTATACTTTGAGTTTATTTCTAAACGTTTTTGTGGTTCAACACATTCAATGCATGCTTGGGAAAAAGATTTGTAATAGATATTGAATGCATATTTTCCTCAAAGGCCAGAGGCAGTTTTGTTTATTTATCAAATGATTTTCACCCACATTTAGACTTTTAATCTGGAGTGTATCTTAAATATAAAAGAAAGGAAACAAATGTGTTTCACAAGGAAAATAAAATGTCAAAGGCTCAAACAATATGACAGTAATTTGTGTCAGTGACTTCATTGCCAAATATTTACATAAACGTAGTTTAAATGCAAGTAAAAATCATGCATTTGGTATAAATGAAGTAGCATTTTTCAAAAGGGTAATTCTCTTTAAGAGCTTGTCCAAAATGTTTTATAGATGCTTTCATAAGATTTTGTTATTTCAACTCTTTTGATCCATGCTCCTGAAAGACATTTCCACATTTTTATAATTCCTTTATTAACTAATATTTTATATGATAAAATTTATATTTTCCATATTCACTACAGTTATATATTACTCTCTACAATACTATTACTATGAAATTGTTCAAAGAACAATTTACGCTCTTTCAGTGATTAAGACTTTTATTTGTCACCATTGATTTCATGAAAAATCCAACTCATGTATACAGATAAAAGCATATGACATTATAAATTAGCAAGCTTATTTTAAGACCAGAATTATATGATTAAAACACTCAAACCTCAAGTAAACAAGAAGACATTTATCATCATAAGTGGATTTAATTGCTAAGAATAGCCCTTCAAATATGTATGTTCTTATAGTCTGTTGACATTTCAGAGAGGTTATTTGTCAAGAGCCTCAAATTCCATCTTTTTATACTATAGATTTTAAAACCAATTCTGTAATAAATGTGAAGTGGTTTTCTATAACATATCATTGGTTTTCAAGTGATTCCTCAGTAGGAGTTTTTTGTTTTTTTGTTTTTTCTTCTTGGTAGTAAAACGTTCCTCACAATTTTGTAATGGAGGAAACAGATAAAGATATGTCTTTTCTAGGGGACTGTGGCCGTGGATTGGCCATGATCCTGCCCACTTGATCTTTCCCTTTCCTGCCGAGATCACTCCTGAAGCACTTCTGTAGACATTTAGGATTCCAAGCACACCATTAAAAGTCATCCAAAAAAAGGCATCCACACTTGCCCACTGTCTGCAAGCAAGTTGCAGGCGCATATGCTGACCTAAGGACCAGTTGCCAAAGATTTTTAGCTTATGAACAGTGTCCAATCCCCATCACCTCTCCTTTGACGTGGGAGAAGTAGTTCACCGAGCATTCCAGTAACACGACTAATCAGTAATAGCAACTTAGGTCACCTTCAGCTCAGTTAGTGTAAAGCCCACGCAAGACCCTTCAATCTCTTAATATTCTGTGATGAACCAATGAGATAACTTCTTTCAGAGGGTACATTCATAACATGGTACCTTGTATCCGCTGTCTCCCATATAGACACAGGGAGCAGAACCCCTAACCAAGGAGATGCTTGCACTACATATGAGCTTTGATTCTTCACACAGAGAATGATCTTCCCTTCTAATTACATTCTCCAATTGTTTAACTCCTTTTTGGCAAAGTGACATGTAGACTGATAATCCGCCGTCGACCTGGTAGAACTTTTCAAGAATGTGCCTTACCTAATCATTTTTGGAGTCATCCTATCTCCTCCTCCAGGTGCTGCACAAATTCTCTTATTTTTCGATATTTATACACTGATATATATTTCTATTTTGACTATAATCCTTAATAGAAATTGATTTTTTTTAATTTAAAAAGTAAATTTAAATTTAAATTTAAAAGTGAATAGACACTTCTCCAAAGAAGACATCCAGATGGCCAACAGGCACATGAAAAGATGCTCAACGTCGCTCCTCATCAGGGAAATACAAATCAAAACCACACTCAGATACCACCTCACGCCAGTTAGAGTGGCTAAAATGAACAAATCAGGAGACTATAGATGCTAGAGAGGATGTGGAGATGGGGCACTTGTTGATGGGGCACTTGTACCCCAATGTTTATAGCAGCACTTTCAACAATAGTCAAATTATGGAAAGAGCCTAAATGTCCATCCACTGACGAATGGATAAAGAAATTGTGGTTTATATACACAATGGAATACTACTTGGCAATGACAAAGAATGAAATCTGGCCTTTTGTAGCAACGTGAATGGAACTGGAGAGTGTTATGCTAAGTGAAATAAGTCATGCAGAGAAAGGCAGATACCGTATGTTTTCACTCTTATGTGGATTCTAAGAAACTTAACAGAAGACCGTGGGGGAGGGGAATGAAAAAAAAAGTTAGAGAGGGAGGGAGCCAAACCATAAGAGACTCTTAAAAACTGAGAACAAACTGAGGGTTGATGGGGGGTGGGAGGGAGAGGTGGGTGGGTGATGGGTATTGAGGAGGGCACCTGTTGGGATGAGCACTGGGTGTTGTATGGAAACCAATTTGACAATAAATTTTATATTTAAAAAAAAAGTAGCTTTGAAGAATCGGGGCCCCTGGGTGGCTCAGCTGGTTAAGCCTCCAACTTTTGATTTTGGCTTAGGTCATGATCTCACAGTTAGCGAGATCAAACCCCGAGTATGTTGTGGGGCTTTGCTCTGAGAGCACGGAGTCTGCCCAGGATTCCCCTCTCTCTCTATCCCTCCCCTGCCTCCATGCATGCTCTCTCCCAAAATAAATAAACACATTATTAAAAATAAAAAAAATAAAAAGTAGCTTTGAAGAATCATTGATTAACAAAACCATTCAACAAGTATGTATTGAACAATTCCTAAAACACAGAAAGTGGTCATGAAATGTCGCAAATTAATAGTAGTGCTTGTAAGGTGACTTGGGGTTTATGAATATATACATATATACAAAATACATATGTATGTATGTAAAATAACATTTGCAATCATTTCACACTAAAGGTCAAGATAAAGAACAAGTCAGAGACTGTTAATGGGAATATCTGTAAAAATTATATTACTAGAATTTTGTGGTAGAAAAGGTGGAGGAAAAAAACAATTATATCATTTGATGTTCAAGGCAAGATACGTTTTGGTTTAAAATTTTCAGTAGAATCAGAACATGCTGGCTTGTTACTTAAACCAGAGCAGAAAAATATTCTCATTTCTACAGCATTACCAATTCTACCTTCCTAAGAAGGACATAGCTGAGGAGCCAGTAGCCAACCAGGCCTTTCTTCACTCTTCTGAAGGGTCATAGTTTGCATATAATGCCAAAAAGTACAGACGTGGAAGAGGGACCACTGGGGGCTGCCGGACATTGAGGCAAATAGACCACAGGACACATACATACTGTCACATCTGCTCCAGAGTCCAGAGCCATAGGACAGCATTAACCATGATGCCATGCCTCTCCAACTACCTGGGGAAAGGGTTAATTTTTTCTTTTTCTGTTTTTATTGCCTGTCCATAAAGTACATTAAAAATGAATATCCTGGGGCGCCTGGGTGGCTCAGTTGGATAAGCATCTAACTCTTGACTTTGGCTCAGGTCGCAATGAGTTTGAGTCCAGCATCAGGCTCTGAGCAGACAGTGTGGAGCCTACTTGGGATTTTCTCTCTCTCTCTTTCTCTCTCTCTCTCTCTCTCTCTCTCTCCACTTACACACACACACACACACACACACACACACACACACACACACAGAAATCCATTTTTTTAAATGTAATTAAACTCAGCAGATCTAAAAATTCACTACATCAAATCACTGCAAAAGCTTCACGCCTGGATTGTTACTTTTGGCCCTCACTTATCTGGATTGGGAATCTGGGCAGCCCCACTGGACATCGTATGCTGAAGAGCTGATTTAGACAGTCCTACATCGAATCTCAAAAGGACGTGAAAAGGATACGTAGGATGCCCAGTTGATCCTCATTATTCATGGATTCTGCATTTGTGAATTTATCTACTCATTATGACCTTTTTTAAACCCCGAGATCAATTTCAGCCACCCAGTGTGTACACTTCCAGCTGAGGCCCTGCCAGCAATGCACCACCTGCAGGTTTCCGCTCTCTTACTTTCGGTCTATTTATTAGCTACATTTGCCACATTGTCGTGCTTTTTGTTGGTAGTGTCACTGGTTAAAATGGCCCCAAGCATAGTGTTGAAGTGCTGTCTAGTGCTCTTAAGTACAAGAAGGCTGTGATGTGCCTTATGGAAGATAAGATCTGTGCTGGGTAAGCTTAGCTCAGTCACGAGGTACAGGGATGTTGGTCCTGAGTTCAACGTTAATGAATTTACAAGATATATTGCAAACAGTGTCTTTAAGCAGAAATACACTTCAAACACGTTTATGTATTGATTCGTTGAAAAAAATGTGAGTTGAGGCGGGCAGGACCCAACTTTGTGTTTCTAAGACCGCAGTTCAGCATTAGCTAATACAATGTTCTTGGCGACCTCAGAATAGAACTACCACAAATAATGAGAATCAAATACATATACCACTTTTCCCTCACAGGAGTGTGATAAAATCATCCCCCCCCCCCACCCCCGCCTCAAGTAATCCTAGAAACTGTTTGAATGTGTATTTTAGAAAGCAACATGCAGAAAAATGAACCTGGACCACTTTCTTACACCACACACAAAAATAAACTCAAAATGGATGAAAGACCTAAATGTAAGACAGGAAGCCATCAAAATCCTCGAGGAGAAAGCAGGCAAAAACCTCTTTGATCTTGGTCGCAGCAACTTCTTACTTAACACGTCTCTGGAGACAAGGGAAACAAAAGCAAAAATGAACTATTGGGACCTCATCAAAACAAAAACCTTCTTCACAGCAAAGGAAACAATCAGCAAAACTAAAAGCAACCGATGGAATGGGAGAAGATACTTGCAAATGGCATACCAGATGGGGGTTAGTATCCAAAATCTATAAAGAACTTATCAAATTCAACACCCAAAACACAAATAATCCAGTGAAGAAACGGGCAAAAGACATGAACAGACACTTCTCCAAAGAAGACATCCAGATGGCCAACAGACACATGAAAAAGTGCTCAGCATCACTCATCATCAGGAAAATACAAATCAAAACCACAATGAGATACCACCTTACAGCTGTCAGAATGGCTAACCTTAACACCTCAGGCAATGACACATGTTGGGAAGGATGCGGAGAAAGAGGATCTCTTTTGCCCTGCTGGTGGGAATGCAAACTGGTGCAGCCACTCTGGAAAACAGTATGGAGTTTCCTCAAAAAATTAAAACTAGAACTACCCTACGACCCAGCAAGCGCACTACTAGGTATTTACCCAAGGGATACAGGTGTGCTGTTTTGAAGGGGCACATGCACACCAACGTTTATAGCAGTGCTATCAATAACAGCAAAAGTATGGAAAGAGCCCAAGTGCCCATCGATGGATGAATGGATAAAAAGATGTGGTATATATATATATATATATATATATATATATATATATATACACACACACACACACACACACACACACACACACACACACACACAATGGAGTATTACTCGGCAATAAAAAAGAATGAAATCTTGCCATTTGCAACTATGTGGATGGAGGCGCTGGAAGGTATCATGCTAAGCGAACTTAGAGAAAGACAAATATCATATGACTTCACTCATATGATGAATTTAAGATACTAAACAGATGCACACAAGGGAAGGGAAGCAAAAAGAATATAAAAACAAGGAGGGGGGGGCGCCTGGGTGGCGCAGTCGGTTAAGCGTCCGACTTCAGCCAGGTCATGATCTCGCGGTCCGTGAGTTCGAGCCCCGCGTCAGGCTCTGGGCTGATGGCCCAGAGCCTGGAGCCTGTTTCCGATTCTGTGTCTCCCTCTCTCTCTGCCCCTCCCCCGTTCATGCTCTGTCTCTCTCTGTCCCAAAAAAAATAAATAAATAAATAAAAATGTTGAAAAAAAAATTAATAAAAAAACAAGGAGGGGGGACAAAATATAAGAGGCTCTAAAATATAGACATCAAACAGAGGGTTCCTGGAGGGGTTGTGGGAGGGGGATGGGCTAAATGGGTAAGGGGCATTAAGGGATATACTCCTGAAATCATTGTTGCACTATATGCTACCTAACTTGGATGTAAATTAAACAACAAATAAATTTAGAAAATAAATAAACATCAAAATTAAAATAAAAATGTATTTTAAAAATACACTTAAAATTTTTTTAATGTTTATTTTTGAGAGACAGAGAGAGAAAGAGAGAGAGAGAGAAAGGGAGCGAGAGCAAGACAGCACTCAAGTGGGGGGGGGCAGAGAAAGAGGGAGACACAGAACCTGAAGCAGGCTCCAGACTCCCAAGCTGTCAGCACAGGGCCCGACACAGGGCTCGAACCCTGAACCATGAGATCATGACATGAGCTGAAGTGGGACGCTTAACTGAATGAACCACCCAGGCACCCCTTAAAAAATACACTTCTTATGTGTTTAGTTTTTATTTATTTTTTTTTAATTTTTTTTTTTCAATGTTTATTTATTTTTGGGACAGAGAGAGACAGAGCATGAACGGGGGAGGGGCAGAGAGAGAGGGAGACACAGAATCGGAAACAGGCTCCAGGCTCTGAGCCATCAGCCCAGAGCCTGACGCGGGGCTCGAACTCACGGACCGCGAGATCGTGACCTGGCTAAAGTCGGACGCTCAACCAACTGCGCCACCCAGGCGCCCCTGTGTTTAGTTTTTAATGGGTCAGGAAGAAACAAAAATATTTAAAATTATATTATCCAATGATGGACAAAGGCTAAAACCTTTCTACATCTACCTGTATTAATTCTTCGATTCATAGAACAAAAACAAAATACAGAAACCAAAAATGTCTGGAAGTATTTTAGGGCTGTACTGTAAAAGAAAGATAGCTTCTAAATTTAGGTTTTGTTCCCGTCACCAAAAATAAATCAACCGAGTATCTCTATGCATACTTATGAAGCTGCGACATTTATTTGGACTCCTTCTATAAAATAAATATTTCAGTTGCTTAGAGCAGCGACTGATTCTTTGTTTAAAAAAAGCATACACATATGACATAGAAATCAGATCATCAATATTTTAGCCAGTCCTGGTTTTAGGGGCCTATTGGACATTTACTTACCTTTTGAGGTAAGCTTCAGGTCTTAGGGTTTCTAAGTTAAGCAAACAGCAATTCTATATATATTAAGGTCACAGGATGTCAACAAAGAGCCGAAACCAACAGGTTTCTCATATTGTAGATGAAGAAAACGTTACGTTAATTCTTATGTAGCTAAATATGCTTATTTGAAAAATAAAAAATGGTTAAATACTTAAATTAATCAAATAAATAAGCCCAATTTGGCATGCAGATTATTGGACAGAAAAGTTATTTTCATCATTATAGGAAAGCAATCAACTTTGAAAAGGAGGTTCTACAAGAACAAATACAACACAAAGGCTGGTACCTTTTTAACATCTTTGTTTCCTAAGTTTTGTTTAGTGAAGTATGAGTGAAGCCTACTTCTTGCTAAGGCACTATTTTCACCAAGCAAGTTTATCCTGGGGCGCCTGGGTGGCTCAGTCTATTGAGCGTCAGACTTCGGCTCAAGTCACTATCTCATGGTTCTATAGGTTCAAGCCCCGCATCAGGCTGTGTGCGGACAGCTCAGAGCCTGGACCTTGCTTCAGATTCTGTGTGTCCCTCCCTCTCTGCCCCTCCCCGCTTGCACTCTCTCTCTCTCAAAAATAAACATTAAAAACAATTTCAAGGGCGCCTGGGTGGCGCAGTCGGTTAAGCGTCCGACTTCAGCCAGGTCACGATCTCGCGGTCCGTGAGTTCGAGCCCCGCGTCGGGCTCTGGGCTGATGGCTCAGAGCCTGGAGCCTGTTTCCGATTCTGTGTCTCCCTCTCTCTCTGCCCCTCCCCCGTTCATGCTCTGTCTCTCTCTGTCCCAAAAATAAATAAACGTTGAAAAAAAAAAAATTTTCAAAAATAAAGCAAGTCTATCCTGCATAATTTGGGATTGGGATCTGGAGGTAAGAGTTTCCTGAGGTTTGAATGTCACCTGTAGTTACTGAGGAGAAAGGGCCTGCAGGGACTTTCGTGGTACAAAGGTTCTGAAGACAAGAGCACCCAACAGAAGCAAAGATCAGAAGAAATCGGCGGGAAAGTGACTGCTCCATGGTCTGCTGAAATTCTATGGAAGGTTGGAAGCCCTTTCCACCCCAGAAGCCTGTGGTCACTCTGGAGATTCCATTTTGTAAACAGGGTTCTCCTAAGATAGAGGGCGCCTCAGGACTACTTGATTGTAATGCATCATTAGAGGACAGCAGTTAGTAAATACATGTTAAAAGGTCCTTTTACATTATTCATGTTTCTTTATTTTAAGTTTATTTATTTTGGGGGGGTTGGATGGGTTGAGAGAGAGAGAGAAAGAGAGAGAGAGAGGGAAAGAATCCCAAGCAGGTTCTGTGCCATCAGCACAGAGCCTGATGTGGGGTTCAATCTCACCAACTATAAGATAAGAAACCAAGCCAAAATCAAGAGTTGGATGCCTAACCAACTGAGCCACCCAGGTGCCCCTCAATTATCCATATTTCTTTTTTTTATGTTCATTTATTTAGAGAGAGAGAGAGCACATGCACAGAAGCTAGGGAGGGGCAAAGGGAGAGTGACAGAGACAGAGAGAGAATCCCAAACACGCTCCATGCTGTTAGCACAGAGCCGATCGGAGGCTCAAACTCACAAACTGTGAGATCATGACCTGAGCCAAAACCAAGAGTTGGACACTCAACCGACTGAGCCTTCATTATTTCTTATGCAATTCTTTGATTTCATCCTTTTTCATAATGTTCCCTATCTTTCAGCATGAATTTTAAAAGTGAAAGAGCCTAGCTAGCAAAGATATGCATAATGCCAAGCAAACCAAAACTTTTCAAATGGATTCTTTTCATACCCCTCTGAGTATTAATCTGTTCTGTCATTTTCATGCCATGTCACCTGGGCATCCCTCTTCAGCAGCGGGAGTGCTTTTCACTTTGGCCCAGGAACAGAATCCTCCTTCCCTTCATGTAATGACATACATGACATGTACAATGATATACATAAATGTATATACACATGTATGTGATGAATGTGCTGAATGTTCCCAGTTCCATAAGTGAATTTAATTTTTCTCCAATATCTCCCCTTAAACGTAATATATTAAAATTTTTGAATCCCATTCCACTTATGACACTTGGGTGGACCACCAAATTTCAGATAATTTTTAGCTGTGAAAAGTCAATCGAGCACAGTCGAAAATCTTCATCTCACGTTTGATGGCCACGCCATCTCCCCTCTCTACTGTCAAGCGGGAGCCTCCAGGGAGGTGAAGGAGGAGTTGGCCACCTCCTTTCTTGTCTTTCAAACCTGGTGGGTGGAGGTGTGTTCCAGTGTGGGCTGGGCCCTCCCAGTTGTCTCCCGGGGCCTCATCCCTCTGGTGCTGAACATCAGGAGGGAATGCTGGAGAAGAGGGACGAATGTCTCTTCCCTCCACTTTGCACTTGGACGCACAGAAGTTGTGCTTCTCTGGCTGAGGTCGACTGGCCATCCAACTGTCTTGGGCCCAAGAGCGTGCCCTTCAGTGGATCCTGCAGCCTTCCCCATGCACAGTTCCCTACCTGAGACAGCCTCTCCCCAACTCAACTGCTCGAAAACAACACGCCTGCCATAACCCGTATCACATCCCTAGATTATTATCGTCCCTTCGTCTATAATCCTGTGCCTATTTTAAAATCCTCACGCTGTGCCATAACCTCAGTTATATCAAAGTCATATCTCCTTCTCCACATGTGTTCTGTGTGAAAGGCATTTCTTAACCACAACAAGATGTTCTCAAACAGAACAATACAAAGGTACTGTCCAGTACAACAACAACGTGTTTGAGGACAAGAATCCAAAAAAGAGCTTTTGCTTACCTATGAAGTTGTTTATTGAGCTCTTCGGTTACCTTGATGCCATTTGCCTATTTATAAGCACCAATATTTTATATCCCAGATTTTAAAGCCTCTGAAGTTAAAGATCTTATCTGTTCACCTTGACACGTGTACCTCGTATCACGCATTTGTAAATAAAACTGATAGGTATATCTTAACTAACTCAAACAGATTAGATACATTACTAGCTTGAGTTTGTTAAGATAAACTCAGAGAATTATATTAATTATAAGAGGCTGCAGAAATATTTTAGATAAGCTACCTCATTTCCATAAAATAATTTAGTCAAGAATGTATAATTAACAAAGAAAAATGTGTTAGATTCTTGTCACTATTGTAGTCTATTAATATTCATATATTTGACACTCATATTACCATCTCGAAAGTCAGAGAAAATGAGAAAAAAAAGAAACAGTTTCCCATGAGTATTATTAGCTTTAACCTTATAAATGTCACATCAATAAGCATATTTTAAATTATAGTACCGTCCATAAGCTATTATTTAAAAACTGAACTGTATAATTTATTTTCAAATTAGTTAAAATTATTTTGAGGTAAATTATCACTACTATTTAAAATATACTGGGGCGCCTGGGTGGCGCAGTCGGTTAAGCGTCCGACTTCAGCCAGGTCACGATCTCGCGGTCCGTGAGTTCGAGCCCCGTGTCAGGCTCTGGGCTGATGGCTCAGAGCCTGGAGCCTGTTTCCGATTCTGTGTCTCCCTCTCTCTCTGCCCCTCCCCCGTTCATGCTCTGTCTCTCTCTGTCCCAAAAATAAATAAAACGTTGAAAAAAAAATTAAAAAAAAAAATAAATAAAATAAAATATATTTTCCCATTCCAGGTGTTGCATATTTGATTAACAGCAACACATTCAGCTATATTAATATGTAAGCAAATAGACTGTAACATCTCATTAGTTTAGATGCTGAAGAATTAAATAAGTTTGGAGTGTGCCAATTTATTAATACTCTTGAAACTGACCCGTTCCCTCTTGATTTATGTCTAAGTTTATTAGTGGTTTTGATAATTAAATTAAAATCGGGTCACTACCACATACTCACAGGAGACTGAACAGATGCAAAAGAAATGTTTAATCACGTCAGTGTCCTCCACCATTCACAATACTTTATGGATTATCAGCATTTCCTTATATTATATTTATATCTCTACTTAAGAGTGTTAAATAAATTATAATTCCATTCTAACCGAGACCATATGTGACAAGGGCATTTCCTTTTTATGTAAAAATGTGCCAAAGTTAATGAATAAATTACTTGGAGGAGAATGTTTTAAATTACATATATTAACTTGTATTAATAGACCACTTTTATTCCAAAGACCTCACAATTCAATCTCCAAAAATTTATTACCATGGCCATATTATAGAAAACATATCCATAGCAAAATAAAAGTGGAGGAAAAAAATGTAGTCCTATAATCCCATAGCCTTTCAAAATTTGCTTCTATATTTACTGCCATCTATCAATTGGCTCAACATCCCTTACATGTTGAGGGTAAGGTAGGGGATTCATAGTCCATACCTACTCCAACTCATCGTATTAATGTACTATCTATTGTTACCTTGTATTATCTACCTATGTTATCCCATCCTCTCTGGGTTATTCTAGAACTCTCTGTTGAATTTCATTCTCACATTTTTAGCTTTTAACTGGAACGCTTCTGGACCAAAGGAAGCTAAAATTTAAAATTTTAGATCTGGGTGAAACTTAGGGACCATTAAGCCCCCAGTGTTTTAAGACATTACCTCCAGGGTCTTTACTCACCTGTGAAGCCGACTGGCACTAGAAACTTCCAAAAAGTTGAAAGTTCCTCTAACTTTATTTTCAAACTTCCAATTTACATTTCAAACAGCACTGTCACTGTAGGGTTATCATGAACTCTACGAAACACACAGCAATACAGAGATGTCACTCCCCCATGCTACAACTAGCCCACTTATGAAGCCTGCTGTGCAAATAAGTTCAGGGATGGGGTGTTTAATGGAATTTGCATAATCAAACCCAACTAATGAATCCAAATAATCTCTTATCGTGTTGATAAAAATGGGAATTATGATACGTGTTCCACTGGCCCGTCCGGATTCTCTCACACTCAGTGTTCTCTGCTGTGTCCCAGAGGCTGATCTGTAAGGACCTGCATCCAGTTCCAGCTGGATTCTGACAAAAGAAAGTTCCAGTGAGCTATGGGAGGGTTAAGAAGTGGATTGCATTGCTTGGTCCCTCACTTCCTCTCCCTGGCCTCTGCAGGCACCGCTAGTCCTCTCTCCAGGCCAACACCACTGGGTTGGCCAATTCCTCTGTCAACTTCAGCCCCAGTGCTGGTCACCACTGCTCCTCTTGCCCTTCACGCCTAGGGCTGGCAGAGGCTGACTCTTGTTTTCTCCTGTCTTTTGCGGGTTTCCCTGAACCTGTCCATTACCTGCCTTGTCTGCAGTAAGATTTCTCAATCACTCCTTTTGAGAGAGCTGTTTCCTCCTGAAACCCTGACTGACAAAGTAACAGTTATGTGTGTCTTCCAAGAATCTCTCAGATTGCTGGCCCACTCTTGAGAAAATACAAACAAAAATCATGAGTTCTCAGGTGTTTATATTCATTATGAGACAAAGAGTTTAGGAATATCTAGAAAATTTCTTGCTCATATATCCCATATATGAAAAACTCATATATGTGCACATATCTAGAAGAAAACCTCTTCCTATGTGCTAAAGAAAAATAATTCGAAAGATGGGAACTCTCTTTTACAATCGACAAATGGATCAACTCAGTAATAATAAAGTCTCAAACAACTGTCTGTGGAGAACTGCATTTAAAAACATTAGGTAATTATAATAAGTGGCTCATGTTGTTTAGTAGGATGAGAAGATCCACATGTATAAAAGAGAATGGAGAAAAATCCAGTTTTTCAATCGAAAAGCAAGACAGGGATAGCTGTTACATATTTATGAGAAGAGGTGATAAGTTTAAAGGAAAACAGTGAATCTTCAAGCAGATAGATAACTCAGCACAATGCCAGTAACGATCAAGCTTCCTTATTTTCAGGAACACAATTTCAGGTAAAGCCAGGACAACCGAGGTGAGGGCTCCTTAGAGGAGTGTTGAAGGCAATGTTCAACAGTACGCAAAATGCGGAATTTCTCTCTTCAAAATATAAAACTATGTGCCAGTTCTGTGATAAATGTTTCCTTCCCCCCCCCCCCCCCTCTTGTTTTGTACTTCTAATTTCAAAGTGCTTTATCTTTTACCATCGCATTACGGGCAAATCACGAAACACTAAGTGGGTATTTGTAATCAATATAAGGGCATTTCCACAGGGCTTGACCTTAATGCTTAGTTTTACTTTATGCCTTATAGACTACTCACTCCTGATACGATCAATACTTTTGTTTTTCTGTCTTTCCCAGTGAAAACAAGATTCCAATATTATCTTCTACTTAGCTAGTTTCTTTCTTTTTTCTAAAACGATTGCATATGTTATACGAATGATTCTCCTGTTGTGCCAAAGTAGATTAAACCATTAAGGTACAGCATCGCTATTAACCACATTATTTATTCACTGGTGATATGCTGAACTTTTCCTTAGTATGTAAAGATCGATACAAATGTTCCCACCTGGAGCTCCAAAGTGAACTATCTACCTAGTTCAGGTTTATATGGGAACTTTTACAATACTTGCATTTTACCTAGGATACACATTTAAAAAAATGTATCTGGAATGGATACATTAGTGTTTAATAAAGGATTACATTCTGTCACACCATTTGATTTGGTTCAAGTTTTTACTTTGAGATCACTTTAGTTTTGCAATCGACAAGAGCTCCAAGACCGTATTAGTTTTTGTTTTTGACAAAAATTACCCTTAGATCTGAAAACGCCGATTGTAAAATACTGCATTGGGAAACCTTTGGAACTACTTTAGTTACGCTATGACCAAAGACTTTCTTGCCAAAGGGGCATAGACAGTTCCCCAGGAATTTGTATACACGTTGGTTCCAAAATGAAAAATGTCACTGAACAGTTTCAACACATTTTCTAATGAATAGGCCCTTGGAATATATTCAATCCTATAGAAGAGTCACATTCCAATTCTTGTAGGTAAAAATTTATTTTTAAGCTCTAAGCATATATTTTCTGATGAGTCTAAATAAAATGAACACTTTTTGTTCGTATCAGAATAGAGCAGCCTGAATTTGCCTTGTATCCCAAAATTCAGCATCAGGGTTGTTCACTCTTCCAGATGACTGTCTGTTCCTCCAATATTCAGGGGACCATGCTGCTTTTAAAATTATGCATGCACAAATGTTTCAAAAAAAGAAAGAAGAGAGAGAAGGCACATGTACACACACGAGAGAGAAAGAAAGAGGGAGAGAGGGAGACAGAGAAAGAGAAGGAAGAACATCTTCCCCCACCCACACTCACATAATAAAGGCTGTATTATGGAGGATTTTAAAAATAATTTTGCAATATGCTCTCAATTCCTGAAAATCCTATTGTAATGAAGCCTTCTCCATGGTTTTCATCCCTTCAACAGGAAGAATACTACTACTTGAAATAAAGGGGTCATTGAGTCTGAAAGCTGGCTTTTCTTGAATCTCTACTGAGTCTTAAAAGCCTGGGTATGGGAGGAGAGGGAAGATGGCGGCGTAGGAGGACGCTGGGCTCACCGCGCGTCCTGCTGATCACTTAGATTCCACCTACACCTGCCTAAATAACCCAGAAAACCACCAGAGGATTAGCAGAACGGAGTCGCCGGAGCCAAGCGCAGACGAGAGGCCCACGGAAGAGGGTAGGAAGGGCGGCGAGGCGGTGCGCGCTCCACGGACTGGCGGGAGGGAGCCGGGGCGGAGGGGCGGCTCGCCGGCCAAGCAGAGCCCCCGAGTCTGGCTTGCAAAAAGCGGAGGGGCCTGACGGACTGTGTTCCGACAGCAAGCGCGACTTAGCGTCTGGGAGGTCATAAGTTAACAGCTCTGCTCAGAAAGCGGGAAGGCTGGAGGACAAAGGGAAGGAGAGCTGCTGAGCCCCCAGACGACAGAGCTCAGTTTGGTGGGGAACAAAGGCGCTCGCCAGCGCCATCTTCCCCGCCCATCCCCCAGCCAAAATCCCAAAGAGAACCAGTTCCTGCCAGGGAACTTGCTCGCTCCGCGCGCAAACACCCAACTCTGCGCTTCTGCGGAGCCAAACCTCCGCAGCGGATCTGACTCCCTCCTGCTGCCACAGGGCCCCTCCTGAAGAGGATCACCTAAGGAGAAGCAAGCTAAGCCTGCCCCTCCTGCCCCTGTGCACCTTGCCTACCCACCCCAGCTAAGACGCCAGATCCCCAGCATCACAAGCCTGGCAGTGTGCAAGTAGCCCAGACAGGCCACCCCACCCCACAGTGAATCCCGCCCCTAGGAGAGGGGAAGAGAAGGCACGCACCAGTCTGACTGTGGACACAGCTGTGGGCTGGGGGCAGACATCAGGTCTGACAGCGGCTCCGCCCACGAACTCCAGTTATACACCACAGCACAGGGGAAGTGCCCTGCAGGTCCTCACCACGCCAGGGACTATCCAAAATGACCAAGCGGAAGAATTCCCCTCAGAAGAATCTCCAGGAAATAACAACAGCTAATGAGCTGATCAAAAAGGATTTAAACAATATAACAGAAAGTGAATTTAGAATAATAGTCATAAAATTAATCGCTGGGCTTGAAAACAGTATAGCGGACAGCAGAGAATCTCTTGCTACAGAGATCAAGGGACTAAGGAACAGTCACGAGGAGCTGAAAAACGCTTTAAACGAAATGCATAACAAAATGGAAACCACCACAGCTCGGATTGAAGAGGCAGAGGAGAGAATAGGTGAACTAGAAGATAAAGTTATGGAAAAAGAGGAAGCTGAGAAAAAGAGAGATAAAAAAATCCAGGAGTACGAGGGGAAAATTAGAGAACTAAGTGATACACTAAAAAGAAATAATATACGCATTATTGGTATCCCAGAGGAGGAAGAGAGAGGGAAAGGTGCTGAAGGGGTACTTGAAGAAATAATAGCTGAGAACTTCCCTGAACTGGGGAAGGAAAAAGGCATTGAAATCCAAGAGGCACAGAGAACTCCCTTCAGACGTAACTTGAATCGATCTTCTGCACGACATATCATAGTGAAACTGGCAAAATACAAGGATAAAGAGAAAATTCTGAAAGCAGCAAGGGGTAAACGTGCCCTCACATATAAAGGGAGACCTATAAGACTCGTGACTGATCTCTCTTTTGAAACTTGGCAGGCCAGAAAGAATTGGCACGAGATTTTCAGTGTGCTAGACAGAAAAAATATGCAGCCGAGAATCCTTTATCCAGCAAGTCTGTCATTTAGAATCGAAGGAGAGATAAAGGTCTTCCCAAACAAACAAAAACTGAAGGAATTTGTCACCACTAAACCAGCCCTCCAAGAGATCCTAAGGGGGACCCTGTGAGACAAAGTACCAGAGACATCACTACAAGCAGAAAACATACAGACATCACAATGACTCTAAACCCATACCTTTCTATAATAACACTGAATGTAAATGGATTAAATGCGCCAACCAAAAGACTTAGGGTATCAGAATGGATAAAAAAACAAGACCCATCTATTTGCTGTCTACAAGAGACTCATTTTAGACCTGAGGACACCTTTAGAATGAGAGTGAGGGGATGGAGATCTATTTATCATGCTACTGGAAGCCAAAAGAAAGCTGGAGTAGCCATCCTTATATCAGACAAACTAGACTTTAAATTAAAGGCTGTAACAAGAGATGAAGAAGGACATTATATAATAGTGACAGGGTCTATCCATCAGGAAGAGCTAACAATTATAAATGTCTATGCACCGAATACTGGAGCGCCCAAATATATAAAACAATTACTCATAAACATAAGCAACCTTATTGATAAGAATGTAGTAATTGCAGGGGACTTTAACACCCCACTTACAGAAATGGATAGATCAACTAGACACACGGTCAATAAAGAAACAAGGGCCCTGAATGAGACATTGGATCAGATGGACTTGACAGATATATTTAGAACTCTGCATCCCAAAGCAACAGAATATACTTTCTTCTCGAGTGCACATGGAACATTCTCCAAGATAGATCATATACTGGGTCACAAAACAGCCCTTCATAAGTTTACAAGAATTGAAATCATACCATGCATACTTTCAGACCACAATGCTATGAAGCTTGAAATCAACCACAGAAAAAAGTCTGGAAAACCTCCAAAAGCATGGAGGTTAAAGAACACCCTACTAACGAATGAGTGGGTCAACCAGGCAATTAGAGAAGAAATTAAAAAATATATGGAAACAAACGAAAATGAAAATACAACAATCCAAACGCTTTGGGATGCAGCGAAGGCAGTCCTGAGAGGAAAATACATTGCAATCCAGGCCTATCTCAAGAAACAAGAAAAATCCCAAATACAAAATCTAACAGCACACCTAAAGGAAATAGAAGCAGAACAGCAAAGGCAGCCTAAACCCAGCAGAAGAAGAGAAATAATAAAGATCAGAGCAGAAATAAACAATATAGAATCTAAAAAAACTGTAGAGCAGATCAACGAAACCAAGAGTTGGTTTTTTGAAAAAATAAACAAAATTGATAAACCTCTAGCCAGGCTTCTCAAAAAGAAAAGGGAGATGACCCAAATAAATAAAATCATGAATGAAAATGGAATGATTACAACCAATCCCTCAGAGATACAAACAATTATCAGGGAATACTATGAAAAATTATATGCCAACAAATTGGACAACCTGGAAGAAATGGACAAATTCCTGAACACCCACACTCTTCCAAAACTCAATCAGGAGGAAATAGAAAGCTTGAACAGACCCATCACCAGCGAAGAAATTGAATCGGTTATCAAAAATCTCCCAACAAATAAGAGTCCAGGACCAGATGGCTTCCCAGGGGAGTTCTACCAGACGTTTAAAGCAGAGATAATACCTATCCTTCTCAAGCTATTCCAAGAAATAGAAAGGGAAGGAAAACTTCCAGACTCATTCTATGAAGCCAGTATTACTTTGATTCCTAAACCAGACAGAGACCCAGTAAAAAAAGAGAACTACAGGCCAATATCCCTGATGAATATGGATGCAAAAATTCTCAATAAGATACTAGCAAATCGAATTCAACGGCATATAAAAAGAATTATTCACCATGATCAAGTGGGATTCATTCCTGGGATGCAGGGCTGGTTCAACATTCGCAAATCAATCAACGTGATACATCACATTAACAAAAAAAAAGAGAAAAACCATATGATCCTGTCAATCGATGCAGAAAAGGCCTTCGACAAAATCCAGCACCCTTTCTTAATAAAAACTCTTGAGAAAGTCGGGATAGAAGGAACATACTTAAAGATCATAAAAGCCATTTATGAAAAGCCCACAGCTAACATCATCCTCAACGGGGAAAAACTGAGAGCTTTTTCCCTGAGATCAGGAACACGACAGGGATGCCCACTCTCACCGCTGTTATTTAACATAGTGCTGGAAGTTCTAGCAACAGCAATCAGACAACAAAAGGAAATCAAAGGCGTCAAAATTGGCAAAGATGAAGTCAAGCTTTCGCTCTTTGCAGATGACATGATATTATACATGGAAAATCCGATAGACTCCACCAAAAGTCTGCTAGAACTGATACATGAATTCAGCAAAGTTGCAGGATACAAAATCAATGTACAGAAATCAGTTGCATTCTTATACACTAACAATGAAGCAACAGAAAGACAAATAAAGAAACTGATCCCATTCACAATTGCACCAAGAAGCATAAAATACCTAGGAATAAATCTAACCAAAGATGTAAAGGATCTGTATGCTGAAAACTATAGAAAGCTTTTGAAGGTAATTGAAGAAGATTTAAAGAAATGGAAAGACATTCCCTGCTCATGGATTGGAAGAATAAATATTATCAAAATGTCAATACTACCCAAAGCTATCTACACATTCAATGCAATCCCAATCAAAATTGCACCAGCATTCTTCTCGAAACTAGAACAAGCAATCCTAAAATTCATATGGAACCACAAAAGGCCCCGAATAGCCAAAGTAATTTTGAAGAAGAAGACCAAAGCAGGAGGCATCACAATCCCAGACTTTAGCCTCTACTACAAAGCTGTCATCATCAAGACAGCATGGTATTGGCAGAAAAACAGACACATAGACCAATGGAATAGAATAGAAACCCCAGAACTCGACCCACAAACGTATGGCCAACTCATCTTTGACAAAGCAGGAAAAAACATCCAATGGAAAAAAGACAGTCTCTTTAACAAATGGTGCTGGGAGAACTGGACAGCAACATGCAGAAGGTTGAAACTAGACCACTTTCTCACACCATTCACAAAAATAAACTCAAAATGGATAAAGGACCTGAATGTGAGACAGGAAACCATCAAAACCTTAGAGGAGAAAGCAGGAAAAGACCTCTCTGACCTCAGCCGTAGCAATCTCTTACTCGACACATCCCCAAAGGCAAGGGAATTAAAAGCAAAAGTGAATTCCTGGGACCTTATGAAGATAAAAAGCTTCTGCACAGCAAAGGAAACAACCAACAAAACTAAAAGGCAACCAACGGAATGGGAAAAGATATTTGCAAATGACATATCGGACAAAGGGCTCGTATCCAAAATCTATAAAGAGCTCACCAAACTCCACACCCGAAAAGCAAATAACCCAGTGAAGACATGGGCAGAAAACATGAATAGACACTTCTCTAAAGAAGACATCCGGATGGCCAACAGGCACATGAAAAGATGTTCAGCGTCGCTCCTTATCAGGGAAATACAAATCAAAACCACACTCAGATATCACCTCACTCCAGTCAGAGTGGCCAAAATGAACAAATCAGGAGACTATAGATGCTGGAGAGGATGTGGAGAAACGGGAACCCTCCTGCACTGTTGGTGGGAATGCAAATTGGTGCAGCCGCTCTGGAAAGCAGTGTGGAGGTTCCTCAGAAAATTAAAAATAGACCTACCCTATGACCCAGCAATAGCACTGCTAGGAATTTATCCAAGGGACACAGGAGTACTGATGCATAGGGGCACTTGTACCCCAATGTTCATAGCAGCACTCTCAACAATAGCCAAATTATGGAAAGAGCCTAAATGTCCATCAACTGATGAATGGATAAAGAAATTGTGGTTTATATACACAATGGAGTACTACGTGGCAATGAGAAAAAATGAAATATGGCCTTTTGTAGCAACGTGGATGGAACTGGAGAGTGTGATGCTAAGTGAAATAAGCCATACAGAGAAAGACAGATACCATATGGTTTCACTCTTATGTGGATCCTGAGAAACTTAAGAGAAACCCATGGGGGAGGGGAACAAAAAAAAAAAAAAAAAAAGAAGAGGTTAGAGTGGGAGAGAGCCAAAGCATAAGAGACTGTTGAGAACTGAGAACAAACTAAGGGTTGATGGGGGGTGGGAGGGAGGAGAGGGTGGGTGATGGGTACTGAGGAGGGCACCTTTTGGGATGAGCACTGGGTGTTGTATGGAAACCAATTTGACAATAAATTTCATATAAAAAAAAAAAATAAAATAGATATAGGGCCATTCAAGTTATTTTTCTTGAGTGAGCCTTGGTAATTTAAAAAAAAAAAAAAAAAAAAAATAAAGTACACAACCTGTTGATTAGGTAAAAAAAAAAAAAAAAAAAAAAAAAAAAAGCCTGGGTATGTTGGAAAAGAAAAAATAGTCCTCATTTTTAGAAGCCCATTCTACACTCAGGACCAAAGCATGAAGCCAATGTCAGAGAACACGGAGGCCACAATGGAAGGGCTATATTACTACTGACAGAAAGGTGCCCTGTGTGTTGGGAGGAAGACAGAGAAAGCAGAGAGAGAAAAATAAGGGCAGATTCCAGAAGTCCGCAATCTTGTTTCCCTGATCCTCCATTAGGTTTGTACTTTGGAGGGGGAGGTGTAGAAAAATTCAGAAAGGGTGAGCAGGAGCTAAGAGCAAGGGGACAGGCACGACTCCGGATCCATTTGTAACTGTAGGAGGAGGTGCCCCTCCCAAGCCTGCACAGCAAGCTGGGTGGCCAAGCAACTGAAGATAGTTCCAGTAACTGCTGAGATGCAGAGTGGGCCCGGAACAGTAGTCCAAGGCTTTTTCCCTCAGCAAGCTGGTGAGGCGGAAAGGAGCCCCAAATCCCCGTATGTCACCCAGCAAGGACACAGGAGGGTCTGCCACAAAGCCACCTCGGTGAGGGCTGAGTTGACCCCAGAGCAGAGACTTACAGTGGCGGGTTGAGGCCAGAGGCCAGATGCCAAACAGGGTGATACGGACGGGTCCTCAGTGGTGGCCAGAACCTAGGTGAGCCTGTGTTCACAGCGACCAGGATGTGGCCATGACAGGAATCATTCTATCTGCAGGGACTGTGGCAGGGAACATCATTTCTTTACTGTGACGATGTAAAGTAATTTGGAACATGTTAACACCTTTTTGTGATCTGGCTTTTTAACTTTTAACTAAAAATAGTTTTTTGTATATGAGGTTATAATTAGGGTTGCCAGATTTAGTAAATAAAAATACGAATACTGCATGGGGGATTTACTCATACCAAGAAAATATTCACACTGTGTATCTGAAATTCAAATTGAACCGTGTAGCCCGTATTCCCTCAGACAAGCCTAGTTGTAATTAAGTGGCAGGTTTGAACTTTTTCTCAAACTTAGGAAGCACGATTTTATTAGTTATATAAAATAAGGAATATGAATTTTTCCCTACCCAAGTCTTTACTTGTTAAATTTTTATTCTTCTACGTGAGGTAAACATAAAATCTGCTTTTCCCTCTGATTTAAATGTTGCATTGCTATGAAATAAAAGAAGTAAATGCCAGCACACTTCTCTTTGAACAGGTTTCAAATACTATGTGATTCTCCCACACAGATAAGAACAGGCTGAAAACAACACGATGTGAATAACCTGTGCTTTAAACTCTTTGTTTCTTATGAAGAAGAAATTCTTGAATTGGATAATGTATGTGTCTCTAGGATAGACTGTGGATAAATGGGGGGAAAAAGTTTCTCTGAAGGAACATAGTGGGATCAGATGCATGTGGATTTTTCCCCCAAATATTTCTTTTGATGAAGAACTGCAGGAGAAGACAAAGAAAAAGTTATATCTCAAATTAAATGGAGCTTAAAAAAAAAAAAAAAAAGAAGTTTCTAGAAACAACTGGAAAATCTTTCTCCTCCTGGGTAAATGTGAGTACTGGAGATGAGCAGACAGAGCAGGTACCGACAACGAGCAAAAGCAAATTTCAAAGTAACGTGGTCCAGGGGCGCCCAGCCTGCTTCTCCGTAGAAACCTTACACCCTCGGGCAGGAATGGCATCCACCACCTTTTCTTCTAAGGACTCTAAGTCTCTGAGAATATTCTCAGTATGGGGAGACTCGGGAGAGTTCAGCACACATGGAGTGAGGGAGCAGCATCCTGTGGGCGTGTGGCTTCCCCGGGCTGAGTGTCCCCCTCAGAATCTGACCTTTGATAACTACATAGGCTCTACCTGCGTCTGCTATGTCCCCTTGGCCTCAGGTGAAGGTTGGTTTTCTGATGGTTTTCTGGCTTTTCCCAAAAGGAATTGGAGGAAGCATTTCTTAGATGTGGTTCTGCCTCAGGTTCCTTACATGTAAAATGGGGACATTTATGCTGCCTAATAGGATTCTTTGGGAAAATGATATGATCCATGTAAAACACCAATCACAGTCCCTGCTCAACAAATAAATGTAAACTAATAACCTTATTACTAATAACCTTATTATTATTATTTCATAATCAACACTGTAAGGTAAGGATCATGATGAATTGGAGGCAACACGGGGATAAGAAACCAGGTTGCATGAAACTGGCCGTGAAAAATGGGGTACAACCATTCATCAGAAAGAACATAGGCAAATGGAAAGTTTCTCTATACTCCCTGCTTAGCGAAGAACTAGTCTCTATTTGAGATACCAGAAGCAAAAGATCACTCATTCGTACAATATTTATTGACAAGAATTTTCTTTCAGATATGATAATGTTGCAAAAGCATCTTCAATGGTCTCTTCTAATTTTTTTTCTCTCCTGTTCCTCAATCCACCATCCACCTTTAACCTAACAGCCAGAGTGATATTTAATAAATATAGATTAGCAAGAACAAATTCTTGCTTAAAAACTGTCCAATGTCTGGGGCGCCTGGGTGGCTCAGTCGGTTGAGCGTACGATTTCGGCTCAGGTCATGATCTCATGGTTCATGAGTTTGAGCTCGCATCTGTCTTTGTGCTGACAGCTCAGATCCTGGAGCCTGCTTTGGATTCTGTGTCTCCCTCTCTCTCTGCCCCTCCCCTGCTCACGCCATCTCTCTCTGTCTCTCTCTTTCTCAAAATAAATAAACATTAAAAAAGAAAAAAGAAAACAAGGAGTGCCTGAGTTGCTCAGTCAGTTAAGCATCCACCTCTTGATTTCGGGTCAGGTCATGATTTCACAGTTGGTGAGTTTGAGTCCTGCATCCAGGCTGAAAGCACAGAGCCTGCTTGGGATTCTCTCTCTCTGCACCTCCACACTCGTGCTGTCTTTCTCCCTCGCTCAAAATAAATAAATAAACTTTTAAAAAATAAAAAGAAAAGAATCCTTAGGTAGCATATTTATTTGGGGTCTCCACCCTCTTCGATGAAACCTCCATAAGACCCGAACTCAAATGCTCCACCCCAGCACCTAAGTCAAAATCAACAACTAGTAGTTCAGTGAATGAAAAAGGACTTAAACTTTGTTTTCCACTCCTTTACTAACATCTTATCTATGCAAGTTTCTGGATTTGAGTTATATGAATTTATATGTATTTTTAAAAAAATAACCCTCAAACTGGATTACCATGTCTACTAGTTTTTTTATCCTCCCCCTCCTTCAAAGTAGACACACAAACTAAAAGGATTTTACTTTAAAATAGCGTATTACTTAAACTAAGGGTAATGACAAAAATGCTTTGTAACTTAAACTTATATAAAACTAAGAATAAAATAAGCAAGCTACTAAAGCAAATAAAGTAAAATCTACTTGGTTTATGAAATTTCCAGCACTCAGTAGATACTGGAGATTTATGCATCCATATTTTGAGCTCTGACTCATTGGGGTCGTGTCCCACAATTTCTGGGTGCTGCCCACACTGCTTTTCTCATTTCAGTGGAAGTCAGTAGAAACAATACCCAACTCCTTGAGTCCTTACACAAACCCATGTTTCCTTCAGTGGCCTCATCACTACCCTCAGACAGATCAGACATAAAAGATGTCGTCTTCAAAGACGACCTTGCTTTGTCCCAAATCCCTGTGTAGTTATACAATCCCGAGGTGGCTGGCTCTGAAGGATGTCACAGGTTCTGCCTTGGCTTTTGTTTCAAAACACAAAGTCCCCACGTTCGCCCAGACTGCGTCTGTCTGACTGCATTCCTGCTAGCATCTGTTCTCCACCTTCTTTCCAGTCCACCATTCATGAACTACTCCAGAAAGTGCTTCAGCCCATCTTGTAAGCGGCGGCAATTTAATCTTTGAACCGATGGCTGTATCGTACCATTATCTAAGTCTGAAACCTAAAAGGGCCCCCAATCGTATCGTATATCAGATGAAACACGAGACATTTAATGTCTTTCAGCTTCTACTTCTCCATCCAGCTTGATCTCTGCTTCTCAGATCGCAGAAAGCGGAGGACAGACAAAGTGACAGAAATAGGTGGGTGTTTCTTTATGAGATTGCCAGGTGTGGCACCAGAGGAGACTGAGGAGAGGCTGAGGGGGATCAATATACTCCTAGGTCCTGGAGGCAGCAGGCATGGCACGCGTATGTCACATGGGAAAGGAGGCAGAGGAAGCATCGGGCCAGAGCCTTCACTGTGGCTTCTGCAGGAAAGGCCAGGCCAGGCAGGGTGCACAGTTTAGGACTGGCTTATGTGAATAATTTTTCTGGGCTCTGGGCTCTAGGGGTGGTCGCTATTTGCCCGGCCCCTGGCCCTGAGATAAATGAAGTATAGAAATTTTGCCTCCTGGGGTGCACAGGTCAGATGGAGGAGGTAAGGCATCTCCCAGGCTAGTCCTTTGCTATCTCTGGCAAGTGATTAGCCAGGTAGGTGTAGTCTCTCCAAGCCAGGAAGGTTTTTTACCTGTCAAAACAATGCAATATACAGAAAAAAATACATATACACACATGTATATATATAGACAATTATATTGATATATAAAATAATATATACTATACATAGCATATACATATATACACAAAATAATTATATCTACACAGCATATACAGTGTGTGTGTGTGTGTATATATGCACACACACACACACACACACACACACACACACACACACACACATATATATATACAATTTCTACTGCATTCTACTATATACACACTGCACACACACACACATACACACACACACACACTGCCTATGACCTTTCATAGGACCTGGTGCATACTAGGTGATGAAATTTATTGCATGTGTTATCAATGTGTTGAGTTGAACCAGATTTCACATTCTAAGTGGAACAGAATTTAACGGGAGAATATGCTCAATGACAGGTCTCTATTTGTTAAGTAAGTATTCATAATTTGCCTCCTGAAATACAGACACCTCCTTCACTGTATACAAGGACAGTAATTCCATTGTAATGAGAAACATCAAATTATCAAATTGCCACCTTTATATAATGGCAACTGTGTATATGATACAAGCCAAGGAATGATACATGAATCAGGATAATCACCTAAGGAGGATAAATTATGAATTAATAATGAGACACAGTAAGAAACAAGGGGGATTTTCATTTCATCTGAAAATGTAATAAAACAACTGCAAAATTACATCACTGCCTATTGCATGGCATAATGCTTTTCAGGACTGCAAGCTGTTATTCACAATACAATTAGGAAACTATCATAATTCTCTTTAAATCCTTCTGGTAACGATTGTTACTATGTTACCCATCACTTCTGACACAGACACCACAACAAAAATAGTGGCTGCAAATACCAATACTAACAGTTAATGTGTAACTCATAAGAATAATTAATACATATGATACAGAAAACTGCACATTTACATGGACTTTTGGGGTATTTCTGGTATAGTAAGTGTTTGATTATCTGGTGGCACACGAAGAATTTTTTTCTGTAAAAAGCACCAATTTTGTCATACTGTGAGATATAAGAAATTAGCTGATTTGATAATATCTAGCTTTACAGAAAACACATGCAAAATTATTAATCTATACACTTTTATGAGTCAAATACGAATTTGTTGGATATAGGCTAAGAAAGGCAACTCTGGATTTCCTTAAAAAACAATGAAATGGTGTTTTAATGTATTTTACATCTTAAAGAACGGGACACTTCATATTCCTGATTCAAAACAAATTTTTACTTAGCTTATATTAGCAATTTTTTACTCATGTTAAAGTAAACACTTGCTTTTTTGTTTTTATTACGTTTCTTTTGAACATGGTCTTCTGCTCTTATCTATGAATTATCAATAACGGTATAAGTTACTCTATTGGCACGACCTCGTCTCTTTTAGCAGCTATAAGAGAATATGGTGTATTTTAATCATTCTTTCAAACATTTATGAATCGCATCCTCCTCTTAATTTATAACATTATTAAATAAGATACTGGGCTGGCTAACATTCTGCCTGTATTACATTACACAAACGGGAGGGGGGTCCTTGCCCACCCCCCCTCCCCTCCCCCCCCCAAATCAGTAAGGTTAAAATTAATTAGTCTTGACCTCTTTGATGTTGTTAGCTATCCCAGCCACCGAATGCCTTCATGATATTTCCTTCTTCCTACTTAAGAACAAAAGCAAAGGAAATCCATATTTCCCTGGTATCAACATAAAAGTAACTTGGATCAATACTGTATTCTTTAGAAAAGGATATTTCACTACGGACAGAAGAAAAAAGGCCTTTCTTCCTCCCCTTCTCCTTCTGTCTTCTCTCCCTCTCTTCCTTCTTCTGTCTATGCACCCACCCCCCAACCTGGGATCTTTGAGATCTTTGTTCATTTGAAATTATATGATTATATTACATATGTTCTTAACTAACCATTGAGTAATTTGAGGATTCTTCATTCTTCTTCCTGCTTTCTTTATTTGTCTTTGAAAACCTTTCAAGGCAGGAAAAATGCATGCAATTTTATATTAAATTTAAACTTAAGAGCTAATAGACTAATTTGAGAGACAGCACATGCTCACAGACACAAACAGGAGCACATGCAAGCAGGGGAGGGGCAGAGCGAGGGGGAGAGAGAGAATCTTAAGCAGGCTCCGTGCCCAGTGCAGGCCCAACGTGGGGCTTGATCTCACAACTGTGAGATTGTGACCTGAGCCGAAATCAAGTGTTGGATGCTTAACTAACTGACCCACCCAGGCGCCCCACCGAAAGAATAATTTTATTAGGAATTTTGCTTAGTCTTTTATAGCTATATCACAAAAGTACAAAAAGTAAATTCATGTTCTTCTGTCTTGAAGATATAAACCCATCAATATTTACTTTCCATTATTTTAATTTTTTAATGTTTATTTATTATTTTTGAAAGAGGTGCAGAGCATGAGTGGCAGAGGGGCAGAGAGAAAAGAGACACAGAATCAGAAACATGCTCCAGGCTCTGAGCCATCAGCACGGAGCCTGATGTGGGACTTGAACTCATGAACCATGAGATCATGAGCTGAACTGAAGTCGGACACTTAACTGACTGAGCCACCCATATTAATTTAATATTTTAAAATAAAATATTATTTTAATATTATTAGAAAATTAAGGTCCTCCAAACCAGAATAGAAATAAAATATGCCAAATAAAAAGACCAATGAATTGGTTTTGCTATGAGTGTGTGTCTGTGTGTGTGTGTGTTTACAATCTTTTTTTCCCATGTTTGGGTTTAACAAATTTTAGATTTCAGAAACACGGGACCACACTGAATGAAGTCAAGTTAACTTCTTTAGTGAGCAAAAATCCTTAATAGCCAATTAAGTTACATAAAGACCCTACAAGGAAACAAATAATTTTAAGTAAAAGTTAACTTGAAGTATATCTGAAGAGCATTTAGTTTAACACATGTGATCTGAAATTTAAAAATGGGTTTTGTTTGTGTTTTTTTATTGTTCTGTTGTTGCTGGTCCCTCGGGCCCGAATTAATTTTCTGTAATATATTCTACATCTTTAACGGCATTCCATAGTTTACACTGTTTATTGATTCAGGGTGGTTCTGCTCACAATAAACCCAAACTGTAAAACTTTTGACAAATGTAAGTTTTCTGGAGTATTTCTGAGCTACCGAATTATCCACAATGTGTCACGGATATTGATGAGGAAATAAAGGCATGATTATGTATTAGCCTCAGGTTCTCATAATCTAATATAAAGTCTCATTTAAACACAAAATGTCAAACTGTTGTCACCAAACTGAAAGCACATCTCAAGATGAAGCTGGAGACACTGCTGGGAATAGGTTTTTCCTTAAAGAATAGGAAAGTGGACCGTAGTAACTGAAATAAAAAGAGCCCAAAGAAACATCCCCTCCGCTGTAATGCACATCTTGTGTGTAATCCCGAGACAAGCTTTCGACTAAACAGGTTTTTAGAGAATGTCAATCCCGCATCAGGATATGTGACAAATTACTGGAATTCACATTGATTAGCCGATTTCTTTTCAGATGTGAGTCTATCATTATGCAAACGTGTTTATGGAAACAACACTCACGCTGTTAGGTTATTATACTCATTAAGTGTGCTACAATTTACAATTATATTCGAAGCCCAGGACTCAACTGTGCACTTTAACAACTGCCAAATCTTTAGATGGCCCAGATCTTTATGCTTTTAGGTCCAAAGTTCAGAATGCTAGAAACGCAGGAGGAAGCGATTTAAATCACAAAATATTGACACAAGTCTACAGTGAAGATTATTTTCAAATAAAAGCAGGTGTAATTACAATGATTACAGTCGAAGCTTTATTTGGTGTCAGTAGGATGGTAAGCACTCTCCTGCTGACACAGACACAGAAGCATGATATTTAAATAAGAGAGGACACAATTAAGATTCAAACACACACACACAGGCACACACAAGACAGTGAAAGGCAATCTACTTATCGCATGTAAAACTGAAACTTCTTTGTCAACAGTCTTATTCAGGAACAAGTTAAATGTTTCAGTTATTCTGATGACAAAACTTTAGTGTTTCAATAACAGAACACATTCCTGAGGGGCAGAGGGAACAGGAGTGGCCAACGAGAGGCAGAGTCCGGTCGTCTGAATGCCTAGTGCTGCTGTAATCTCCGGAGGAAAAGAAGAGCCAGCGAGAGTGGGCGTGGCCACAAGGATTCCATAATGTTTAGACCCAGACTGAGTTCCAAGAATCAGGCTAAAAAGAAACCACTGATGAAAGGTAATGAAACTCAGGTAGAACTGCCAGTTACCCCTCCTGGCTCAGAGAATTTAAAAGGCAGGACAGCTCTTAATGGCTTGAGTTACTTGGGCATAAAGTTGAAATAATTGCTCACGCTCCCAAGAGAAACCACCTTTCCAATGCTTAAATGCTATTAATCTGGATTTGTTGAATTGTGCACAGATTTGAGGGTTTTGTAATCTTCTAGGAGAAGGATTAATCAGTTAATACCCTACATGAAGGCTGTATAAAAACATTTTTTTAAAGCCAAAGCAATTCACTGAAGCTTCTAATAAAAATAAAGACCAAAAACTCTAGCACAAATAGGACAGGGTTTTATTATGTGTTGAATAAATATATCTTTAAATACCCATGACATTTAGAATTTTTAATGCCAGAATGGAAAGAAGAAATTAATGCAATAAAAATATTCATGGAAAGCTGATGTCTGAGGATACATTTTGTAAATATTTTTAACCATCATAGCCCAAGGGGAGATTTGAGGACACGGACACACACACACACACACACACACACACACACATACACACACACACACACACACAAACACAATAGTTTATAAAGAGGTCAGCAATTAGCATTTCATTTACAGATAGTTAGTGAATGACTTCCATCTTCCAGGACTTGTGTGAGTACTTGAGAACACATGGTTAAAAAACTCAGATGATACTTGCTCTCACAAACCAAATGGTTAGTAGGAAATGCCAACAAAGAGGCAATTAATACAATAATTAATATAACATTTACTATAGTATACCACAATACATAGTATAACAAAATATCAGTGATATAGGAGCAAACAGGGGAGATGAGACTCCCCTCAGAATGCTAAGGAAGGCAATCTAGAAGAAGAGGTATCTTACCTACCTGAAAAACGATTAGCAGGTAAAACATGACTAGCACATAACCAGACAAGAGAAGGATGCAAAGAAAAGTTTTCTAGATGGAGCAAAGAGCAGGTATAGGTGTCGAGAGTGAGGGATAGCAAGGAACAAGGGGAAACAATGAGCTCATTGTGTCTGGAACTGAGCTACGTGGGAGGCAGATCTGAGAAGACCTTACAGGTCTCAGGAAGGATTAAGGTTCTTGAACGGCTCCTAAAGGATTTAAGAGAGAAGGCAGACCTGTGTTTAACAGAATGACTTACTCTGCCAGATGGAAGATGGTCAGAGAGGAGGACAGGAGATAATGATGAACCACTTGGCCATTTCTACCTCAGATTCTTGGGACATCTACACACCAAGCACAGACAAATGCGAAATTCTTTGACAACTCTGCATGAGATAAAAAATGTTTTTAATTTTGTTTTTAAAAGGTTTTGAAAAGATGTTTATGGCAGTGCAAATAAAAATAGGGACACAGAGAGAGACCATTTAAGGAGTGGAGAGGAAAACAATTGTGGGAAAGCATGACAACGGATTAAATCTCCAAAAGCCGATGTTATTCAGAGGAAAGTTGGAAAGGATTTAGCCCAGAGTGGGGGTATGTGCTCCACTGTAATCAAACGGGATGAGTAAAGACTTATTCTGATACCAATTGTTAAGCAGTTAGCAGGATGCTGAGAAGGTGAGAAGTAGGTGAGAAGATAAAGGAAATAGAAGACTGAAAATAAGAGAAAACAAACTAGTAAAATATAAAAGTAATTCTGGGAGGCATTTCTGGGTCAGAGGAGTTTGAAAATGTTTCCAATAAAATATTTATAAATGGGCACTATGTGTGTGTGTGCATGTGTGTGTGTGTGTGTGTGTGTGTGTGTGAAAGAGAGAGAGAGAGAGACAGAGAGAAGTATCATCAAAGCCAAGACAGACAGTGCCTGCACCAGCAATAAACACCACCTTTACTGGCAATAATAGTAATAATAATAGTAATAATAATAATAGCTACAAGGAAGGCAGTTTGGGATGTATAAGTCAATTTAAAAGACTTCTTGCTTTCCTCAAACACAACATTTCCTTTTGTGCACATGTGTGCGCGCATACACACACACACACACACACACACACACACACACACACACACACACAAATAAGACAAATTTAAAAAAGAACCAAATGCAAAGCAGAAAGTTTTGCGGTTCTATCAATTTGAAAGTGAGCATGGTCTGGCTTGAGATGAAACTTCAAGACAGACAGAAGTGAGCTTTCAAAACAATACTGATGAAATACAGAAAGAAAACAATACAGTTTTGGAATAGGTGCCACAATGTTGCCAGTTCTGCACAAGTTAAAAAATAATAGATTCGTTGGCTTAAGCTGGAAAATAATAAATTCATGTAAGTGTCAATTAATATAAAATTTTCATACCAATGAGCTTGCCAGATATCTATGAGTTTGCTAAAATTTCTTCACTGCCCATGGAAAGGTAAAAATGACTTCACATTTAATCACTGTTTCAAAATATGTAATATGTATGTGGAAACGATACATATAAACATACATCCATATACCAATCATGCCCATCCACTACATTATCTTTTTTTTTAAGTTTTATTTATTTATTTTGAGAGAGACAGAGAGTGTGAACAGAGGAGGGGCAGAGAGAGAGGGAGAGAATACTAAGGAGACCTCACATGCTATCAGCACACAGCATGTTGTGCGGCTTGATCTCACGAACCCGTGAGATCATGACCTAAGCCAAAATCAAGAGTCAGATGCTTAATTGGCTTAGCCACTTAGGTGCTCCATCCACTACTTTATCTAAAGCATAAATGTATCTTTAGTTTTCTGTGCACAGAAACTCATTGGTATCTTTCTTAATAGTGCATATATATAATATATGAATATATTATGTCAATATATTATTTTTTACTAACATATTATATTATGTTATTGATATATTGGTATTACCATTTATATCTCCTTGTCACTGCATCATATCAGGATATAATAATATCATTTGACCCATTATTGGTGATATTAACTTTTACCATTAAGTTGTGAATATCTGCTTTCCTGTTTTCATCCAATGATTGATGATGCCTGAGAGACTCAATTATTACTTTAGTGACTGTAAAAGAATACTTGTTTTTCTATCAGTCATTTTGCAGTTTTATTGGTCATTCCTTTTACTCATCTTTACGATGAGTTTTCTCCCCTACCCAACAGCCCTTTTATATTGCACCAGAAAGTAAGGAAACTAGTTGAAAGAGGACTCAATGGCCCCACTAGTGACAATTTAACATCAAAATGAATAAGAAGAATTCATTATATATCTATATCTAGATCTAGATCTAGATCTAGATATAGATTTTTTTTTGTTTAAGAGTCTAAGGGGTGCCTGGGTGGCTCAGTTCCTTGAGCGTTTGGCTTTGGCTCAGGTCATGATCTTACAGTTTATGGATCTGAGCCCTGCATAGGGCTCTGTGCTGAGTTCAGAGCCTGAAGCCTGCTTTAGATTCTGTCTGTCTGTCTGTCTGTCTGTCTCTCTCCGCCCCTCCCCTCTCACTCTCTGTCTCTGTGTCTCTCAAAAATGATAAAAGTTAAAAAAAAATTTTTTTTAAAAGAGTCCAGAAATGATATTGAAGAAATAAGCAAAATTCATTTTTAAACACAAATAACATACTAACAAGAAGCCAGCTTCCTCATTTTAGTGACTTTTACCTGTACATACATCAAAAGAGTGTTACATTCTTCAGCAAAAATTATCTGAAAGTTATATCTTCATATCAATTATATACATTTAAGCCAAGTAAGTACCAGTGGTACCGAGTATACTGCTTTCGTATTTCTTGTTGAGATTTTCTTCCTGAATGTGAGATATGAAGTATCATTCATTTATGCTCAAATGACAGGGTAGTTCTGGCTTAGTCCTGGAGAATATAAATACAGCAATAGAAGCCAGCACCCCTGCAGTCATCACCATCAAAAGCAGCAAACAAAACAGTTCTGAGCATCGGTTCTGGAGAAAAGGGGGCATTGGCTTTAACCTCATTTCAGAATTTTCTAGTCCCTAACCAGATGCCTGAGTCTCCTCAAATGGAAGAGGTGAGTATTAAATTATTTATAAAGTAAAATGCCAAGAACAATGACACATGTTCAGTACTCAATAAAAGCTGTCCATTAATTATTATTGATGTTATAAACTTGATAATGTGAGGACCGACTGAGAGGGCAAGAAGAAACTTGGAGAGTAGATATAAAATAAGAGAAAAGGCACCATTCAGAAAAACCAACGAGCCCTAGAAAGTATAAAAAGGCAAAATTTCAGCTGTTGCTGAACTTTCATTTATTGAGCTTGGAATTTAACAAATTAAAGTGTACTTTAATAATTTATTTTTGAGGGGCGCCTGGGTGGCTCAGTCAGTTGAGTGTCCGACTTCGGCTCAGGCCATGATCTCGCGGTTTGTGAGTTCGAGCCCCGCGTCGGGCTCTGTGCTGACCGCTCAGAGCCTGGAGCCTGTTTCTGATTCTGTGTCTCCCTTTCTTTCTGACCCTCCCCCATTCATGCTCTGTCTCTCTCTGTCTCAAAAATAAATAAACGTTAAAAAATTAATAATTTATTTTTGAAATGGATTCCTGAATAAAAACAATGCTGCAGTATCATTTTTTAGAAAGTACACTTGATATAGTTGATATGGTTCATGCTGTAATGCTTGAGTGACAAATGTTTATTTTTATATGGTAGAAACAAATTTGAAATCTCAGGTCTCCTCTATTTCAAACAAATTTGAAGTCCTTAATCCCTCCTTTAAATTCTGGTTTTTAATCTGGATACACTGTAATTGGTGGAAATCTCCTTAGAGAATTGGTATTTCAAACTAATTGTTCATTCTTTTGGAGAAAAAAAAAAGATTAATGTTGTCATTATTTGCATGGATTTTAAAAAGATAAATGAGTTCAAATTGCCCATAATTTAGCTTTTTGAATATAAATGACAAGTCATTTGCCAATACAGCTGCAGGTAATTTTACTGAAAGAGAAGGATTGCCAATATTTTGCATTTTATGCTGTGGCATTTACCCCCAAAATGTTCTATTCTTCCCATGTGCTATCAATTAAAATTTCAAGTCTCTATGGATGTTATTTCACATCTCTATGTAAAAACAAACTGCCACATAGGTCAAATACCTCCCAACATACAGTTGTGACTCCACACAGTTCTAATACATATACCACATACACCAAAAAAGAAAAAGTACCTGGAAAAGAACGCAATGAGATATTATACAGTATGAATTATTGATACCTAAAAATAATATATGCATATATAATATATAATGTATATGAAAGACATGTTCACTGTATATATTAAAACACACACACACACACACACACACAATTATTTTACAGACCCTCAATGTAGCACAAGTTTTCTGCTGACTTAAGGGAAAGGCAGATGAAGTGACTTTTGACCAGCAAGAATGGATATCAAGGATCTGTTGGAATCCCATGAGGCATTACAATTCTTATTAGAAGCATAGCTCCTAGTTTCCCCAACATCATTTTTAGAGACAATCCTTTCTCTATTGTATATTCCTGACATCACTGTTGAAGATGAATTGACCACATATGTGTGGATTTATTTCTGTACTCTTTATTCTGTTCCATTTGGTCAATACGTCAGACTCTATGTCAGTATCATGATGTTTGATTACTGCAGCCTCATAATATTATTTTGAAATCAGACTTGTTATACCTCCAGCTTTGTTCTTCTTTCTCAGGACTGATTTGGCTATTTGTGGTCTTTTCTAGTTCCATATGAATTGTAGAATTGTTTTTTTTTCCTATTTCTATAAAAAATGTCTTTGGGATCTTGATAGGGATTGCAATGAATATGTATATTGTTTGGGGTCCTATGGACTTTTTAACAATCCATGAACATGGGATGTCTGTATATTTACACATACTTGTATACACTAGCAAGGAATAATCTGACAATAAAATTACGAAAACAATTCCCTTTATAATAGCATCAAAAATATAATACTTAGCAATAAATGTAACCAAGGAAGTACAAGGCTTATACACCAAAACTACAAAAAAAGAAAAACACCAAAATAAATTAAAGAACCTAAATAAAAAGACTTCCCATGTTCATCAATCAGAAGAGATAATAGGGTTAAAAAGGCAATATCCCACCCCTGCAAGTGATTTACATAATCAATTCAACATCTATCAAAATCCCACTGGCCTCTTACAAAAATTCGTATGATTCAAAATTCATATGGAATTGTAAGTAACCTCAAATAGCCAAAACAGTCATGATAAAGAAGAACAAAGTTGAAGGACTCACTTCCCAATTTTAAAATTTACTAGAAAGCTACAATAATCACAACAGTGCAATGCTGTCATAAGCATAGATGAACATGTGGAGCAATAGAATACAACAGAGAACCCAGAAATAAACCCATACGTCTGTGGCCAACTGATTTCCAACAAGGGTGCCAAGACCATTCAAAGGAGAGAAAAAATAGTTTCTTCAATAAATGGTGCTTTGACAACTGGAAATTCACATTTAAAAGAATGAAGTTAATACCACATGAAAACATTAAGCTACGATGAATCAAAGACCTAAACCTAGAGTTAAAACTATAAAACTATTAAAAGAAAACACATGGGTAAATCTACATAACATTGGATTTGGCAGTGGATTCTTGCATGTGATACTGAAAGCACAAGAAACAAAAGGAAACATAAATAAAACTGAATTCCATTAGAATTATTTTTTTTTGTGCATCAAAGCATATTACCAAGGAAGTGGAAAGACAACTTACAGAATAGAGGAAAATATTGCAAGTCATAGATCTGACAAGGGTCTAGTGTCTAGAATATACAAGGAAAGTTCACAAGTTAACAACAGCAATAAACAACCACCTCTCCATAAATGGGCAAGGACTTGAGTAGGCATTTCTCCAAAGATACACAAATGGTCAACAAGTCCATGAAATGATGTTCAACATATCAGTCATCAGAGAAATGAAATCAGGGGCACCTGGATGGTTCGATCAGTAAGCTTCCAACTTTTGATTCTGGCTCAGTCATGATCTCATGGTTGGGATTCTCTCTCTCCCTCTCTGTGCCTCTCCCCTGCATGCACATGCAATCTCTCTCTCTCTCTCTCTCTCTCTCTCTCTCTCTCTCTCAAAAGAAATAAATAAACTAAAAAAAAAAAAAAAAAAAGAGAAAGGAAATCAAGACCACAATGAGATACCACAGAAAGCAAACTGGCAATTGCCAGGGGCTAGAAGAGTGTGAAATGGGTGGGGGACTTAGCACAGGACAGGGTTTTCCTTGGGATGATAAAACTGTCTTTGAACTAGATAGACACAATGGTTGCACAAACATCGTGAATATACTAAATTCCACTGAATGATACACTTTAAATGGTTAATTATACACTACATGGATTTTATCTCAAAAATATAATACATATATAATATGAAATAATATTTTTTCATAAAAAAAAAGACAATATGGCATTCAGCACTGAGAAGACAGCAATAAAGATGACAAATTCTTCCCTGTGAGGTCTTTAACCAAGTAAACCTCAGAGAAACAATGACAAAACAGGCATAGCTCATGTGGAGTTGAGTAGTTGGAAAATGCAGTTGGAAAATGACCACGAATTGAATCAACTCCCATGTGGTGTTCTTTTTGCATAGTTGATAAGATAATGAGATCCTGGTGTCATACATTCACAACTGTTCTTTGGTTCTCTTCAAATATCCAGCCATCGTGATACATCTCCAGTGATCACTTCTTGAGCTACAGTAATGAGTACGATGCTCTCCCAAACACTGTAAGGTCTTTAAGAATTCCAAACTGCCTACTTGAACTTGATCCTCTGTTAGCTCAGGCATTTCCTTGAAGTCATCTAAAGCCATCTTAAAACTTACATTTTTAATACACTGCCTGATACCCCTTCTTGGTTGCTTCATAAGTAGAGAGAGAGATAAATATATAAATATTATACAATTTATTTGTGTATGTATGCATATATGTGCTTATGTGTATAGGTGTGTGTTTATGGTGTATGTGTGTGTGTATGTGTGTGCACGTATGTACATGGGTAGAGAAAGAAAGAAAGAGGTCAGAACTAAACACCCCATGTTGCATGGATCATCTTACAGCAAGTTTACATGTAGAATCCACTAAGCACAAACATAGGATGTACACAGGAGGTTATGGGAGCACACAGACATGACCTCTACCCTGGGCTTGGGATCACCACCCTTTAAAAAGTGGCAAAATGCCATAGTAAGAATGCTGAGGGTCTATGTCTAGAGAGTAATACCAGCAACTCCTTGAAGCAAGAGAGTCCACAGCAGGTGATTTTGTGTGGCAGGAGCAAATAGTCCAAGGGACACAACGTGGCAGAGTACAATGCTGGGGAACAAAGCAAGGAACTGATCCAGAGTGGTCCTGAAATCACACTAAGGCATCTAGACTATCTCCAGCACAGTCAAGTCAAATAGAATCTGAAAACGGAACAAACATGGCCGCTAGTTACTCTCTTGCGGGATGCAGAAAGCAGATAGGGACTCAGATTTCTCCGCTTACCCTCTGCCCTAACCAGCCATTACCAGAGGAGTGGAGTCCCTGGTACCTATAACCATATAATAAGTACACTTTCATAGGACTTGACTTACATCATTTGTCTACATGATGTAACTAGTTTAATCATCCCCTGACACCACTCTGCTGAGGAGAAAGTGGAGAACAAAGAGGAGATACACTTCCCCAGGCTGCACTGCCAGTAAGTGCTGGCTCTGGGTTTCAGCCGGAGACACTCTTGCTCTAGAATCCATACAATTAACTGCTAAGCTGTGATACTTCTCTTGGGGTGTCTGTCCCTAGGTGTCTGCTGAGAAGGCAGCTATGCATTTAGCAGGAAGTCAAATTTCATGTTTAGACACTAAAATCTTCCTATAAATATACTCTCTAAAATCAACATGTGAAATTTATGTTCAGAAGACTACAGCTCCAACATGAATACGATTTTTGATTATAATAAGTTAATTCAGGCCCTGAATCTACTGATGCATTGTGAGGTACACTACCCTCTATGTATCCTGTCTATACCAAAAGAAAGTCACCTTCATAAAATGAGTGTGAGGCAACATTCATCCCCCCATTTATTTGTGTATTAGTTCAACAAACATTTATTAAGCACTTGCTATGCATCAGCTTTGTGCTATGAGGTTGTAGTGAGAAATGACGAAAGTGGTCCATGAGCTCATGCAAGTCACCATTAGTAGGACAGAGAAATACTGACATTATATTCCCATAGATAATTTAAAGTTGTCGTATTAGGGGAAAATACAAGTGGCTTCAAGACAATAACCAGCATATACAAAAGTATCAAGCAGAGATTAAATTTCTATTGCTAAAAAATAACTCGTACAGCATATTAAGAATGCTTTAAGATATAGAAAGCACATAAAAGATAATTCCAAATAATTTTGTTAATGCTCATAAGATGAGCAAATTTACCCTGTTTTAAGGAAAAAGAATAAGTTAAAAATAACATTAATGGTGAAATTTAAAAACATACAACACAAGGTAAAAGAAAGACTTATTAATTATGCAGGGTTTGTACACAGTTTAGGATTATCCAAATCCTCAGAATCCTTTATTTTGTTCTCTTACTCCAGCTCAGCATATCCCAAGGTAACCATATTTTAATCCCCAGCTTAAACGTTATCTTTTTTCTAAAGTATTTTTCTGAACTTTGCCCTCCTTCCAGCCAGGACTATTTGTCCTTTTCCCTCAATATCCAAAATATTTTATTGTGTCTTTCTTAAGCCACTGAAACCTTTCGGTGCTACATTATGCATATCGCATTTTATTTCTACCTAGGTCATCTCTTTATACCACAGAACACCTGTGGTGCTTTTCACATGCAACAGCTGTTGAATGAACAATTACTCTGTGCATCCCTTGGCTGTTGATATTTCTATTATAAAAAAGAATAACAGATTTGTATCTACATTTATTGCTACATTGTCCAATGCATGCTCTGCTGGGCCAAAGAATATAATTCTCTGATTCAGAAATAACTTGTAAATTTAAGTTACCTAAGCTAGCTAGCCATGTTTGGATGAGTCATTGGGAGTAGGTTTGGTATGGCTTTGAAAAATTTTCTTTATAAGAAACAGTTGAAAACAATTCATGTTGACTTATACAGCAGTAGGAGTTATGTATAAAGATGTCGTATTACATTTATTTTTTCTTGTCTTCCAAGGTCTTCAGTTGCAAAAATGTTTCAAGAAGCAGGTAAGAATTGAGATTCTGGAAGAGAAATACTTATCACAAAATAGGAAGTTGGACAGAAAAGGAACAACGTAATTACTGAATTCAAAAGTTTATGACTCTTATTGTCATTCTTATATACTATTTTGACAATAACTGTATTATAATAATACCCACAATGAAATATTACTGTAATTTCATCTCATTGACATAAAGGTGCTTTTTGTTAGCTATTAGGACTGATTTAATATGAATTCAAAACACACACAAAATATACCAGGAATAAGGAAGTATAGAGAATTAATTTGAAAAGTTTAATTTTAGTATTTTTCTGTCTTCTATTGTAATATCAAAGCTTAAAGTAGTCAACTAATTTTTTAATTAGCCTATTGAGAATTGAACAGCGTGATCTGAAATACTTCAAGAAACTGCTGAATTTCACTACCCACTCACTCAGTACATGTATATTAAAGTTTCAATTACACAATGTACATTTTTTTTCTCTTCAAGGACTGTAATCTTACATAAAGTCTATCTTTTTTGTATCATGTTCAATGTCCGTAAGAGTCTAGGCAAACAAAATATATTTTTTAATAAGAATTGAAGTCAAAGAAGAAAAAGGAATTTGTGAACAAAAAGTTAGATAACTGAAAGACCAAATTCTCCACAGAACAGATCGATGCTGGAAGACAGCGGACACAATCACTACAAGCTTCTCGGTGAAGAAGACTGTAACCCAAAACAAATATTTGGGGCCCGGTTGCCATTCAAGTATAAGAGCACCAGGCAGACATTTGCAAGTACGCAGTAAACAAGTCAGAAAACATGTCATGACTATTCTCAATATCTGTTTGAAAACAACTATTTAATGATGAAATCTAGCCAATCTTTATGTATCAACATGAAGAACTCAAGGGCGGGATGGCTGTGATGGTGAACATCACATATATTTAAATATAGAACTAAGGTTTTAAGAGGCATTAGAACTGTAAGTAAAAGACAGGGTGAAAATATTAAAAACCCTAACAAGTTAGAGTAGGATGCAAAAATTAGGAAGAAGAGAAGGAGAATTGTAAGTGTGCTAACTTTATCAATTTTCACAGCAGAGAAAAAAATATGATCTTAAATCATCTTAAGTAGTATCTCTATATATCTAAAGGAAAGCATAAAGAATACATACAGCCCAGGAGGATAAAACTGAAAAGTGAGGGGAAAATACTCACTTAAAAATTTACCTATATAGGGGCATCTGGGTGGCTCACTCGGTTGAGCGACCAACTTCGGCTCAGGTCAGGATTTCCCAGTATGGGAGTTCAAGCCCCGCATCAGGCTCTGCGCTGACAGCTCAGAGCCTGGAGCTGCTTCAGATTCTGTCTCCCTCTCTCTCTGCCCACCCCCCCCCCCACACACACACTCACTCACTCTCTCTCCTCTCTCTTTCTCAAAAATAAACATTAAATTTTTTTTTCAATTTATAACTATATAGCTTTCCTTGTATGCAAACAGCATGCAGTCTTTGAAAATAAAAAATGATTGGAAATAATGTGGCAAGCAAATAAAAATGTTTTAAATACATTCATTAAAGTGCAAAGATAATTCTTAATGCTCTTGTGAAACTTGAACTTCTGACCACGCATCATTAATCCAGACAGAAGTCCAACAGTGCAAAATCCACATCTTCAAGGAATCCTTTCTCACTGCAGGTCCACAATCTACTAGAAACCCTCTTTTCTATGCCCCGCCCCCCAAGCATAGAAAACAGAGCTCTATTCTCATTATGAGCTCTACGAGATCCTACGAGAATTGTTAGTTTACTAGATCATCCCCATCGGTTGAGTGTGGGCTCCTTAATGGAAGAGTCCATGTGTTGTCTGTCTTCATATGTCGCAGAAGGTGCAGATAAATATTTGACGAATGCATGATTGCATGGACTTAAAAATCACTGGCTACTGGGGAGCGAGAGAGCCTGAGGCCAGTGACGGGTTCCTTTGCCGTAATGTCAATCGCGCTGGAGCAACCCCAGGATCAGAGCCCACTGGGATCCGCGTATCCACCAAGAGCGGAAACCTTCCGCATGCAAACCTCAGTGCCCACCCCACTCGGGAGGCACATGTGATTTCCCTTCATTTTACCTGAGCCTCACCACTATTGTACGGGGAAGGATTTTTGTTTTTCTTACGAGGAGTTTCAAGTGCAGCGTTTAACAATTTGCCAGAGATCACACAGGGAGCACCTGGCGGAACCATTAATGAAGAAGAATGCTGGGAGCACCAGAAGCCAGCAAGCACTTGTGCAACGGATGAAAAACTAGAAAACCTGTTTCAAACTCAGCTCTACCTGGCTATGAACCTTGTTCTACTCTTTCCGGGAAGCCTCTCAGATCCTTCAAAATTTCCCCGATAACTGGACACAACCTCCCACGCTTCTGCTCAGAAAAGCAGCTCAAAAGTCAGCACTAAACACTGAGAAGACACAAATAAAGGAAAACTACCCCCAGAGGAAAAATCACGTGCAAACAGAAAATGTTGCCATATCATGTGCCAGCAGAAAAGTTGCTAAAAAAGTAACGCACGTGGTATTCTTCTGACATTGGTCATGCTTTGGCAAAACCTCACAGCACGTAGACAACCTGAGGTGAGACAGTATATAAGAATTAAGTGACAAAATCCCACATGAGAAATTCCTGCAGTTCTTTCCATCTTTGTGTTCTTTCTACTTATTTTAATGTCATAGAAGCAACTATATATTTAACCAGTTCCTGCAAAGAAACACCCCACATTTCTTTCCAAACTTGTTATACCTAGGTCTTTAGAAAGGAAAGAGTATCTGTTTTTCTTCTCTCTCGAGCACAGAGAGAGAGCAAATCCCCAAAAACCGTGTTCACATTGAATGTTCCTCAGTCCTACTCACAGAGGAAGAAACCAGCATGGGACCTCTTCCCAGTAAATGTGACTTCACTGCATTACATTTCCAAGTACAGCAGAGACTTGGATGGGTATGTAATTTATCTCTCTCTGGGGTAAATTGTGGCTGCTATTTTGGTGAACATATATTTTTATTACATTATAATTAACTTACAAAATTTGATGCATTAAAAAAAAGTTGCTCACTGAAAAGACATCTCTAACTTACCCTGACGTTTCTATTACAGGGTGCTGATGTTCTTGCAAAATATCTGAGTGAAGGCTCAGATGTCAAACTATTATGTTTTGGCCATTCAATTACACAATAAAATATTTTATTTTTAATGTGTATTTATTTTATTTTGAGAGAGAGAGAGAGAGAGGCAGAGTGAAACGGAGAGAGAGAATCCCAAGCAGGCTCTGCACCGTGAGCACAGAGCCCGATGTGGGGCTTGATCTCACGAACCGTGAGATCATGACCTGAGCCGAAATCAAGAGTCAGACACTTAACCCACTAAGTCACCCAGGCACCCCTCACAATAAAATATTTTAAATACGTTATGAATCTCAAAACAAAAATTAAGGAGGAAAATTGAAACCCACTTTTTAAGAGTGTTTTACTACCTGTTCATCAAGCAGGAATGGTATTCAATCAGCATTAATAAACATAGTAGTAGCAAATCTCCTAGAAACCTTGGATGTATGCTATTTCAATTTAGAAAGGACTTCAAATTGTATTAGCATATTGACAAACTAGATCCGAACCCACCGGGCGCACAGCATCAAGCTCTTTAAATAAAACCCTGCGAGGTAGAGGACGGCATCTATGTTTTCACTTTAAACCACAGTTTCTCTGCCTTTGCGATAATTACAGCCACTGGAACAAGGAGAGCACTGTGTTTGGAGGTCAGACATGTCCACAGCCTTAAAGCCTTGATTTAATAGCACTTACTTGGCCAGAAAACATAATGCCCACTCACTTTCTCTTTAATTATGAAACCCTAAAGAACCACTCTTTAGCGTGATTAATTCATTTCATATATTTCAAGCACAACACAAATAAGTGTTTCTGAATGAAACATTTAAAAAATTGTATTAATTTATGTTTTCAATAAAATCTTATTTTCCTCCATTAGTCACTTTTCTTTGTCCTCTTTTGGTTTTGGAGGGGCTAGTTCACACTTGCAAACTTTGCACATTAATATGTAGGCATTAATACCAACAAATGTATTATTGTTGCTGGTAGTCAGTAATTAATTAATTTGATGAGCTAAACTGTGAACAAGATTAATTTTACACATTGAAACCTTGCTGAAATACAGAAATATGCATACTGATCTCCTCTCTTTTCTCAAAATAGTATTATGTGTGAACAATCAGCTTAAAGTAGTTTTCTCTTTTCATTCAGTTTAGCTACAGGTTTGCTTATCTTTCACTTCATTTTAGAAGAATTATAACGATAAGCTTGGTTGGTTAAATAATTTTTAGAGAAAATTTTCACAAATTAAAACTATATTATCGAACACCTCAGTGTTAAATTGTAATATATTTTCAAGTTCTCTTTTTGTGTTTCCTTTTCTTTGGTTATTATACCTTATGCAGGTTCCTACACAAATGGCTGTGCCTTTAAAGAAATGTGATGTTTAAATGTAGGATGCCATTTTTTAATACATGGAGTGAAACAAAAAAATCAAGAGAGAATTATTCTATGCTATGTAAGATATTCCAGTAAAAGAAAGCTGGATGAAGGGTGTACAGAATTCTCTCCAATTTTTTTGTAACTTTTATTAAAGCCTTTTATGTAAAATTATCTCAAATTTTAAAATTACAAAACATAGAACTTTAACCCGACAATTCCCTTTGTAAGACATTATCTAAGGGGTAAGGGGAATCGAACAGTAGGAGATTCATTAAACAAATTATATAATATCCACAAATCGTGCCCACTGAACACGGTGGGCACCTATACTTTACTGTAAGAAAGTAAAAATTATCTTGGAGTGTAACTATCAATCCTGCCATTAATTGGGCTGGAATAAAAATCTGTTCTGTATTTATAATCTATATTCCCTTTTATACATAAGTGGTGTTTTCTATACTTTATAATCTAATCACCAGTACAATACAAAGCAGACTAAGCTAAGGTCCATGAAGACGTGAAATCAGGTGTAAAAGTAAGGTAAATATATTAGACCAGAAAGGATTCAGAAAAGGACATTAAATAGTCAAAATGTGAAATATCTTGTAATTTACAAAGTGAATACATTGGTATAATGCTTATTAAAATTACAATCTTTGATGTTTTCAACAGTTCATTGTTCTCACTGCATATTTAATTTCCATAGATTTTCCTGTTTTCCATTTTATTATTTTTTAATAGTATTATCATGATCCACAGTGTTTAGTACCTTTATTAAAATTTTAGTCATTTAATCTTCCCAAGAAATTTAGGCTCAAAATGGTTTTTATAGGTGATCTGAATCGACTCCTTTGGGTTTCCATTTCCATATTTGTAACATTAAGAAGCTGAAACATGTGGGGCACCTGGGTGGCTCAGTAGGTTAAGCATCCGACTTGGGCTTGGGTCATGATCTCACAGTTAGTGATTTCGAACCCTGCATCAGGCTCTGTGCTGACAGCTCAGAGCCTGAAGCCTGCTTCAGATTGTGTCTCCTTCTCTCTCTGCCCCTCCCCTGCTCATTCTCTCTCTCTCTCTCAAAAAATAAATAAACATTAAAAAAATATTTTTTAAAAGAGATAAAAAAGAAGTTGAAGCATGTAATGTCTAAAACTCATTTCTGATTGCGTTTCTAATTTAAAAACTCAATTAAAAATTTCAGCATTTTTTGATGCAACTTAGTAACAGATCCTAAAATGCAAATGATAAAATAAAGGGTTCACAGATCCCAGACAATTCTAAGGAGGAAGGATAAAGCTGTTGGGGGCAGCAGGGGCGGGGAGGGGAGGCAGGGGTGATATCAAGGCTCATCATACCCAAAGGAAGAATAGGAAAGATTTGAGAGCCCAGATACAATCCCTACATACATAGCAACTTGGCATCTGAAGAAAGTAGCTTTGAACAGACTATTTAACAAATAGTGATGAAAAAACTGGCTAAAGGTAATTAGAAAATTATTTCACACTAACCAAGAATTATTCCAGATGAACTGAAAACCTAAGTAAGAAAGTTAAAATTTGAACTATTGGAATGAAATGCAGGGGAACATATTCATGATATTAAGTCAGGAAGAATTTCTTCAGAAAATAAATAAATAAATAAATATATCTAGTTACGATAAGCTACAGTTAAAATAACCTTAGACAGTCTTGCCTGATTCCTTAAGATGTAGACAGAGAAAGACAAGGGGGACAGAGAATCTGAAAATTAGGAATATGTTTCATAGTTAAAAGATTTCTTTAATTGTAGTACATAAACAGTTTTTAGACTTTTAAAACCAGAATAATTTTGATTTAAAACTGCAAATACCTGATTAGAGATTGTGCAAAGTACTGCATTTAAAAATATTCTTCTTTAAAAATAAAAAAATGCATTAATAATTATGCAATGAATAATTATTTTAAAATAAATTCAAACTTGGGGCGCCTGGGTGGCTCAGTCAGTTAAGCATCCCACCAGCTCAGGTCACGATCTCACAGTTCATGGGTTCAAGCCCCACGTCAGGCTTTGTACTGACAGCTCAGAGCCTGGAGCCTGCTTCCAATTCTGTGTTTCCTTCTCTCTCTGCCCCTCCCCCTCATGCTCTGTCTCTGTCTCTCTCTCTCTCTCAAAAATAAACATCAAACAAATTTTAAAATAAGGGCGCCTGGGTGGCTCAGTTGGTTAAGGGGCCAATTTCAGATCACGTCATGCTATCCGCATAGGTCAGCCTGGAACCTGCTTCGGATTCTGTGTCTCCCTTGCTGTCTGCCCCTCCCCCGCTAGTGCTCTGTCTCACTCTCAAAAATAAACAAACATAAAATTTTGTTTTTAATTTTTTTAAATAAAACTCCATTTCTTTTTGGTTTCTTTATTTATTTTGAGAGAAAGAAAGAGCGAGTGGGAGCGGGGGGAGGACACAGAGAGGGGGAGAAGGAGTCCCCAGCAGGCTTCCTGCTGTGAGCACACAGAGACCCAAACAGGACTCAGTCTCATGAAACCTGAGATCATGACCGGAGCCGAAATCAAGAGTCAGATGCTCAATCAACTGAGCCACCCACGTGCCCCTAAAACTCCTCTTCTAGAAACCCAGCGACTACACAATAAGGTTGTAACCTTCTGTGACCTTAAATGTCTCCTAAAATTTGACCCTACCCTGCAGACTTCACACACACAGTGCCAACTTACTCGGAGTTCACAGCCACGGACATCCCCTGAGCCCTGTGCCCTGCCCAGGTCACTCCCTGTCTCCACCCGGTCCTTCCTGTGCACCCACGTAATGAGCTCCAACTCCTCCATCAGAACTAACTCAAACACCTCCACCTTTCTGGGACTTCTTGGTTCTCTAGGTCACAGTTCTCTCACACTCTCTCATCGCCTTCCCTTGCAAAGGGCGCTTTCACCTCTGTGCTGCAATTGTGTGTTTATCTTGTTGACCCCTTATCACATGTGCTCCCCGAAGGCAGCTTTCGTGTTCCTGGTTCCATGTATCCTGGGCACCTACAAAATGCCTGCACTGAGCAAGCCCTCCATATATATTCCATATTCAATGAGTGAGTCAATGTTGGACACAAGATACACAAAACAACAGCTTTCCTATAAATAAACAGCAACCACTTAGAAAATCAAATTTAAAACCAAAAAGTGGGCCATTCAAAACAAGAGCAAAAATGTTAAAGTACACAAGAGTAAACCTAACAAAATATTAGAAATACAGGAAAACATGAAGTGCTGACTTGAACAAGCTTATGGATACAGATATTTAATAAATGGGGGTGAAAAACTGACTATACATGTGGAAACAAAGATTCCAAACTTAAATCCTAAAATAAGGATTAATTACAGGTTGATTAAAGATCCTAAGTATATATAGAAATACATGAAAACAATAGAACAAAATAAGAAATACCAGCTTTATGTTATAGCATGGAGTGACTTCTTAAATAAGCCACAAAAGCTACAAGCCATAAAGAAAATAAATTTGATTTCATTAAAATTTAAATATCAGTAAGACACAGGAGACCGTAGCAAATTTAAAGGCAAACCATAACATGAGAGAAGATAGTTGCATAATTTATAACTACAAAGGAGTGGTATTCAAAATATAGATGGAACTCTTATAAATCACTTGGAAAACATATCACACGGGGTGCCTGGGTGGCTCAGTCGGTTGAGCGTCGGACTTCAGCTCAGGTGATGATCTCGTGGTTTGTGAGTTCGAGCCTCGCATCCGGCTCTCTGCCATTAGCACAGAACCTGCTTTGGATCCTCTGTCTCCCTCTCTCTCTGCCCCTCCCCTACTCACAGTCTATCTCTCAAAAGTGAATAAACACTTAAAAAAAAAAAAGAAAATATATCACATAGAAAAACAGGCAGCGGGACTGAAGAGATAATTCACAAACCGGGAAAATCAAATGATCAAAAACATATGAAAACGTGTTCAAACTGCAGAGAAACAGAACTTTAAAACACCCATTTCCCCAAGGGAGCAATAAGCGTCACCTAAAAATATCAGGTGATGGAGAGGAAGCAGAGCAAAGGGAACTCAAATTCAGTGGAAGGTCCATGTGGATACACCATCTGGGAAGCAATTAGGCAAGATGTAGCAAGTATGTGCCAACCCGTGCCCAGCAAATACCTCTAAGCATGGAACTAAACCATCCAGCCGACAGACTAAGAAATCTCTTGCACATTTGTACTGGGAGATGCAAATCGTGGAGTATTTCTACAAAGCAACGGTACACAGAAGTAAAACGGACCCACTGGAACTGTACCAAAATGCTTCAACCTCAAAAACATCAGCTTGAGCAAAAACAACCACGTTTCAGGAAGTCGCAAAGTATACGACTCTAATTCTTTAAAGCTGAAACTAAGCAAAACGGTAAATGCAAAGCAACAGTCAACATTATGTAAATAAATATAAAGAGGTAATAAATGCAGAAAAACTATGCATAGAATTACAAGGATGAGTAAACTTTTGAAGTTAGCGCATTGGGAGACACAAAAGCTTCACTTTATCCATTTTATTTCTTTTCTAAAAATCTGAAGAAAATAGAGCAGAATGTGCTTTTCAAAGAAAGTTTCATGTTGTCTGTGTGCTTGAAGTAGTTTATAATTTAAATAAATATAGCAGTATCAATTGCTGCTGAGGATGTCATAAAAGAAGTTCTTTTAGGTCATTGTTTCTGGGCTTTTAAGTTGAAACAACTGCTTGTTGGCAATCGGAAAACAGCTGGTAAAGAGAAGATGTACATGTTAAAAACCAGCAACTCCACTTGTACCCTAGAGAAATTTGGATACATGAGGTCAGGGAGAATTACACGAACTTGTTTGCTGAAGCCTGGTCTATAACATCAAAACCAGAAAAACCTCACGGATGTCCATTAACGGAGGAAGGGTATCTTACCCACCCAACAGACAACACAAGCACTGAAATGAACAAACTAGATCTATGTAGTAACTGTTAAATACCGAACACAACGGCTGAGTGTCCTCATGTCCAGAGGTTCACATATGTCTTCGCTGCTGCATGTTTTTCTATCTTAGAAAATTTAAAGCAGAAAGAAAAGTACTATCATGACATTGGTAAAATATGGGTAGCTCATATACGGTGGTTTGTAATATGATTCTACATAATCTCCAGGGTGCTTGCAATATTACATAATAAAAAAAAACACAATGGAACAATGGTAAGTATTACGGATAGCTTTGAATTACAAGTTTAATTATTACTCTAGGTAATGAGAGACCATGGGAAAATTTAAGAAGGGGAATTAGAGGCTTCAAACTGAAATTTAGAAAATCAATCTGGCAGGAGTACAAGGATAATTGAGCAGGCAGGAAAAGGAACGGTTGGAAAGTCTTACCAACACTTCAGCTTAAAGTTACAGATGCCGAATTCCAACCATAGATGAGCCTTGTGAAAAGCTGGGATAAAACTATAGGGCTCAGGACTAACAAAGGATTCTAAGGGAACGAGGATAGCTTTCAAAACAGACCATCGAGAGAATTCTTGCAGTGGCGGGCACTGGGAGGGCATGAGGTGGAGGGGAGGCCAGGGACAGACTTCGCGGGAAAGACAGGGGGAGGCACCATCACGGGGGTCCCCTGCCTTCCGAGACGACAGGACAGCAGGCATCAGAAGCAGAGGATGTGCAGCAGGACTGGCAATTGCTAAAATATATCTATAACGAAAGGTCTAGAAGGTAGAGAGCTCCCCATCTGTACTTCTGGTGGCTGACACAAATCGAACTACCATTTGAAAAAGGTTTTGAAAGACAGAGGAGAGCCAGATGACAAAGGCCAGGAGGCCGAGCACCGGAGCTGAGAATGCAGGGCAAGCAGAACGCAGGTGTGGCCAAGATGGGATCACCTGGCAACCTCCGCCCTGGATCCCCGTGCCTTCCCTGACACGGGTCCGTGGGAGCCATTGGGCAGGCGCGTATGTCCACAGCAGCTTTCATCAGGTAACGGTTCTGATGAAAGTGCTACCATGCAGTCTCACTGTGTATCGAACAGAAAATCCAGCAAAGTGCTTTGCTCAAGGCAGACAAGTGCCCCAAAGAGGTCACATTAAATATAAAATACTCCAAAATGATGATGCTCCTTCATTGTGGCAAGTCAAAACAGTGCTTGCTGTTTACAAATGCCAATCCCGGGGCACCTGGGTGGCTCAGTCGGTTGAGCGGCCGACTTCGGCTCAGGTCATGATCTCACGGTCCCTGAGTTTGAGCCCCGTGTCGGGCTCTGTGCAGACAGCTCAGAGCCTGGAGCCGGCTTCAGATTCTGTCTTCCTCTCTCTCTGCTCCTCCCCTACTTGTGCTCTCTCTCTCTCTCTCTTTTTCTCTCTCTCAAAAATAAAAAAAACATTAAAAAAAAGAATAAGTCAGAGAAAGATATCATATGTTTTCACTCCTATGTGGAACTTGAGAAACTTAACAGAAGACCATGCGGGAAGGGATAGGGAAAAAGTAGTTTCAAACAGAGAGTGAGGCAAACCCATAACAGACTCTTAAATACACAGAACAACCTGAAGGCTGATGGGGGGTGGGGGTGGGGAACACGGGTGATGGGCACTGAGGAGGGCACTTGTTGGGATGAGCTCACTGGGTGAGCAATGATTCACAGGAATCTATTCCCAAAACCAAGGGCACACTGTATACACTCTATGTTAGCCAACTTGACAGTAAATTATATTAAAAAAAAAAAAAAAAAAAAGAGACCTTCCACCAAATCCCATTGTCCAGTAGTAAAAAAAAAAAAAAGAAAAAGAAATGCCAAAGCCAGTAAGTAAAAGAGTATGGGCCTGACATATGCCAGGCATGTGGCATTTTTCACTTCACTTACAGTTTACAATAATCCTACAGGATAGCCTTTTGGCATTCGACAGTCAATTTACAGATGAGGTGCAGGGCTGGAAAGTCAACACATTCAACCAAAGGTCATTCTCTCCACTAAACTATGCTGATGCTCAGAGGTTGGAACCTTTGAGGTGAGACTTAGAGCACGTTAATCATCCAAAATACTAAACAAGGTCTGTGGAGAGTTGTTTCTGAGACAAAAATAATGTAATTGTTGGTAGAAGTGGGGATCCATCAGCTCCCTGTGGGCCATAAAATCACGTCATAAAACAACATCAATGAGACGGAAGAAAACCCATTTCAGAATTATACTTTTGCGTATAAGACTACTTTTATAATGGTTTTACATGTGAAAAAATAAAGACAAGTGAGAAAAGTTCTTAGTTCTCAAAAGCATTTAAAGCGATGCATATATCTTAGGATTTCAAGGCTGGCAGATTGCACACATCACAGGGAAAGTGATAAAGAGATCTGAGGGACCATTCATGCATTACCTCTGAGATTAGGAATTGAGACACTCAGCAGAAACTAAGCACCGGAACAGAGATATTAAATGGCTCCAAATATATTGGGGGGAATAGGAGCTTCATAATTATTATAGGTTATTAAGAAAAAGAATACTATGTCCTAGTCAAGGGTGCCGTATCAGAGGAATACACTGTCATCAAAATGCGTGCAGTGATTAGAACAGGTATTCGGAGAAGGCACTAGATAATCTGGGTAAAAGAACAGTCTTCAGAGTCAGGGTGTGTTATCACACGTCCCTTAAAATCACAGCCTTCCTATCAAAAATGAAGATGATAGTGGACCTGCACACCAAGTATTATGCTCTTTGAATGGAGAGTTACATGTAAAAGCAGGCTTTACACCGTAAAATACTATAAAAACACAAGTCGTTGGCATGATTCTTCATGGAAACTGTAGGACAGTTGCCACAGGTTCTAATTCTGTACTATTTGAAATTACACAATCAATATTAAAAATAAATATGTACTGGGGAGCCGGGTGGCTCAGTCAGTTAAGCACCAGAGTCTTAATGTTGGCTCAGGGCATGATCTCAGCAGTTCGTGGGTTCGAGCCCCACAGCGGGCTCTGTGCTGACGGTGCACAGCCTGCTTGGGATTCTGTCTCCCTCTCTCTCTGCCCCTCTCCTGCTCGCACTCTTTCTCTCTCTCTCTGTCTCAAAATAAATAAATAAGCTTTAAAAATAAATAAATACATACATAAAAAATAGTCAAAATAGCAACTGAAATGAAACATCACAATATAAGAAATACATTCAAAGACAATGTTGCAGAGCCTTATGTTTTAAAATTTAGGTAAACTTAAATTTTTTTTTTAATGTTTATTTATTTTTGAAGGAGTCAGAGAGAGACAGACAGAGCATGAGTGGGGGAGGGGCAGAGAGAGAGAGAGGGAGACACGGAATCTGAAACAGGCTCCAGGCTCTGAGCTGTCCGCACAGAGCCTGATGCGGGGCTTGAACTCACAGACCTCGAGATCATGAGCTAAGCCGAAGTTGGACGCTCAACCGACTAAGCCACCCAGGCGCCCCTAAAATTTAGGTAACCTTTAAATCAAACCTTATTTCTTCCAAAAAAACTCACGCACTTTGGGGTTTTTGTTGTTGTTATATGGATTCTTGCTTAAGAGGAAACTAAATTTCAGTGCTCCCTCAAAGAATGTTCAGAAAATATTTTTCAGTGAAGTTAAAAAATGTATTTTGTAAAAACGAAGCACTGAATCACATATTTTAGGTGGGGTATATAAGACGTTTTCTAGGTGATACATTTCCAATTACAGTTTTCGTCTTGAAATTCAATTGGCTGCTATGGCTAATTACAAAGGGATAGATTACAAAGTGCCCAGGACGGGACAGTATTCCTCAACATCACAATCATTACTAGGGTAGCACAGTTTGGAATGTGAACTTATTTAACCATTTAGCAAAGACTTACTGTCTGCCCCCTTTCTTGCCAGGCTGGACTAGTCTGGCACAGCATTTTATTTATCACTGTATCCCCTGTGTGTGGCACATACCCATGTGTCAGTTCTTTTTACCACTTCACCCTGGATAGATTTCATGTTAATATCTCCTTAGTTAATACATCTTATTTTCAAATATATGCTTGGTATTTTGAATTGAAACCATGTAGCAAATATGTTACAGGTTCAAACTGTAAAGCAAAACAATTATTTCTTTCACCAGTGACTCTGAATCCTAGATGACTCATGGATCTCCAACTGCTTCAGGTGTGGCTACGCTTACCTTTTTGTTGTTGTTGTTGTTCAGTCATTTTACTGCTTCCCCCCTTCACGTTCTATTCAGGTATTGAAATTAACCTATCAGCAGAGAGCATGGTATCTGAAACTTCTCCTTAGATGCTTCATTTGGAACGTTATTTACTTTGTATTCTGGACAGTTTTATTATCATTTCAAAAGGAGCTGCAAGTTGGTATCACCCGCAGCATGAAAATGGCTAATGACATTTTTCAGATGGGAAGGTAGCCAGGTGATCTTTTTCTGGAGACACAAAATGAAATTTCGCTGAAATACTGCTGAATGTTATCTAAGTAATGATGTTTTTTTTTTTTTGTTTTTTTTTTTTTTAAATTTGGACAAGGCGGCTTATTTGGAGCTCAAAATCAAAGGTAGAGAAGTTTTTGCACTGTTGTTTGTTTCTGAAGTCAATGGAGTGTTCAAGCCACTTGGCTCCTAGTAATTAAGGTGTCCTGTGGGTAAATGTAGCTTATATAAACCTCATTTCACAGAGAACACTAAATCGCAACTGCAAAATTACCAACATTTATGTTCTTCACAATTCAAAGGGAGGAGGACTACGTCAAACAAAAGCTGCACAGCAAAAGAAACCATCAAACAAAATGAAAAGACAACCTGTGGAACTGGAGAAAATATCTGCGAAACATAGATCTGACAAGGGGTTAATATCCAAAATACACAAAGAACTCGTACAATAGCAAAACACCTAACAGCACAATTAAAAAACTGGGCAGAGAACGTAGGCAGTTTTGCAAACAAGACATACAAATGGCCAGTCTTCCACATCATAACCAGGGAAACGCCGTGAGATATCCCCTCACACTTTATACTTGTTCAATGGCTGTCCTCAATAAGACAAGATAACAGGCATTGGCATGGATGTGTTTTTATAGTTTTTATAGTGTTTTACAAGTATTTTACAAGATACACACACGCTTTAGTTGACTTAACCATTCACCCAATGATGGACATCTGGTTTGTTTTCAGTCTGGGGGTGTTTCAAATAAAGCTGCTAAGAACATTTGTGTAGAGGTTTGTGTGGGAACAGAAAGTTTTCATTTCTCTGGGACAAATGTCTAAGACTGATGGGTTGTATGGCAGTTGTATAATTGGTTTGTTTATGAAACTGCCAAGTTAACCTTCTGTTCTCTCTACCCCTCCCCCACTTGTGCTCGCTCTCTCCCTCTCTCTCTCTCTCTCTCTCTCTCAAAAATAAATGATTAAATGGGGCACCTGGGTGGCTCAATCGGTTAAGCACTCGACTTCAGCTCAGGTCATGACCTCACAGTCTGTGAGTTCGAGCCCCGCGTCAGGCTCCATGCTGACAGCTAGGAGGCTGGAGCCTGCTTCAGATTCTGTGTCTCCCTCTCTCTCTATGCCCCTCCCTTGCCCACACTCTGTCCCTCTCAAAAAATTTTTTAATAAATAAACAAACATTACAAAAAAAAAGAACTGCCAAATTGTTTTCAAGAGTATCTTAACCGTCTCTTCACATTCCCAACAGCAACGTATGAGCGCTCCAGTTTGTCTGCCTTCTTGCCAGCATTTGGGGTGATTTTCACCTTTCCAGTATGTGTGTACTGATAGCTTGTGGTGGTTTTAATCTGCATCCCCCTCATGGCTGATAATACTGAATATCTGTTCACGTGTTTATTTGCCATCTGCATGGCAACTTTTGTGAAGTGTCAGTTCATGTCTTTTGCCCATTTTCTGATTGAATTGTCGTTTTTTAAATCCTACCATAGGGTTTTAAGAGTTTTTTTTATACTAGTTCTTTGTTAGAGTTATGTAATTTGTAAATATTTTCTCCCAGTCTATAGCATTTCTTTTCCATCCTCTTAGCAGGCTCTTACAGAGAGCAAACACTTTTAATTTTGATGAGGTCAACTGATCAATTTTTCCTTTTACGGTTTATGCTTTTTGATCTCAAATCTAAGAACTCTGCCTAGGCCCGGTTTCCAGAGATTTTCTTATATGTCTTGTCACAATTTTATTGTTTTACTTCTTACATTTAAGTCCAGGATCTATTTTGAGTTACAAGGATCTATTGTGAGGTTTATGCTGAGATTCATTTACTTTGCCTCGGGTTGTCTAAGTGCTCCAGCAACATTTGTTGAAAAGGTATAATCCTTCCTTCACTGATTTGCTTTTGTACTTCTGTCAAAGATTCATTGGGTATATTTGTGTGGGTCTCTTTTGTAAAAAAAATGTTCTCTTAATCATATGCTCTGAATGTATGCTTTCATCAAAGCTCCTACACTTGTCCATGGGTGAGAACAGAATAATTCACTAATGGTGCGCTAAATGTCCAAACTAGGAGTGACTACAGTATAAAATGAATTCTCATATCTCCATATTATTAAGGAAAGCCATTTAATATTCATTACTTTAAAAATTAATTATTTTAGTGCATTCTAAAGTTTAATTGGGTCACTTCCAATAATGCCATTTTATCTGTCAGAGGTATTAGTTGCTATTAGTTGTAATAGAAGTTGACACTGGCTGATTCACTTAGAAGGAAATTTATTAAATTTTTCATTACTTCAAATTAGGAATAGAGGACTGGAGAACCAGGTTCAAGCCGCAACAACCATAAGTGATCTCTTAAATCATTAAGTTTCTTGATGAGGCTATTGCCTTTGGACAGTAGGTACAACCATGCACAATGCTTATACTTTTGCATCAATAAATCAGTGCAGTAGAAACAATTACTCTGTTGCCCCCGTGAAGATCTCTATCCTGGGCTGCTTTCTTTTATCGCTGACTCAAAGTCTGGTCATGTAATTGGTAACACCTAGCTCGTTTCTCATGTCCTGGCAGCAGAAGATATGAGGAAAGAATATTTTTGGCATTTCATCTTCTAATAATGTGAGGTTTATTTGCTATCTTCAATAGCTATAATATTGATGATATCTATAATATTGATGATGGGGTGCTATCCAAATATATTGAAAAAGATGGAAATGCTGGGTGAGAAACCAAATGATGAATACCTGATTCATACTGTTAATTTGTTTAACTACTTATGAAGGCATACTACACCTAATTATCCTAGTTCAGTAGGGTTTTGTGGTAATATATAGTGATAAACAACTTGTTTTGAATTCTTTTCTGGTGAAGAGGGTCAACTTGGGTAGACTGATACGAAACCAAACAAACACAAATGAACAAACAATTCTATTGCCCAGAGATCCACTAAGTAAGAAATCTCTGGAAGCAGAACTTGTCATTGTTATTTACACACACACACACACACACACACACACACACACACACACACACACCCCAAAACTCAAAAACCATTTCCTGTGATTGTAATGTATGTCCAGTGTTAAGAACCATTGTGAAAGGGGCAGAACAGTTCGGCCTTGTTCATGAAGTCGAATGCTAGAGCAGGCTTTTAACTGCTTTTTGCCTCATGTCCCCCCCACCATTTTTATGCACAGACAGGTTACACATAAACACTACTTGCAACCGTTGTGTTTAGTCCTATCACCCAAATGGCTTGGTCTTTTTTTTTTTCTTCAATTTCACTATCACAAACCCTAGTTCTCCTACAAAGATGGATAACCCAGCTAAAAATATCTGAAGACAAAATTACCACAGAGTCTCGCTGCTAAGGAAGAGCTAAAGCCAACTTTCTTGGCTCTCAGCACAGTTCTGGAGGACCACAAAGCCCCTGTTTCCCCATGCAGAAATCTCTACCAAATTCAACCAGCTGAGAATTTCCCATTTCTGTTAGTGGCATCCTGGGTAACTCAGGCCAGCCTACTTGCTGACAATTAGGAAAGCTGGGAAAATACAAAAGTCATCTATTTGAAGGCATTGAAGCCCACCAAAGACAAAACTGAGAATTTATTTCTGTCGGAAATTCTAAAAAACAGGATCGAATGAAAATTGTATCCCTGAAAGAAATAACTTAAATTGAATACAATGAATAAATTCAACAGTAGATTATTCATAGTTGAATAGAAAATTAGTGAACTAGAAAATGTGTAAGAAAATATCCATCCTGAAGCTTTGAGTGACAAAAAAAAATGAAATAGAAAAAGGCACAGAAGTACAGAAAATATGGTATAAATGATTTAGTACATGAGTCAGGAAGAAGAGAAAAGAGTGGACAGAATTGATAGGACAGGAGGGGAAACAGCAAATAACTTTTCAGAACAGAAGAAATATATCAAGCCATAAAATCCAGAAGCATTATAAACCCAGGAATAATAAATACAATTAAAGCTACATTTATACCCAGCACAGCAATATTTCTGAAAAACAGAAAATGAGGGTATTAAATGCAGGCAGAGGGGGAAAGTCTAATCATTTTCAAAAGGTGACAATACGACAGCCAACTTTTCAAAGCAAACAGTGACAGGTAGAAGACTTATTTCTTCTCGGTGCTAGAAAAAAAGACTCCCATGTCAGTGATTCTCAATCATGGCTAGCCACTAGAAGTAAAACATGCTTTTCTAGTATACTAAACTTCACCCCTCGTTGCTCTCCTCGACCAAATTCTACTTTACCACAATGCCTTCTATACATTCAAGATTCAGGGATGTTGCTAAATTGAGAATGAACATTAACCTTTCCTATAAAATACAACGGTGACTTCTTGGGTTCTTAGAACATTGTAAGCCCTTTATTCTGGGCCTTTACTCAATGTTCCTCACCCATGCAGACACATGTTACCATTTAGGTATGCTATTTCTTCTGCATGGAACTCACAAAGCCTTCTCTATACATGATTTCTCAGCTTGGTGTTACTTTCTTTATAAACCACAAAGCACATACTGTCTATGTGTACTCACTAGGTATTTGCCAGATATTGTCTCAATTCTCTCTCTCCACCCATCCATTTATGCTCTGTCTCTTCAAATAGGAAACCAAACAACAAAGGCAAGAACAAAAGAAACCTCTGAAATACCAAGAATGAGGTGTGATGCTGCAGTTAACTGCCTTGCAAAGCCATAAACCCAGACCTATGAAGAATATAAAATTGACTCTAAGCCTCAAGGTTTTTTTTTCTTTTCTTCTTCCTTTTTTTTTTTTTAAATGTTTATTTAGTTTTGAGAGAGACAGACAGACAGAGCATGAGCAGGGGAAGGACAGAGAGAGAGAGAGAGGAAGAAACGGAAGCAGGGTCCAGGCTCCCAGCTGTCAGCACACAGCCCGACACAGGGCTCGAACCCACAAACTGTGAGATCATGACCTGAGCCAAAGTCAGATGCTTAACTGACTGAGCCACCCAGACACTCTTACAGGTGCTTGTCCTTAATAAAGTCTGAAACATTGACTCTCCAATAGAGCATTATCAGAAGTTACTGAGTTTTAAACAGCCATGGTATTGTAATCACTTACATTGGAACACACAAAATAAAAGAAGGATGTCTTTTGTGAGTAACCATATTGCAGTGTCAGCCGTACATCAAGATGGCTCACAGAAAGAACGATTCAGAGTCTTTAGAAAATTTTAAGTTATGGGGCGCCTAGGTGGCTCAGTCGGTTGAGCGTCTGACTTGATTTTGGCTCAGGTCGTGATTCCAGGGTCCTGGGATCAAGTCCCGCGTTGGGTTCTGCACTGAGCATGGAGCCTGCTTGAGATTTTCTGTCCCTCCCTGTCTCTTTCTGCCCCTTCCCACTAACTTGTACATGCACTCTCTCTCAATAAAAGAAAGGAAAGGAAAGGAAAGGAAAGGAAAGGAAAGGAAAGGAAAGGAAAGGAAAGGAAAGGAAAGGAAAGAAAAGAAAAGAAAAGAAAAGAAAAGAAAAGAAAAGAAAAGAAAAGAAAAGAAAAGAAAAAAGAAAAAGAAAAATTTAAGTTATGTTCACCACATTGAGAAGTAAATTTCTGTTGGGGCGCCTGGGTGGCTCAGTCGGTTGAGTGCCCGACTTCAGCTCAGGTCATGATCTCACAGTTCGTGAGTTCAAGCCCCGCGTCGGGCTCTGCGCTGACAGCTCAGAGCCTAGATCCTGCTTCAGATTCAGTGTCTCCCTCTCTCTCTGCCCCTTCCCTGCTCATGCTCTGTCTCTCTCTGTCTCTCAAAAATGAATAAACATTAAAAAAAATTTTAAAAAAAGAAGTAAATTTCTGTCCCTCAAAGAAATTTCTACTTTATCATTTTTGTATTCACATCATAAAGCCTTATAGAATGCCCAGCATTATGTGACTGATTTATTGGATAACTATATATTTTGGAAATGACAATGTGTAAGTCTCAAGCACTAATAACAGTGTTTTTGTTAGTTTATAGTCGTCTAATACGTCTCACATTTCCCTTATTTACCCCCAAATCCTCACTGTCAGGCAATGATTATCAACCCTAGCACCAGATCAGAAACCTCTGGGGAACTCCAAAAGCATATCCACGTTCAAAACTCAGCCAGACCAAATCAATGAGGAAAAATCTGGGCTCTGTAGGTAACTTCAACATGCAGTCATGATTGAGAATTACTTTTTTTTTTTTTAAATATGAGTATTAACATGTCATGTGGAAATACTGTATATACATATTATATTTAATATATAACACACATATATGTATTTATGACACATACATATGTATACACATACATGAACATACATACGTAAGTACATATCTTAAAGGCTAGTGAATGGTCAGAGAAAACCAACTGCATATTTACGAAGAAACAAATCATGAAGAGAAAAATGATTGTACATGTTTATACATGTACGATACCTTCTATAAAAATCTACACAGAGATGCCTGGGTGGCTCAGTCGGTTAAGTGTCCAGCTTCGGCTCAGGTCATGACCTTACGGTTGGTGAGTCTGAGCCCCTCATCAAGCTATCTGCTGTGGGCACAGAGCCTGCTTGGGATCCTCCATCCGCCCCCCTCTTTGCCCCTCCCCCACTCATTTTCTCCCCCCCCTCCAAATAAATAAATGAACTTAAAAATGTATCCAAAAAATCTACACGAGTATATATATTTCAATTCCTTTTTCTTAAAAGTAGCAAGCGACACAAGAAACTGTGAGGCCTGGCAGGAGCAGGTCACGGCTGTCACGGTGGATTCCGTCTTGCCCGAGGTGCAGGGATTTGGGTAACACTGTCACGTTCTTTGCTGCATGACCACCTCACTACATAACATCTTTTGATTTGCCAGGTCCCAGGAGAAACATATGATTTTTAAATTATGGTTTTTTTAGATGAACTCTTTTGCATTAAGTTAATTTAAACGTGATCTTTTATATAACTTTTTTTTTAATTTTTAAGTTTATTTATTTATTTTGAGAGAGAGAAAGAGCACAAGTGGGGATAAACAGAGAGGGAGAGGGGGAGAGAGAATCCCAAGCGGGCTCCGCACTGTCCGTGCAGAGCCCAATGAAGGGGCTTGAACTCATGAACCAGAAGATCATGACCTGAGCCGAAATCAAGAGTCAGTCGCTTAACTGACTGAGCCACCCAGGCGCCCCCTATATAACTGTTTTAACAAAAGATCATCTCTCATAAATAATGGTAATGCTAAAATAAAGAGATTTCAATATTTTTAAATATTTTAAATTCTACATAGACACGATCAGCTGCATTTTGTAGCCTGTTCTCCACTCCTACAAGAAGTTAGCCGGTTTTTAGATGGTATAATGAAAATGAAATCATGTCCATTTAAAGTGGTCTGGAAAAATACCTGCGTATTATGTCCGTATTGTGGTATCAATTCTCTTCCTAAATAGCACTTGTTTTTTCCGTTTTACTGAGATACAATTGATATATTACATGGCAGAAGTTGAAGATGTACACCTTTATGATCTGACCTACGTACGCATTGTGACGTGATTAGCACACTGAGGTTATTTAACATCCATCACCTCATCCAGGTATGATTTTGTTCTCTTACGATGAGAACTTTGGAGATCTACTCTCCTAGCAACTTTAAGATACACTATACAGCACTGTTAGCTACAGTCACCGTGCTGTGCATTCCATCTCCAGAACTTACTGATCTTACAAGGGAAGTATCTTTGACCACCTTCTGCCAGTTCCTCCACCTCCCACCTGCCAGCAGCACTTTTATCCACAATGTCAATAACTTAAAAGTTGAGTCAAGTGAATGATAACATTAGCTTTACACTATGTAGCCACCTGAAGAAAACACTTACTTTGAATAACGCGAATAGATGGGTTGCTACCTATGTATATTGCAAAGTGGAAGCTGTTGCCTTGTAGATGCGACACTGAACCTGAAGTTACCATACCTAGATTTGAGTATATACAGTCCCACACAAACCCAATCTGTGTCTCTGTCGCTCTGGCTGGTCCACTTTACTTTTTCTGGATTCGAGTTTATGTACAAAAGGTAAAATTAAATGAGGGTAACATCAAATATACTTTCAAAAAGCATGCTGGGAAAATTACATAAGACAATATATGTGAAAATTCTTTAGGAGCTGTAAAATACATGGCACCCCACGAGGCAAAACGATTACATTACTTTTACGAAGCTTCAAATCAAAGCTCAAAGTGTTTGACCTCTCAGTCAGTTTACTGTTAAGCCAAAATATTAGCCAAGCTTTTTTATAATGAATTTAGTACAGTAACAGGAGAAATACTTTGCACATGTTCAAATATTACAACCACCATTTATTTCAAACAACATGAAAACATTTCTTTATTAAATGAGTTTCTGTTCCCCACTAATAACAAAATATCATGCCTTGTTCCATTCAATTGGACTGACAGGTGTAATACTCTCACTGAGGGATAGTGTTGCAATATAAAAATGAAGTACTCAAAGGATAATACTGCTCTCTATCTTAAAACTAATGAAGATTTATGCAGAAAGTTCAAGAAAATGTCCTTTACTTACATTCTTGAACTCTTTGGACAATGCTACCAGAGCTTAAAGAAAAAAAATACCGTGACGAAAGTTAAGACAAAATCAGTAGGGGCGCCTGGGTGGCGCAGTCGGTTAAGCGTCCGACTTCAGCCAGGTCACGATCTCGCGGTCCGTGAGTTCGAGCCCCGCGTCGGGCTCTGGGCTGATGGCTCGGAGCCTGGAGCCTGTTTCCGATTCTGTGTCTCCCTCTCTCTCTGCCCCTCCCCCGTTCATGCTCTGTCTCTCTCTGTCCCAAAAATAAATAAACGTTGAAAAAAAAAATTAAAAAAAAAGACAAAATCAGTAAAACTGAGGTAAAGAAATTATAGTATTCTCTCTTTTAATTAGTTTGTCCCATTTGATGGAAATTATTTCTTCCTTAAAACTAAAACTTCAAAATTCACAACATCTAGAGAAAATCAGTAGATGATAGGAAAACAGGTAATTTTTATTTTGTTTCTACTGCTCACTTTTGACCTGTGTAGTTTCTAAAATGAAGTGGGTGTCAACAGAAACAGAGCAGAGTCATGAATACTTAATAGTCCTAACCCAATATTATTCACATGGGTTGTTACAATCCAAATAGAACAACACATTACGACAAAAATACTTCAAACAACAAAAATGGATCACACCTATTTCAAATACATAGGCTTCAAATTAAACTGTGTGTGTGTGTGTGTGTGTGTGTGTGTGTGTGTGTGTGTGTGTGTGTATTTTAGACTGATCCTAGATATCAACCATTACTGAGCACTTTTGAAAAACATTTAAGGAAACTGGCAATTTTGTAAATTCTTACAAAGATATTTTACCACTGCATAATTACTCTACTCACAATTTATTTCAGTAAATTTGCAAGATTTCCCTAAGCACTGAGTATAATCTTTGTTATCTGAGGAAATGCCATCTTTTAAGATTCACCTTGCCAGCAGTCATGTGTAAATATATTAAGATAAAAACTGAGATGTGAACATTTATATCTCACTCCTGATGTAACAGCTGGCCCCAGGTAGCACACAGACATAATCATTTAATATCAATATCTAGCAAAACGTCTGGGCTTGGTGTTTACAGGTAGGCTTATTTTTATTTTCCTTGTTTTTGGCTTTAAGTTTTGAAAATCAAAGAACATCAGGCATGCCCATATGCATGCGTAGGGATTCTTTAAAAAGACAAAAATCTCACTAATTTCTGAAAATACCAGAAATGCCATACGTACATAAAATTGCAAACAAAGTAATATACAGGGATTCTATAGAAGGTATACAAGATGTTTTTCAACTCTAAAATTGTAAGAACCAGTAATTCTTGTAGAGATAGGTAGATAAGTCAATAGAGATAGAGACAGATATAGATACAGAAATTAAGTGGAACGTATACATAGTGTTAAATATATACATGATAGTCACCATGAATGAAAACCTAAAATAAAAACCGCAAAAATAATTAGAATTTTCATGTATTCTAAATCCATATTTTATGAGAAAGAGATAAATGATAAATAACCATGGATACAATGGGTCCTTTCCAGAAAGCAATGTCCAGGATACGCAATATTCCAGAATGAGTAAAGATTTAAATACACTGAAAGCAACTTCCATGTCTTAAAGCCATGGATGGAGAATTCATATCTGAAGTAACGATCCTGAAAGTTCTTTTAACTTCTGAATGGTCAAAGTGATTAAGTTATTTATAAATTTTATCTTAAATGTATTTATTGCATCTTATTCTTGGAAAACTGGTAATGTATGTCATATAAAATAAAATCACTCTTCATAAAATACTTTCTAGATATTTGGGAAACCAGAGACATTTTTAATTGCTCTAGTCAACCAAAATAATGCAAATGCACACATGAAAACTCCCATTTATATTAATAAATAAACTTCTACAAAGGGGTAAATTCTCATAAACGTCTCTCATGAAAAACAACTCTCTTCCATCATCAGAAGAAAGCTGTTTGTGGAAGAACAAGAAAACCCAAAGAACTTACAGGAAGCTCAATAATCATCAAGCCAGGGATGGAAGCATCTCAAGGTTTGAATCAAAGTGGTAGAGAAAGCAAGATGTGGATGAATCCACAGTAAGTTCTTGAAACAAAGGGAGACTATGCAAAAGAGAAAATCCTGAATAGATGTTCAGTTCATAACGTTGGGGCTCATCACATACTCCAAATGTGTTGCTCTGACTTTCTCTGCTTCCCTTATATCCAGGTTGGGGTAAAGTGACTCTTACTGGCCTAACGTACTATGAGTAGTAGTGATGTAGGAGGTATTTCTTGCTAATAACCCTGACTTAATACAACATGACTCTGGAACAGTCTCTCTCTCCCCCCCCCCCCCCCTCTCTCTCTTTCTCTCTCTCTCTCTCACACACACACACACACACACACACACACACACACACACACCATCTGATACACAGTAGATGCTTCATAATTATTTGATTATACGTTGAATGTGCAAACGCCAACCGTATTTCGAGACGTTCCTTTGATACCCACACAAACAGCAAAATCCCTGACCTGACTTTGAGAAATAGAAAACGATTTTGTGTAAAATACTATTTATTTGTGCACAGTGTGCCTGTGAATAGCCTCACTGATGTATTTGAACAGAATTCCTTGAGAACAATGTGAGGGCTGAGTCTAGAATTAGTCAAACTGTGGCAGCCGGGATTTGTACAGCGATGTTAATGATAGTGATGATGACGTCCCTCTATAAGGCTGCATTTACTTTAGCTACAATATAGAGTCCACACGTCATGTGTAAAGTTATTTTAATGATTTCGGTGGTCGAGTTCTTAGTTTATCTGCAAACCAAGAACAGGTTGGATATTTTATAATATATGCCTTGCGGACTAAATTTAATCTTTCAGTGGTCACAAGGAAACATTTAATTAATAAAGGCTAAGAGATAAACAATTTTGGCCAACATGCTTTTGCTTTGTTTTATTGTTATTAGTCCTGTTAAGTAACTTTTTATTAAAAAAAATACTGACCACTATGGCACCTTGTGAATTATAATACCAGTTATGCAACACAGAAGAGGGCAAAAGAAACTGAACTACAGTAAGGGCTTTTAAATCATGCAAAAGGAAAATAATATACTCATACAAACTATGGTATGTCATAATGAAAAATTAACATAAAGACATGACTCTAAGAGTCATGTTGTTATATGTTTAATGATTTAATACCTTTAAAATTTTAATGATTGAATAAACATAATTTCAAGACAAGAGTAAAATTTGGGGCAATTATACTATTTTTTTTCAAAATTATTTTCCTGAATGGAAGATAAGCTGGTTAATGAGTCAAGACAAACTTCAAAGCAAACATTCAAAAAATTGTTCAACACTCACTACTTCACTCAAACAACTGGGTAAGGAAATATTCTCCACTGGGAGCACTAAATTCTGTAGGAAGACACAAGGCAAGGGCCCTTTCACCATTTCAATCTGGAAGGGCCTGGATCCTGGTTTTCCCCTAGCCCAAAAGGCAACTAGTGCTTTTCTGCCCTCATTCAGCACAATAGGGAACACTAACTAGTAAGGAGAAAAGAATCCAATAGAACATCTCATCTCAAAATATGCTTTTGTGTCATAATCTCGGATACCACTGGCCTCATGCCCAGGGGTCTATTTTCCCCTTTAGATTATTATAAAATTTGGTTTCTGCAAGTACCAGTTCGGTACCTCATGAATCAAATATCTGTGCATATTTCATCAGAATTCCTTTTATTTCAGTTCTAAACATAAACCATAAAAAGAGTCGTGACGTATCATTTGAGTTCAAAATATTATTTTACTTGGAAAAGCCCATACTTCTGAGTCCATGACATTAGTAATATGTCTTATTAACTATGAAAATTACATTTTAATGTTTAGATAAATTATATTGCTATGCTTAACGCACACAACACTTGCTTAGAGTTTTACTATCTTATGAGACAAACTTAACTTACTAAGCTTCACAGAATCTATAGGTTTGTCACGTGAATTCACCCTTCTGAATACTAGAATATTCTAAATTGAAAGTCTCTATAGTTTTTTAAATAATATTCTTCAAAATAGTGAAGGTTAATTTAGTTTAACGTTTCGATTTAATATTAAAACAAAAGTATTTCAACACCAAAGTCTGAAGTTTACATTTCTCAAGTAGAAATGGAAGACAAAAGCAATTAACCTATACATAAACATGCTTTTACTGTTTTCTCTGAAGGGCGTCTTTTACAAAGGCTTATCTGCAAGCAGTGAGTCTGGAAAGGGATGCTATGGGATTGCAAACACATTTGCACACATCTTAAAGAGGAATGGTGTTTTAAAAGGACATTTCAAAGGCTGTTAACACGCATGGTTCCCCAAGAAGCAGTCAATGCTCTTTTCTTGGATCCTATATTTTAATTAGGTTGCATATCCCGTTTTTGTCGTAGCAAATCCTGGAAAGCTGGGAATGGGAGAGGAATCCTACACACCCCCGGGGCCAAGAGCGCGAAGGCCGGGGTCCTCAGGGTTATATTTCTTAGTCTCATCTCATGTACACAGTGACTCTGTGTTAGGAGATACACATCTACCCGGGGGACCTGAATCATCCGTTAGCTTATAACGTCTGAGGTGTCAGACACAATTGAGATTCCAAGAAGACGGAAGGCGCGAGAATGATGAGCAAGCACCCCGTGGGGGAGCAAAGGGCTTCAAAGGTCAAGTTCCTAAAATGGTTCTCCCCTCCAGCTCTCGCTTGCCGTGCAGCGCGTCCCGCCCGCCAGAAGCCGGCAGCCTCCTGGACAACTGCAGCTTTACACGTGGGTCCTTCCTATCTCCCGGGAAAGGAACGAGACGCAATTAAATCTCCACCCGAGAGCGGCCCTTGCAACCAGAGGGGCTGCACCCCCAGCGCGCGCGCGCTCTGGCCCCGGAAGGGCGCGCGGCAGGCCACAGGAGCGCCTGGCTGCGCCCGGTGGGGGTGGGGGTGGGCGCTTTGTAGTCGCCCTGTTGTGTACGCCCCACTTCTACGGATCTGCCCAAGTTCGGGAATGGGTCCCTCGTCTCCTCGGGGCACCGTCTGCATCTTCAACGAGATGAACCAGAAAGCCAGCAGAAAGCAGCACCAAAACCCAAGTGTGCCCTTGTCCCTTCCCTGTGCCCCCCCACACCTGCGTCCACCAACTCCTGATAAAACGACTCCTGGGTGCGTAGTGATGCGTCCTCTTTTAGGGGTTTAGGGGTTCTGCCCTATCTTCGTTCAATTTTCTAACGGTATATTTAGAATTATTTTTCTTTCTTCCTTTTTAACTGAGAGAATTAGTGAATTTCTCCCTCCTCTCTTCCCCTCTCCAAGTTGGAGGACTCATCCAGTCAGCAGGGAAAGCGGGGAATGTTCTGGTTCAAGGCCGCTTTGCCCCAGGATTCCGGAGCTTCGCAGAACTGGAACTTTGAGAACACCGAGGTACAGAAACATCCAGGGAATCCGGGAAAGGGGCTCTTTCGCCCCCACACCGGTTTCCCTACCTGCTCTGGACCGGCCCGCCAAGGTCGTTCTCGGTGGCCCATCTCGCGCGCCCATCGCGCGCTCCCCCACGGCCGCCACCGGGACCCCCTGCGCGTCGTTCCCGCGGTCCCCCCACGCCCGCCAAGCCCAAAGGCCCGCTCCTCCCCTCCTGGCCTCGGGGCTCCACTCCCAGGTCTTCTCGGACCATCCACGTGTCCCTCCTACCTCCTCGTCTGGTCACTAGAGAACTTCTGAACCCCCCGGGGCGGGGGGTGGGGGGTCTACACTGTTTCTCTCCGAAGTCAGGCACAACGTCTTGCACGGAAAAACTACGACAAGGTCTCCGTAAACTTTGCCGTCGCGAAACCTGCCGTGTCGGCGGCGGTGAGCACACACCTGCCCGCACACGGGCGCAGATACACCTGTCCGGGCGCGCACACGGCCAGGGAGCCTGCCCCTGGGCAACCGCTCAGGGAGCCCGAAACTCGCTGGCAGTCGCCGGCGGGGACGCGCGGCAATGCTTGGGCATCAAAGGAGAATTTCGAAAGGGGCTGGGGAAGCGGGGACTAGGACACGGGGCTTGTAAATACACACACGGGAGCGTCCGTCCGGCTCCCGCACAGCGAGCCATTCTCCCCGAAAGGCGCACTTTGGAGAACAGAGCACTGTGGGCTGCACCGTCCATAAACCCCCCTCCGAGGCGCATTCGTCTTCCAACCTGACCATCCCTTCCGTCTACATGACTTCTCAGTCTGGTCCAAGCCAGCAGCAGCGCGCGCATGAGGATGGGGACCGGGGCGCTCCGGGAACCCTCGGCCCGGTGTGCAGAGCCCCCCGAGGCAGGTGCGGGCCCCCACACCGGCCGAGCAACAAGCGGGCTGTCCGCGAAAGGGCCGGGTCCCTCTTCGCCCCTGTCCCCGCGCGGGTCACCTCTCCCCGCCCCCCTCCCTACAGCCGGCCGCGCCAAACGCGAGCCGGGGAAGGAGAAAGCCGAGCGAGCCACTCACCCCCAGCTTCCTGCTGCGGATTTTCACGTAGCCCTGCTTGACTATGTCGTTAAAGTTGGAGGCCATGGCCAGCGTGTTCGGTCTCGTCCCCTCCGCGATCGGCTTCCCCGAGTCGGGAGCCGCCGGCCGCCGCCGCCGCCGCCGCCCGGTCCGCGCAGGTCTCGCATCCAGCCAGCCGCCGCCACAGCCGCGCCGCCGCCCGGTCCCCCGAGCTCCCGCCGGCGGGGACGCGGGCCGGTGGCAGGGCGGCCGCGGACGGGGAACGCGGGCCCGGCGCCGCGAGCAGCGCCCGCCCTCCGCGTTCCGGTCCTCACCTCCGCCCCCCGCCAAGAGCCGAACGCCGGGCCCGCGCAGCCGCCAGCTGCGGGCGCCCCCTCCGCGCCGCCGCCCCCGGCAGCACCCACGGGCTGGCGCCTCGCTCGGCGGCGCACAGCTGGCCGGAGCGCACCGGCGCGGGGGGAGGGGCGGGCCGACTGGGCGGCCGGGCTCCCTCCCCGCCCCCCACCCCACCCCACCCCACCCCACCCGGGCCCCGCGGGGTGGCTGCGCTCGGAGACGCTCGCTGGACGCGCTCCATCCCTGGCGGCTCCGGCGGGGAGCGCCTCCCGCCTCCCGCGCCCCGGGTCGCGCTCCCCGCCCCCGGCCCCCTCTGCCCGAGCCCGCGTCGCTCTCCCGGGTGCGGGATTCCTGAGGACACGGCTCCTCGTTCCGGGGCTCTCCGCGCCCCCTCCCCAGCTGGACTCGGGCAAAGGGCGGTGGGGACGCCCCCGAAGAGGGGAAGGCAAACGGGAGGCAGTGGTTTATTTCGATGGCCTTGTGTACGTGCATGTTTTGTTCCCGAGCACATGCTCGCGTTCCAGGTCTCTGCCCCACTGGGAAGAGTAAATCGACGCCGAGCCCTGCCCGGTGCACACAAAGAGACCGAGCGTGCGCATGTGTCTAATCCCTCTGCTGCTGGGGAGGCTGGAGCGAGATCACGCGCGGCAGCCCCCTCGCCGACGTCCTCGCGCGAAGAGGCAGCGAGGCTCGGGCTCTTTGGCAGGACCGGCGCGGACTGATGGATGCGCGCGTGTTAGTTAACTACGACTCAGAGTGGCTCGTGGCATTTCATCTTCCGGGGGAGATGGAGACCATAACTATTACTGGTGGATGCAAACGATTTCTCGAAACGTTCAACTTGCAAACATCAAAAACAGTGGAGAACTTTCTCCCCTTTACGTAGGAACGCTTGGCGTTTAAAAGTAGGCTGCTCCCCGGTGTAAAGAAATTTTAATTTAAAAATTATATCCATTTTTATGCGATGCAAGGAGAAATAAGCAGTGTTGCATTCTGGCTGGCGGCAAGGTGTGGGCTTTTGCTATAGGGAAGACTGTTTAGTACCTAGTCGCTCAGGGTGTTTCTCTTTAAGAAAAAAAAATGTCATAGGATTGAAAATTTTATAAATGACTCCTTCATTTATAGTCTATATTCGATAAAAGTTCAAAACAGAATGTTTATTTCCACTTCCCATAGCGAGCAGTGTTTTCCCATGTTTTCAGTAAAAATGCCTTAGCCTTATTGGGAACATACTAATTTTAAGACTGAAAGGAAACTACTTGATTGAAGGGAGGAAAACTATGAAACCATAAAGGACCAAGTACTATGTCCCTGACGCCAATCAAATAGGCACCGCAAAGGCGATTTTTGTACCATTAGTAGCAAGAGTTTTCATCTAGAGCCTGTATATCGAAGTAGAAACTCTTACCAAGAGCATACTCTTCCTCTCCATTCGTTTATGTAGCAAACATTGGTTTGGGCTGTTAACCCTGGACCACTCCAGATGTTGGGCAAATATTTAGAGTCACATGGACAGATCCCTTAGGCTGTCACTCAGATCACTTAGGTTGTCTGTTCCATTCACTTGTTGCTATTCCATTACCACGGGACTATGATTTTATATGAAGGCTGATTTAGATTTGCAGATGCCTTAAATACCATTCATGCAGTCCTCTCACAATGCTGTGTGTTAAGGAAAAAATACTTGCCATTTAATAGATGAGGAAACAGAGACTCTGAAACATTCGGTTGCAGAGACACCATTTACAGATTGGTTTTGGGTCTGCAGTAATTTCCATGACCACTAACGGTTCCCATCATTTATATTATGATCTGTTTCTACAGATCAGTTGTGAGGTATTTGAAGTCAGAGATTAGCTTTCCCAATAATAATCTCAGTGCTAACTTAAGGGTCAGGCATGTTTCATAAATCTGGCTTTTAATAATTATATAATGATGATGCCTTTTTTTATATACTTATGTAGGTCTTTACAACACCCTAACTAATATGATTTAAATATTCTCCTACAGTTACTTTTGATTCTTAAATTTCTGGTAGAGCAGTGTGTGTGTGTGTGTGTGTGTACAATTGATTGTATCCTCAGGGCATTATTTATTGTAGTCACCTAAGCCTCAGACTTCCTGTTAACTAGCAATGTGACTTAGAAATCTGAGTACATTCTTCTTTTCTTTTTTTCAAGAATAATTCATAAGAGGTGCTGTATATATCTACCTAACTCACGTCAAGAAGAACAAAATGTTTCACTGCCCCATTGATTAGAGTGTTCAAGTATTGTCAGCCTGATGCATCCATTATAAAATTTTCCACCAAACTTCTACCTAATGTTTTTCTCAGCTATGGATGATGACTGCACTGATGCATTATTTCATTCAGGATTGCAAAATTGTGATTCTCTAATTTGATTTTATACCTGAATTTATAAGATATTATCTTTCTAGACAAAACTTTCCTTTGCAAGATACAGGATCGTCCTCAAATAGATTCCTTATAAGAAAGGCAGGGAATACATTTGATTCTTAACCCTTATAAATCATTTTTTAGAAATTTTACATAATTTTTAAACAATCTTTTAGAAATATTAAGTGTGTTTTAGCCAATACAGAAGGACATCCTCCTTCCTTAGGAATATCATAAAAATGGAGTTTTATGTACATGATGCAGTTCAATCCATCAGAGCCATTGTTCTTTTCGGTGTTTTAATTGTCCCATCTTTGACCAGAAGGAGCTGGCTTCAACTGATATTTTTGTGTTGTTATCAGGTACCCATGGACCTTAATAGCTTTGTTGTGATCAATCACAAGATATCCCAGGTTCATCTTGTACATTTCCAACTCTAGACTTGGAGTCCATTATTTTCCCTAGGAACCATTGTTTGTTTAATGGGAAATGAAATTCAGTTTCCATAATCTGGTTTAGTAGGATGTTATTTTTGCTACAGATTCTAAGCTTTTCAGTTACAAAGACATAAAATACTTTATTTTAGAAATACATTTCAAAAGAGAAAAATTCTCAATTTTTATGGATATTTCCAATTTAATCACTGGGTTGGCTGATCCCGTATTTAAGGATTGTTTCTTCTCTTTTGAGATTTTTATTATATAAAATAGTTACACGTTTCCAAAGTCAAACCTACAAAATAAGATATGTGGAGAAATATAGTTCTGATTTTTGTCCCTTCCTCTCTGTTCTCTCCCTCTCTTTTTAGGAAACCATTTTTATTAGTTTTAAGTTTATCCTTCCCTTGTTTCTTTTTGATGATGTAAGGAAAGATGTAAATGTTTCTATTTCTGTTTTCTTACACACAAAAAAATAGTATACTATTCCTACTCTAATCACTATAGTAGACAGTCTCTAAAATGGGCCTCCAGGGCGCCTGGGTGGCGTAGTCGGTTAAGCGTCCGACTTCAGCCAGGTCACGATCTCGCGGTCCGTGAGTTCGAGCCCCGCATCAGGCTCTGGGCTGATGGCTCGGAGCCTGGAGCCTGTTTCCGATTCTGTGTCTCCTTCTGTCTCTGCCCCTCCCCCGTTCATGCTCTGTCTCTCTCTGTCCCAAAAATAAATAAACGTTGAAAAAAAAAAAAAAAAAATAAATAAATAAAATGGGCCTCCAAAGATGCCCAGTTTTTGGTATAGTGTCCCCTTCTGAATGTGCTGGACTTTTTGACTAACTTCTAGTGAATAGAATGGCAGAAGTAATGGAGTGCCTTTCCTTAATTAGGTTATAAAAAGACTGTGACTTCGATTCAGGTGATCTTTATTGGATTGCTCGCTCTGGGGGAAGCTAGCCGCCACAACATGAAGCCATCTTGTGGAGACACCTATGTGAATGAGCCTGGAGAAAGATCATCTGAAGCTTTCCAACAAGAAGCCCAGAAAGGGATCCTCCCCCGTGAAGGCTTCAGGTGACCATTCGCTGCTCATCCCTGAGATACCCTGAGTCAGAACCGGCCGTCTAAGCTGCTACCTGTTGCTCAAACGTAATAGATGCTGTAATATAACAAAAGTTTACTTTCATCTTTCCATGTGCTAACTTTTGGGGTATTTTTAATGCATAAATGGATAACTGAAATCCATTTTGGTATGTGGAAATAGGGTGCTTCCATGCCCAAAACTGTAAAATTGGGGCATGGCTTTGGAATCCATCGGTGGCCATGAGAAGGGTGTTAGTGAGGTCAAATTGCAAAGCTTTGCACATTGAGGACGCTGTGAGTGAGACCTTACAGTAAAGTGAGGAAATATTATTGGAAATTGGAGGAAGGGGTATTGTATGTGGTGGCAGGAAACTTAGCCGAACTGTTTCTGAAACTATGTGGAAATTAAACTATGTGCCCACTACTCTGTGTCATCTAATAGATTTCCAAGCAACATGTTGGTGATACAGCCTTCTTGTTGCTTAGTGAAATGAGGGAGGAGAAGGATAAATTGGAGGGGGGGGGAACCATGAAACAAATAGGAGCCAAGAACTGATGATGGCTTTAAGTGTCCTCAGCCTCTCTAAACCACAACAATGCTAGAATGCAAGAAATGACTTCTGGGCAAACATTAATCCTGGGCACTGCTACGAAAATTTGGTCTGAAGATAAAAGCCAAGGGTATGACTATAAGATACATACATTTTTTAAGATTTCAGAAAATCACTTATTTTACAGTCACATCTTTGGCTGTATCTTTAGACCGAATTTTCACGACAGTGCTCTAGATTTAATCTAATAAAATAAAGAGGTTCACAGGAAGCCCACAAAGTTTTCAAGAGGTGTATATATGCAGAAACATTATCAGACCCAGACTCAGAATGAGGGGGTGTACTTGAACTCCCAGTCTTCGACTGGTAGGAAGCAGGCGGAGAGAACAGCCTAGCTGCAAGAAAATGTTCTCCCTTTAAAAGTAAGGATGGCTGTGTTCCTCAAGGAGGAACCAAGAGCCTAGAGAAAAGAACTAAGAATCTTAGAGAAGCATTCTTTGACCTTGAGAACTAATCCAGGAACTCCCCAAATTTCCCATCTGGATTTCGGAATTTTGGAGGACCCATGATTCTATGTGTCTTTTGTAATCCATTTTGGTTTTTTTGTTTGTTTGCCTGCTTTTTGGGTTTTTTTGAGAGAGAGAGAGAGCGCGCGCGAGCATTCATGCAGGGGAGAGGGGGGAAGGAGAGAGACAGAATCTTAAGCAGCCTTCATGCTCAGTACAGAGCCCAACGTGGAGCTCAGTCTCATGACACTGGGATCATGACCCAAGCCAAAGTCAAGAGTGGGACACGCTCAACCAACTGAGAACCACCCAGGCACCCCTTGAGTCTATTTTGAGGCAGAATGTGGTCAGTGGTTGTACAGTGTTTCTTCCATAATTGCATGTTGGAATCGTGGTGAGCAGATTGCTTGTCTGTTTAGATTCAAAGGTCTACAGTTTGAGAATAAGATTCACAGATGAAAAAAATTGTACCTAAAATACCACACTTGAGGACCCTCACTGACACCAGTGGCCCTAGTGTTTAGATATGTTTCTGTTTCTGGTCTCTTGTTCCTGTTTTTGGACAGTCTCTTAAATATTTTCCCAAAGTAGGTATGTAGATGATACAGTCTGCATTGGTCATGATATGGATTCTTGGGTTTCAATCCAATATCTCTGCGGTCTGTATGTGTTATTCCATAGTCCTTAATTTACATCATGCAGTTAAGAAATGCAAAGCCAAGGGGCGCCTGAGTGGCTCAGTCAGTTAAGCATCTGACTTCCCTCAGGTCATGAAGTCGGTCTGTGAGTTCGAGCCCCACACCAGGCTCTGTGCTGACAGTTCAGAGCCTGGAGTCTGCTTTGGATTCTGTCTCTTCCTCCCCCACGCATGCTGTGTCTCTCTGTCTTTCAAAAACGTAAACGTTAAAATTTTTTTTAAATATTTTTAGAAATACAAAGCCAATTTGACTTTTTCTTAATGTGTAAGAAAACTTTCTTTCTACCTGAAGCTTGTAAAACTTTCCCTTCATCCTTAAATGAAGGAACATACTAGAATTGTGCCTTATGTGCACTTAAATTCAGGAACATACTAGGATTGTGCCTTATGTGTACTTTCTCAATATGTGGAATTTGCTAACATTGTTATTTTATTATTAATATAATAAAAATAGTTTCTATTATAACCATTATTTGTTTAATTTTTTCTACTTATATATTATGCTGTTTTTCCTTCTGGAATTTCTGTTATATCCTGGACCTAGGCTCTGGTTCTTTTTTTTTTTTTTTTTTTTTTTTTTGCCTTATTTTTTCCATTTCTTCATTTTTTGGCTCTCTCCTCTGAGACATTCTTTGAATTTGACCTTTCAGACTGTAAACTCATATGTAATCAGTAATATTGCTCTCTTTAAGTCATCTTCTAAATATTAAATTGGAAAATCATATTTATATCTCATGAAAGTCTTCTGTCGGAGTTCAGAAGGTTGTCGCGTAGATATTCTTAGGTGTTCTTGGTGTCCTTTATTCACATGCATGTTCTCCTCTAATAGTTGTGCTTCATTTGTTTTGTTCTCATTGCTTTCTTTGATCTCATAGACTTCTGGACACGTCCACTTTTCTTCAATCACTGCTCTCTAGATGTTGGAGACTGATAAATGCTAACCCTCTTATTCTAATAGAAAGCAAAGTGTTCTCCTCCTTGTAGGCTAGATATGCAGAAGCAGGTTATTATTTCAAATATTTCAAAAGCATGTTGGTATGTATTTGAATAACTGAAGGAGATAAACTGAAACACTACCCTTTGGGTTTTCTCCTACGTAACATAAAGTTTGACTTTTTACTAATTTCTGCCCTCTCTTAAATAGGGTTCAAAATATCAGTTGGGGTTAATTGGTTATTTCTATCACCTTTTTTTCTATTTCAAGAATCTTTTAAGTTTATTTATTTATTTGTTTGTTTTGAGAGAGAGAGAGAGAAAGAGCTGGAGAGGAGCAGAGAGAGAAGGAGAATCCTAGGCAGTTTCCACACTGTCGGTGCAGAGCCTGACACAGGGCTGAATCTCACAAACCATAAGATCATGACCTGTGCTAAAACCAAGAGTCAGACCGACTGAGGTCTGACCAAGGGTCATGGACTGAGCCACCCAGGTGTCCCACATATTTTCCATATCAAAACTAGATCTGACATTTTGTTCAAATTTGTTATCTGGTATGTTATTTAAGCATCAATAAAGTAATTCGTTTTTCTTAAATGATAGAAGGGAATACTTGTAAATCTCATTTCTAGTTCCCATTAAAACAAGTAAGTAGGTTCAAAGTATTAAATGGTGACATTTAATTATCAAATTTAATTTGGAAGTTTAAAATCTCAATTAATTGGCATACTTGTTAATATACAATACTGACTGGCATACTTACAAGACATATAATTCAAGAACGATAAAGTTACTTAGCTGGAGTTGCATCGAGAGCTCCTTAGATTTTAGTGAAATATGTTCAATTTCATAAAGCCAGTAGTTTATTTTCAACCATCCGGGAACTTTTATTTTAATCCAGAGATTTTTCTATAATGGAATGATAGGGTAACTGTCATACATGTAGCAGATATAAAAAAAAAACCAAAACCAGGGAAAGTTATTTCTTAGTTGGAAAGTAGGATACACACTCTCTTAGGACAGAAAATATGGACAGGATGGATAGATGGAAAGTTCCCATGTTGGAGTCCCACAACCACTGAGAGCTGATTTCCCACTGGGATTTGGTAGACACCGTGTTTAAACATCTATCTGGTCCACTATAGGCTTTTTAGTTGTAGAAATAGCAGGATCGTCAGAGCGAGACAAATGTAACTTCCATGAGCCTCAGTTTTTCCCAGTCTACAAAAGGGAAATCAAGAACTTAGAGATATCTGATAATGTTAGGTGATAGGGCATATCTGACAGAGTGCCCATCACATAGTTTTCATAGAATGACTATCAATTGTCTTCTTCTGTCTTAAAGAATAATCATGGCATAAGGGTTTATCTTCATCATAATTTCTAGGAACATTATATCGTGATTCACAATCAATGCCATCTACATGTATTCCCACGATCATCATTATTTTGGAACTCAGAGAAACAGATAGACTGTTTAAGCAGCTTATTTACTTCAACCTAATGATTAGTTTAAATATAATTGGTTAGGTAAAGCATATAACTTACTAATTGCAGTGAAATGGTGTTTTTAGCTGATTCACAGATTTTATACTCAGGTCTCTTAATATTATATACACAGTATTTGCCAACAGTAGTATAATAAATAAAACTTTTAATATCATAGCTTATTATAGAACTACATTATGCTTGGGATGCCTGGGTGGCTCAGTCGGTTCAGCATCTGACTTCGGCTCAGGTCATGGTCTTACGGCTCGTGAGTTTGAGCCCTGCATCAGGCTCTGTGCTGACAGCTCGGAGCCTGGAACCTGCTTTGGATTCTGTGTCTCCCTCTCTCTCTGCCCCTCCCCTGCTTGTGCTCTGTCTCTCTCTCTCAAAAATAAATAAACATTTAAAAAATGTAAAGGGGCGCCTGGGTGGCGCAGTCGGTTGAGCGTCCGACTTCAGCCAGGTCACGATCTTGCAGTCCGTGAGTTCGAGCCCCGCGTCGGGCTCTGGGCTGATGGCTCAGAGCCTGGAGCCTGTTTCCGATTCTGTGTCTCCCTCTCTCTCTGCCCCTCCCCCGTTCATGCTCTGTCTCTCTCTGTCCCAAAAATAAATAAACGTTGAAAAAAAAAATTAAAAAAAAAAAAAATAAAAATAAAAAATGTAAAGAAGAGAACTACATTATCCTTAAAATGACAATGTATTCAACAGAGAGGCAACTTGAAACTGAATAAAGGCTATAGGATTTGAAGTCACTTGCTCTCATTTAGGGTCTTATTTTCACAACCTGTCAACTCTGTGAATGGAGGAAGTTTGGGTAATCATTTATCTTTTCTGATCTTAAGTTTCTTTGGTAAAATTAAAATCCTTTTTAAAGTTTATTTATTTTGAGAGACAGAGCAGAGGAGGGGTAGAGAGAGAGAGGGAGAGAGAGACTCCCAGGCAGGCTCTGTGCTGTCAGTGTGGACCCTCACATGGGGCTCAAATTCACGAATGGTGAGAGCATGACTGAGCCAAAACCAAGAGTCGGATGCTTAACCCACTGAGCCACCCAGGTGCCCTTCTTTGGTTAAATTAAAGTGGATATAAAAAAATAAATAAAGTGGATATCCCACTCAAAAAAAAATTCCAAATAATTGATCTGATGATCAAATGACAGATGAATGGAATCAGTATAACCTTAAAGCACATTGTAAATACAAAATTCATGATCTGTAGCTTCAAGTATTACAAATCATTTGAAAAATATTTAGCAGATAGAGGAAAAAGACCTTTTACTTCACCAAAGACTGCCTCTAACTCTGTAGTAACAGATATAGATAAATATCATAAGTATCTTCTTGTTCATGTGGGGAAAATTTTGACCATATTTATTTAGTAGGGGACTCTCAATAAATAGAAATGGTCACTAGGTTAAAGTGTGCAAAAGTGACTTGTATTTGCAACAGCCTTTTAAAATAGAATATTGACTCTAAAATGAAGAGAAGATCTATTATATTAAAGCTTGGGTACATTGAGGAAAGTCGTAGGAACAAGGTAAGAACTTAAAACCTTCTTCTGAAGGAATGGTCACTATCATCAAAAAAGAAACTCAAATCAGTGATAAGTTCATACTTGTAGAGCATTCGAAGAATAAAGAGGACAAAGACAGTCATGGGATTTTTTTTTTCCCCTCTGCGGATATCCCAACATTCCCTGAGGCTGAATGACAGGCTATCTGGCTTTATGAGTCATGGGAGATTTTATAGACCACGTATGGAGACCAGACAAGCCTCTGGGTCGGTCATGACTCAGAGAGGCAATTTCTCACCACGGTTTCGCAAACCCCAGTGATTCATCGGTGTCTTCCTTCTTCGGTCCTTTCTCGTTACCAGGACAATTCAAACAACTGAAAGAGAGTCAGAAAAGGTGTCACAGCTTATCTTGCTCCCATTCCCTGAATTTAAGATATCAGTTCCAGCAGGTTTCTGTCAGAACACAGGTAAATATCAGGTGCATTGTGTGATATTTAATTTAGGCAACACAAAGGAAAGCAGTGTAAATGGAAAATGTCTAAGGAATGATCTGACCATTCAAAAATAGTCTTCATTTATGCCATAATATCAGATCCATACAGATAATTAAGGAAAGACCAAATGCAAAATTTTCTGCTTTCTTGATTTCACTTCAGTGTGATTTACATATCAGATTCCCTTCAGATTAATTTTAGGTCTTCATCATATTAGTTCTCTGAACATGATAGGAGGTTAAAACTAGTCTATACAGCAAAGATAGAAGATAAAAGTCAATGACAAGGAGTCACAAAAAAGGAATCATTTTTAAAAGATAAAAGGTATTAATGCCCAAAATGATAGCTTTAAAAGTGAAAATGTGAACTGTTTTGCTAAATAAATTATATTCATTTATAACTAAAGTAAAGCTCATAGTGAGTCATATTTTATATCTTACAAACCCACAATAGAGGCATAAGACATTTGAAATTCAAATGTAATTATATTCTAGGTAATGCTAAATGTCTCAATAGGTTTTTAAAAAGCAAAATAATGTGTAATAACATATGATAGGAAACTATCAAATTCCAATAAACCTGTAAAAAGAAAACAAAAATAAATGATGTTTTCTAATAACTCTACTATAATAAAACTACATTAATAATAAAATGCTAAGCAAATTCCCACAATTCATTTATTTATTTATTTATTTATTTATTTATTTATTTATTTATTTTGACAACTACAATAATCAAAGACTGTTTTGGTCAAAGAAGTAATTAAATTTCAATAGTGTATTTATTTTTTTATTTTTAAATTCTTCTGGTTAATTTATTTATTTTCAGAGAACAGAGGAGGGGCAGAGAGAGAGAGAGAGAGAGAGAGAGAGAATCCCAAGCAGACTCCACATTGTCAGTGTAGTCAGACACAGGGCTCGAACCCACAAGCTGTGAGATCATGACCTAAGCTAAAACCAAGAGTCAGATGCTTATCCGACTGAGCCACCCCTCAGTAGCCCATTTAAAATAGATAATGAAAGGACACTAGAAAAAAATATAATGAGTTATGTGCTCAGAACTTTACCATGATATAAATTCATGGTTGTAAATGGCATCATTAAAAAAATAAAAGACAGTAAAGGGTACATAACATATTGAGTGTTCTTTATGTGTCAGGAACGCTTCTAAGCACTGTGTATGTATTAACTCATTTAATCCTTATAGAACCACTGGAAGGCATTATCACCATTGTAGCCATGAAGAAATTAATATGCAGAGGGTTTAAGCAACCTGCACTAAATACAAAGTTGCTATGTACTTTGGCTGTTTGGCCTTGGGTTTTGCAATTTTTACTGTTGTAATTTTCTTCTTTAAGAACAGGGATAAAGAAAATATCCAACCAAATACCACTTTAAGCTAAGGAAAATAGAAAGACCATTATACCAGATATAAGGAAAATTCTTGTAAAGTAAAAATAACTAAATAGCAAAATTGATTAAATTCTGGAGTTCATTTTCTGAATCACTGATGTAATCATGAAAGGAGACAAATTATAAGTAACATTGGAAGTGAGAAAAAGCAAAATACATAATACTTTTTAATGAAAAGAAAATAGAATTATATAGGAAGTTATGTTAAACAATTTAATGAATGGAAATATTACCTTAAAGAAAGGTGATTAAAACTGCCTCAAGGTTATTCATTCACTCAAATTGTTAATTAACACAGTAATTACACCCTGGCCACTCTTCTAGGCATCAGGACTATAGCAATAAATAAGACAGACATGTTTCCAGCCCTCATTTTTTTAAGCGTACAATCTGAAGGAATAAACCAACCTCCATGGATAAATTTCAGAGAGTTACCCTGGAATTACTTCCCAGTAATTTGTTGATGAGACCAACAGATTTCTAAGACCAGAGAGCTTGTTGATAAGTTCTTTCATGTTAAAGAACAGATTCTTTACAAATTCTATAACACACTAGATAAAATAAGTGTAAGAAGTTTTCAAATTAATTTTGTATGGCTAATGTAACTTTTATGCCAATCTGGAAAAAAGGGAGAGATAATTAAATAGAAACCCATAGTGAGAATGGACATTCTGTCTCCAACCTTGTCTGTATTAACTCTGTGTCCCGTTAGGGAACTTTCTCATTGTGGATAGTTTTAATAAAGTTGATATTCCCAGGGGGATGAAAAGTCAAGACTCACCCACCTGTCTCCTAGATCATCAAAGGGACAACGGTGTGCTAAATCTGGGCTAGTAAAATATTCTTTATAGGGACTTTGCCTCTTGAGGGGGTGTCTGGAAGAAGAGTGCACTTTGGCTGCAGGACTTGCTGCTTTGTGTGCCCTTGGCCATGACTTGCTATCTCACCATCAAAATTCCTGTGATTTCTGTTTGTAGTCTGATTTCAGCCTCCTGAGCATTATCCTTCTGACAAGTTCCCCGTATCTTACGTTACCTAGAGTCGGGTTTTGTTACTGGCAAATAAGAATACCAACTAACAAAATATAAGCATAAAATTCCTAAATAAAATACTAATAATTAAAATTAAGTTACAAAAATAAGATATTGAAAGTACTTCTTTTTATCCAGGAAATTTAAGTGTATGTTATTAGGATATTCTTCTCAATCAGTCAAAATAAGATATGTACACAGACATTCTCTATTTGGTAAAATTCAGTATCTATATATTTAATAAAAAAAATCCTTTATAATAGGAGAGTTCTCTTTCTTACACAAAAAAGCCTTTTATTATGAATTGTCTTCAGTTTTCACCTATTTTTTTCATAATAAAAGCAATCCATACTTACTGTAGAGAATCCAGAAAACAAACAGAAAATTATCAGAAGATTAATTTAACTAAACCTTTGTACGCAACTGGAAAATATTTATAGTCGTGTCTGCTGAGATGATAATCCCTTAAATGCAGGAAGGTCACGAAAGCATCACAGTGCAAGTCCCTAGGATCCTAAATCAATCTGAGCTCAGGACTACTGGTTGTAGGGAAGACAACTACTGTTGCATTTCCCAACTGCGCTTTTCATTTTAGCTGCATTCAAAATATCATATGACAGTCGCTTTATTGATATAATGAACTATTTAATTGTTATCTCATTCCCCATAGTGTTCATACTAACCTTTGTTATGAACTCCTTTGGTCTTGCTGGCCCACCCCATCTCCCTCATTCATTATTTCTTTCAGTCACTCATTTATTCATTCAACAAATAGTTGTGGAGCACTTCTAAGGGGGCAGACTATTCTAGACACTTGGGGAAACGGGAGTGAGCAAGACAGACAAACATCTCTACTGTCACGGACCTGCTACTTTAGTGAGAAAACAGAAAACAAACAAAAACATTCAAATATGTAGGGCTTTAGGCTGTGAAAATCCTAAATTTAACACTAAACAGAAGGCGGCAACGCATTCAGAACATTTCTTCCAGTGTATTTATAGGGTGTGCTTGGTGGTTCTTGCTGGAAACATGAAGCAGGTACTGTTCTGATGTAGCAGACAAGAAATTAGACTCCTAGGAAACAGCTGCTAAAGAACCCCTGCTTGTCAGAGAGTAAGTACGGGTGCAGCATTCAATAGTCAGTATCTGAGGGCAAAGCCGATAGGATGCCATATCTGCATTATAGCAAACTCAGTGTTTCATCATATAGGATGAATTTGACCTTTCTCAGGGAACAGGTTCATGTAGGGCAAGGAGGAACAACAGATCTTCGGAATTATAAAGACATTGTGCTAACATCTATAGGGTCGTGAAATACCGTATATTGTGATGGTTGGAAAATCACTATCGAGGAAATGGAGAGTAGTTATGTATCAACATGACCTAACTAATTCAAATATATACTTTCTTCCTAGATGGCATATCTATAATATTATAAAAAATCTAGCTACTTCCCCTTCCTGGGGTCTCAACTAAAATGATGCATCTTCTTGAGGTTGATTGTAACGTTTCTGTGCTTTCAGAGAAAAATCAGTAATTTCTTTACCTTTTGGAATAAAAGTAAGTGATATTATTTTTTTTTAATTTTTTTTCAACATTTATTTATTTTTTGGGACAGAGAGAGACAGAGCATGAACGGGTGAGGGGCAGAGAGAGAGGGAGACACAGAATCGGAAACAGGCTCCAGGCTCTGAGCCATCAGCCCAGAGCCTGACGCGGGGCTCGAACTCACGGACTGCGAGATCGTGACCTGGCTGAAGTCGGACGCTTAACCGACTGCGCCACCCAGGCGCCCCAATATTATTGGGAAATAAATAGACTGAACATTTTTAAAGTAATCATCAGCTTACATATCCAATGTCATGGATATGACATTGAGCTCTCCAATAGAATAACAACGTCTGATTTGCTTTTCATGTATATAATTTAGCATAGTAAGTTGAATATGATAAATATCAATAAAAATATATATAGAATGAAATGATCTAGTAACAAATTTTATAGTCAAGAGATTAAGCAATAAAAAGGAAATATCAAATATGACTATGAAATCCTTATGAGAACCAGAGAGTTCTGAGGATAGACATTGGGCTTTAATTTCTTGTTTTCATGTGAATTTGATAATTGACAAAGTTTTAAAAATAAACTGAACAATAAGACTTGGCTTTCTGGTACATAGTTTAGTGTTAGAACACATGGAATCTACTCCAGGGCCAGATGACTCTTGGGAACAATATAAGAAAGATATATTTTCTTTGAATTTTATTGATTTCATGACAAGGAATTTACGCTTAAAAGGAGCAGGAGAAAGAAAGGTGTGATATATCTCAAATATTGGTAGAATGTAGGAAATCTTGTCTGTCAAGGGATAAAGAAAATCAATAGAAGGAAGTGTCAGCAGTTCCTGAGAGAAATTATTGTAGAGTGTATCAGAAATCATGTTCATGACTTTGGATGGCACAACATATGGATCAGAGGTAATATGAACTTGAGATTCAAATCCAAGTAGAAAAACACAATTGCAAAGGTATCGCAAAGTCCTGAAACTTAAAATATAGGCAGTAAAAATGTACATTGTTCAAAAGGAATGTGTCTGATGGAAAATGTACCAGTTGTCACCTGCCATACATAGGAAGGCCACCAACAATGTACACATTCATGTACTTGAGAATGTAAGCATTGTAGAGGACCTGTGAATGGAGAAGAGAGAAATGAAGAGACAGATGAAGAAATAAGGAGTCGGAAAGAGATAGAGGGACAGAGAGAGATAATAGATTTGAGAGAGAAAAAGAGGGAGAGAGGAGCAGAGGAGGAGAAAATGAGAGAAAAGGAGAAAAGGGGGGGAGGAAAAGAGAAAGACATGGAAGAGAAAAAGCAGGGAGGAGAGAGAGAGAGTGAGAGTGAGAGAGAGGGAGAGAGAGATAATAGATCTGAGAGAGAAAAGGAGGGAGAGAGAGGCAGAGGAGGAGAAAGTGAGAGAAAAGGAGAAGGGGGGAAGAGAAAGACAGGGAAGAGAAAAAGCAGGGAGGAGAGAGAGGGAGAGTGAAAGGGAGGGAGAGAGAGAGAGAGAGAGAGAGAGAGAGAGAGAGAACAAGAGGGAGGCTAAAGCTATTCCAGCCAGATGGAAAAAATGGAAAAGAATAAATGAGATGAACAGATGATGTGTCTCTGATAACAGATTGTGATATGGAAGGCTATATTTCTAAAGATATGTGTAGATGAGTTCTACTAAAGTAAGAATTATAATTATCCTCAAGTAAGTATCTGAAGTGAGTGTTTGAAAAGCGATTGGAATTTTTGTGGGCTTAGAGAATAAAACTGGCATAGAGAGCTGAAAGGTATAAGAAAGGATTTTTTCTTCTCAATTTACTACAGTCATTTACAGTTTGAGCTTCTCAGAAACAGCCTATCTCATGAGATAGTATTTTCCTACCCTGAGAAGTTTCAAGAAGAAATTGAGTCTTTCTCCTGAACTGTGAAGAAGAAATGCATACATTTATCAAGAGGTTCTTTTAGATGCTTCGAAGAACATTTACAGCCTGTGAATTTATGGAACAGCTTCATTAAAGCCCAAGACATTTCACATGGGTTTTCTCAAGTTTCTCTGATTATCTTGTATCTTTACTAATCTCTCCACCATTACCCCCACCCCAACCAACAACGGTCAGAGCTATTCACCTAAAAGTTGGCTTCCACTGCCTTTGAAAGTGTGCTCTGAGATGGGTCGCTACCTCAAGCTCGCCTTTCACCCCTACTTCACCGACCCCTTCACTTACCGCCAAATTCATACCACTTACTCACTCCAGTCTTTGCAATTCGATTTCTGTCCTGGAAGCTCAATGAAATCTATTTTCTTAAGTCACAGATGACTTGTTAAGCTTCATTTGTATGATTTCTCACTGTTTCGGATGTGACAAGGCCGAACATTTGGTGTGATATTCGGAAGAGATGTTTAAAAATTAGAGAAACCCAGACGTAGAATTGGTTGTGTTATAAGGCAGCGATTTTCCAGTCACTGGTTTTCCTGGTAATTTATGTAAGCTCTCTTCTCTAATTTACCTGCTTCTGGTAAGGGTTCTCCCCACTGTGTGTTCCAGATGATGCATCAGATGAGGTGTACCGAAGGCAAGCAGCATGAACTCTTTCTTGCTAACTCAAGCTTAATATAATTTAGTGGAAGGATCTTGAGGGCTCATGGAATTCTGGGAGTCCTGGTAATGGTGAGGAACCAAGGTGATTAGGGAGTATGAAGCATAGCACTTGTCCAGTAAGAAGGGGCTTCTCAGACCTTCCTCCTCACATCGGTACCTTTCCTTTGGTTTTAGCAACACAATTTTAAGATCCAGTGTTTTGCCAGATGTGGAGATAGTACGCAACCTGACTCTTTCCCTTCCCCCTTTTAAGGAAGACCTGACCATTTCATTTGCTCTAGAGGAAGAGAAGCACTTAGATTTGCATATAATAGAGGAGAGTTTTAAAAAAATCTACACACACACAAAAATTACTGGTTTGTGCTTACAAAAGGGGAGTGAAATTGTGAGCAGGAGAAACTGACAAATACCTAATTTAGAAACAAAAATGGACCTTTATCATCTTTCCCAATTAAAACCTCACGTGAGTAAAGGCAAAGTGTCACATAAAATGGTTTATAAATGATTTCTAATTGGTGAGGGAGCATAAGGCAAGCTGAGGGCAAAGTATAGGCTAAAAGCACTGCCCTCCCTACCCCCAGGTGGGATATGTGTGATATTCCTCGGACACTCCTGACTGCCCAAGAACAGGGGAAGGGAAAGAAAGCAAATGCTTGACTGATAGGGATCAGTCGTGCAGGACAGGAGTCTCCTTCAGTTTACAGATAACTTAGTAAACTGCAAGAAAAAAAGCAATTTTATCCATAGCTTAATCTGTAGAACCCTAGAGACTCCGTTTCCTAGAGCCCTAATATCACCATCATCAAGATGTAAGGGGGTGCTTGCCATGGTGATGTGGGAACCAAAGGCAAATGAAAAATTAAATTCCCTACAGCCCATTGATGAGTCTTTGAAACAGGAAGAGTGACCTTCCTCTAGGAGCTGAGCTGCCTTGATGATGATACTTTGCTAGCGGTAAAAGGGAATCTTGGCTTAACATTATCCTGACCCCCCAGGATCCTGTAAGTCTCCTTAAACACATACAAATTCCTTTGTAAACCTCCTTTATCTTTAACCCCCAAGTATATGTTGGCAATTATACTACAAGCATAGAGGCCCTGATATGTGTCTGAAAGGGTCTCATGACTGAGGCTTTCCTAAACAGTAATAAATGACATTTTCCTAGCAACAGCTAGCCCCTCAAGGTCCTGGAAACCTTGCTTCCAAAATTCCTTAGAGACTTTCTCTGTCCCTAAGCCCCTCCCAACCTGAAAGTGTATCATCAATCACTCTTCACAACCCCAGTGCAGCTCTTTCTGCCCACGGGTCCTGTCCCGTGCTTTAATGAAATCACCCTTTTGGACCAAGACGTCTTCAAGAATTCTTTCTTGGCCATCAGCTCTGAACCCCACCATCACCCCAGAATCCCATCATAGTGACCTTGGATCTCTTTGCCAGACTCACCAGACAGGTTAAAGATTGAAAAGTCTGTGTCCGTTCTGGAGATTCAGGAAACCCCTACACCATCAAAGCTGGTCTTTTGAAGAAACTGCACCACAAATAACATTTATTATATGTTACTGTAGTATTATATGTTATTGCCCATCTCTGCGTGTCTCAGTTCCTTTCTCCTCTCACTTTATGTCTTTATTAATGTGAGGACACCACGTTACTGATCCGTATGCCGTAGGGTATCACTAACACTACTAATTCTCAGCAGACGGCACACATTTCTAATCAATTGCATGTTGCTTTGTGGTGGTTGCACTGTTTCTTAGCGTCTTGACTCACATGTCATTAACTGGAGGCTCAAATAACCCACAGCCTTTCTTTCCTATTGCCTTAAGCTGTTCTGCTTTGTCTCGGTGTTTTTCTTCCTCTTCCTTTCATTGTTTTTGTTGCCAACTCAGTCCATGCCCACAGAGCAAGGCATGGACTTAACATTACTTCCCTAAGGAAGTGAGAAAGGGAAAGAAACCATCAGTCACTGACTGCCTGCTTTTCCCAGATACTACACGTATGCCTTCTCCTTCAATTACCCCTGAAATCTTGTAAGAAAAAGAGTATTATTCCAAACTAATGGATAGGAAAGCTGAATTCGGGTTAAGTAACTTGGGCCAACAGCTCAAGTTGTCTACCTTACTGCATACTGATATAATTGCTTTCATATCACACTGCCTTTCTAAGCCGACTGACTCTGGGGGAAAGAAGGTGTATGTGACTCCCCACATACCTCATGGCTTGATACAGTCCAGAGCTCTTCAGATATGTTTTGTAGGGATACTACAAAAGGAGAGTTATCTCGCATATCTTTTTTTTTTCTTTGTCATGCCTGGGATGAACCGCTAAGAAAACTGAATCCACTCTACTTGTGCTGCGTAGTTGAATGGTATTCCTGCACACCTCTCCCGGCGGTGAGGGACATATTAGAATGTGTTGCTGTGCTTATCAAATTCTTTTTTTTTTCCGTGAGAATCATGAAGTTCACTGCCTTTTCATTATTCTTGTTGAATATGACCTCCCAGAACACTTAATTGTTTCAAACAAGTTTAATTTTTAATTATAAAAGCAATGGAAGTGTAGCATGGATATTTGAAAGCAGACAAAAGAAAGAAAATGCATTGGCGTTTGTGCATTTTGGGAAAACTTCCTAGAAATGGATGTGACATTGGTTGTGACTCAGGGACCAACTCACAGGGTCAAGGTTGTGTGATTAGAGCAGAGACTGGAAAATGGTAATTCTAGATTCTCAGATATGAAGATTAGAGAATCCAAGATGTTGACAGATTAATACTGAGCTATTAGTACTGAGATTAATACTGAGCCAGGGTGAGAAGAAGTGGAAAGTTTGATGGTGTTGATGCTGGAGGGGAGTTGACATACCTCCCTCCTCCTATTTTTTATTAAAAAAAAATGTTGGCATTTACAAATAAGTTTTATGCATTTCAATTAACACCTAGGATATTCTGTCCCATAATAGGGATTCCATCAACATTTATTTAATTGAACCTTTATTCAATGACTAATATAGAGGTATTCAACATTTATGCATTTGTGTGTGGATAATTCTTACACTAGAGGCATTAAATTATAGTGGAAGAAACAGAGTGCTTTAATGTTGCTAAATATTTAAGTGTTCTCTGAAGGTTGTTTCTGAAAGCCTATTACTGCTTTCTTTAAGAGAGCAGTAAATTGTGAATGCATTTAGCCTTGTTGTTCTTCCAAATGAAAATATGATAAAAAAGAGTAAGGCATTTCATCTTTTGGTTTATGATGAAGATCAGGATTTGTCCTTTGGTTAGAGTCCATGTGGAAAATAAATTCTAAATGCCACGTTTCTTTTTTAAACTAAAATTGTTTTCACAGTGTACTTTCTCATGCAACTCTTGCTCTACAGCAAATGAAAGGGGAATGTTAAGGCGGAGGACACTGGAATATGGATGAGAGGATGGGTGGTAGGAATGGTGGGGTTATTGAACGAAGAGTTCAGTATGGGTCCTGGAAGAAAGGTAGCCTCTTTGAGACCAAGGTAAATTGTGAGGTAGGTGTTTATATTCACAACAATATTCAAATTATTTGCCATTCCAAGTCATGTTTTCAACTATCCCTGAACCCATGCTGTCCCTACATATTTAAAGCCTCTTACATCAGGGAACACCAGAACAGAAGCCCCACCTCTTCCCCAAAGGCAATGTAACAAAGTCAAAGTATTCAGTATGAGACAAATATTTAGGTGCAGGAAATTTCTCCTAATAGCCTTTAAATTATGTGTCTGGTTATATTGGATTACAAACATCACTCCCATAGACATTAATTCTACTCATTTTTGTATACTATAAACACATAAAAAAGTATTTTTACACAGTGGGCATATGTGTTGATTAAAAGTCCTGGAACCAAGATTTAAGAGGAAATTGAACTAACTTTGTGTTTCATATCACCTTGAGCCTATGAAGAGTGCTTTGTGAGGAAAGCAACAGAAAAGACATATATTATCAATAATGTCTTTTTTAGGATAAGCTATTCTTAGTGTTCTCTAAAGAATAAAGGAAGAACTCGTGTACCAGAATGAAGAAAATATGGAGACATTTTGAATGGAAAGTACGTGCCAAGAACAAACCAACCCCATAATTTAAATTCACTGGACAAATAATTAGTGGAAAGAGAAGGAAAGGTTATTAGAATATCATTCTACTAGAAAACATCTTCAGTTTTGTAAAGACCAAGATATTAGGACTAAGAAACAGGAAGCAGTGGATACAGGAATGGGTCAGGTGTTAGAAATCAGAAGAATGAGAAAGAGTCCATAGTTATGGACTTACCAAACACTGCTTCCTTGGTTAGTCCTTCTGACTTCCTATCCTTTTGGTGTGAATAACTTGCTCATGCATTGTCTTTCTTAGACTCTTGGAGATTCATCCATATCTGTGATTTTCAGTGGTCTAATACAAAATCCATGATGGAGCGATACATCACGGAGTCTTGTATGGCATAGGGCAGAGGGTAAGTTTAAAAATTAAACAATTACAGGGGTGCCTGGGTGGCTCAGTCGGTTAAGCAACTGACTTTGGCTCGGGTCATGATCTCACGGTTCTTGGGTTTGAGCCCCGCATCTGGCTCTGTGCTGACAGCTTGGAGCCTGGAGCCTGCTTCAGATTCTGTGTCTCCCTCTCTCTGCCCCTCCCCCACTTGTGCATGCTCTCTCTCTCTCTCTCTCTCTCAAAAATAAATAAAATGTAAAAAAAAAAAGAATTAAACAATTACAGTCTTTTTAGGTTTGTAACTTCAGTGGCAGTGCAACTTCCTCAAGCTTTGACAGGCTTCATGTCTATTTGCTTTCAATAAGCTCTATATGAAGTTAATCATACATGTGACTCTCAAACCTGATGATCTACTCTTTTGTTTACTGCTTGTGTTTGCACAACTCTCTCTCCCTCAGTTTAATGGCAATTACCTTGAAGCCGTGTGAAATCGTAGACTTAGGGACGAGGGAGACCCCATTAATTAGACCGGTACAATTGGGCTGGCTCTTAGAAAATCATGTATTTTGTTTCTTGGGTTATACACACATTTGGCTTGTCCAATCCTGTAAAGCTATAGATTCCTGGACTCAAAGTCAATTTGAACAGCAGTCCATAGCTGAGATAGTTTCCTTTAGTAAAATTCCATTCACTTTCATTTTTCTCAGTATCTGAAAGCATCAAGAAGCAGCCAAGGCATATCAATATTAAGACCTCTTCCAAACTGTTAGCTACAGACTTATTAGGTGAAGTTTCTACTTCCAAATTCTCTATTTAACTTTGTGCATCAGAAATTTATTTGAACTCTTTGCTCGCGCTCATATTCTATTGTGTACCAAGTCCGACATATTTAAATTTCTAATTACTTTTCAGAAGCATTAATTTCCTATCTCCCTATAACCATTTGGACAAGCTGTTCAGAAGAATGCTGACAGCAGGCAGAAGTCATTTAGAAAATAAATTATATTTTGATAGACAAACTATATTCAAATAATAATCAAGGAATGACTCTATATTATAAATATGTTGTCAGTTTAAAATATACCTGCATTCATGAGAGGTTGGAAAGATGGCAGAGTGGAAGGACCTTGAGCTCTCTCCATCTAATGTTTATAGCTAGATATCATCCGCATCCAAATCCATAAACTGGAGAGTGATCTGAAGACTGGCAGAACAAACTATATAACTAAATATAGAGAAGAAGCTGTATCTGAAAGGTTAGGAAGGTCAGGAATGTGGAGGGAAGCTGCCTGTAGGAGGCAGGGAGCTGCGTGTGTAGAGGACAGAGAAATAGGCTCTGGCACCAGGGAACTCACACAGGGAAGACTAATCCTCATGACATTTGGCTTTAAAAACCAGAGGGGCTGAATTCTGTGAGTTTTTAAAACTAGTGGGACTTGGAGTATGGAGCTTTAAAAGTCAGCTGACTCAACACCAGGTGAACTGGAGGGCTCATGATGGCTGGGTCACTGCCCTGAAAGGGACAGCAGCCTGCATGGAGAGGTAACATAAAAACAGCAGTTTACATGAGATCGGGGGCAAACAGGAGACAGGTCTGTTCATAGTGATTTTGGAGCATGTCGGAGGACTTCTCTGAGAGCATGTTGGAGGACCTCTCTGAAAAAAGGGAGCTGGCAGGTGCCATTCTCCTCCGCCATCCACCAGCATAAGCGACAGAGACACCTGAGGGAGGTGGCACTCCAGACACTTGCTACCTAACAAGCTAGCAGTGTATGGTGCACCAGAGTTCTCTGGAGGACTTGCCCCTTGGCCCTGGGCTCAGGGCAAATTTTGTTACATCCTCCTGTGCACTGTGCCCAGCCACTGGGTGCACAGGTGCTACGGTGCACCACACCCATCAGATACGCTGTGCCTAGCCACGCACCTCAGCCACCTGGCCCCCAGCCACTGCAGTGCTTTGGGGGATCTGGCACAAGACTAGTGGCCCAGCACAAATTTTGCTAATACCTCTGCCCCACTCCCAAGTTCCCACTCCAACCCCCCCCCCAACCAGAGCTGTGTGCCTAGGTTCCACTAACACCACAGATAGCAAGCACAGCCCACAACAGGCAGAATCGGTGCAGATGACTGCATTGAAAGGAAAGATGGCTCAGGCACAACCACGGAGCATAAGCAACACACATGGGATATTCTCCCGAAGTGCCACATCAGGTGAACAGGGGACACTGCGTAGCACGTAACTCCAGGACTTCTTCTTAATAAAGTTATTACTTTCAAGAGCAGAAAACATATCTGGCTTTCTTAACACAGAGAAACAGACACAAAGAGGCAGACAAAATGAAGAGACAGACATTTATACTAAATGGAGGAACAGGACAAGGCCACAGCCAGTGGTCTAAGTGAAACAGATATAAGTAACAGGTCTGATAGAGAATTTAAAGCAATGATTATAAGGATACTAGACGTGAGAAAAGAGTGGAAGACATGAGACCCTTAACACAGAGATAAGGAATAACCTAGTAAAGAAATACACTTGATAGAATAAACAGCAGGATGGAAGAAGCAGAGGAACAAATTAGTCACCTAAAAGACAGTAATGGAAAGTAAGCTGAACAAAAGAGAAAAAAAGAATTATGCAAAATGAGAATGAACTTTGGGAACTCAGTGACTCAAATGTAGTAACATTTGTAGTATAGGAGTCCCAGAAGAAGAGAGAGAAAAGAGGGCAGAAATTTTATTTGAATAAATAGTAGCTGAAAACTTCCCTAAACTAGGGAAGGATGCAGATATCCAGATTCAGGAGGCACAGAGAATCCCCATCAAAATCAACAAAAGCAGATCCACACCAAAACATGTTGTAATTAAATTGGCAAAATATTGTGATAAAGGAAAAATCTGAAAAGCAGCAAGGCAAAAGAAGTCACTAATTTACAAAGGAAAACATAAGTCTAGCAAGAGATTTTCAACAAATACTCTGCAAACCAGAACACAATGGCATGATATATTCAAAGTGCTGAATGGGAAAAATCTGTGGCCAAGAACACTTTATTCAGCAAGGCTGTCATTCAGAATACGAGAGATAAAGAGTTTCTCAGACAAATGAAAACTAAAGGAGATCATGACCCTGCGAGGAATACTTCTTGAGTGGAAAGGAGAGACCAAAAGTGACAGTATAAAGGGAGGAAACACAAAAATAGTAAAAATTAAAGAAATTGAAGATAACACAAAGACATGTAAGGACAATCCATGCTCATGGATTGGAGGAACAAATATTGTTAAAATGTTTATACTACCCAAAGCAATCTACACATTTAATGCAATTCCTATAAAAATAACAAACACTCCTAAAATTGGTATAGAACCACAAAAGACCCCAAATAGCAAAAGCAACCTTGAAAAAGCAAAGCAAAGCTGGAGGCATCACAATTCCAGACTTCAAATTATATAACAAAGCTGCAGTAATCACAACAATGTGTTAATGGCACAAAATTAGACACATAGATCAGTAGAACAGAAAACCCAGAAATGGCCTCACAACTATATGGCCAACTAATCTGACAAAGCAGGAAAGAATATCCAATGGGAAAAGGACAGTCTCTTCAACAAATGATATTGGGAAAACTGGACAGCAACATGCAAAAGAAAGAAACTAGTCCACTTTCTTACACCATACACAAAAATAAGTTCAAAATGTACTAAAGACCTAAACGTGAGACCTGAAACCATAAAAATACTATAAGAGAACACAGGCAGTAACCTCTTTGACATTAGCTATAGCTAATAGCTATAAAGCTATAGCTTTTTTCTAGATCTGTCTCTTGAGGCAAGGGAAACAAAAACAAAAATAAACTATTGGGTCTACATAAAAAGAAACAGCTTCTGCACAGCAAAGGAAACAAACAGCAAAACTGAAAGGTAACCCATAGGATGGGAGAACATATTTGAGAATGATATATCTGATAAAGGATTAGTATCCAAAATATATAAAGAACTTATACAACTCAACACCCCAAAAACAAATAATCCAATTAAAAATTGGGTAGAAGACATAAACAGACATTTCTCCAAAGAAGACATCCAGAAACACACAGGAAAAGATGTTCATCACTGATCATCAGGGAAGTACAAAACCAAAACCAAAACCAAAGAGCAATGACATATAACTTCATACCTGTCAGAATGGCTAAAATAAACAACACAAGAAACAACAGGTGTTGGTGAGGATGTGAAAAAAAAAGGAACCCTCGTGCACCGTTGGTGGGAATGCAAACTGGTGCAGTCACTGTGGAAAAAAGTGTGGAGTTTCCTTAAAAAGTTTCCTACCCTGTAATTCAGCAATTATACTCCTGGGTATTTACACAAATAATACAGAAACACTAATTTGAAAAGATAAAGGCACTCCTATATCTATAGCAGCAATATTTACAAGAGCCAAGATATGGAAGTAACCCAAGTGTCCATTGATTGATGAATGGATAAAGAAATAGTGGTCCATGTTATTCAGCCATAAAAAATAATGAAGTCTTGCCATTTGCAATGACATGGATGGAGCCAGAGAGTAAAATGCCAAGCAAAATAAATCAGAGAAAGACAAATACCATATGATTTCACTCATAGGTGGAATTAAAGAACAAAACAAAAAAGCAAAGGGAAAAAGAGAGAGAGAAAGAGTGACAAACCAAGAAACAGACTCTTAAGTATAGACAACAAATTGATGGTAACCAGAGGGGAGGTGGCTGGTGGATTGGGTGAAATAGGTGATGAGGATTAAGGAGTGCACTTGTCCTGATGAGCACCGGCTTATATATGGAACTGTTGAATCATTATATTCTACACCTGAAACTAATTTTTCACACTCTATGTTAGCCAGCAATAATTAAAATAAAAACTTAAAGGGCGCCTGGGTGGCTCAGGGGGTTGAGCGTCTGACTTCATTCGGTTGAGGTCATGATCTCACTGTTTGTGGGTTCGAGCCTCGTGTTGGGCTCTGTGCTGACAACTCAGTGCCTCGAGCCTGCTTTGGATTCTGTGTCTCCCTCTCTGTCTCTGCCCCTCCCTCACTCACACTCTGTCTCTCTCTCTCTCAAAAATAAATAAACATTAAAAAAATAAGTGAATAAAATAAAAACTTAAAATATATATGCATTCATAATTTTCCAAAGCTGGTATTAAACTGTATGAAATAGATTAATTTGCATAAATATATTCTTTTTTTTCTTTTTTTTTTTAAATTTGCATCCAAGTTAGTTAACATATAGTGTAATAATGATTTCAGGAATAGAATTTAGTGATTCATCACTTACCTATAGCATCCAGTGCTCATCCCAACAAGTGTCTCCTTAATGTCCCTTGCCCATTTAGCCCATCCCCCCCCCCAAATCCCTCCAACAACCTTCAGTTTGTTCTGATTTAAGAGTCTCTTATGGTTTGTTGCATAAAATATATTAATTTAGATCCTCAAAATGTCTACTGATGTCTTCCTGTATGAGCTACAGAAATGAAGATAAGTAGATTTTGTGTTTTGGTCTTTAAGATATAAATACTGATTTGTTAACTTAACAAACATTTGTTTTTGTGAATTCTTTGTCCTGCCCCTGCTCTGTGTTCCATCCTGTGAATACATCAGGAAAGACAGACACAGAGGCAGATCTGAAAGAAAGACAGACTCTGCCCAGATAAAAACACAAATGAATAGGTAATTACAAAATCAGTGAAATAGTAGGATAAAAAATAAAATAAAAACAGGATACTTAGCTTGAAAGAATAACAGAAGAATTATTTCAGACTGGATTATCAGAGCAGACTTCTCCAAGGAAGTGTTGTGTAATGCATTTTATTTGTCTGTTTATTTTAATTTAACATTCTTATATTTTATGGACATGTATTTTGTAATCCATTATTAGAAACAAGCATATGGGCTATGTTCTACACAGATTAAACAAACTTTTTGTATAACTGCTTCAAATAGAAATTTCAGAGGACTCCTATAATATTATGAACTCATTTCAAAATATTTTTACAATCCAAATAATTGAAAAAATCTTACATTATTTTTCATTGTACTTTTCTCTCGGCTTCTACCCTTGCTTTCCAGAACCATTCCGCACGAGTCAGATCACAGTGCTTTTTGTAATATTTTAAAAATCATCTCACTCCTCTGCTTAAAGTCCTTGAACACTTTACTGTGAACTTAGAATAAGCCCAAATTCCTTCTTGTGGACTATGGAATCTCCTATATGATTTGGTCCCACTCCCTCCAACCATACTGCTCCATTTCCTCTCCTATACTGCTAAGCGAAATGTGATTAACATTTGGAGAAAGAAATTTGGCTACATATATTAAAATTAAAATTACAGGGGCGCCTGGGTGGCTCAGTCGGTTGAGCGTTCAACTTCGGCTCAGGTCATGATCTCGCTGTCCGTGAGTTCGAGCCCCGCATCGGGCTCTGTGCTGACACCTCAGAGCCTGGAGCCTGCTTCGGATTCTGTGTCTCCCTCTCTCTCTGACCCTCCCCCATTCATGCTCTGTCTCTCTCTGTCTCAAAAATAAATAAACATAAAAAAATTTTTTTTTAAATTAAAATTACAGTATCATTTTGACCCACCATTTCATTTATGGAAATGTAGAAATGATGGAACTGGCAATAAATATAAATGCCATGTATGTGGATGTTTAATGCAAGAATTCTTTGTTGTAGTAAAAATCAATTAACAGACCAGAAGAAATCCTGAAAACAATCTTTTTTTTTATAAATAATTTTTTTTTAATTTTTTTTCAACGTTTATTTATTTTTGGGACAGAGAGAGACAGAGCATGAACGGGGTAGGGGCAGAGAGAGAGGGAGACACAGAATCGGAAACAGGCTCCAGGCTCTGAGCCATCAGCCCAGAGCCCGACGCGGGCTCGAACTCACGGACCGTGAGATCGTGACCTGGCTGAAGTCGGATGCCTAACCGACTGCGCCACCCAGGCGCCCCGAAATCCTGAAAACAATCTTAATATTCATCAGTTTGTGAAAGACCCTGGGAAGTTATTTTAAGGAAACCATTGCTTCCAATTATTAAAACATATTTGATATTTATTTTAGAATGCATTTAACAAATGTTCATTTATTTATCTGGGGAGACAGAGAGACAGTGAGCAGGAGAGGGGCAGAGAGAGAGGGATAGAGAGAACCCCAAGCGGTTACCATACTCACATGGGACTCAAACTCATGACCATGAGATCATGGCCTGAGTAGAAATCAAGAGCCTAATGGTTAACCAAGTGAGCCACACAGTCTCCCCAAGATTGCATTTTTTTACACAAAAATTTTTTTTTAATGTTTTATTTATTTTTGAGACAGAGAGAGACAGAGCAATCAGCAGGGAAGGGGCCGAGAGAGAGGGAGACACAGAATCCGATTCAGGCCCCAGGCTCTGAGCTGTCAGAACAGAGCCAGATGCGGGGCCCAAACTCACATACCATGAGATCACGACCTGAGCTGAAGTTGGATACTTAACCGCCTGAGCCACCCAGATGCCCTGAATGCATTTTTTTTTTAAAGGTTATTTATTATTTTGAGAGAGACAGAGACTGCACGAGTGAGGGAAGGGGCAGAGAGAGAGAGAGGGAGACAGAGAATCCCAAGCAGGCTCCACACTGCCAGCGCAGAGCCTGATGTGGGGCTCAGACTTAAGAAACATGAGCTCATGACCTGAGCCAAAACTAAGAGTCGGTAGCTGACTGAGCCACCCAGGTGCCGCTAGAATGCATTTTTACGGGCATGAGAGAGTGAGCTTGTCAGGGCAAAGATCTGGTTCTGTATGGTAGACTGGAATTGTCACATTGGAGATGAGAAAATGTCTTTCTGGCTGATGCATATCAATCAGAAACATGGTTTTCCTGATTGTTTCCTAAGAGTTTCCCTGCTAGCCAAGCGGCATGTGAGGGTGAAATTTATTCAAGCTTGAGCACACTCTGGATTCATCATGGATAATTAGGCTAATTGCTACTGAGGTCTTGAGACAACAAGGAATCAAGGCTAAAAGAAATGAAAAGGTATGGAAAGGAAAAAGAGAAAAGGAAGAGAGAAACATAAAAAATAACCCGAGTCAGAAAAATGATACTAGTTGAGTGAGAGAAACATGTGTTAGAGTAGCTTAAAGACATATTTCTTTTATTTTTTATTAAATTTGTTTAATGTTTACTTATTTTTGAGAGAGAGAGTGTGAGTGGGGGAGGGGCAGAGAGAGAGGGAGACACAGAATCGGAAGCAGGCTCCAGGCTCCAATGTGGGGCTCGAACCCACAAACAGTGAGATCATGACCCGAGCTGAAGTCAGACGCCTAACTGACTAAGCCACCCAGGTGTCCCAAAGACATATATTTTATTAAGAAACTCAAAGGGAAAGTAAAAAGTAAAATATAGTTTAAAATTCTCTAGGTAGTAACACATGAAGCCAGGATTATAGTTCAGGTAAGATATAAGTGGGGTAGATTTTGCACAGGTATATAGTTAGCTCAGATAGTAATTGTCTTACCGGTAAACCTGCTCTTTCCTTTGTAAATTTGAACCTGTATTATGAGGTTTCATTTGGGCATTCAGCCAATGATTCTGGCTGAGGGCTCTACAGCTTCAAATTTGATAATTTGTATAATGATAGATTATATACTAAGATTAAAATTAGACTTTAGAAGCTTACAGGAGCAATTCCAAAGATAAAGGACAGGGGTACAAAAGGACCTCATTTTTGTGAGTTCAGCCTAGTGTCTAGAAAGTCCGGTCAGAATTGGGCTCAGATGGACCGGTCCCTGTCAGCTTGTTTGGAGGCTACCAGAGGTTTCTGACAGTATTTGTTCTGACAGTTGTCTAAGGCTTCTGCTGATTTTTAAGCTGGAAAAATTCAACTCTCTCTAGACTTTTCAAAAATCAGCCTCATCCATGCTTGCAGACCTACCTGAATGCTCTGCAACCGAGCTTTCAATGCAGTTGAGGAAAAAAAACAAACAAACAAACAAACAAAAAAAAACAAAACCAAAACCAAACAAACAAAAAAAAACAACTCATGGCTGTTTTTCAGAATTTCAAGATGAAGGATGACAAGTTTCCTTTTAGTTAGAAATGTTGTTGAATACATTAATAGGATTTTAGCACTCAATTCTATGTACATAATTTTTAAAAACCCCAAAAATGATTGTGTAGCTAATTATGGCAAGTACTAACTCCTATCCTGGAGCGAGTTTTTCTGACTCATAAATTTCATTTAGGTCTTAGGCTTTTAAAAAAGAAATATGTAGAAGACAATTGCATTAATAGGGTGAAAACAAATTATCTCTGGTTGCAGATGACATAATGGTATATGCAGAAAATCTTAAAGACTCCACAAAACAAAAACAAAAATTAAGCTATTAAAACTAATAAACAAATTCAGTAATGCTGTAGGATACAGTCAACATTCAAAATCAGCTGCATTTCTATGTAGAAACTATCTGAAAAGGAAATTAAGAAAGCAAGTCTTTTTATACTAACATACAAAGAATGAAATTAACCAAGGAGATAAAAGACACTGAAAACTGTAAACATGGGTAAAAGAAAGTTTTAAAAGGTACAAATGAATGGAAAGATATCCCATGTCCGTGCATTAGAATAATTAACACCGTCGTAGTGTCCATACAGCCCAAAGTGATCCATGTATTCAATGCATTCCCCACAAAAATCTCAATGGCATTTATCACAGAAGCAGAAAAAAAAATCTAAAATTCATATGAAACCACAAAAGATGCTGAATACAATTATGAGAAAGAAGAGCAAAGCTGGAAGCATCACACTTCCTGATTTCAAAATACATTGCCAGGCTACAGTGACTAGAACAGTATTGTGCCGGAATAAAGCAACATACAGACCAATGGAACAGAAGAGAGAGTCCGCGGGTAAACCCACACATACACACGGTTGACTGAGTTTTTTTTTTTTTTTTTTTCAACGTTTATTTATTTTGGGACAGAGAGAGACAGAGCATGAACGGGGGAGGGGCAGAGAGAGAGGAAGACGCAGAATCGGAAACAGGCTCCAGGCTCTGAGCCATCAGCCCAGAGCCTGACGTGGGGCTCGAACTCACAGACCGCGAGATCGTGACCCGGCTGAAGTCGGACGCTTAACCGACTGCGCCACGCAGGCGCCCCAACTGAGTTTTGACAGTGGTGCCAGAAATACACAAAGGGGAAGGGCTAGTCTCCTCAATAGTTAGCGTTGAGAAAACTGGATACCCGTATGCGAAAGAAGGAAATGGAACCTTAATATTCCACCTTATACAACAATCAACTCCAAAGGGATTAAAGGCCTAAATATAAGACTTGAGATGATAATTCTCTTAAAAGAAAATCTAAAGGGGAAACTTCATAACGTTGGTATTGGTAATGATTTCTTGGACATGACACCAAAAGCACAGATAATAAAAGCAAAAACAGATCCATGGGACTGTGTTAAACTAAAAAGTTTCTTACAGGGAAGGAAACAATAGAGTGAAAAGGCAACCTACAAAATCAGAAAATATTTGCAAATCATTTATCTTGTAAAGGGTTAATATCCAAAATATGTAAGAAAATCCTACAACTCAATGGCAAATAGAACAAAACAAAACAAAACACCTTACTAAAAAATGGGCAAAGGAGTCAATTAGACATTTCTCCAAAGAAGACAACCCAAGGATCAGTAAAGTATATGAAAAGGTATTCAATTTCACTAATTGTCAGGGAAATGCAAATCAAAACTGCTATATCACCTCATAACTGTTATGATGGCTATTATAAGAAAAAAAAAAGGACAGCAAGTGTTGGCAAAGATGTAGAGAAAAGGGAATCCTTGTAGACACTTTGTGGGAATGTAAAATGGTGCAGTCACTATGGAAAAGACTATGGACATTCCACAGAAAGCTAAAAACTGAACTACCCTGTGATACATCAATCATAGTAGTGGGTATTTACCCAAAAAATATAAAAACACTAATTCGAAGGAATATATGTACCCCTATGCCTATAGCAGCATTATTTGCAATAGCCAAGATATGGAAACAGCCCAAGTGTCCACGGATAGATGAATGGATAAAGAAGATGTGGTATATATTTACAATGAAATACTACTTGGCCATGTAAAAGCTTGAAATCTTGCCATTTGCAACGACATGGATGGAGCTAGAGAGTATTATGCTAAGGGAAATAAGTCAGAGAAAGACAAATACCATATGATTTCACCCATATGTAGAATTTAGGAAACAAAACAAACAAGCAAAGGGGAAAAAAAGAGTGAGAGAGAGACAAACTGAGAAACTGACACTTAACTATAGAGAATTACCAGAGGAGAGGTGGCTGGGGGGTGATGGGTGAAACAGGTGATGGGGATTAATGAATGCACTCGTTGTGATGATGTCCCGGGTGATGTACAGAAGGGTCGAATCACGTATGGTACAAGTGAAACTAACATAATACTGTATGCTAATTAACTAGAATTAAAATAAAGACTTAAAAAAACTAAAAATAGAACTACAGCGATGTAGCAATTCTACTTCTGGGCTAGATGATGGATACAGAAAATGTAACATATACATACAATTGAATTATCCAGCCTCAAAAAACAAACATTTGCGATGGCTTGGATGAATCTGGAAGACTTCTTCCAAAACCAAATAAGCCAGGCTCAAAAGGACAAATGCTCCACTTAAATGAGGTATATAAAATAGCCAGATTTATAGAAGCAGATAATAGACTGATGGTTTTCATGAGCTGTGGGGAGAGGGATATAGAGAGGTTTTGTTCAACAGGTATAAAGTTTCAGCAAGACGAAGACGTTCTACAGATCTATTGTACAACATAGTGCCTGTAGTTACCAACATACTACTGCGCACTTAAAATTTTGTTCAGAGGGTAGATCTCATGTTGGGCATTTTTTTTTAACGTTTATTTATATTTGAGAGAGAGAGAGAGAGAGAGAGTGAGCGTGAGTGGGGGAGGGACAGAGAGAGAGGGAGACAGAACTTGGTGCAGACTCCAGGCTCTGCACTGTCAGCACAGAGCCTGACATAGGGCTCGAACTTACAAACCCTGAGCTCATGACCTGGGCAAACTGAATGAGCCACCCAGGAGCCCCTTGGGCATTTTTACCATAAAAAAAGTTGCCCACAGGGAGAACTTTGGAAGAAACGCTTACTACCTGATTGTAGTGATAATATCATGGATGGTTGTATATATTTAAATGCATCAAAAGACTAAAATTGCACCTTTTCCTTATGTGTCAATTATACCCCAATAGAGCTTTTTTTTAAAGTCAATTTCAAGGTGTTATGTATGGTCATTGAAGTTTGACATATATTTTTGTCTTCAGAAGGCTTGCCAATAAACTTATGGAATTAATAGTCTAAAATACACACCAGATGAGACATCTACAAGGGAAAAAGGCAGGTAATGTCAGATCAAGTCCAGACATGAACAGATGATGATGTGAACAGATTATCTAACTCAGGGAGACAAAGGAAGACAGAATGTGTTTGAACAAAGTTTCACCACCCACACACTTTGGAAAATCCACAGCCATTTCTCTGTGAGGACAAAATATGAAGAAATACGTTGAGAAAACAAATTTCTGGGGGTATAAAATAAACATGAAGGGGTGGGAAGTACTCAATTCTAGCAACACAGACAAATATAAAAATATCCTACATGCATTAGGGAAGGGAGGAAATTAAATATAAAGTTGAATTCTTGGGAATCCAGCTGAAAACTCTTGAAAGGAATAAGACAATGGCAGAGGGAATTAAGCATGAAAGGCACATTCCATAGCTGCATAAAAAAAGCAGCATTAAGTAATTATTGTTTCAATGCTTGGAAAATTCAAAAAGTAGATAAAAGGAACACAGATTAAAGAGAACATGCAGAAATATCAGTTCTTATTAGGTTCCTTTTGACAGAAGTTTCAAAAGCATCAAATAGTTCTAGATCATGAATCTGAAGGTGATTTTCCAACCCAAACAGGTAGAGGAATGGCCTAATGTAAACTATCCTATTATAAGAGGCAATGGAATTAGTCACTATGCCCCAGGAATTCAAGTTTGCTCAGAAAATTAGTAGACCCTGACAGATAGAGGGTAACCTCGGTGCAACACTGGGTTAGAAATATGGGAATCAGGGCAAATAGCAGTGACTATTTTTGGTTTTTAAAAGGAAGACACTTCAGCTGTAACCTATCAACTGCCATTTTCATTGGAATTTTCTAGACTTCCAAGAAGCTAGCAGTATTTCAATGCCAGTGTATGTGACAGAATATAAATGCATAAGAGAAGCTTTCCTTCAGATTTAACAATTGGTTAGTAGCAAAAATAATATTTTGCAGGACTATTGCTTTCCCCCAGACTACAAGTTTATAGGACATGGATTCTGATTAACAAAAATGGGCTGATTTCATTCAGGTCAGAGTAACTCCATGAAGGTTATCTCTGCACACTCTTCCTTGATTTGATTTTGCTATGTATTTTGATAAGACCATGTGCTGAATTCTGGGAATATAATTTTACCTGGGATCACTGTTGTAAGGGCTAATGGTTGTTCCATGTTTTCCGGGAATGAAGACAGCAAAGTGATAATATTTGGTGTTTTGTGAATGCTTCTCAACCAATGAAAGTGAAACTCTAGAGAGATTTTTTTACATGTGTAATTTCTCAGGCCCTGAGAAAGAAAGAACCACACCCATTAGAGAGAGGACCTAAGCTATTCCAGGCTGCTGGTGGGAGCACGTTTCTGCGCGGTCATCGAGCACATTTCCGGGCGGTCTGACCGCTGAATGAAATGAAATTGAGTAAGAAATTTAGGAGGATGATTTTTTTTTTCTTAAACGTAACCCAAGATTTTGAATTTTAGATTTTTAACGTGTAAGAGTAAAATAATTGATTCTAATTGCTTTGGACTTTTATCTTTGGATTTTAACTTGAAAGAGTTTCCATATTCAAGCTTTGATTTCTTACTGGGAATTTTGTAATTGCATAGAATGAAAATCAGGGGCCTGTTTCAGTTGACACATTTAATTGGAGTTTATGTGTTGTGTCTTTGCATTTTGTATTACGGTTGGTGTCTAATCTCACAGTACTTTGTGTCTGGACATGATGTTGGTTAAGGAAAGGAATAGAATGGAAGTATGATGACTGAAGAGTTATTTTTCTTGCCATGTTAAAGACCCAAGAAGGACTGAATCTAATCTGTGCAGCAAGAGACCCAAGAGAATGGCCAGAGGACCTGTATTTGGCATGAGAGCAACAGCCTCATGAAGGTGGAGTCTTGATAAACAGTTCACCTCTAACCTCAGGGAGACACTCATCCCCCTTTACAGCAGGAATAATGATAAGGCTCAAAGAATTTTCAGAACAAAAACGGTCTTGAGTGCAAACCTCGGGGAGACAGGGAAGACACCCTTCCGTGAAAAGAGATGTTCACGGGGCAAATTCAAGCCACAGCATCCTTGTTCTCTTCATGCATAGAGAGGCAGACGAACTTAGCCACTTGGTAAGCTTGGGAAAAAAACAACTTCATAGCTCAGCTCTGTCCTCATTTTTCCCTTTGGGAATCAGCTGCCCGCAATGAGGACACGTTTTGTTTTGCTGCCAGATGGGTGGTGAGCGTTCATAATTCTGAGGGTTAGTTGGCACCTGTCTTTTATCAAGCTGCACACTTCAATTTACCTTTAGTAATAAATTGGTGTTTTTTGACATACCCAGTTGTAATTTATTTTCAAACTGTTTAGAATCTGGTGATTTTATTGTATGATCTTCCTGGGGCGACCCTGAATGGTAAGTAAAATTATCTGTATTTTGAAGGAGGAACAAAAGCACCAAGTAGTTGAAGTTCTGATATATAGCTCGCACACTGAAGTAGACAAAGTGTGACTCAAATCCATGGAATCCTACTCTAGAGACTGCGCTCTTAACAACTATGTGATTTTACATGTTAAATAAATAAGTAAGTAAATAAATACATAAATAAAGTAACTGATAATAAAAAAAAAAGAGAGAAAAAACAATTTTAGCGGGTTTGATGTGGCGAGAATAAGAGAAAAAGCATAAACAAACGTGAGGAATAGAAAAGAAGACAAACTACAGGTAAAAATAGTTCTAAGCAATCACTCTGAACAAATTCATACCAAGTCACCTGAAACTAGCAATGAAAGGGATGACTGGACAAATAAAGATTGGCCAAGAGTTTAAAGAGTAGGCAGAAAACTTATTGGAACATAGGAATAAAAAAATAGAGAATAATTTGGAAAGATAAGGGAAGTTCTGTCCTCCAAAAGGATGTCAGATCAATCATTTTTACAGGTTGAATTTTGACACATTGTCAAGAACGTCATTGCTTAGTTAAATAGATGCAGAGCATGGAGAAAATAAAAAAAAAGTTTCCTAACTCCTTTTATGAGGCTACTAACCTTGATAAGAACTGGATAAGCTAGGGGCGCCTGGGTGGTTCAGTTGGTTAAGCGTTGGACTCTTGGTTTCGGCTCAGGTCATGATCTCCTGGTTTGTGAGATCCAGACCCACGTCATGCTCTGTGCCTCCAGTGGGGAGCCTTCTTGGGATTCTCTCTCTGCCCCTCCTGCACACATGCACGCCCCTTTTCTCTATCTTTCAAAATAAAGAAATATATAAACTTTAAAAAGGAACTTTATAGGGTTATTGCAATCCATGTGCTTTCTGGATCCCTTCTCTTTGCTCCTTACCAGTCTTGGAGTCCATGGTTCATGATTATTAGCACACCATTCTGGAAAACCTCAACTTTCTTACCTTCTATGTACTTAGCTGATTAATTTTCAACGCTGTTAACCTAAATATTTGCTTTCTTCCCCTTTTTAGAGTTATAATTAACATATAACACGTATAAGTTTAAGGGGTACAGATGTTGATTTGATACATTTGTATTTCAATATGATTGCCATTATAGTGTTAGCTAACACATTGAGTGATTAAAAAAGAGCTAAAGCAGTTGGCTTGTGATTCCTTTCTCTCCTGATTACTAGGGATTGATTACTCAGGGAAAGAGAAGGCAGGTAAATCTATCTAATTTCCTTGTGAATCCACTGATAACAAGATCTCCTTAAAATAGTCTAAACATATCCACTGGGAAGGGAGCTGCTACCTCTGTGATGATTCTATCAAGATGTTCCTGGTTTAAGAGTGCTTCTGGTAAACAAAGCTATAATGTATGGATTTACGAGGCATAGTACCTGGAGAATGCCACATAAGCTAAGCATTTTTTCTGGGTATAGAATAAAGATGTTTGGTAACCTAAATATATTCTGGCTTAAGGACTGAAATCTCTCTTAAAGTTCTCATCTCTTATTCTGGGCTAACGAGAAAGCACTCTTGACATCTCAGACCCCTCTCTGTTTCACCCATGTCTCTTGATTGTATTCTTGAAGTATTAGAAAAGCTTGATACAGGGTAAGATCTCGAATATTCTGATTTTTTATGTGTGCGAGTTTAGCTAGGACATTAGATTTTGAATAGATTCTGTGCTCTCACACACAGCAGCACAGATGGGCTGCTTTGGCACTTAATGATCATTTGTTTTTAGTCGGAGTAATCATTTCACTATAGCACAGTAAGACTATCGAAGACTACTGTTAAACCTGCCAAGATTCCAAAAAAAAAAATTCATACTCTTTGTTTTTCTATCTTTATAAAGTTCTAATCTACATTTTACAATATCTATTACAACAGATATTCTTGGTTTCCAGTAAAGACATTCTAGAAATTAGGGTTAAATATACAAAATATTGCCACTAACAAACATTTAAAATATATTCACCTTTAATAAAATACAGATATTTTTTAGAAGATTTGCAAAGTTCTCTTTTCTGGTATTCTCAAAACAAAATAATAATTAACATTTGTATAGTAGTGTATAATTTACAAACAACATACACAAACTGTCCCAGTGATAACAGGATATACTGAATAAAGTTTCTGCAAATAATTCAATAAGGTCTATTAGGGATTTTATCAATTGATTGAATGTGATTTAAAAAATCTTATCTACACTAGGATTTACCTATACAGTGACCTAAATATTATTTCCAAATTCAAGACTTATTTTATTATGCACATGAAAAATTTAAAACTACTTTTCTTATTTTGAATGCCAGCATATTTAAATGCCACTTTGTCCAATACTCACGAAGAAGCTAGAAAGATACCGACAAAGAAACCCAGCATTTGCCTGTAATAATAATTCACGTAGAGAAACAATAGAAGCATTTTTGAAAGATACAGGGAAAAAAGAGTAATAGAAATTTTCTGTTTGCTTCAATTAAATTTATGAACTCTTTTACCTAGAGGACTTATGACAGGCTTTCTTTCATTAGTTTAGAAGAGCTAATTGGAAACTGTAAATGATGAATTACTTAATTCCCATGGTAAGAAGGAGACACCAGGGCCGGCAGAAGAAAAAAACAATGGGAAAAAAAAACCCATTTTCCTTGCTAAGAGTCTCAACTTTTCCCCTAATCTGTCCCCAAAAGCGTGCCAAATATGTTTAAAATGAGGATGAGTATAATTGTACAGTGCATTAAAATACATTAATTGGTTTGTGGTTTTAACTATACATAACAAAATGGGAATTAAATAAAAAATTGAGAAACAGGAAGCTATGTTACATAGGTCCTGTGAAAAGCTAGTGAACACTTCAACGATGGTCAAATCTAAGTTGGAATGTAGTAAGAGCTCTTTTTACTGCAGCCAGAAGCCAGAATTCTAGTATAGCCTTTCTGGGCCACTTGTTCTATGTCTGTTCTGAGACATGTGGATTCTCTCCAGTGTATCACCAAATTCTGGGGAGGATTTTGGCCATCTTACAGTGGATTATTGCCCAGGCATTTATAATCTGCGGAAAAAACAGAACAATAGCATCAAGGAAAACAGTTGGTATAGAATAAAATGTGGTTTCTTACGGTTTTAATTATTTAATAATTATGTACAAACTAATCTTTTGAGCCCAGTGCGTGGAGAAACTATGAGTCATTGCCAAAGCGGTAGAAAAGCCAGTCAGCAAACAACCTGAAGGAGAAATGGCCTGGAAACAATCAATATCTTGGGGTTTGGGAGGTTCAGGGATAGATATCTCTGCTTGTAAATGGATAATAAAAAGCACAGTTAGGATTAACATCAGGCCTCTCTTTGGCTCAAAACTCCCATATTATTCATGATTTCACTTGAGTAAAAGTCAAATTCCTTACTGTGATCCACAAGGTCATATAGTATCTGGGCCCATAGTATCCCACTGACTTCATTCTTATTCTTTGCCCTGTCCTCACCCTGGTCAGATCACACCTTGGCCCCCATTTCACTAAATGGGCATAGAACAGTGGGTTTGAAGCTTAGAAACACTAACTTAGTAATGGGTAGTGGACAGTCTTATAGCCACTTAGCATCACACATCCATCTACACGTATCTGAATTTTCATAAAACAACAAAAACATCTCTATGCCTGCATCTAACAATCTGATACCACCTTTTGTACCAATTGAGATGTTCTCTCCTTGAGCTGAGGAGGTGCAAAGTACCAATAGTCATTCATCCATCTTTGGGACAGAGGTGCATTATCTTTCCAGGTACATCAATTACCCTTAAAACTCAGTCACAATCCCAGCTTAATATTCAGTTACCTAAAATCTAAACTGTTAACAACAACAACTTTATAAAAGATAATAGTAGGAAGAAGAGAGAATAGTGGATGTTCACATACATAGCAATTGAGAAAAATATGATGTTATATTCTTCATTTCTGTAACTCATTTTGAGACAGTAGTGGATATTTGGTTTGTTTGTTTTTCCCACTACACTTACATGTTTCCTTTGCCTTAATTGAGGAGATGACTGGTAGAGTGAGACAAACTTACATTTCAATTCAGATTTTTCAATTCTGTGCTTCTGGGTTAAAATAGATAATTAAACAATACAATCTGGACTGCAAAGCTAGGAATTCAGGAATATCATCCAACTAATATTTTCTCCATCTCATTTGCAGAAATATCACAAAAATGCATTTGAAGAAAGACTTCTGGGTAGCTGAGGACAATAGTGTCAGCATAGCTACACATCTCCAAAAATATCTTTCCCAAACCATAAATAAAACCAAGAGGAAAGTAAATTCTACACAAAACTACACCCTCAGCATAGCTTGAAGACAAAGAATGCTGAAGCTACAAAAAACTTTGAGTAAAACAAAAAAAGTCACCACATCCCATAATGCTTTCTCTCACGTTGCAAAGCTAGCTCCATCCATTTCCAAGGCTTTGTGGTAAACAAAGGCAGACTGAGAGAAACTGGGGATGACAGAAGAAGGAGCCTAATGAGTGGATCTCATTGTGATTTGAAAAATAAAACACCAAGAAGATGAAATCTATCAAAAACAGAAACAAAAAACTCCACAAAAGCTGAGGAAGTGTTCAGGAAGATCTAGCCATAAAACAGAGAGAAATAATTCTAAGTGTGCTCAATTTAAAGGTACAGGGATTTAGGGGCACCTGAGTGGCTCAGTCGGTTAAGCGTCCGACTTCGGCTCAGGTCATGATCTCCCAGTTCTTGGGTTCGAGCCCTGCGTCGGGCTCTGTGCTGACAGCTCAGAGCCTGGAGCCTGCTTCGGATTCTGTGTCTCCGTCTCTCTGCCCCTCCCCCACTCATGCTTTGTTTCTCTGGGTCTCGAAAATAAATAAATAAATAAATAAATAAATAAATAAATAAATAAATTTTTTAAAAAAAAGTTCCAGGCATTTAAAGGGCCAGGCACAACTCTCAAAACACATGATTTTAAAGGACAGGAATAATGAAACAAACAATATTTGAAATGTATAACTTCTATACATTTCAACATGTATTAAATGTGTTAAGTTCAATTATTCAATATATTTTGAATATTTTATATTCAATATATTCGTTAATTCTATGTATTGAATATATAGTAAACTTTTGGCAACTAAGTAGTAAAGGAGAAAAGTAAAATTAAATGGCTCTTTGGCAGGATTCTTAGATATATTATGAAAAGTGTAAGTAACAAAAGAAAACATAGGCAAAATCAGATTTTCTCAAAATTAAAACCTTTTATGCACAAATGAACATTGTCAAGAAATGGAAAAGACCACCTATAGAATGGGGAAACTATTTGCAAATCTTATATTTGACATGAGTCTAGTATCCAGTATATAGAAAGAACTCTTACAACTCAGCAAAAAAGAAACACAACTCAATTAAATGATAGGCAAAGTTCTTGAATAGATATTTCCAGAAGATATATAAATGACTAACACATGCATGAAAGATGCTCATCATTATCGGTCATTAGAGTAATGAAAGTGTGAATCAAAACCTCAAAGAGCTATCATCCCCTATGGCACTACAGCAAACAATAATAATACTCAGAAAATATCTAGTATTAGAAATGATGTGAAGAAATTAGAACACTCCTCCATTGCTGGTGGGAGTGCAACATTGGTCAGCCACTGTGGAAAAACAGTTTGGCAGTTCCTCAGAAAAGTAAATGGAGGATTTATCCACATGTGGCCCTTTATCTTGCTTTTAGATTGATTCCCCAGAGAACTTAAAACAAGTACTCAAAGTAGTATATGTGCACGGAAACAGTTCAAATGTCCATCAGTGGAGGAATGGATAAAGCGATTTTGGCATAAACATACAATACAATCAAACGAATGCCAGTCTTGTTGGGGTTGGGACAAGCAACACATTTGTGTTCTACATTCACTTTCCTCTGACACAGTAAGTTAAGGGTCAGCAGGAATCAATGTGGAATGCATTATTACCCAACTATAGTCTCTGAGGACTTGTGGCCAGCCAACACAGATGAAAAAATCAGGCATAAGCTTTCTCTTGGATGAAAACCATACCCAGATTATAGGCATCCTTAAAGGAAGTACTAGGCTGGCATTACAGTAACAGAACTGTAGGGCACATCTGATTTTCCAGCAATGTTAGGAAACCCTGCAATTCAAACAGAAGGAATCTCATACTAGTCCAGCACAGATGGATTTTACTTTAGATGAAATTTGAAAGGCTAGATCTAAAGAGTGATTTGCAAAAACTTGATAGTGAGAAGGTAGTTTCTTATATTTACTTAGTGTTAAGGAAAAAGCTACAATGGTTTTAAATGCAGTCTGTGAGGGGCAATCAGGGAAAACTGTAGATACAACATATAATCTATAATAAATGCTGAACAAAAGAAAGAAAGAAAGAAAGAAAGAAAGAAAGAAAGAGAGAGAGAAAGAAAGAAAGAGCCATTATAATAGACTAAAATCATAGAATGTTTCAAAATATTGGCATTTTGAGGGACGCCTGGGCGGCTGAGTCAGTTAAGTGGCTGACTTCTGCTGTCATGATCTCACGGTTCATGGGTTTGAGCCCTGCGTCTGGCCCTGTGCTGACAGTGCAGACCCTGCTTGGGATTCTCTGTCTCCCTCTCTTTCACTCTCTCCCCTTCCCCTGCTCATGCTGTCTCTCTAGCTCAAAACTAAATAAAAACATTAATTTTTTTTTAATATTGGAATTTTGATAAAATGCACATAAAAATACCCAACCCATGGCACATGGAAACTTGAGCAGATAGGCTAAGAGACACATAGTCTGTAAAGGCTGTATAAGGAGTTAAATGCTATCGATCAATTAAAATATAGGCCAAAAGTAACTAAAAAATTCAAATGTAAATGGACTAAACAATCCAACAGAAGGCGGAAATTGGCAGAACTTACTTAAAAAATGTGTTCCAGGGGCGCCTGGGTGGCGCATTCGGTTAAGCGTCCGACTTCAGCCAGGTCACGATCTCGCGGTCCGTGAGTTCGAGCCCCGCGTCAGGCTCTGGGCTGATGGCTCCGAGACTGGAGCCTGTTTCCGATTCTGTGTCTCCCTCTCTCTCTGCCCCTCCCCCGTTCATGCTCTCTCTCTGTCCCAAAAATAAATAAAAACGTTGAAAAAAAATTTTTTAAATGTGTTCCAGCTACATGCTGTCCACAAGAGAACACTTTAGATTCAGAGACACAAATAGGTTGAGAATAAAAGGATATGAAACAAAATTTAATGCAAACAGTACCCCAATGAAAACTAGAGCAGCTATATTAATATAAGCAAAATAGATTGTAAGACCAAAATTGTTACTACAGAAAACTGTTACTGGAGAAGAATATTTTTAATAATAATTCAGGGGCCAGTGTATCTGGAAGATATAAAATTTATAAACATACATGCACCTAACAACATGTCATCAAAATACATCAAGCAAAACTGACAATATTGAACAGATCAGATGATTCAACAATAATGAAGACTTGAATACCCACCTTTCAATGACTGATAAAACCACTAGGCAGAAGAGGAACAAGGAAATATAAGCATTGGATAAGAACACGACTCAACTAAAACTAACAGAATTCTGTGAAACAGACCAACCAACCAAATACAGCCTTTCTTAAAAGCAAATGGAATGTTATCTGAGATATACCATACATTAGGCTATAAAACAGGCCTCAATGAATTTAAATAATTGAAATACAAAGAACGTTTCATGACCACAACTGAATCAAAGCAACAATGGAAAGAAATTTGAGAAAATCACAAAAATGTGGAAATTAAACAACGTGTCCTCTTCTTTTTTTTTTTTTTTAAGTTTACTTATTTATCTTGAGGGAGACAGAGACAGCACGAGTGGGGAAGGGGGAGAAAGAGAGAGAGAGAGAGAATCCCAAGCAAGCTCTGTGCTGCCAGCACAGAGCCAGAACAGAAGCCACGAAACTGCAAGATCATGACCTGAGCTGAAACCAACTGAGCCACCTAGGTGCCTTAACAGCATGTCCTCTTAACCATGGATCAAAGAACCAATGGATCAAAGAAAAAAAAATACTAAAGGAAAAAATATATATACATATGTATATATATACATATATATATGTATATACACACACACATATATGTACACACACACATATATATATACACATGCACACACAAATATATATATGCACATATACATTTATAGTATATATATATGCACATATATATTTATAATATATATATAGTGTATATTTATAGTATATATAGTGTATATATAGAGAGAGTGTATATATATATACACACACACATATATATATGCACATATATATTTATAGTATATATATAGTATGTATACTACATATATAGTGTATATTTATAGTATACATGTAGTGTATATATAGTGTATAATTATAGTATATATAGTGTGTATATATACACACAGTATATGCACATATACATTTATAGTGTATATATAGTATATATATGCACATATATATTTATAGTATATATATATAGTATATATAATATATGCTATATATAGTATATATAGTGTATATTTATAGTATATAGTGTGTATATATACACACACATATATATATACACATATATGTATTTATAGTATATATATATATATTTCCTTTAGTATTTTTAGTATATACATATATACATTCATAGATAGGAAGGGATTCTGGGTGGATTAGAAATTTTTACAAATTTCTGGAAAGCAGAGAAGAAGGATTACTTTGGATTAGGAAACTACAGTCCTATATTTGTTTTCTCTTTCTGTGTAACAAGTTACCAAAACCTTCCCAGCTTCAAGTGACATGATTTTATTATCCTAGGGTTTCTCTGAGTAGGAAGTCCAGACCCAGGTTAGGTGGGTGCTGCATTCAGGGTCTCAAGAGGCTGAAATAAGAGTCTGCTGGGACTATGGCCCTACCAGGGATCCAGGGATCCACATTCTGGCCCTCTTCCAAGCTCATTCACCTAGCTGGGAGAGTTCGGTTCCTTGCAGTTGTAGTTCTGAGGTCCTCAGCCACTACAGAAGGCTTAACATTTCCTGCCATGTGTCCCTCTCCACATATGGCATTTGCTTCTTCAGGGCCCAAGGGAAGGCTTTTATTCTGCTTGGAATCTCTTCTTTTGGGAAGGAGCTGATTAATTCTGATTCACTCAGGACAATTTCCCTTTTGATTAGCTGCAAGTCAACAGATCCCCGCAATAAAATCCCAATTATTTCTTGATTCTCTCTCATACTCAAAGGGAGGAGATGAGACAAGGTGTGTATACCTGAGTGCAGGAATCTTGGGGGCCATCTTAGGATTCTGTTGTCACGAGTTCCAACTGCAAAAGGAGGAAGGGACACCAGAACTGGAGGTCTAGGAATAACCAACAAAGTATGAAGGACTAAGCTAAAGGACTAAAACAGGACTGAATATTTGTTGAATATGTGTGCATTTGCATGCTTTATTCTGTAATTATCTTTTGTTATTTATTTATTTATTTATTAACGTTTTATTTATTTTTGAGACAGGGAGAGACAGAGCATGAACAGGGGAGGGTCAGAGAGAGGGAGACACAGAATCAGAAACAGGCTCCAGGCTCTGAGCTGTCAGCACAGAGCCCGACGCGGAGCTCGAACTCATGGACCGCGAGATCATGACCCGAGCAGAAGTCGGCCGCTCAACCTACTGAGCCCCCAGGCGCCCCTGTAATTAGCTTTTAAGATGAGGTCAACTGAATTTATTTCCTAAATATCAACCTAATTATCTGTATAACAATAATTAAACAACTCTCATTCCAATTGATTTGAGATAGCTTATATTTAATATATGAAATTATCCCTTATAACAAATGCTATTTTTGACTTTTATGTATCTATTACTGAGCTGTAAAATGACTACTTGTGTTTTATAATATCTTATAGCACCTGCTAGATCTAACCATACTACATACCACTAATTATATATCTTTCCCCATTATTTTTTGCCTTTTTTGCCCTCTTATTCTTTCAGATAAGCTTTATGATAAAAACAATATTTTGTCAAATTTCCTCCAGGGATGACATTGGTTTTGTTTGTATTTGTGTAATAAATGATAAAACTGAAAAACTCTGATACATTTTATAATGCAAATAGCTACCTTCTCATGTCTATTTTAAAAATCTTTCTTTAGAATTTTCTCTCGTATACTTTCCATGGGTATCTTATTACTAATCCTTGTACTTAAGATCCTAGTCAGTGATCTCAGAGAGGGAAGCATATTGACAAGCACCTTCCCAGAGTGAAACATTTTGATTCAGATACACTAAGAAGTAAAGACTTTTTAACAAAATTCCTATCCATACAGAATTGGTGAGATAACCATGCTAACCAGCTTATTACTAGCCTGGCGCCTGTAAGATTTCAACCTGGAAAAGGCATCTTCCAAGATAGCGAATGGCAGCCAAAGTCAAGGTTCCTGTCCACCCCACCCCAAACACACATAATAAATGTGGCCCAGCCATGAGGCTTAGAATGAAATGCATTAGTGGCAACGATGACATTACTACTCTTGCCACCTCCCTGGCCATTAGTGGGACTGGGCAAAGAGAATATAATATGGTTCTGTCCTGAATTCCATCTCAAGATGGTGAGTTGGACTTCTTATCATGTCATCCACATTCTTTATTGTCTACTTGAACCACAATTGCCAACTGGACCCATTAGAAGTTATTTATAGTGTATTGATAACTCCCTTAAAAATCTGTTGAAATTAACTTCATATATAAAGTGAATAACCCAATTTTTACACTTAATTTTCTGCAGGCTAAAGAGTACTACCTTTGTAATTTATTGAGGCATCAGCTACTTTCAAATTATTTTGATAAGTGCGTAATTGCTCGCTTATCTTTTGTTAATGGTAGTAAATTTAGAAGCTGGAGTTAAAAACTAAGTAATAGGCATTGAAATGAAGCACTAATTGGGAATTATGTATCATCAAATCTTGGGCCCATTAATGATTATACATCATATTTTTCCATAGTCTGTTGAGCCTAATAAAAGCTTGAAAAATAAGGCATGTTGTTTGAAAATCATGAAACTTAATAGAACTTTTAATGTGATATTTTATCACAACTGGAAGGTATCCTATAGTATTAATAAAAGAACTCTACCAGTGACCTGCTAATTGGCACTATCCAACAAATGTATTTTGACTGAGATTAATAGTCACTAATGTTAAAACTTATAAATAGGTTAAATTTCAATGCTAATGCTAATGAATTTTTAATTCCTAATTAAAAATGCTTTCATCAGTGATATGTAAATTCATACTGTCACATTTGGATTCTAATAAAATGGTACTAATGTGATGGTGTTTATTGAAATAATTATTAATTACTTCTTTAATGATAAGTCTGTAAATTGAACATGAAAAGGTGATTTCAAGGTGATTTTGAAATCATATCTGTATTCAACATATTCACATTAGGTTGTTGTATGTTTTACAATTTGTAAAGTTTTATATTTAATTTCAAGACTTTTGAATCTGTATTATTAGATAAGGAGAGAGTTTATTATAAATATATATCATGGACAACTGAGCCAATTTTTTAATAAAGTCTTTTAAGTTACTTAAGGTTCTAAAGAAATATAATAACATTTTTTATTATTCTTTCTTGCCCTGAAAATCCATTAAATGTATTAGAATGTGAAAAATCTTTTAAAATGCTGATCCTCAGTAAATCTACAACTATCATCAAAGAAAAATAGAAAATTTCTTGCCATTGTATTTCTTCTTAAGGTAAATTTTACATATGGTAAAGTTAATGGATTGAAGGCATACAATTCAATGAGTTTACACATATATACCTTTGCATAACAAATACCTCATCGAGATATACAATATTTCCATCTCCTCAGAAAGTTCCCTTGGGTCCCCTAGAAGTCAATTTTCATCTTTCCAATTATTCACTGTTTTCACTTCTATCACCATAACTTTGTTTTAGCTGCTCTAAAAAGAAAAAGAAAAAAGAAATCCTAATTGTTCCTTCACTCAACAGTGGTTTGAGATTTATCAATATCATGTGTATCAGGATCAGTAGTTCACTGTTTTGATTTACATCATTGTCTAAGTATACTGGCATTTGTTTATTTATTCTCATGTTAATGGGCATTTTGGTCATTTACCGATTTGGGGTATCATGTGCAAGTGCTTTCAGTGAGGTCATGGGGGTAGGTGTTTAAATTTAGAAGTGGTTAATCTTTTCGTACTCCTGTAAGAAAGGCATACAACTTCCAATTGCTTCAACATGGTAGTCGACACTTGGTGTTGTCAAGCTTTAAAATTTTAATCATTCTAGTGGTTTTGACGTAGTACCTTATTTTGATTTTAATTTGCATTTCTCTAAATTCTAATGACTTAGAGAAATATTTTATGTGCTGGCTGTCCATTCATGTCTTATGTTTTGATTTATCTATTCACATTATTTCCCACTTTGTTGTTTTGTCTTTTTTGTTTTTTGAAAATAAAACTTTACATATTCTAGATACATATCTACTGTCATATATTTGTATTTCAGATATTTTCTCCCAGTCTCTGGATTGTGTTTTAATTTACTTATCTTTTGATGAGCTGAAATGTTAAATCCTGAAGTCTAAATTTTTTTTTTCAACGTTTTTTATTTATTTTTGGGACAGAGAGATACAGAGCATGAACGGGGGAGGGGCAGAGAGAGAGGGAGACACAGAATCGGAAACAGGCTCCAGGCTCCGAGCCATCAGCCCAGAGCCCGACGCGGGGCTCGAACTCACGGACCGCGAGATCGTGACCTGGCTGAAGTCGGACGCTTAACCGACTGCGCCACCCAGGCGCCCCGTGAAGTCTAAATTATTATTTTATTACTCTGTGGTCAGCAGTTATGTGTTTTCTGAGATAACCTTTGGCCTTCTTCAGTTAGATGAAGATATTAGTTCTGTGTTGTCTTCTAGAAGCTTTATAGATTTACCTTTAATATTTATGTTTTATCTTTAATTACTTTGTTATGTGTTATGAAGAATGGGTCAAGATTCATTTTTTTCTATGTGTTTATCCAGTTTGTTCCAGTTCCATTTGTGGAAAGGTTGTTCTTTCTCACATTAAATTGTCTTGCTCATGATCATAAATCCGATGGTTATGTATGACAATCTACTTTTGAAGTATCTACTATGATACATTGAACAATATACCTATATGCAAACACAACAAACCTTTTTCAAAGTGCTGTATGTAAGTTCTCAGAATCACACAGTATGAGTCCTTCAACTTCAATTTTTAGAAATTACTCTAGGGCCTCCTGGGTGGTTCAGTCAGTTAAGCATCTGACTTTGGCTCAGGTCATGATCTCAGTTTGTGAGTTCGAGCCCCGTGTAGGGCTCTGTACTGGCAGCTGAGAGCCTGGAACCTGGTTCAGATTCTGTGTCTCCTCTCTCTGCCTTCCCTCCCTTGCTCGTGGTCTTTCTCTCTCTATCAAAAATAAAAAATATTTTAAAAAATTAAAAAAAAAAGAAACTACTGTAGTTATTTAAATCTTTTGTTACAATCAGCTTATAGAGTTCTACCAAAAAAAAAAAGTCTGTTTAGTTATAAGTTGGAATTTAGACAAATTTAGAGATCACTGGGAGAAAATTAACATCTTAAAAATAATGTCTTCCAATCTATTAACATCGTATATATATCCACGTATTTAGATTTTCTTTATTCTTTAAAATGTTTATTTTAAGAAAGAGAGAGAGTGTGTGTGTGAGCAGGGGAGGGGAAGAGAAAGAGAGAGAGAGAGAGAGAGAGAGAGAGAGAGAGAGAGAGAGAGAGAATCTGAAGCCGGATCTGTGCTGTCAGTGCAGAGCCTGACCTGGGGCTTGAACCCACGCACTGGGAGATCTGACTTGAGCTGAAATCAAGAGTTAAATGCCCAACCGACTGAGCCACTTAGGGATGCCTAGATTTTCTTTAATTTCACTCATTGGCAACTTAATTTTAAATGCAGTGTAGTTTTTGGTACAAATGTTTAAGTCTCACACATTGTTTGTTAAATTTATTTATCAGTGTTCTAAGTGCTTTGATACTGTTATAAATAGCGTGGCTTTTAGGTTATTTTTCCGTTGTTTGCTAGTAGTTTATAAAAATATAAATGATTTTTGTGTACTTGGTACTGACCTTATATTTTCAGAACGCAGCAAAGAGCAAGATGGCAAAAGACCAGAGGAGAGCACTTCTTCTCCTTCTTCTTTAAAAAAAAATTTTTTTACTGTTTGTTTATTTTTGAGACAGAGAGAGAGACAGAGTGTGAGCAGGGGAGGGACAGAGAGAGAGGAAGACACAGACTCTGAAGCAGCTCCAGGCTCCGAGCTGTCAGCACAGAGCCCAACGTGGGGCTCGAACTCATGAACTGTGAGATCACGACCTGAGCTGAAGTCGGAAGCTTAACCGACTGAGCCATCCAGGCGCCCCTAGAGGAGAGCACTTCTGATTACTCACAGTATACTGATCTGCAGGACTCCATGGAATCTTAATTTTAAGGATAAAGATGTTGTGTATAATATTTTATATTATATATATATAATATATATAATATATAAAAATATTATATAATATACATATATACATTATATATATATTATACATATACATATTATATACATATATAATATAAAATTATCACAGTTAACCTCCCAGTAGTATGCCAGTGGTACTTCTACTTCCTGCTTCTTGTCTTTTATGATGTTTTTTCATGCATTTTGTTTCCTTGTATGTTATAAACCCCATAATACATGAATGCTATTCATGAACAATTAATCAACTGTTTAAGGCGATTTGAAAAATTTTAAAAAGCTCCATCATATATATTTAGCCACACATTATCCTTTTCTCTTGCTCTTCACTTCTTTTCTAGATGCAAGTTTGCATGTGATATCATTTTCTGTTGGCGTAAAGAAACTCCTTTAGGGGCGCCTGGGTGGCGCAGTCGGTTAAGCGTCCGACTTCAGCCAGGTCACGATCTCGCGGTCCGTGAGTTCGAGCCCCGCATCGGGCTCTGGGCTGATGGCTCGGAGCCTGGAGCCTGTTTCCGATTCTGTGTCTCCCTCTCTCTCTGCCCCTCCCCCGTTCATGCTCTGTCTCTCTCTGTCCCCAAAATAAATAAACGTTGAAAAAAAAAATTAAAAAAAAAAAAAAAAAAGAAACTCCTTTAGCATTCCTTCAAGTTTAAACTCAAGTTTAAAAATATTAGTGATAAAATCTCTCAGCTACTGTTTTGTTTTGAAAAAGAGTAATTATTTTGCCATTGATTTTTGAAAGATATTTTCTTTTTTTAAATGTTTACTTATTTTAAGAGAGAGAGAGAGAGAGAGAGAGCACATGAGCAGGGTAGGGGCAGAGAGAGAGAAGGAGAGAGAGAATCCTGAGCAGGCTCCACAGTCAGGGTGGAGTCCAACACAGAGCTCGATTTCACGACTGAGATCACGACCTGAGCAGAGTCAGATGCTTAACCAACTGAGCCACCCAGGTGCCCTGAAAGGTATTTTCAGACTAGAATTCTGGGTTGACGGCTGTGTGTGTTTTCTTATATTACTTAAAGCATGTTTCTCCATGTTTTCAGATTTGCAAAGACTTTTGTGTATCTGATTGAGTTATTTCACCCATGTCTTTGAAAGATATTGCCTGCGGGTAAAGAATTCTAAATTAACAACTTCAGCTTTCTTTTAGTAGCTTGAAAATGTTGCCTGTGTGCATGAATTTCACTTGCCCTGGTTTAGTTAGAGACTAACTCAGCAACACACTTAAAATTTCAGCAACCCCAGTATGTCAACTGTGAGTAATTTCATAAAGTGCAAATATTGCTTCTAGCTTCGTAGTCCACACACAGCTATGTAAATAACACACACACACATCATGGTTGGTGCTCAATCATGTCACTTATTTCAGATTCCGCCGGTGACACTGCATTTGGTATTCAGATCAAACGCAGACAGCAAAAAAAACAAGCAAAACAAAACAAAACAAAGTGTGCGTTTGCGTTCGCAATGCCTCCCAGCGAGAAACCTATCTGATGTTTTAAAACAATGGATAATCAAAAGAGGAAATTGGCCAACAGAGATGGACGGCAGCAAATAAATGAAAAGTGACATAACATTGGGAGTGTAATTCCAATGGAACATACACTGAGTCATGCGAGAAATAGCAGGTTTGGGGATGTCGACAATGACGTTATTAAAAAAAAAAAAAAAAAAAACTCTAGACAGGCAGCTAGAGGAATTCAGCAAAAGCCAATTTACTGATGTAATGAACAAACTGTTTTTGACAAAAGGGGTAAGAGGTCCCACAGGAAGTGATGTCAGCACTGCCTTATGTGTATTTCATTCTTATCTGTAGTGGATGCTAACTAAATATTATCTTATGGTTGTAATAAAAATCCCATTACTCTGTCACTGTACAGAAGAACGTAATTCCTTTTATTTATTTCTTGAATATGGTCATTTACAGGAAAATGTAAATACATCAAACCAAATGTACAATTTTTGGTGTGGACTGTGATGATTCTAATATGCATGAAATAATCTTTCTACCATGAAAAAAACTTTTCTATGACCTTCCACACAGAGTCAGCTGTCTTGTCTCCTTCATGGTCATTTTGGTAAGTGGCATCCCTCATTCATAAATCTTTTGTTGTAATAATGGCTTATCAAATCCCTCGTTCACCTCTGCATGTTAAATATGTCTTTGTTAGTCAGGGGCTCTGACTTTAAATTATCAAATTGTCTTTGTTTTACTTTTCTCTGAAAGCTTACTGTGTGAAATGCATTTTTTCCTGTATTTTAATGTTACATTTTGGTTAATTTTCATTATAATTAAGCATTATGAAAGAGTTTGCATATTTTGTTAGACTAGAAACGTAAATAAAAAAAATAAGTGTGTTATTCCTTCTTTCACAGAATCTTCTGAAGGAAAAAATTAGGTAACATTTTTAAGAAAATTCTTTCTCATATAGTAAAGATGTAAAAACATACTTTAATTAGAAAATACCCAATTAGGGGTACCAGGGTGACTCAGTCTGTTGAGCATCCGACTCCCGATTTTGGCTCAGGTTATGATCTCATGGTCTGTGGGTTCAAGCCCCACATGAGGCTTTCAGCACAGAGCCTGCTTGGGATTCTCTCTCTCTCTCTCTCTCTCTCTCTCTCTGCCTCTCTCCCACTCATGCACATGTGCTCTTTCTCTCTCTCTTTGTCTCTCCTTCTCACAAAAAATATAAATAAACATTAAAAAAAAAGAAACTGGGGTGCCCAGGTGGCTTAGTCAGTTAAGCATCTGACTTCTACTCAGGTCGTGATCTCACAGTTAATGAGTTCAAGCCCTGCCTCGGGCTCTGTGCTGACAGCTCAGCGCCAGGAGCCTGCTTCAGATTCTGTGTCTCCTTCTCTTTCTACTCCTCCTCTGCTTGCACACTGTCTGTCTCTCTCTCTCCCTCTGTCTCTCAATGAATAAACATAAAAAAAAGAAGGTACCCACTTATACATTGGGAATCATAGTCAGAAGGCATTTTCATAAGTGAGATTTGTTTGTAAGCTAAAAGTTCTAGAAGAATTATGGCTTTGTCATTTATATTTTTCTTTAAAAATATTCATTCATTCATTCATTTATTCACTTATTTTTGAGAGAGAGACAGAGAGCACACACAACAAGGGAGAGGGGCGAAGGGGGAGAGAGAGAGAAAGAGAGAGAGAGAGAGAGAAAATCTTAAGCAGGCTCTGTGCCCAGTGTGGTGTCTGATGCAGGGCTCGACCTCATGACTGCGAGATCCTAACCTGAGCTGAAATCAAAGAGTCAGATGCTCAAGTAACTGAGCCACCCGGGCATCCCTGTCATTTTTGTTTTTAGAGAGGGAGTCAGTTTCTCTTATTTTCATATGAAATTTGCATTTTTTCACTATATCCTCTTATTGAACATTTTTGGTGTCCAGAAATATTTCTCTTTAATGTTATTTCAGAGGGATTGGGGAGCCAACTACTGAAATGAGTATTGAAGTTATCTTCAAGGGCTTTCCATGCGAACGGAGCAGGAGGTATGGGGTTGAACATATTCAGGATCTCAACAGAAACATTTCAGATGACTTAGGTTAATCAAACCGAGGAAAATCCAAATCATATAACAACAGTAGGGAATGATGTACCTAACTACAGAGTATGAAATAAAAAAATAATATCCTTGATGCTTACCTTGAAGATTGACGACTGAGAGGTAACAGCAAGATTTCCCGATATTTCTTTATGTAGCTTATTCTGTTTGCGATGCTGGTTGATGGAGAATATGTACAGAAAAACAGATGTGGATTCTGTTTCCATTAAGGGTTTTGATTATATTATGGTGTAAGGTATAAAGTAATATGTTTTATGGGAAGTGTATTAATAAATCAGTATGGAAATTTGAAAAAAGTAAGCGAAGTCTGATGGTAAGTAAATAAAAAAGGCTTCATAGAGATGTTTGAACGTGTTCAAAATGGTAAAGAGAAAGCATGTTAAGATACAGAAACCTGATCCAAGCCCAATGTGAAAATGGGGAAAACAGAAAATAAATCAAGCTATAAATAGGTACCCAGACACTGGATAACTTGGACACACCTCCCTCCCCATGAAAACACGTATATTAAGTGTATAACTCTGCAAATTCAGGTAGGAATCAGATTGTGGAAGAACTCAATCTTCTAGATGTCCTAGGGACTTGGACTGCATTCAAGAGGGGCTGGATCAAGGGCACCTGGCTGGCTCAGTCAGTAGAACATGCAATCCTTGATCTCAGGGTTGTGAGTTCAAACCCCATGTTAGGTGTAGAGATTATTTAAAAAATAAAACAAAATCTTTAAAAAACAACGGGGTAGATCAGCTGACTTTTGAGCTGGGCAATGCTATAATCAGAACTGTGCTTCAGAAAATTGGATGGAAATGAATGTAGAGGACACGATTTAAAAGGTGACATCTGGATAGACTAACATCGCATTCCTCTATGTGGTCTTTACATCACCATTCATTTTGTAACATTTTTTATCTTAATTGGTTCAAACTACATTAGAATACAAGTTGGCAGCTCATAACTAAACTGTTGGGGTTTTTTCCTAATTACTTATTTGATTAAAGAAAAGAAATCAAACGCAGATAGATAGAGCTGCTTTATTTCTCTGATAGGAGAATAAACCATGTGTAAGACATCAGAAAAGATCCCAAAGAACTCCCCTCAGCCATGCCACCCTGGCCTCTGAACACAGTCGAACACTGAATGGACAGCAGCAACCAGTTCCTTCAGGACATCATGGTAAGAGAGGAAAGAGATGAGAATATGAACCCTATAATCATAGCTTGCACATTTCAAGTCCATTCCAGTCACCTGGAATATTTTTGTCCAGTTCTAGCAAGCCGGAAGTCTGTTCTTGCTGTCAGGATGATAAATGAGCCTCAATGTTCCACATATTCATCATATCTAGACTCAGTCATTATAATGTGCTTTATCTGAACATTAACGCAGCAGGCAAATAAAACTGCAGTAAGCATGAAATAGATCAGCTCACCCACTGGTAGGAACAAATTTCTCATAAACACAAAGGTGCACACTTAACAGCACCATAGCCACCACACATGAGTGTTGTATATTCATTCAAGGGGCCCCGATGAGTCTTTCTCCCCAAGTTCATCATCTTTCTTTCTTTTTTATTTTGAAGTTCATTTATTTATTTCGAGAGAGAGAGAGAGCATTGAGCAGGGGAGGGACAGAGAGGGAGAGAGGAACGCCAAGCAGGCTCCATGCTATTAGTGTGGAGCTCAACATGGGGCTCAATCTCACAAACTGAGATCATGACCTGAGCCTAGATGAGGAGTCGGGCACCACTTAACCAACTGAGCCATGCAGGCACCCTCATCATCTTATAATGAATCGATTTTATTTAGTGCAGGATCATTTACTCCAACACCATTTTAATGAGACTGGTACATGAAGAAGTGATAATCTTTGCAAATAAGTCATTTTAACCTTAAGTTGATACATGTCAAATTACATAAACTTAGACAGACATGTGATAGTAATTTCCCCATTCTTTCACACGATACTCATTTTAAACTATTCTTGCTTTGTTATTTGTACCATTTAAAAAGATTCTTTTATAACCGAGCAGTATTTCGTCTGTGTTGTAAATCATGCACATTGGATTTAGGAGTCTAATTTCTCCCTAAATAATGTCCTTTGCCCACCTGTTCATCAAAAGAGTTTTTTTTTTTTCCTCCTGAGCACAGTTACCCTGAACCACACAGATTAGAAATTAAGGTTCATTAAAGTCTTGCCTAGTTATTTTAAATATGAGTATATGCCTAGTTATTTTAAACTCTTCTTTAACTTTGAATCTCATTCTCTGGCTCATGAGAGAGCAGGTTATCACACATATTATATTTTCATGGCATATGTCAGGATATATTAGAAGGCTGGGTGGGGGCGACATTGGGTATATGGGAGGTTATGGTGTTGGAAAAGCTATATCTCATCTTCTGGGAAATACACATTCTCACCCCACAAATTACCTGAGAAAAATGAGGAAATTAAAATTTTTTATTTTGTCTTATCGTACAATTCTGAGAAGTAAGAATATGAACTAATATCTAGTGAAATTTGAGTCTGAACTCAATCCTAGGTAGAATCAGAGTGAGACTTTTTCTTGGTAGTTAGGAGACTAACACAGAGCTTTATTAGGTATCATATTAACAAATATGTTATTAAACAGATATACCTAGTATCTAGTAAATATTTTTAAAATATTAGTTAGGACTTTGTGGAATATATTCATATAAAAATACCCTAACAGCTACTGATGCCTATAGAATATTTATGTCATTCTTGTTTAATGTCATTTTTTATGTAAAAAAGAATATTTATATGATTCTTAGCAATTTCATAGTGCCAATATTTTCTATAGGAATGTATGTTATTTATATCTTAATGATATTAGAAAACAAAGACAAATAAAGGGCTTTCATAATGTCTCACAGTGATATTAATCACAGAGCCCAATATAGAATGTTTTTCTTGTAAAAATAACTTCTTGTTCATTCTATTTTCCTTAAATAAGAAATGCACTTATAAATAGCATATTCAATTTTTCTAATATTTGATAATAGTTTTCTAAAGTTTGTGAAGCTTATCCCTCAATATCCTACAATGTTGTTTTTTACAAAAGCTGATTTTACTTCTATTTCTGGTCATGATAGGACCAGAGACATGATTAACTACTCCATTCCAAGCGACTAAACACTGGACAAAATAGATTAAACAGCTTTCACCCCACCCTCCAGATATTGGATAACAAGTTCTTTAGGATTATAATCACTGAGAAATGAGAAATAAAATAAGATCATTTAATTGTTGCCTTAGTATTCTGCCTAGAGGTAGTGACTTTAACACACACACATATACTTAAATTCTATTTATTTATTTAACAATGGGTTTATTTTACAAATTTACATTATTTCACTTTCCTTACAGCAAGACTCTGTCAAATACCATTTTTCAATGAAATCTGAGTATGTAAAAGAAATACAAAAAGAGTATTGTTTTTATTGGAAAGGGAAGGGAGCTATTTTTGTTGTTACCTTCAACACACTTGTAGGGTAGCTGGTGACAGAACTCCAGAAAACACAGTTGGAAATTCTCAGGGAGTAAATTTGTCCCAGCATATTAAATCGGGTTGTAAAATCTTGGTAGAAAGCATTGTTTTTGTATCCTTTCCACGGAATATTCTGAATTAGGTTGTGAGACTTAATTAGGCAATATCAAATTGAAACACATACCTACATGTTATGTGATGTAGGCTCTGTCCATGTCATCATCGAGATTTGAATGAGTTTTTATATTTGATCAACATCAGTCAGTCTGTTTTAACACAGCTAGCCTAATATGACTTATTCTTTGGATATCTGTGCTTTTCATTGACGATAGTTATGTCTGCTAAACTAGGTTTACCATTTTGGCATGAAGGGTTGTTTCTACACCTCATTCGTGTTGTCTTGCAAATGCGACCCACACTGTTGATATTTATTTTTGGTCTGAATTATCATAATAAATTATGATTACTTGAGCATTCAGATTTAAGTAGATGATTAATGTAGAATCTATTTAAAATGATGAATTAGGGTACTCTGTAATGATAGTCTTTTATCATCATGATTTATCACATCTTTCCACTAATATGGCCAACCCTTTAAAAATTTATAACTTTTAGACAAAAAGTGTGCATTCTCATCCTTTTCAAATGAGAAAAGCATCATTTTAAAATTAATCACACATTTTAGGCTATCAAAAACTACAATGGCTTGCCTTGAATAGAGTTGTCATTCATTGAATCATTCCATTGTTTTCCTTTTAATAGTCTTACTTATCTCGAGATTTCAGTAAGAAATGAAAGGGTTTACAATTAATTTTAAGTATACATACAGGAATTTTTACTTCAAAATTTTTGTTGTGTTCCTTACCATTTTGTCTAAGATGTCTTTTAAAATATAGACTAGACATTCTATATTTCTTCTGATAGCAAGTTATGTGATAATTTCAGATGTGATAACATCTTAACATGTACAAGAGCGTTTTTTACTACCATGAACTATATTCAGTATTCTGTCTGGATGCTGTTGACAGGAAAAAGGGAAACACTTAAATAGCTTGAGTTGCATTCATTCTAGAACCCACACCTCGTCTGATTTTAATTCTATTTATTGGAAGGTATTTCACATCTTTTGAGATACTGGTGCCTATTTATTAATGTGAATTTCAAAGTATCTAACTTCCTTTTAAAAAAGGGCATAGTAAAGCAGTAAGGAAGCATTAGCCTAACACCCTAGATGCAGTAAATATTTCTCCATTAAATTTTTTTAAATGTTTACTTATTTTTGAGAGAGAAAGAGAGACAGAGAGAATGTGAGCAGGGAGGGCAGAGAGAGAGGGAGACACAGAATTGGAAGCAGGCTCTGGGCTCTGAGCTGTCAGCACAGAACCCAACACAGGGCTCAAACGAGCAGTGAGACCATGACCTGAGCTGAAGTCGGACACTTAACTGACTGAGCCACCCAGGGGCCCCTGGCTTGTTTTATAGTTGCCCTCTTGTACTCCAGAAAAACTAATGGAAAAAACTGTGATATTTTTTAGTTTCAAAAGGCAAATTATCTTAGCCCTCCTCCATCTACCTTAACAAGTAACCTGATTTGACCTCCTTCATCTGTCTTAACAAGTAACCTGATTTGACCTCCTTCATCTGTCTTAACAAGTAACCTGATTTGAGAGTTCATCATGTATTCTCTTGTGATGGCCCCATAAACGGGTTATTTTCCTCGGTTTGCTCCTTGGAACTGAGGTCTACCTGCCAGGACCCATAATAAGGAGTCAGACTGATGAATGGAGCTAGGCTGTGGTCTCCCCTGGGTGCCGGTAGTTTCTCAGATAGCAGGTTGGAACGACACGAGGATGCCTCTCTGCTGATCAGAAACACTTGAGAGGCAGGATTTGACTCCCCTGCAGTAGACAGAGGCCGGGAAAAACAAGCAATGTCAGATCCCTCCTAGATGTTGTGGTGGGCAAGGCATCTCTTCTGGGTCTCTGGGGGACAAAGCCACCAAGTCTCTCATTCTATTTCTTTCCCCACCAAATGCTGCTTCCAAGATGCTTACCCAGTCTACACCTGTGCAATAGTCCTTTCAGAGGTAGCCAGAGTTTTGTTCATCTCACCCCGTTTGCCTCATAGCGCCACCGAGGTCCTGATCTGAGAAGGGTAGATGGATCCCAGATTCTCCGAGAGGTAGGCTTTTCTCTTTTACTATTTTTGGATGTATGAGATTGCATAAAACTTTTAAGTGTGTGTAAAGCTAAAAATAAGATATTTAGGTTTAAGTTTACCTACAATTACGTTATTTGACAGAAGGTAAAATGTAATATTGTGAATGCTCTTATTTGCACCTTAGATACATAATTTTTGTTTAAGCTTAAATTCCATAGTGACTTAAAAATGTTAAATGCTGTACTTATAGTACTTGATATCAAGAAACCCAACTAAATCATCATTTTTATATATGAACAACTGATTTATAGTTTAATTTTTAAAGATGAAAAAACTATATTTATATTCCTGAGGTATCGAATTATCAGAATACTGAAAAAAAAAAAAAACCTTCAAAAATCAGCCAGTCCCCAGTTAGTTTTAAGATGTAGCTATAACCAAGCTACCAGATGGCCGGGTTACAAGAAGTAATCAAAATTTTATGAGCATGTAGTTGGAACTTTAGGAGCTGTTCTATTGCTATAATGGTACTGGAGATTTTAGTGAACTGTTAATTATGGTTTTGAAAATAAATTAATTTTAGAGAATCATGGAATTCATCCCTGAGGGCTGGAGCTTAATCTCATAGTAGAATACAACTTTAAAATATCATTTTGTATGATATCAATAATGTCTTTATTTAAGAAAAAGGAGTAATATAAAGAATTTAATGCCTCAATATGAACTGAGAGATCATCTCTCTTTAAAATGGTGCTCTAGTCCCTAGATGCTTGTTGGATCATGATATATGATGGTCTCACTGTTAATTACTAAGGCATTTAAAGGATATGGGAGTAGAGAAATGAGTCATGTCTTATGTGAGGACTCGTTGTCCCCGGGCTGTCCTTTCCTGCTCAGGAGCCCTATTATTTTATCCAATTCCATGCGTGGCCTCAGGCATTTTGGCAGATGTGAGCTTACAGTCAAGGTTAAACATCTTCACTTGTGCCCTGCACCTGCCATCAGCTGACATGAGCAACCAAATTAGTTAATTTTACACTTATTTAGTGCCTCGTTTTGGGATAAAGTCGTTTTATGTGAGTGATAGCAAAATCTTCTCTGTCTTTAACACATTTGTAAATCAGGCTAAAGTCCACATCAACATGGTGACTCTTTGGACTACGATACTTTTTGTACTAGGATATTCACTGGATGTTTGCTATTACATAATTTCTATAACTGTTCCTATTGCAAAATACCTCCATTAAAGGTTAACTGAGGAAATCTCTGGAAACCAAATGCTAAAGATCACTTTTTAGGCCTGATAGATGTTAACAACTTAGTTTGAGGATACTTCGAACTCTGTGTTAAGTATTTTTACTCCCTAGAAACTATGAAAACAAGGAAGGAAGGAAGGAAGGAAGGAAGGAAGGAAGGAAGGAAGGAAGGAAGGAAGGAAGGAAAGAAAGAACCAAAGAAAGAAAGAAAGAAAGAAAGAAAAATAAAGAAGGAAAAAAAGAAAGAAGAAAGAAAAGAAAGAAAGAAGAAGGGGGAAAAAGAAAGGAAAGAGAGAGGGTGGGAGGGAGGGAGAGAGCGAGGGAAAATGTATATGCACCTATGTGTGCAAAAATACTCAAACATTCAAAATGGCAACATAAACCTAGTTTCTTGGTTTCTTTGCTTCAAAACTTCTGACCATATTTTCTCTACCCAACCCTGTCACCTATAACTAAGGTGGCACCTTGGCCTTTAATTTTAATAGTAACTAAACCATCTTCCCTTTTAAATTTCAATCAACACATTGTCTGACTCTTTATTTACTTTCCTGATCACTTATCCTGGAACTGATCCATATGGATCAGTTGGATCCATATAGATCAATATCCATATATTGATACATATAATATTATGTATCAATCTGAATGGGCTGTGGATACCCAGGTATGTCCCAGTGAGGAACATCCGGAATGGTGGCTGTTGCATAGGTGACTTACTAAGTGGATTGCTCTCCCCAGTGTGGGTGGGCATCATGCAATCAGTTGAAGGACTGAGTAGGACAAAAGCCAAAGGAAAGAAGAATTCAATCCTTTTTGTCCTGTCTCACTGTTTTAGCTGGGACATCTCACTTCATCTTCTGCCTTTGGACTGGAGTTTTACACCCCTTGGTTCTCAGGGGATTTGCTCTTAAGATTTGTCCTATTTTCTCCTATGTTATCAACTTCCCCATCTATCTATCTATCTATCTATTTATCTATCTATCTATCTATATCTGTATCTATCTATCTATCGATCTATCATCTATCTAGGTTATAGGTACAGGCACAGGTATAGAAAGACACAGGCATATATATCTGTACACACATAAATATATGCATATACAAAGACATAGGTATAGATATATCACGTTATATATCAGGTTATAATATAACGCTATATTTTTATAAAAAAGAAAATCAAAATCTAAACTGTGTAGACCTCATGTCCTTCCACTAAATATGATTCTTTTCTCTTCTTCTTTATACAAAAATTCAAAATAGTTGTGGATACTTGGTACATTAATCCCACAACTCACACACTCTTCTCAAACTTCCCTCTTTCCCATTTTTTCCCACTGAAACAGTAATTGTAAGGATCATCAAACCCTCCATGTGGTCAAAACCACAACCGTTCTTAATACTCCTATTTGACCATTTTGTACCTTGAAATCTTTTTCACTCTGCTGCAACTCCAGCCTCTCAAAACGCTCCTTCTGTTTTCCTTGTTCCTCCTCTTCTTCCTGACTTTTAAAAATGGACTGAAGCAAGGACTGATTCTTGCAACTTTTCTCTTCTCTATTTACACATATTTTCTAAATTATTTCATCCAGTTCCATGGCTTTGATTATAGCTTTGGTGTTGATGACTCCCAAGTAGATAGTCAAGGCTTCATCTTTTTCCTCTGACAATGTTATGTAATATTTGACCTTCACAGAACCATTGAGGTATATTCAGGCCAGAGTATTATCCACCCAGTTTTAGATGAAAAGAGAAAGTATGACACATCAAAGCTATAGACATGTACCAAAGAGCTAATAAATGAAGGAAAAAGGTCTGCAGCCCAGATCTTGGGACTGCCGATTGATTATATTACACTATTTTGTTCACATTTGATATGGTTCAAATATATATTTTTAGAATTTCATAAGTACTACTGAATGGTGTATTCTGAATTAGTTGATATGAGATTCATAAATATTTATCACTATTACTTTCCTTCTCTATTTGGCAAAATTTAGGTAATAAAGATAGCATTTATAAAAGTAAACAAGATTTTTAATGGGGTTAAAGAAATTAAGGCAGTCTCTTTCTAAGGAATCATCTGCATTCTTGTGTCACAAATCTTTATGAGTGCACTCCTTACAATTGTAACTATGGCACTAGAATCAGTCAGTGATGTTGCTGGGTAGAATATTAAGATAACCTTTGGTAAAGTGTCACAGGTAAGGGGGATTCCTGTTTACTTCTCCTGGCTTCTCTCTACTTATTCAGGGTACCCTACTAAAGTGCATTTGCTATCTTCCATGTTTGATATATATCCTTACTCAGTGTTGGTCTCCCGACGTGCTGGAAAACATGAGGCAATTACTCAAAGGGTGTCAGTTTGTCAGGAAGGAAGCCACTGAGCGATGCGTTTTCCATGACAAGAGCAGATGTGATTCTGAGAATATTCCTATTGATAAAAGCAGTGGAAAATGGAGAATAGCTCAGGTTACTCTCTCCCACTCTTTAAAAATTATGAAGTCCAAGCAATTCAGACAAGTTGAAAAAATGTTTGTAAAGGAGATATTTCAGTGCATATTTCCCCCATAAATGTCAAGGAATTCAACATGTCTTAGTAACACATTGATCTCTGGAGGAAATGTTGCTGCTGTTATCTAAAGCACTAAGTGATTTTAAAAATAATTAAACTTTTAATTTCAGAATAGCTTTTGATTCCCAGAAAAGTTGCAAAGATATAACAGAAAGTCCCTGTGAACCCCTCACCAGGTAGCCTTGCTGTTAATGCATTCTATTAATGACACATTTTCAAGACTAAGAAATGAACTTTGGTGCAGTACTATTAACTATACTTTTTTTTAATGTTTACTTATTTGAGAGAGAGAGAGAGAGAGAGAAAGTGTGAGTGCACACAAGCAGGGGAGGGGCAGACAGAGAGGGAGAGGATCCTAAGTGGGCTCTGTGCTGACAGCAGAGAGCCTGATGTAGGGCTTGAACTCATGAACCATGAGATCATGACCTGATCCTATATTATCTCCAGATTTTCTCAGTTTGTCTGAAAAGTCCTTTTTCTGTTCCAGGATGCCACATTTCATTTAGTTGTCATGTTTTATGTTTTTCCTGGTCTGTGAGAGTTTCTTAGATTTTCTTTATTTTTGATGATGCTGGAAATTTTGAGGAATACTCCCAGGTATTTTGTAGGGTGTCTCTCAGTTTGGTTTCTGATGTTCTTCTCATGATCAGATAGGGGTTATGTATTTGAGGGCAGAAGACCCCAAGAGGTAACATGCCATTCTCATTAAATTATATCAAGGGCTCCCTACCACCATGATTTCTCTCCATTGATGTGCACCTTGGTCACCGGGCTGAGGCAGTATTTGTCAGGTCTAGCCAATGGAAACTTCCTTTTTTTCCCTACTTCTCTACTGTTTGGAAGCAGAGAGACTCTTTTTATTATTTGTAATATATTAATTAAAGGCACAAAAGTATCACAGGATACAAAGGACGCCCACGTAACACAGCCGACTAAGATTCCAGTGTATTGAATGTACCTAAGATGGCTTCCTTGGTAGTTCCTGTTATAATAAGTCTCCCGACTGGTGAATTGTAATCACTTCTCCTAGGAGGTAGATGCTACTAATACCTATGGTTAAAATTGTCCTTTGTTGTGAAAAGATAGCTTTTCCACTGGAAGAACTGGGAAATTTGCTCAATCCCCCTATAAATATAGCACAAAATAGTTAAATATTCTATTTTCTTTTTGCTGGTCTTTTGAAGTCCCTTTAGAACAGCTCTGTCCCAAACTATGGCTCATGGAACACTGAACTGCAGGGAAGAGGTATTTCATGAGAAGAATAGTTTCATATTGAAGTAAATTTGGGAAAGGCATGGTTAGAAAGGTAAAAGAAGATTCTTTACCATAAACCTTTTACAGTTTTTAAGATGGTGATATACATTGTTCATACACAACAGTGTTGACATTATATCTCCCAATATTGGAGTTACAACATTAAAACTTTTCTAAAAGTACCACCTTCTGAAAGCACAGTTTTTTTTTCTAATGTTTATTTATTTATTTTTGAGAGAGAGAGAGAGAGACAGAGCACGAGCAGGGGAGGAGCAGAGAGAGAGGGAGACACAGAATCCGAAACAGGCTCCAGGCTCCGAGCTGTTAGCACAGAGCCTGACACGGGGCTCGAACTCACAAACTGTGAGATCGTGACCAGAGCCGAAGCCGGATGCTCAACCAACTGAGCCACCTAGGCGCCCCCTGCAAGCACAGTTTTTATGAAAATATTTTGCGAAGATAAATTGGATAACTCAGAGAACTGAAAACATTTTGAAACAACAAGACAGTTCCGCTTGAAGACGTGTAACATATATACAATTAAGAATCGGAATGATCTTTGTATAACTTCTCTCCAATTCTACTGCTGAAAAGTATAAATTGTTTTTTTAACACATCTGGCAACCTTCACTGCATTCTTAAAAAGAAGACATTATTTTTTAAAATAAGGCTTAGTTTTTGAGGGGTGTTTAGTTCACCGCAAAATTCAGCAGAAAGTACAGAGTTCACATAAAACTTCTGCCGTTCCCCACCCACGCTCAAGCTTCCCCAATATTAACATCTCATTCCAGAGTAGTATATTTCTTGAAATTAATGAACCCACATTGTCAGGTCACTATAACCCAAATCCATAGTTTATATTATATTATAGTTTACTCTTGGTGTTGTACAAAATGTTTTTTTTTTTTTTACAAACGCATAATGTCATGTATCCACCTAATTATGGTATCTTACAGAATAGTCACACTGTCCAGCGGCGTCCGGGTGGCTCAGTTGGCTAAGCATCCCCCTCTTGATTTCAGCTCAGATCACCATCCCATGGTTTGTGAATTCGAGCCCCGCGTCAGGCTCTGCACTGACAGCAGGGAGCCTGCTTGGGATTCTCTCTCCCTCCCTCTCTGCTCCTCCCCTGCCCTTTCTCTCTGTCTCTCAAAATAAATAAATACACATAAAAAAAAAAAAGCCAGAATAGTTTCACTGCCCTAAAAATCCTCTGAACTCTCCTACTCATCCCTGTCCTCCTCTCGTCCGTGAGAAGCACTAGATTGGGAGAGAGAATCCCAGGTAAGCTCTGCACTGTCAGCCCAGAGCCTGGTGCAGGACTTGAACCCACGCACTGTGAGATCATGACCTGAGTCAAAATCAAGAGTCAGCTGCTCAAGTGAACAAGCCACCAGGCGCCCCTGTTTGTAGCATTTTTCATTCCTTCCAGCAACGAATAAGTGTACCTGTTGCTTAATATCTTTGTCAGCATTTGGTGTCGTCAGTGTTTTCGATTTTGGCCGTTTTACAGGTGTAACGGTGGTATCTCATTGTTTTAATTTGCATTTCCCCAATGACATATGATATTAAACCTCTTTTCAGATGCTTATTTGCCATCTGTATATCCTCTCAGGAGCAGCGTTTGTTCAGATCTTTTGTCTATGTTTTTAAGTTTATTTTTATTTATTTTTGAGCGAGTGATAGAGAGCAAGTGGGGGAGGGGCAGAGAGAGAGGGAGACAGAATCCCAAGCTGACTCCATGCTGTCAGCACAGATCCTGATGTGGGGCTCAAACTCACAAACCATAAGGTCATGACCTGAGCGGAAATCAAGAGTCAGAATCTTAACCCACTGAGCCACTCAGGTGCTCCTCTCTTGTCTATTTTTTAATCAAGTGGTCAGTTTTCTTATTGTTGAGTTTTAAGTGTTGTTTGTAGATTGTGGATACTAGTCCTTTATCTGCTATGTCTTTGGCAAAATTATTCTCCCAGTCTGTGGCTTGTCTTCTAGTTCTTTTGGTATTGTCTTTTTCAGAGCAGAGTTTTCAATTTTAATGAAGCCCAGTTAAAACTAAAGTTATTTCATTATCCACTTTTGCAAAGACCTAAGTAGCTTCTTTACTTGTTCTATAATTCTGAGAACTTTAACCTAGAAATACTATTTTTACAGTACGAATACTATCTGTACACATTTTCTTTGGTATTTTATCTGGAATAACTTGCCAGAATGTCCTTATCTGCCTTATTATAACAGTAGCAGTGATGTATTATTTACAAGAATATGGTGGATAGATGGGGTTGTATTTCTGATTTCATGATTTTGACTGAAAGAAAACAAGTTTTTCTAATTAAGAAGAAAATACACACACACACACACTCACACACACACACACACACACACACACACACACACACACAATCAGTAGTGCTGCTGGCTTTTGGTCCAGATGAATTCCTTCCGACTTTATAAATGCAATGAAATCCTATTTTTTTTTCCTCTTTGGCTTCTATATGCCAAAGTAAATATTCACGATACTCGTGGCCTTGTGTGCTATAAAAGTACTGTTCATGTTTGTTTCCCACTGATTCTGACTTCAGCACAGCTTTAAAACTTTCCCTCAATAAAATATAAAACAAATATTTATTAACTCATTTCATTTCCTCAATGTTTCAGCTCAGAGACTTAAGCTTATTACATTTCAAATTTGAAAAGGTTAACATAATTGATCGTAAAAACTGATATTAAATTTTTCTTTCCATTTTCATTTTTCTCAAGAAATAAATCCTATGATTTTTAAGTGTATGCTTGTTGTAATATCTTAACTTTAGGTGTTGCTAAAAACTCACTTCTAAAAACATAAATATTTGTTGTGGTTGCTATGTGAACTTGCAAAGCATGTTTAGGGAAGTGAGAATACTATTTCACAGTGCAGGATTCTCTTCTTGAGCCTCAGGGATATTTCAAGGGTTTTTCATTTGAGGGATAGCTGGCAGAGAAGAAATTTAATTCATTTCTCAAGATTCAAGCCAAGTTCATAATTTAATGAGGGAAATGAGGACACGATATAATTGCTGAAATGTGCATTTATGAGTAGGTACCTCCACTCTGTCATTTAGAGGGATCGTCCTAAAACACAATCCGGTAGACAGCAACTCCCTCAAATACTACTTCAATATCCTTAACAAGTATCCTCTGGACATCCTGAACTTCTAACGCCACCATCCAAATAGCTGCCAATTCCATGGACATGTGCAGACACGGTCCCCAGTACAGCAAATGCTTTGAGAAGCTATTACTGCTGGATACCGCTTCCCCTACATTTTTATCAGTTATCATTTCAACCGTCAGTTATCAGTGATTACAATTCACATCTGCATTTTATGACTGATAAAAACTGAGTCTCAAAGAGCCTAAATGACGAGCCCCAAACTACACTCACTGTCTTTGCCAAACCAGCCTCCCTTCCGTTCTTTATGCCACCAGATCGTCACATGCTGTGTGCCTCTGTTTGATTTTTACCCCAGATGACATCTTTTCTCTTCTCTTGTCTACCTGCTGAATTTACATAGTTTCCTTAAGATTCACTCCAGGAATCTCACTCAGCTCATGTACTTTCTCTTTAGTAAAGTTCTACTGAGTTACATGCTTAATCCTCTCCTTGTATGTATTCAGATACACTGTATTTCATGGTTGCTTTGGCATATCTGAACCTCATGAAAAAATAAAGCAAGATTATAAAATCCTTCAGAGCCAGTTCTGTGTATTATTTGTCCTGATTTCCATAATCTGGCACGGCTTTGGCACATACAGGCTCATTGCACGTTAAGAACTTTTAAACTGAAATGATTATCTATGATGCGTGGGTGCTAAAAGGTAAAAATCTGAAGGAGAAAATTCTATACGTACATTTAAGAAATGTCTTCAGTGTTATGTGAGTGAGAAGGTACATCCAAACAAAAGTTAAGATATGGTAAATGAAAGGTAGGTGGGGAAGGATTCCATAGAGCTTCAGTGGAACCAGTTTAATTTTTTAATTTTTTTTAAAAAAATTAATGTTTATTTATTTTTGAAAGTGACAGAGCATAAGTGAGAGAATGGCAGAGAGAGAGGGAGACACAGAATGTGAGCAGGGGAGGGGCAGAGAGAGGGGGAGACACAGAATCTGAAGCAGGTTCCAGGCTCTGAGCTGTCAGCATACAGCCCGACGCGGGGCTTGAACTCATGAACCATGAGATCATGACCTGAGCCGAAGTCAGACACTCACCTGACTGAGCCCCCAGGTGTCCCAAGTGGAACCAGTTTTAAACAAGTGACCCCGTGATACTAGCCCATAAAAACTCCCTTAGATCCTCTGACCTCTTCAGGGTCAAATGTCCGTAATAAAAGAAGAAAAAGACATAATAAATGACTATTGAAGCTAAAGCAGGAGCTGCACGGAGTACCTGTCGAGGGCTTAAAAATCACGAGGAGAACCTGGGGGATGGATGATGTCCCCATTTCCTGTTCGTTTGGAAGCACAGATAGAAAGAATAACATTAATACACTCTGGTTCTTCAATTGTCATATCTGACTCAAAACAAGAGTTTTATGAACTTAAAATTATTTTTTTTTCTAGATGAGTTTTAGAAGCTGAATTTCATTACTCTGAAGTAATCTCTGATAAGTATGAAAACTCATGCACATGAAAGCCCCTTGAAGTAAGGCAAATATTTTATTTCACATCTCTTCAAAATAATGATTTCATGAGACCAAATGATTTGCATTCGCTTTAATACTGCTGCTACATTTTGAATCAGGGTATTATATAAGATCTTCAGCTTTTTTTTTTCTTTGTCATTTTTATTGGTTTCTGAACAAAGAATGCTTCTTGTTATGGAGTCCTTAAAAATGCTGTAAGTGGCAAGAAACCACCAATGCTTAGGTGCTAATGTGAATTTCATTGTATATAAATGATGAGTGCTTTTCAGCCACACTGGAGAAGCATGTACTGAGCATGTTCGTCGGTATAATTCTAACACACGTGTTGTAAACCCTTGAAATATCCCTAAGGCAAAAGAATGCAAAATCATAGAATCCGTAGAAATCTTCTTGCAGTAACATGTACTTGAAGCTGTCAGCCCTAACACATTCCACATAGTTGACCCACATTCATCAGATAGCGACGGTTTGGAGTTGGGAAGAAAATAGTACAGATTACATGTCTCAAATTGTTTCATCGTTCACACAGTACGTTCCTGAACAATTTCACATGCCAGGTCATATGGTAAGTTTCGGAACATAACCTTCCATCGGAGAATTTGTGATCCACAAATACAGGAAAAAAAGCAGGTAAATGAATACTCTATAACAATTTGATAAACACTGTCATAGTAAGAATGACAAAATGGATATTATGGCAAGAGAAATTATACGTGGTTTTAGGAAACGGTCAGGAAACACTGCAGAGAAGATGTGATGACTTGAATTTAGAATGACATATGGGGTCAGACGAGGGCCAGAGGAAACTGGGAGAGCAGGTAGGGATGGAGGCCAAGATGTGTAAAGCTTGTCACATTTTGGAAACAGGATTTTTCAGTGTGTCTAGAACGCGATAAGGGTTGAGTGCTATTTCTAGAAAGATCTTATTGTCATGCTAAGCAGTTTGAATTTATCACGAACAAATGGGTAGTCATTAAAGCAAGCAAGTAACCTGAAATAGTTTTCTAGAAATCTCATGATACAAAGTATAAGGAGACTAGAAGCAGAGAGCCGTATAGACAGCAATCTGATAATTTTGTCAACAAACAATGGAAGACTTAAGTAGATGCTGTTGGAAATGGAGAAAAGGCAGACATTGCTTAGATATGCATGTGTATAGACATAAACAATCTCTGCCTGGTAGAACCCTAGCAGCTAAGATTAAGCAAGATAATTGCCCTTTCCTCGATTAAAACTCACAGACCCTGGAAAAGAATACTTAAAAAAAGCATACAGTAACTGGAGATTTCTCATAAAATCATATACCCTTATCACTATCATCTGGCCATGGAATCAAGTTCATACATACTTCAGATTTTTTCCCAACTCTGTTCCAAGTCTCATTCCTAAAGAGACTAGAAACATATTGATCTCTTATTTCTCTCTGAGTCCATCTTCCTAAAGGAAAGAAACGTGTTGATCTCATTTCTTTTATGAAATTTACAGGAAAAGTATGCCTATGTTTATGTTGCTTGCGAATGTCTATTATAAGACTATGGGGCTACAGAATCTCCAGTAAAATAACATAAGCTGGAGTTGCTGTGGGACCATATTAGGGCACTTGAGGTGATGCCGTAGTCAGTGAGCAGGATCCAAGTAGTGGAGACAGTTAGGTGTCAACACCTGTTTTTCTTGGCAGGTCACTGGCAGCCACCTGTAGGGGACTGTGATGAGAAGTGACATACTTATTGGACCAGTGGTAGAAAGGGTGAAAAATAACTGAGTTCATTGACAGCCCCCCTCACAGTGAATGGAATGGCTTTGTGACCAATCATAAGGGGGCCCGTGAATATACGGTGACTGGATGCATGTGTCGGTGGGTGGGTAGGCAGGGACGGAGAGGGGGTGCCAATCTGCAGGGCCTGCAATTTTGAGTCAGTGAGACCTTGTGCACCAGAAGCTGATAAGCCTGGAAAAATTATTATTTCCTTCTTTTTCTCTGTTGTTTTGTTTCGTTTTGTTTTTAAGTTTTGATCTTTGTAATCTTTTTCAAAGATCATAGTGTGTTTCCTCCTCACTTTGGAAGACATACAATGACCTTTGTTCAAAACCAATAAAATTCTTACTTGTCCAAGAAGTGTTAAACATTGGAATAGGTCACTAAAAAATCCTAAGCAATGTCTTTGAAGGGGACCTTTTCATTTTCTCTGGTCTTTCAACAAAATTAAACGAGGTCCTGGACATTCTTATTTGAAAGCGAGGGAATGGACTAACTGTCCTCTTCCATTTACTTTTTCCCTTATTTAATGTAAATTTGCATAATACTGAATCAGTCTTGAATTTCATGGAAATAATTTTTTTTAATCAGTCTTCTCAACTATTGGATCTTGGCCTTGACTCAGGCTGTTATGACAGTCAAGATTTTGGCAGAAAGATGCACACTATTGTGTTGTCAGTTACTTTTTCATTCAACCTCATTGACATTACCTTGGCTGATCATTTGCAAAGGAAGAAACAGGAAGCATGGATGTGCCATTTTGTCAAACTGGTGCTAGATATTTACTAAGTCAGTTCTGTCAACCTCAATTTACTCGTACGCTTAATAAACCATTCTTAAAAATGCCATTTTACTTGAACAACTGTATAACTCAGGAAAAGCAATTTAACATTGTGCTTTTTAAGTGCTAGGCTTGAGACTGTGAAAAGGGTTGAAGAGTCCGGAAATCAAGCCCGTTTCATGTGCTCAAAGGTCACATAGGCCAGTGTGCTGGTTCCATGAATTTGAGGGTGGACATTAAGTTTGCTGAATTGTCAGCACAAAATATTCATCATGAAATGGGCTTAGTTGTGGAATTTCTGTGTAGTGTAAAGTTGGAGAAAAGATTTGAAGTCAACTTAACAGATGGAAACTGGCCAAAGTAATTAAATACTGGAAGTTCAATCCCTCTTTACAGAACTGCACTGAATGTGAAATCAGACATTTGACCAATGAGATCAGGCAAAGAGAGAAATGCATTTCCGCTAACAATAACCCGCATATGTAATATATTCAAAGTACTCCTGAACTGGGATGTGAACCCTGGATATCACCTTGGTAAGAGTAATTTTATTGTATACCATTAAATCCTGTAAAATATGCCTGCAGAGAATTTTGAGTTCTGAAAGCAATTATTCTGTTATTATTTGTTCTAAATATCTTGTATTTTTGTTCAAACAGGAAGAGAACTTCTCTAGTTAAATCCACTTCATCAATGCAACTGACAAATAATAAAGGACATGGAAAGAAATAAGCTTGTTATTACTCAAATTGGTGGCCGTGAATAAAATAGTCTGTCTATGCTATTTGGGAAATGCATTTCTCTGTGATTTTAAAATAGTAAATTTGTAGTCATAAATACTATAATTATGGATAAGGGAGAATTTGCACACCTAGAACACCTAATCCAATTTATCTACTTAAAAAATAATTTTATGCAACATTTGATTGGAACAGATGTGGCTTTTGTATCGTTATATTCCTGATAATTATAATACTGAAAGTAGCATTATCTTCTAATAAAAAATTATTGGAACAATTGGAACAACGAAGTAAATAAAGTAGTATTATAACCCAAAGTATAAAAGTACACATCCATAGGCTCATTCTGATAATGATAAATGATTGGATACATAAATAAACGGTGTGTGTGGGGGGGGGTTCCAACCTCCCATGCGGAAGAATTTCAAATAATTTATGTAGATACCGTGCCCTTGAAGAGGGTAAGCATAACTTTCTACTTTTTAAATATGGTCTGCACATCGTGAATGCCTTTCTTTTTTTTTTTTTAATTTTTTTTTTTCAACGTTTATTTATTTTTGGGACAGAGAGAGACAGAGCATGAACGGGGGAGGGGCAGAGAGAAAGGGAGACGCAGAATCGGAAACAGGCTCCAGGCTCTGAGCCATCAGCCCAGAGCCTGACGTGGGGCTCGAACTCACAGACCACGAGATCATGACCTGGCTGAAGTCGGACGCTTAACCGACTGCGCCACCCAGGCGTCCCTGTGAATGCCTTTCAAAGAGGACTGTGTGGCTGGACAGTGGGACGAATCACTTCACAGTGGAGAATCTTTCAAATGCTTCCTCATCCAGGGAATCAAGTTCAACATCAATAGTGTTAAGTCATGTTGATAGTATGTATAGTAAAACCTTGGATTGCTAGTATCTTGTTCTGCGAGTGTTCTGCAAGGCAAGCAAACATTTCTAATAAATTTTAACTTGATAAACAAGCGATGTCTTGCCATACAAGTAGTACGTGGCATCGACATCACATGATCACAACTGAGCCAATGGTTTCTCTCTCTCTCTTGTTGTGGGATTGTGGGTGATCCTCTAGCATGCTCAGATGCTCAGTCTCAGGGCATGATGTTTTTCAGAAATCAATGATGTTTCAGAACATTGGAAGATGCCCACAACTGTCACCAGTGTACTTTTTGTCAATTCAAAGCACCTATGGACAGTTCTTTGCTTTTCCATAGAAGAGTAAGCTTAGAAATGCTTTTTCATTCTAGGTCATTGGACAGGTTCCTTGTTAAAGATGCATGAAAAGAAAAGGATTCCCTTGAGCCAAAAGATAGCGGTGTTTCCATTAGTGATAGTGAAAGTTGTCCCACACAATAACCCTCCTCTCTCTTGTCTCCCTCACACCAGCCATGAAGGTTTTCAAAGGTAAGTGCAGGTTAATTTGTTTATTTTTCTTTATATGTTATATTTTCTTTCTTATTTTGTATTAGATTACAGTATCGTAATCACTTTTATATGAATATTTCTGGGTTGCAGAATGAATCATCTGAGTTTCCATTATTTCTTATGGGGGAATTTGCTTTGATACACAAGTGCTTTGGATTACAAGCATGTTTCTGGAATGAATTGTGCTCACACACCAAGGTTTTATTGCATTCTCAGTATGAATACAATTTCAGTGATGAAAATGGCACTTTATTTCTGTGGTCTTCCTCTCAAACCATAACCCTGGTCAAATCATGAGAGAAACATCAGACACATTCCAATCAATAAAAGGACATACTACAAAATATCTGACCTGTATTCGTTATAACTGTCAAGATCATCAAAAACAAGAGAAGCCTGACAAACCGTAAGCCATTGAGATCCCAAGAAGACATAATGACTAAGTACAATATGGTATCCTGGATAAAATCCCAGAACAGAAAAATAACATTAGGTAAAAATTAAGGAAATTAAGGAAATCTGAATAATGTATGGACCTTGGATAGTCATACTGCATTGCCATCTTGGTACCATTGGTTCATTAATTGTAACAAACATACTTTAGTAATGCAAGATGTTAATAATAAGGAAACCTGGCTGCGGGATGTGTGTACTTTCTACTCAATTTTTCTGTAAATCTAAAACTGCCCTAAAAAATAAAGATGATTTAAAATAATATTTTGAGACATTATAGATATAATGAATGTTTATGTATATATAATATACATTTAGAATTTTAAAAAGCCATTTGAACACATGACCTTGTGTGACCAGTTAAGATTTCTACAGAAAAATAATGAATAATAATCTAACCCAAACTTTCACTGTCATATGTTTTCCTTCTTTTTCAATTGATAACACTTGTGAACCTCTCGATTTGGGAAGACTAAAATACTATCTGAAATGCATAAATTACAAAATGAAGGGTTAAATTTTATGTGCTGACAAGTTGCTAAGAGACATCCCTCAGATTCTCAAATTTGTGTGTTGCGTGTTTCTTGCTCTATTTAAATTTTTTTTAAAGGTAAAAGAATCTTCAAATTATTTTCTAGCTTTTTCATTGTTGTGTCATGAACATTTTCTGTTTTGCCCAGGCCTTAAGAGTTGAAGGAACATGTATAGATTTACCTTCAGGGAGGGCTTGTCAGCTGCAATATTCTTACGGTTCCATCACATCAACAATGCAAGTCTTTTCCTCTTTCAGAACTCCCACAGCACTTTGGTCCTAATCATATTTCGGGAGTGATCATTGTTGACCTTTCCATAAGCACTTCTGTATTTTCCACTTCCTTCTTTGCACCTGTGGTAGGCAGAGAAATGGTCCCCCAAGGATATTCCTGTCCTAATTTCCAGAACCTAGAAATATGTTAGGTTACGTGAAAAAATATGAGTAAGGTTGCAAACACAATTAAGTTGCTAACTCCAACTTTAAGATAGGGTTATGATCCTTTATTATCCAAGTTGGGGCCAAAATCATCACAAAGGTCCTGGAAAGTGGAAGAGGGAGGCAGAAGAGGAGAATCAGAGCAAGATGTGGCTGAAGAAGCAAGGTCAAAAAGATGCAATGCCGTTGGCTTGAAGATGAGGAAAGGGGGTCATGTGCCAAGATATATGGATGGCCTCCAGGAGTTTTAAAAGGCTAAGAAATGGAGTCGCATCTTGAGCCTACAGAAAAGAATGCTGACATCTTGAGTGTTAGCCCACTGAGACCCATTTTGGACGTCTGAATTACAGAACCGATAGAAAATAAATTTGTGTTGTTTGAAGACCCAAAGTTTGTAGTAATTTGTTCTGGCAGCCATAGAAAACTAACACAGTGCCCCCAATCTATGTTAAGCTGTGTATCCATTTAAGACAGCATTCTTTCATACTACAGTGCCCTGATTTGTTCATTCATATTTTCCCCAAGGATCGTGAATCCTATCAGGCCAGAAAGCATTATTATTGGTAATTCTAAGTTGGCAATACTGTCATTTTGGCTACATTTTGGCACTCAGTAAATAATTACTGATCGATTCCTGATGCTTATAGCACAGAACACAAATGCCCTGGGCTTTAAGACAAAAGAAACTTTGAGTTTCTCTGATTTTCAGACTCCTCATTTACCAAAATTATGTTCTTCGTGGTCATAAATTTGAATATCACAGTCCAGTTGGATATGAAATGGAAAACACTGTACAGATATAAGGTTTTATAGTTATCTAGCTTATCTGTTCGCTGTCTGTCACAGCCTTTCCCAACTACTCTGGTAAGTACTTCCAGGTTCAGACCGCGTCTGCCTCATTCACCCACATCTCTTCTGTAGCATGCATTACACAGATTTCGTAATTGTTGTTCAAAACATAGCTACATGTTTAAAAAGTTTTTTTAATGTTTATTTTTGAGACAGAGAGAAAGAGAGAGAGAGAGACAGAGTGCGAGCGGGGGAGGGGCAGAGAGAGAGAGAGATGGAGACAGAATCTGAAGCAGGCTCCAGGCTCTGAGCTGTCAGCACAGAGCCCCACGCAGGGCTTGAAGCCACAAGCTGTGAGATCATGACCTGAGCCGAAGTTGGATGCTTAATCGACTGAGCCACCCAGGCCTCCCCCCAAATAGCCACATATTTAAAGCAGCTTAATTAAATATAATTTGATAAAAGATGGGCAAAGAGGGTGCAATGACTTAGAGAGAATAGAAATTTCACTGTTATTCTAAATGCTATTTCTTTCATGGCCATCTCTGAGATTATTCTAAAAATGTGGTTCCTTTCTTGTCTTCGGTGTCTGCAGTATCATTCTTAGTACTTCCTAAAAGGTGGGTAAGTGCTGGATGGTGACAATGATATAATGATACAATTATATGATTTATCCAACTTCTGTAAGTGAAAAAAACAGGTTTCTGCTTGAATTACCCATACCCACAATCTTTTCTGATGCGCTATGTGGTCCAATGGGTCCATTTCTTCATTGCGCTTTAGCTAAGTTCTTACCAAGCATCTTCCGTCAGGGTTATGGCAACAGAAGGCAAAGTTTTGATGCAAATATGCAAAACGTTCAAGACACGGCCCTTCCATGAGCACCCCAGGCTTCCTTTCTGAATTCTTTTCCTTTACCGTGAAAATTCCATCTCCCATGAAGGTGTCTAGAATTCTCTTTTTTCCCTGATTTCCTCCAGTGCTGGAATCCAGACCAGAGAAAGTCACTCCTTTAGGCCTACCAGGTTACTTGGAGTTTTAGATTTTCAATTAATTCTGGGATGAAAGGATTTGGCCATGTTGGAAAGAATTTCAGCCATCATTGAGCAAGTTAGAAAAGCACATTTTGGAACTAGGGATCTAATTTTCTAAAATCTCATCACCTAGGCAGCAGCATATTCTGTGTGCTTCTGAACCTGGCTCTGTTATTCCTATTACTCAGTGCATCAGTTTCAAGACTTGAAATGTCTTTGACTGTAAGAAAATAAGGCAAGTTTCAACATATCATATCTTTGCAAAAATGAATTTTATAATGAAATTCCTTCTTATAGTACCTTAATATCAGCATTATTGTAAGATTTAATCAGTATATTAAAAAACAAAAACACGAGATCTTTTAAGAATGACAGTTAACCGCGGAAAACTATTTTCTGTTCCCTGTCCTGGTCTATCATAATAATGCTAGAGAAACATACCTGTTGACATATTTGAAAGGAAGAAGTGTGTGTGTGTGTGTGTGTGTGTGTGTGTGTGTAAGGGGCCTTGCTAAATGCTTTATGATAGAATCATGCGGACATATGAAATTAATTCAAAAACACAAGCAGTTTTACAATACAGGTCATAAAAACTATACTTGATGAACAGTACTTGTTCAGAATTAATGTTCGCATTTTCTCAGACTTGTGTCTGTCGTTTAGATTGAAGTGACTTCACTCTGTATTTGCCAGTTCACTTAACCTCTTGATTCTGTCCTATAATGTTGCGTCATTTTTCAAATGTTTAATCTCTCTCCTGCTTTTTGGCAGCAGTAGTTCACTGCCTAGGAAAAGTGCTGGAATATGTTACCGCATAAACAAAATCTTCAAATTACTGAAGATTTTCCTTGGTAGTTTTATATTGCCTAGGAACCCTAACACAGACTTCACATTTTGGGCCATTCCTAAATTTAACTGCTAAATTAGAAGTTACGCCTATTTGCTATGAATTGCATCGTTCAATATGTGAAAAATAACCTATAGGCTATTAAAAATAAACATGCTGAAACTTATTCCAAAAGCCGAATTAGTTATTGATAGCCTTGAGACTGGAAAAGGAGAGGAAACAGAGCCATTTAAAAGCTACTTATATCCAAATGTTTCAGTAATTATAGTTGGCTAGCATGAGTCATAATGGTTAAATACTTCATCACCGTTTTAGGATGTATAGACAAATAGAAAATCTCTCAGCAATCAACTTTATCAGCTACCATATTTTCTTTTTTTTTTAAAGGTTTTATTTTTGAGTGATCTCTATATCCAACGTGGGGCTCAAACTCATAACCCTGAGATCAAGAGTCTCATGCTCCATGAGTGAGCCAGCGAGGTGCCCCCAGATACCATGTTTTCTCATGAGTTTTCATAGTGGGGTTAATATTTGCCCGACTAATTACCTTTTTAAGTTCCACTAATCAGTGCCTAGTCCTTTTCTTTAAATTCCTTAGGTTCAGGGTACACACATGCTCAAAAAACACATAGCCAGAAGAAAAAAACTATTATGTACCTTACATCAATACATTTGTTATCAAAATGGCATTTCACAATGAAACTACTTTAGTCTTCAGTGTTAGCTGAAACCCAGAAATATAGATTATACATTTCAAAGGAGGATCCAAGACCTCTTTATAACTCTTACAAAGGTGATTCCTGCAAATATCATCAGTCAACCAAAGAGGATGGAAAGACTAAAAGAGTTGGAAATTAGGAAAAGATTCAGAAAGTTTTTCCTATACTGGGAATTCCTTCTCCCAGCGCAAAGCCCAGCAGAAGGGGCTTCAATGGGATGGCCTAATAGTTTGGTATTTCTTTCCTCGAGTTTCAAAGACATAGTGAACCAGTGTCCAATCCATGTCTTAAAAACAAACACATAAGGAGTTGGCTGTCTAGCTTGTGACGGCAGGAAAAGGAGGGATGTTACAGGTGTGCCCTTTCTGACTGTGAGGTCAGAAGTCATGTGAACACCTCCCATGGGTCATACGTGGAAGTCTTGGATCCTGTCCAGGATGGCGTCTTGGAGTCAGTGAGGACCACACTAAGGAGGAGACAGAGAAAGGGGACAAGGGAGAGAAGGAGGAGCAGGAGCTAAGGACATAGCAGTGTGTGCTCAGATTCTCCCTATAGGGGAGTGATGGAGTAGGTGTGCTAACCACCAACCCGAATAAATTGGTTCAATGGAGAAACTGACCGCTGTAAAGAACTGCCAAGGACAAGACCAGAATATGCAAGGGTTCCTCTCTTATTCTGACAGACTAAAATCCAGAGGTTCCAGAAATCAGAGTCTGTGAAGCAGAGTAGAAGCCCGAGGTGAAGAAGGAATGCGGTAACAGCGTTGACTCTTTTACAACTGGCTTCTGTTAAGCCAGGGCTGGGTGGAGTTTCCTCAAAATGAAGTTTGAAGATTTATTTATAACTGGAATCAGAAATATTATTCATCTGAGACTGTTTTTGTTGCTAGAAATGACTGAAGGCCTTTTTATCATCTGAAAAGTGCTAGAGGAATCATGGGCAACTATTTTATTTATTGTCCAACAGCAGGAAAGAACTAGCCCTCTAAAATGAGTTATGATGGACCACGGCAGGAGAGGGAGACAAAATGCAGTGACTTTAAAATTCTACCCTATGTGGCCTTCTTTTTAAACCTGATGGAGCAAGTCAGGGGTTAAAAAGTGAATGGATAAGTGAATGAACAAATGAATGAATGAATAAGCAAATAAAGTAAACAAAAGCAACTAGTAAGCACTTTTTCTGAATCCAGTTTCCTTTACTGGTAGACTTTATTTTTAGCTCTGTATGTTAACCTCTGAATTTTAGCCCATTTTTCTGAAATTATTACTTTACATCTTTCTACTTGACATTTCTTCAGACTGGGGTCTGTTTCTTATTAATTAAAAATAAATAAATAATGAGAGGAAACTTATGAAAACCAAAATTTCTAAAATGGCTTTTTGTATATTTATCTTGTTACATTTTCATGAGAAATATAAACCATTTAATAGGGGCGCCTGGGTGGCGCAGTCGGTTAAGCGTCCGACTTCAGCCAGGTCACGATCTCGCGGTCCGTGAGTTCGAGCCCCGCGTCAGGCTCTGGGCTGATGGCTCAGAGCCTGGAGCCTGTTTCCGATTCTGTGTCTCCCTCTCTCTCTGCCCCCCCCCCCCCCCCCGTTCATGCTCTGTTTCTCTCTGTCCCAAAAATAAATAAACGTTGAAAAAAAAAATTAAAAACAAAAAACAAAAAAAAACAGAGGGGGGCGCCTGGGTGGCGCAGTCGGTTAAGCGTCCGACTTCAGCCAGGTCACGATCTCGCGGTCCGTGAGTTCGAGCCCCGCGTCGGGCTCTGGGCTGATGGCTCAGAGCCTGGAGCCTGTTTCCGATTCTGTGTGTCCCTCTCTCTCTGCCCCTCGCCCGTTCATGCTCTGTCTCTCTCTGTCCCAAAAAATAAAATAAAAAAAAAAAAATTAAAAAAAAAAAAAAAGACAGAGGAAATTTAAGTGGCCCTAAATTCTGTGATCAATTCCATTTTCAATTGGGGAGCATCATCCTGCACTTAAGCTGAACATGAACAACAGCGATGGTTACCATTGATCTCCCTACATTCACATTGTCAAAGGCCATGCTGGGGCTCAATCTGTTCATTATCCAGTTGTCAATGGCTTCTAGCCATTTCAACACACAGAGCTAGGAAATACATGCATGTACACGTCTGACAGTCTATATATGTACATCTATGCATCTATCTATCTTCTATTTATCCGTCATCTGTCTATGTATCTACCTATCTATTGAGTTCATACTGATACCTCTGACCTTACTGCAATACCATAGGTACGTTGGTCTTCCTTCTTTGCTTAATTGTAACTTCTTTCTCCCACAGAGAAATTATTTCCCATCCTCACATACACATAAATTAGAGTTGCTAACTAGATCACAGCATTTACGTACAGCTGTTGTTTTTAGCCTTGCGGTATCCAATTGAGGGACTGTTTTTAAAAAATACTTAGCTCAGGGGCGCCTGGGTGGCGCAGTCGGTTAGGCGTCCGACTTCAGCCAGGTCACGATCTCGCGGTCCGTGGGTTCGAGCCCCGCGTCAGGCTCTGGGCTGATGGCTCAGAGCCTGGAGCCTGTTTCTAATTCTGTGTCTCCCTCTCTCTCTGCCCCTCCCCCGTTCATGCTCTGTCTCTCTCTGTCCCAAAAATAAATAAAAGTTGAAAAAAAAAATTAAAAAAAAAAAAAAAAAAATACTTAGCTCAGTTGTTTTCTTGCCCAACACTTCCAGTAAGCTTATGTTATCAATTTGTAATAGAGTTAGGTTTACTTGCTAGTGTTTAGATTTCTTTTTTGGGTTTCTGCCAAACCAAATCCTGCTTGCTTTCCATATATATATATATATATATATATATATATATATATATATATAAATTAAATGCTCTTTCTTTCTCAGACTCATTTTCCCTCTCACATACAAAGCCTATGTGATCTTTATGAAAGGGCTGTGATATAGATTTTTTTACTTCAAGTTCGTGACCTAAGCAAAATGATCTGCATTGGAATTGGTCAAAATGATGTGTTTAGCTGTCTGGTTAACCTGCCACGTAGATACTGAATAAGCATCATAATTGAAAATATATGTTTAAAATAAAGATGATGGATAGTAGTGATCCCCAGTTATTAAAAGGCAAAGAGAAACTTAATAGATGAATGAATCAATATTTTACCTTGGCTTATAAATCTTTCTTTTATCATGAATACTTGGTTCCTGCACAATTTTCTGTTTTATTTTCAGATGATGTTGTCTTCTGTTAGGACTGCATTTTGAGATCCTCTCCCTTCCCCAGTTCATATGTTGAAACCATGAATTCCAATTGGATGGTATTTGGAAGTAAGGGCTGTAGGAGATAATTAGGTTATGAGGGCAGAGCTTTTATGATGTAATTATTGTCCTTAGAAGAAGAGAGACAAGAAGGGTCCCTGGGTGGCTCAGTCGGTTAAGCGTCTGACTTCAGCTCAGGTCATGATCTTGCAGTTCCTGTTGGGCTCTGTGCTGACAGCTCAGAGCCTGGAGCCTGCTTTGGATTCTGTGTCCCCCTCTCCCTCTGCCCTTTCCTGTCACTCATGCTCTGTCTCTATCTCTGTCTCTGTCTCTCTCAAAAATAAATAAACATTAAAAAGAAGAAGAGACACAAAAAAGTTTGCTGTCTCCCCCTGCTCTCCATCAAGTGAAGTTGCAACAAAAAAAATAGTCATCTGTAAACCAGAGAGAGGGTGCTCATTAGGAAACCAACCATGTTGGCATCCTGATCTCAGACTTCCAACCTCCAGAACTATGAGAAATAAAACTTGGTTTGTGTAAGCCACTGAGTCTTTGGTATCTTTGTTAAAGCGACCCAAACTGACTTAGACAATTCATCGAATGGTCTCATTGCAGACCATCGTTGGGAAATCCAATCATGTAGCCATGCTCTGATGAAGTGCAGGAGATGAGAAACACAAAATTGAGGACTTAGCTTCTAGACAAACCTGCGTTGGAAGACTTAAGAGATAGCCGAGAATTATTTTGTTGTTGGAGAATTATAGAGTGCAAAGACATTGGGCTTCCCATAGAGAGATTGGGTCTGTCAGTCAGCAATGAAATAGTAAAGAAGAGAGTGAGAAAACAACTCGTGGTACATTTTGATAAAGGCCAACCACAGAAACTCCAGGATGCATAGGGGTCAAGCTTAACCCCTATGATGGAAGCTTTTGGAGATATTACTGTCGTGATCAATAAAGGAAGCTCAAATGATGGAGCTGTATTTTGATTTTTAACTGTGTTCCACATCAGAGAGTTTAACTGCGAAGGTGAAATGCCACTGCACAGGTATGGACATGAAATGGCTAGACAAATAGGCTTCTAACCCAGTGACAGGAAGTTCAAAAATGGTATACTGCGTTCTTTACTCTCAAAAGTGATTTGAAGGTTTTTTACTGGGAAAGAATAGCTCTAGGTTTGTGTGTGTGTGTGTGTGTGTGTGTGTGTGTGTGTGTATGTTTATGTAAGTCTTGGGAAAGTCTGGCTAAGTGTGATAGGGCTAATGAGTAGCAATGTGCTTTGGGAACTGTTTGAGAATGAGGATTAGAAATTGCTTAATTTAGGAGTTACATATAGTATTATGAAATGTTATTCTTTGGGAATTAAGTACTAAGTTAATTGTTCTTTTAAAAATAATATTTTTTTTGTATGTGTATACCACATTTTCTTTATCCATTCATCCATTCATGGATTTTAGGTTGCTTCCACATCTTGTCTATTGTGCACAATGCTGCATGCAGCGAGCATGGAGTGCAGATATTTCTTTGAGATTCTGATTTCAATTATTCTGTGTATATATCCAGTAGTGCAATTGCGGGATCATATAGTAACTCTATTTTTACTTTTTTGGCTGCTTTTCACTGGGTTGACCATTTCCCTTACTGTGCAGAAGCGTTTTATGTAGTCCCATTTGTCTGTTTTAACTGTTGTTGTGAATTCTTTTGTTGCCATAGCCAAAAAATCACCATGTAGACAATGCCATAAGATTTTCTCCTTATTTTTCCTTCTAGGGGTTTTACAGTTTCAGGTCTTACATTTAAATCTCTAACATTCCACTTTAGAAAAGAGGGAAGTCCTGATATATGGGACAGCATGGATGAACCCAGAAAGACATTATTGTAAGACAGAAGCCAGTCACAAAAGGGCAAATGCTGCATGATTCCACTTATATCAGGTACCGAAAGAAGCCAAACCCATTGAAACAGAGAATAAACTGGGGATTGCCAGAGACCAGGGAGAGGGTGAACTAGTGACTTGCCATTCGGTGGGTGTAAGGTTTCAGTTGTGCAAGATGAGTAAGTTTTGAGATCTGCTGGACAACCCTGTGCCTAAAGGTAACGATACCATACTGTGCACTTAACATTTTGTTAAGCTGGTAGACCTCATGTTAAGTGTTCTTGCCACAACAAAAATCAGTAAATAAAAATTGAAAATGTCTTGTTTGTTTGTCTTTGTATTCTGTATGCTTAGGAAAAGAACATCTTAAATGTGGCAAGGTTCATTAGGTTGTGACTACTCCTATGTACATTAAACTAATCTAAAGGTAAGGTTACTTTTGATTTTTTCTTTACAATTAAGCCTGAAAGTAGGCAAAGTAGAGTATGGGTGAGAATTGTATGATAGGATTGTATGATAAATAGGAAATAAACTATTGTTTTTAAAAATTTTAATGCCATGAAGCAGTTTAGAAGTTACCGGATGAGTGACAAAATTTTTCGTGTGTAATTTATTAATTTAATTTTTCAATTCACCTGGAATTTATTTTATTCCATCAAGTGAAGTTAGACTAACTTGAATATGCCTTTCCAGAAGGATAGACAATTCTATCTGTACTATTTTTGAATAGCCTATCTCCTTTCCATTAATCTATGCTTCATTTTACACATATTATGCCGTATTAACTTGAGAAAAGGAAGTTTCGCAGTGATTATATGGAAGAAGTCTCCCTCAATGTTACAATTACTCTTCTAATCATCTCGCAGTTCCACCACCACCTGTCACCATAAATTCCATCTCAACAGAAGAGTGACAGTCATTCTAATAGATCATTTGGTGTGGATGGTGGTGGTGGTGGCGATTATTTTCTATTTAGTTGAATAGCTTTGAAAATTCACCTCTTTATATGTCTTAAAGCTCCATGTTTTCCAAGGGAGGAAAAATTCAGACTAACTGAAAAGTCCTCTGGCACTCACTTAACTCTTACGGAGTGATCTCTCAATCTCTTTCTTAAATTCACCTCAATAAACAACACGATTAAAGACATGCAATGTGCAAATATGGCAATTTCTCTGAATTCCTCCTTCAGTTTTCCAGCTTGGCCTTGAAGGGATCTATACCTATGACCCCAAAGCTCACCAAGAGCAGCCCCACTTACAGCTGCGCTGAACGTCATCTTGTGATTGAAACATATGCCCCCGGTATTGGTATCAGGGCTATTGCTATAGTGAAGCCATTTCTTTTCTGTTACTTTTCACTTGAATGACCACGTGTTTTATTTTTATCCAAAATAAGAGCAACGCACTTTTAGAATTCTGCTTCAAGGTCAGGTAAAATTCCTAGTCCTGTACTCCAAAGTTGTCCACAGGCAACTTGATGGATTTACTCTCTTCTAGGACGTTGTCCTTGTCTGTTAAATTTATAACATCAGGTATGAAGTGACAAGTCTTTTATGCATGGAAAAGGAAGAGAGCTAAGCCTTATGAAGATCCATTACAGTTTAAAAGTTTCTGTGCATCCAGGGACTTAGGGCACAGAGGGATGGATAGCCTTGGGAAAATGAAGGGCGAGGAGATGCATGCTGAACGTCATGTCACTAAGAAGGTGATGGAGGCATCAGTGACACATTTCAGATTTTAAAGACATATAGCCCCCAAATAGGTGACCTTCTCCAACTCAGTCATCATATGACCAGAAAACTGTTTACTCCAGTAAAGGGAAATGTTTCCAGGTTCGCTAGTGCTTCAAGTGTCTAAAACAGGGAATGTAACTTGAGACCTGTGCCAAGATTAATAGAAGAACTACGAGAAAAACTACGAGAAAAAATAGAAGAACTACGAGAAAAATAGAAGAACTACGAGAATTGAGGCAAGGCCATACTTTCTTTATATGTACAAATAATTCTCATTTAGGAAAAGAGGATTTGGCCTCCTGTAGGATTCTACCGGAACCTAAATAGTTGACCGAGCGTTACTAGGTGATTTTTCAACCTATATTACACGTTAAACTGGCAGATAAATTATGTGTCTTGCAGCAAGGTTGATTTACCCCAACAGAGTGATATATGCCCTCAAAATATCTCCTTATTAAATGGAAGCTGTATAAATACATTTGGTACCCAGGGTCACTGAAAACACATTTCTTCAATGAGAAAATTCCTCAAACACCCATGTAATAAACCTGTGGTTCTAAAAATCTGAGCTCATCAAATAGACACATTCAGGAGTTTCAAAAGGAGTCTCTTGTGATTATAAGACCTGACAGAAAATAGCAATACTTCTCTTTTATTCACAGGCATCTTTACAAAGAAATATTTTAGCATACTGGGCATTCACAGGCATGACCTCAGAAAAGACGGCCTGGACATGAATTTGAGCGGAATGTTGATTGTCCAATTTGTCTGGAAGGCGAGTTAGCATGTTGTCAGAAGCTACACCTGCCACCGGGAAAGTCCACAAATATGGTTGAAGAGAGGTAGAAACGATAGAAAGAGGCACAGTGGGTGGAATACACTAGTTGCCTGCCCCCCAAGGCAATAATGATTACTGTCTCTTGGCTACTGAGGAGCAAATTATAACCCAGGCCTGGGTGATTTATAAACAACGAATTGATTAAGAAAGGCTTGTTTTCCCCTAAATACTCAGGGATAACTTCCCAGTGACAGTGCATGGTTATTCCGGCCAGCCCTTTTTGGTTGGCCTGTGAATTTTACAGGTCATGAGCTGGTGTCTTATGATTTCGTACTTTCTAAAGTATCCTCATCGTAAATAAATAATCCTATATCAAGCTAAAATAATACGAGCTATATCTTTCCTCTTCAACGCCAAATAATCTAACTTGCATACTTGAAGTAGGACAACTATTTTTTTTTTAAATATTAACAAGTGATTGACATCACATTCCTAGACCCTGCTAATGTAGGTGCTGCATCTGCAAAAGGAGGGGCTGTCATTAGCCCAGGGAAGTTGTCAGGCATAGCAGCAATCACTGTAGCACATTCCTAGCAACTAAATGCATAATAATGACTTCAAGAAAATGTCAGATTTTCTTTTTCTCCATTTTTAGGCTACATCTTGGAAAACAGAGGGAGAGGGATTTAATGTTAACACAGAAAATGTGTGTGTTGAGTTTTACCCTATACCTAACCCTCTGAGTTGAGTGATGAAATGAAGAGACATCGTAATATAAATCTTGAACTGTTGAGGAATCTGAGAGGAACAGAAATAGTGCTATGTGTCACACAGTATAAATAAACAATGGCAGATGGGTTTCAGAGAGAGAGATTCCCTCTATCATGCTGAAGCAGTATAGAACGGAAATGTCAATGTGGTATCTTCAGTGTGTTATTCCAGATGAAGGCAAGTCTCTAATGGATGTAGAATGCATAGATACGTTAGAGACTAGAGGATGTCAATGGTTTTGGCCCTCCCTAGCCGAGATCTCTGGAGCACAGAAGCTTGGGGAAGAGTCCAGAGGATTCAGGTCAATGGCAAAGTGGACGTGTAGTGCATTATTTAGTAAAAAACCTGCCATGGAATAAGAATTAGAAGCAGATTCTGGGAGGAGTCGTGCTTTTCATCAGGCCTGGAACTGATGTCATCACTGCTTATATGTCTTACTAAATGTGCCCCTCCTTCAAACTTAGAATCCATGGCGATAACTATTCAACTAAATGAAAAACAAAAAGCGAAAGTTAAGTAACTTTCTATTTAGTCAATTGAGCTGGATCTTTTATTTTATCTATTTTTATTTCTTACTGAAATATAATTAACATACAATGTTATATTAGTTTCAGGTGTGCATATTGATTTGACAATTCTATGTATTTCTCAGTGCTCATCGTAAGTGTAGTCACCATCTATCACCATACAATGTTATTGAGTATATTCCCGTTGACTACGTTTCATCTTTATGATTCATTTATTTTATACCTGGAAGTTTGTACTTAATCCTCTTTACCTATTTTGCCCATTCCCCCATCCATCTCTTCTCTGGCAGCCCCCAGTTTTTTCTCTATTTAAGAGTCCATTATTTTGGTTATTTGTTCATTTGTTTTGCTATACTGTAGTTGAACCTCAAAACTGTACAAGATAAAATTATCCATGGTTATTCCTCTCAGCAGCCATTGTTACACAATCATCATTTAATAACAAAATAAATAATAAAAAATCCAACCATTATAAGTTATATTAAAAATCAAATGAATAATTAGATCTCCGCACTCAGATAGGACCACACTTAGGAGAAGGGTGGCTTAGGCAGATACCTGGAGAGCAGGGGAATTAAGATGCTCTCTTGCAGTCATGATCCACTGTTGAACCACAGGAGCAGAGCTTAACTTGTCAGGAATTAGAAATGAAACAATTAAGCGGCGCCTGGGTGGCTCAGTCGGTTAAGCGTCCGACTTTGGCTCAGGTCATGATCTCAAGGTTTGTGGGTTTGAGCCTCGTGTCGTCTCTGTGCTGACAGCTCGGAGCCTGGAGCCGGCTTTGGATTCTGTGTCTTCCTCTTTCTCTGCCCCTCCCCGGCTCACGCTCTGTCTCTCAAAAAAATTAAAAAAATAAACATTAAAAGAAGAAGAAGAAGAAGAAGAAGAAGAAATGACACAATAGTGTCTTCCTTGTAATGCCATATCGTATAATTTTAACTTTGGGAAAGTAGTGTATATATGCTTTTATCGTCTTTAACATTGTGTACCTTACATCGGTCCCAAGGTGGTCCCTGTACATTTTGGGCTTCCAGTACTTACTGCAAAGTGGTAATTTAGGCCTGACATGTCTCAGCAAAGTGCCCTTCCACAATGTTGTCCCTTTCCATACATGCAGGAATGGGAACATGGATTTTACGTTTTCTAGAAGCTAGAATAAAGAATAAGCAAAGAAAGGGGGATTGGTCAATGTCAGTGGTTGCCAATGAACAGTGTCATCCACAGGAGCGTTAAGTAGTGATGTCCAGGCTTTCTGCTTGAATAATCACATGGATGTCATTTAGAAAAGAGGAGGAAACAACAGGTGAGAAAGGTGGTAAGGGAAGATGTTTGTTTTAGACACAATGTGGACATGTGAACTGGAAATGTTAAGAAGAAGGTAGTTGAATAGGAGTCTGGAAATTAAAGGCTTCCTAACTTTTAGCACAGCATGAATCACTGAATCACTTTCAACAGTGTGATAACAGACATTTCTCCAAAGACACACAGATGTCCAACAGACTCATGAAAAACTGCTCAACATCACTCATCATCAGGGACGTGAAAACCAAAACTACAATGAGATATTACCTCACACCTGTCAGAATGGCTAACATCAAAATATAAGGAACAATAAGCTTTGGCGAGGATGTGGAAAAAAAGAAATCCTTGCACACCATTGGTAGGAAATCAGCCACTGTGGAAAATAGTATGGAATTTCCTCAAAAAATTAAAAATAGAAATACCATCTGATCCAATAATTCCCTAGTGGACATTTATCCAAAGAATACAAAAACACTAATTTGAAGGAATATATGCACCCTTATGTTTGCTGCAGTGTTATTTACAATAGCCAAAATATGGAAGCCCCCAGAGTGTCCACTGATAGATGGGTGCATAAAGCAGATACCACTCAGCCATAAAAAAGAATGATATCTTGCCATTTGCAGCAACAAGGATCGATCTAGAGAGGACAAGGCTAAGTGAAATAAGTCAGTCAGAGAAACCTAAATGCCATATGATTTCACTCCTATGTGGAATTTAAGAAACAAAACAAATAAAGAAAAAAAAATTGACTAGCCAAAAAATAGACTCTTGTCTGTAGATGACAAACTGGTGGTTTCTAGAAGGGAGGTCGGTGGTGGGGGTTGGGGGGGAGGGATGGGTGAAATAGGTGACAGAGATTAAGAATACGCTGATGATGATGAGCACTGAGTTATGTACAGAATTGTTGAATCACTATATTGTACACCTGAGACTCATGTAACACTGTATGTTAACTAAACTGGATTTATAAGTAAATGATCAACCGATCAATCAATCCATGCAGAAAACCAAATAAATGAAATCAATAACCAAATAAATATATAATATAAAATCTCTCAACAATTTTTATTTGTATTTAATTAATTAAAAACTTTTTAAATATTTATTTTTGAGATACAGAGAGAGGGAGAGACAGAGCACAAATAGGGGAGGGGCAGAGAGAGAGGAGACATAGAATCTGAAGCAGGCTTTGAGCTGTCAGCACAGAGCCCAACACGGGGCCTAAACTCACGAACCATGAGATCATGACCTGAGCCGAAGTCGGACGCTTAACCAGCTGAGCCACCCAGGCACCCCTCAGCAATTTTTAAATAGATTATATGTTGAAATCACAATATTTAAATATACTGAGTTCGGTAAAATATATAACTAAAAATGACTGTGATAACTTCTGAGATCTACTCTCCCCATTTAGGTCAAGTATTACTTTCTAATATCAAGAAGAAAGCAAGGAAGTCAGGGAGAGAGACAGAATAGGAGGGAGGAAACAGGAAGTTATTAAGGTAGGATTTTAAGAAGGAAAGAAAGCAATGCTGGGAAGAATATACCTGAATTGCATTTAAAAAACATTTTTTAAACATTTTTTGATTTTATTTTTGAGAGGGAGAGAGTGAGTGGGGGAGGGGCATAGAGAGAAAGAATGAGACACAGGATCTGAAGCAGGCTCCAGGCTCTGAGCTGTTGGCACAGAGCCTTACGTGGGACTCGAACTCACAGACCATGAGATCATGACCTGAGTCGAAGTCGGACGCTTAACCGGCTGAGCCACCCAGGTGCCCCCGAACTGCAGTTTTTGTAGGAAAATTATTTGGGGATTATTATTTTTATTTTTAGTGATGAAATGCCGAAAAAATCTTTAGATTATGACCGGATAAAAGGTAAATATTTTAAATTTAAAAATATGCATTTTGGAAGTGACTAATGCAAATATTTACATTCTGTTATATACTTATATGTAAGTTTACCTAGAAAAGTTTTCACATCTTATATGCAATGTGTTCTTATCGGAGATAAAATAAATACATTTGAAATACTTAAAGGCAAATAAAATCTGAAAGGAGCTATTTTATAAATTATATGTGTGTGTGTGTGTGTGTGTGTGTGTGTGTGTGTGTGTGTGTATACTGGTATATAAACAGTCTTTCTGCTGAATGACAACTTTTTAATCAGTTGAGGTGATGGTATTATACTGAGCCACAGAAATGGGACAGTTATGCTTGTTTACTCAACCTAGATCTGACTGAAAACAATATTAAAAATCTCACAAAATCCTCACCTAGTACCTTTTTCCTCTTGCATAATATTTTAATTTTAAGTATTACTGTTTTTCATTTCCATAGAATGTGTGTATTTAATAGAAAAGTAATTAGTGGGGCGCCTGGGTGGCTCAGTCGGTTAAGCGTCCGACTTTGGCTCAGGTCATGATCTCGAGGTTTGTGAGTTTAAGCCCCACATCGGACTCTGTGCTGACAGCTCAAAGCCTGCTTCAGATTCTATGTCTCCCTCTTTCTCTGCCTCTCTCCTGCTTGCACTCTCTCTCTCTCTCTCAAAATAAATAAACAATAAAACATTTTTTTAAAAAATAAAAAAAGAAAAAGCAATTACTAAGTTCATATTTGAAACTTTTTTTGTTTTTAAACTCAGAGAAAATGCTTTGACATTAATTAAAATTACAGGTCAGTAGTTTTCAAACATTAGAATATCCAGATGGTCTTTAGTATGTTTGTAGGTCCTCTAAGAAAAAGTGGAAAAAATCATCACTCTGCATAAAGATGTTTGATACGTGTTCAGAAGTGCCTGCCCGGGGGTCTAATTTCATGTTGCTTTATGACATTCCTCTTTTGGGGTCTAGAATGTCTCAAATTTTCAAACATTAATGGTGACTATCACATTACATTTGATTATTAGATTTCTTCTTTTTTTTCCATATATTGACATTGATTAAGTGCTTAATATGTTCAAGATATGAGAGCTAGGGTACTGGGGACTAAGGTAGTCAATTAGAATAAATACACTATTTTAATTAAAAAAAAAAAACCAGCAGAGATATCCAAAGTCCTAGAGAAGTTAAGGAAAAAAGAGAAATTAATTTTGATACGGAATATAGAAATTATAGACGGGATTTTATGTGAGTGCTATAAGCTTTGGATAATTGAAGATAGATAAAATGTATTCTAAGCATTTAAGAATGAAGGAATAGTTTAAGCCAAGTTATAGACAATGGAAAGTAGATGGTGCATTCAGGATGAAATGTAATTGCCTAAGACTGGAGTATAAAATACATTGATAGGCTGAAGGACTAGACGAAAGGTTTGCCGACCCAGTTTGGGAACTTTGTAAAGAATTAGAATTTTATTGTGCTCATAGTGGTGAATGACTTTTTTTTTTTTTTTATTTAACAATTGACCAATACTCTCCAAGTTGGTAACATACTCAGTAAAATGTCCATCACTATAGTGCCACCCATTTGTAGAATGTGGTCCCAATGCCATTTTCTGATACTACACTTGATCTAACCAAATGGCTGAGAAGTGATCCATTTTCTCAATTATGATATTGCCTTCTTGGTTCCTTTACAGTACAGAGTAGTCCTATCCAATTGTAAGTATGAGGTGAGATGGACCCTTTGTATAACAACATCTAATCCAAGCCATAAGGGTGGCTTCATGCAATAAAAATTACATCTTGAAAGCGTTGTATAAAAAGATAAACTAGCAAATAAAAACCTTATGATGACCCACACTTTTCGATTTGGTAAAGACCAACATGCAAAAGCAGTTCTAAGCACACAAAGTTGACTTTCAAATAATTGACTTCCAAATGATTAAAGCTCTTTCAATTGCAGAATAATCTCTTATTCTATTAATAAAAATGACTAAATGAGTAAAAAGCACTAATTACTGAGTCCAAACATATTTGGAATTACCGCTTCCCCCCGGGGCAAAAAGCAGCCTTTTAGTCCCCCGCCGCCCAAGGAGGATATTAAATGAGAGAAATTACAAATTATTCTTTGTAAGGGCCATCATTGGCCAAAGTCTAAATGAGGCTGAGACTTCAGAAAATAATAATTCCTTTGGGGAGTGGAAGAATGACAGACATTGTATGTTTTCATCATTTAAAAAAAAATTATTTCTCACTGGAGAGAAAAATTAAATGTTATTTTTCTCATATTATAGTTAACTCCGTTGTAATTAAAATATTTGACATGCTTTAAAAGTTTGTGCATCAGTAGGGTGAAAACCTGGTAAGTGAAATTCATAAAGTTTTACCTTAAGGCGATCTCATTGAATTGGCTCACAAGATTTGTGCTAGTAAATGTTAAGAATGGAAAATTTTCTATGAAACTCTTAGGCTTACTATTTAAACAATAAGGAACACATTAATGCCTGTTTTCTGACAAATTTTTAAAGGTATCACAGTATATGCAGAAACATCATATTAAAAATTGTGTTAACACCCCAGAATGATACTGTTAGTTCCTTAGGTGTGTAATGTTAAATGAATGATTTAAATATTTATTTAATGTTGCCTCTTATATAAAGAAGGAAGCAAAAAGGGACCTGAGGATAAGACAATGTAATACAATTTTAAGTCCTTATCTTTTTTATTACTGTTTCTCTTTCAAAAATAGTGCTAACAAGTTACATTTCTTCCAAAAAGAAACACCCAGTTTACATACACGTTTCCTTCCCCCTGGCATTTAAAATCCCTTGTTTTTATTTGTTTTGGCTTGTACTGCTTTCTTTCTCTCCAAATCAACTATAATGCAAAGCCTGTCATAATGGCATGGAATGCGTGTCTTAGAACATAAACCATTTTAGAAATATCTTTGTAGCCAAAGATAAAATGAAGCATAAAAAGCATGTAAATTGATTTAACATTCCCCCCCCCCCAAATAATAGCATTCTAAAATCCTGAATCTACTGTTGTGCATGCTTTGGGCTTAGAGGATTCAAGAGGTAAAAGAAAATGCCATTGCTCAAATTTATTCTTCACCTTTTTAATTCATTTTTAGACAATATGATTGTTTGCCTTGTGCATAAAGAACCTCAAAGAGGAAGATCTTTTTAGAATTAAATGTATTTGGACAAATGCCATTGTCATCTTAGAAAGAAATAGAAAAAAAGAAACATTTTTTTCTAGAACTTTATATGTACGTACATAATCTTGCTAGGATTAAATAAAAACACTGATAAACATGTGAGAGAACCTGATCTGGTAACATATTGATCTGAAATTCTGAGATAGTCCATGATGAAGGTGGAGTTGAGATGTATTTGCAAATTTCAAACAAATTTTACTGTGAAGAAATCTATGATGTAAGGAGTTTTGCTGTCATAAAGTATTATCAAAATTCACATGTGAACTGAATTTTGTTCAAAGGTCAAGCTAGTCAAGATGGAGCTTGGAACGTAACATTAGGCAGCAAATGTGCTAAAATAACTCTAGTTTCATTTTTAATTTATGCTAGAACTGAATTCATTTGCTCACCGAGGCTGGTATCTGCATTGAACTCATTTGGCAATGGGTTGAACTAAGTGTTTTTTGAAACCAAAGCTCTGGATACTGAAAAAAAAAAAAAAAAAAAAAAAAAAAGCCAATTGCAAGGTATTTATTGGGGGAAAAGAACAGGTTGAAGGCAACTGCTGTTAATGAATTCCTAAGCAAAAATCAAAGAAAAATCCAGGTCTGTTCAGATAGATAATGAAGGCTGTAATTAGTGCTAGTCAAAAAAAGCAATAGAAAAGCCCCAATGCAAATATTAGCAAAGCTTAACTCATTTAGTGGACACTTATTTAATGCCTCCTAGTATTTTGCTAGGCAACGGGGAGAGCAGGACTGATCAAAAGAAATAAGGTCTACTTTCTCATCAAGTCTGCTTATCCAGGTGAAAAAAATCCATCATGTGGAACACAGACCGTCAGAAGAGAAGTACTGTTTACTTCTAGAAAGCTTGGGGGGGTCAAATCAGCAGCGTTTCAGATGAGCAAGGGAGATAAGCCAAACGTCCACTACTGGTAGATTGTTGGAAAAAGTGAGTCTATGAATACCAAAGCAAAATATGGTCATTAAATGTGAAAATTATTGATCTAAGATTCTGTTCATGCATCCTGTAATCTAATAGTAATAAAAGCAATGGATGTGTAATGTCGAGTGGGATTCACCGAATCTACAAGTATGCATTATGTGGATTAGAGGCCAAGCATAAAGTGAAAGCAAGAGCCCAAATGACAAAAACAAAGCTTGTATTGGCATGTATACAAACAATAACCATGAATGAATGAATGAGAACAACCTAGGGTGTATTGATTAAGTACCTACCATGGGATCAGTAATGTGTCAGATGCTACGGCAACCTTATTCTCTATAAGACAAACTTATAGAAAAATATAAAATACAATAGTAAGCATTTAGTGTGGACACAAATCAAAATAGAGATATTCAGAAAGAAAGAGGCCAGGATTTTATGAAATATTAGAGAAGGATGTATTGGATGTGTGAAGTGGCCACAGGAGGGTCCTCATACTTGAAGGATTTGAAATGCTAGACTTGAAACAAGGGACGGAGGGAAGGAACCAGATGAGCCAAAGACTGAAAAGTATACGCAAGGCCATTAAAAATTTTGTTTTTCTTAATGTTTTATTTATTCTTGAGACAGGGAGAGACAGAGCATGAACAGGGGAGGGTCAGAGAGAGGGAGACACAGAATCTGAAACAGGCTCGGGCTCCGAGCTGTCAGCACAGAGCCCGATGCGGGGCTCGAACCCACGGACCGCGAGATCATGACCTGGGCGGAAGTCGGACGCTCAGCCAACTGAGCCACCCAGGCGCCCCATGTGCAAGACCATTAAAACCAGCTTGTCAGTTAGGAATTTGATTTGGAGTTGTATGCAATTAAACAGGAAGCTGAGTGAGGGACCATGGGGCATCAAATGGGGGCATGAAGGGTCTGGACTTGATTTATAACAGAAAAAAAAACCATAGATGTAAATTAGATACATGGAAAAAGTGAAACCGAAACAAGATTAGTCTGAAACTTAGACTCAAGTTGGGGAGAAGGTTTAGACAGAAAAAGAGTTGCTGATATTCACCTAAAATAAGTGGGGCAGATTTAAACAAAAGAAAACAAGAATCTTAGCAATAAAATTCAAATTGGTATCTATTATAGCAACATGAAGATTAAAGTAAAAAAGACCTACCACTAGTATATTTCAAAATGTACGTGTTGGTATCACTGCAGCAAATGAGCCTAAAATATATATAAAACCGCTTCCAGTATAAATGCATTAAGATATTATAAACAAATCTTAAAAATGCATTAAATGGGTCAGTTACATGAGATGATTAAGCAAGGACTCAAGAGCAATACATCCTGTAATTTAGCATACTTTATATTGCCTTTCTTGTGTGTATAATTATGAACTCCTAGATTCAGTATTTTCTCAATTAACTGAAATCTGTATTCATTTTTGGATGCTGACACTATCAACACTTTGTTCAGTGGGAGTCCGCTTCTGTATGTTTGATGTGATTCCATTAACCTTGGAAATATATCTTGCTTTCTGGTACCCGAACCTGGTACTGTCTCGCCTTGGGCAGATGGAATTATCCAGATCTTCAGAGAGCTCTTGTTCTTTTTAGTGGACAATGATATCGAGACTTAGGATGATGTTGTCCCTAGGTCATTTCAGTCGATGGAGGAAAGAGTCACGAGAATTGAAGTTTAAACAATTTTTTTTTAATTTATTTTTGAGAGAGAGACAGAGAGCAGGGAGGATCACAGAGAGAGAGGGAGACAGAAAATCCAAAGCAGGCTCTCGACTCTGAGCTGTCAGCACAGAGCCCGATGACATCATGATCTGGGCTGAAGTTGGACGCTCAGGCAACTGAGTCACCCAGGTGCCCCGAGCTATTTTTCTTTTAAAGCTTATTTATTTATTTTCACAGAAAGAGGGGTAGGGAGAGGCAGAGAGAGAGAGAGAGAGAGAGAGAGAATCCCAAGAAGGCTCCACACTGTAAGCGTGGAGCCCCATGTGGGCTCAAACTCATGAACTGTGAGATCATGACCCAGGCTGAAATCAAGGGTTGGATACCTAACAGACTGAGCCACCCAGGTTCTTGGATAATTGTATTCTTTTAAAGACATGAATTCTGGTGCGCCTGGGTGGCTCAGTCAGCTAAGCATCTGACTTCAACTCAGGTCATGATCTCACGGTTCGTGAGTTCGAGCCCCATGTTGGGCTCTCCGCTGACAGCTCAGAGCCTGGAGCCTGCTTCAGATTCAGTGTCTCCCTCTCTCTCTGCCCTTCCCCTGCTCATGCTCTGTCTCTCTCTCTCAAAAATAAACAAACATTAAAAAAACTCTTTATTGGGGCGCCTGGGTGGCGCAGTCGGTTAAGCGTCCGACTTCAGCCAGGTCATGATCTCGCGGTCCGTGAGTTCAAGCCCCGCGTCGGGCTCTGGGCTGATGGCTCAGAGCCTGGAGCCTGTTTCCGATTCTGTGTCTCCCTCTCTCTCTGCCCCTCCCCCGTTCATGCTCTGTCTCTCTCTGTCCCAAAAATAAATAAACGTTGAAAAAAAAAATTAAAAAAAAAAAAAACTCTTTATTTTTTTTTAATGTTTATTTATTTGTTTTGAGAGAGAGAGAGTGTGTGCAAGTGAGTGGGGGGAGGGTAGAGAGAAAGAGGGAAACAGAGAATCCCAAGCAAGGCTCTGAGCTGCCGGTAGAGAGCTTGACTCAAACTTGATCTCATGACTGTGAGATCATAACCTGAGTCAAAATCAAGAGTTGGACACTTAACCAACTGAGACACCTAGGTACCCCAAAGCATTGTTACTTTAACTGCAAGAATTCCTAGTGTGAAATCCAAAATTTCAGAGGACATTGGACAAATATACATACCCATTTCTGTGATAAAGTCTTACTTCCACAAATGTATTAATAATGTTAGGAAAAATAAGCAAAGTATATATGTAAACACTGTATAAATAAATTTTTATTTTGTGGAGTCTATAGATTCTGTTTATAGATTCACATTTTCAAACTATTATTAGTTTGTAAAATTCTAAGTCAGTTAAACTCTGAAACATTTAATGACAATCCTAAATCCCTATTACATTGATGTAAGAATTTATGCACTTTTTTTAGTCAAGAAATGAAATTCTTGAAAGACAACAATGTATACTTTGTCCCAAATTCCCAATTTTGTATTACTAGCAATTGTGCTCAAAACACAAAATATAATTCTAAGCCAAGTAAGATAAAACTTTAAACTTTTTGGTTTTGTTATACAATACGTACTTTAACCACGTTTTCAAATTTAAGCGGAATTTAATATTTACCTTCAAAATTAGAAAATGTGTTATTGAAAAACAAGAGAATCATAAACAATTTTTTGACCAAAAGAGGGAGGTTGAAGATGTTGATCCCCTTCTAAAACCTGGGATTTTTCTATTAGAAGATTTAAAACTGGCTCATGAAAAAAATGAAGACCTTTTAGCCTTAGTTAATCCTCTTACCACTTTCTTGGCTGGTAGCCTGGTCTCATCAGCCCATTAGTTAAATTTCTTTCCAAATATAAGATTGTGCTTTTCAAGGGAGGGCATTTTTCGTTAAGTTTAATTCCTATCATTTCTAACTTCATAAAAGGGACTCTCAGCCATTCTGTCCTTTTAGCTAGAAACACGTACGTGTAAGCAAAGAACATAAACACAAGTCTTCATATTTCTACCAGCAGAATGTCTTGTTTTCCATTTTAAAAAAAAAACGTTTGTGGAAGCAGCTGTGCTGACATCTTCAGCTTGGCTTTCCATATCCATTCTGCCCTCTCCACCTTGTCTGGCCTCAGGACGCTGACTTATGTCAGCTCCAGCAACAGGGATTCCCTCGCTTCCTATTGGCCAACGGGAGCTCCGGCAGATGGTCGGGAAAGGAAGGAGAGGGAGATGAGGGCATTTCTCTCCCCTGGTCCCATCAGACACCTCAGGCTAGAGGCATCTCTCAAGACCTCCTCTCCGCGATGCTCCTGTTCCTTGGTTCGGTACCTGCTCTCTCTAGCAGCCCCACACGGCTCCTTCAGGGTTCTCTGCTATACCCTTGTGCTCGCTGATCCTAACTTTGTAAATATCACTAACTTTGTAAATATCTTGGTCTTTGTTTCAACCCTCCCTGAGTTATCCTAGTTTGACTATGGCACCACTCTCTGTTAAGTCTGGGACCATTCCAGGAGCCTTTTTGTTTGTTTGTTTTTTGGAGAGAGAGAGTGAGTGAGTGGGGGAGAGGGACAGAGCAGGCATCATGCTCAGCACAGAGCCAGGTGTGGGGCTCCATCCCACGACCCTGGAATCACTACCTGAGCTAAGATGAAGGGGGGGGGGGTTGTTCAACAGGCTAAGCAACCCAGGTGCCCCTCCAGGAGTCTTTCTAAAGATTCCTTCTTGAAGCTTGAGCTCTCTAAGTGTTTTGGTTTTTTGGTTTTTTGTTTTTTTAATTCAATAAACTTATGTTTGTATGAATCACAGTTCTTCGGAGTTCTTTTTGGAGGCAATACATTTTTAACATGTAAAAATAAAAGAGCACTTCGGATATTAAAACATAGCTGTTTACAGTTATTCATGTTTAGTTTGGTTTCTATCCAATGCTTCTTGATTAGTATACATTATTTCAAATGCAAACAATTTCTTTAACCTTTCATTTTAATAATTTGGGCTTTTTTTTTAAAGCAAAGTTTCTCCAGTTTTGCTATTTCCAAGTTCTCAGATTTAGTGTTCAGTATCTTCAGGATTTAATCTAAATAGAAATAGCTTTAGGTGGAGGATTGCCCAGTTTTTAAAATGAGAGTGGGTGGCCTCCTTTGGGTTACAGAACTTCTTTTATTTGGTGAGTTTTACAGAATTAAAGCCCCCCTTCTTCCCCTCATGGCATGTCTCCTACTGCCTTGAGAACTTTCTTTATAATGCCTCCAGGGTTCATCTTATATTGAGAAAACAATGATGTAAGAATTCCTGACATCTAGGAGGTGAGAAACTTAAAGAGGTTATTTTAGGTGTTATTGGGGCAGAGTAGGAGTTAGAAGTCAGCGATCTGAAAAGATCATTGGGTCTTGCCAATGCTGGGGGAAGAAAGCACACAGGCAGCCTCATTTTATGTCTGCAAGCAACACATGGGGTTTCGTCAGCGTTGTGGTTTTTCTTTCAATTTTTTAAAATTAGCAACATTATTCTTATTTATATGAGTGACAGTTGGCAGTAAAGGGGTGGGGCCTGCACTTCTAAGTTGTGAAGGTTTGGGCTTGCGTTTTGTAACTTAATTTTATTTTTTTATTTAGCAAGCATTTGTTTTGTGAGACCCACTTTCCACTGAAGCCATGGGACCATAACAGAGGAGCTAACACCGCGTATCAGAGGATGTCTTATGTTTACACAAGATTTCTAACATATTCCACTCTCATTTTTAGTCTAAAAAACAGATGCTATTTTTTTTTTCATCCCCTGTTTAGAGTTGAGACACAAAGCAACTTGTTCAAGATTGGCACTGAGAACTATTGGCCACAGGCTCCATTATACTGCACTCTCTCTCCTAGATATTTCAGGATATTATACTCTAAAATACATCATGGACAATGGAAATTTTGGGTCATTTCTGGTATTTCAGTTCTAGATTTTACAGACTCTGGACCACACAGGTCTAATCTGATCTGAGCAGACTTGGATTCTGTTCTTGACCCGAGGACTGGGCACCACCCACACTTCAGAGCACCCTGGGGAAACTGCAGGTGTTTTTGAGGTCAGAGAGAAAATATGTGAGATTTGGGGAGAGGTAGCACGACTCACAGACAGATGGGCTCGATCTTCAATCTCTACCCAAAACTGAGTTTCCTGAGTATAAAACAGCTTCAAGGATGGAGCGTTCTTTGACTATTTGAGCTCAACCCAAGTCCACCGTACTCAACAGAGGAAGGACTAAATTGTGGCATTCAGGTGGAGAGACACTGGTGTGGAGATGCTAAGGTCATTAAAAGTTCAAAATGCTACATTGATTGTTATTAAGTGCATACATTTGCCAAGTGTTAAGATGTGTAAGGATGTTTAATTGTGTGGAGACCCCCAGCGTCCTAGGTTTAAGCAGCAGATTATCCGATGAGTAATTTTGTCTGGGGGAAGGTGATTTCATCTGAGCACAGAGGAGCCAGCAGGATCTTGTGAGTCCAGGGGGCATCGGTACACAGCAGGTACTTGGGGTATCTCTTTTGGAAGATGCTGTGCTGCTGTAAACTGGGCTTGGGAAGAAGCCTACACATCTGGTCGCAGCTCTCAAAAAGCAATGAATGATACCGAGGATCTCTTAGGTTTTGATTCTATCTTCAAGTCTGTTTCTTGGGAAGGTAAGTTTTCTTTGAGGATGATTTCCTTGTGACCTTTGCGAAAGGTGATGTTAACGATGGAGGGGGGTATTTTTGTTGAGTTATATTCTTAAGAATATTTTTTTAAAGGAGTCTGTAAATATCAGAGCGGCTTTCTTTCATCTTCTCCCAAGGGTATCAACAACGAAAGAGCAGAAACCAGTATTGCAAAAATTTGGCAAGGCTTTGGAAAATGTGTGAATTGCCCACCCTTATAGGTTTATAGATGAACTGTAACAACAGGAGCAACAAAACACAACTGACATAAACTCAGAATGTAACCAATACTGTAGCCTGGCTTGAAGAGAGGAATGAAAAATGACACCCCCCCCCCCCAAGGATAAAATGGGAGGGGCACTTAGTTAATAATTTAAAAAGTTACTCTTTTGTCACACTAATGAGCAAAGATTTCCACTCAGAGGTGTGACCTTCTACTGGGAAATTTACAAGGTTAACCTTCCTAGAAAGTAACAGACTGCAAATCCTCTTTAAATAGTTCAGGGCACCTGGGTGGCTCAGTCGGTTAAGCATCTGACTCTTGATTTTGGCTCCTGATCCCAGGGTCTTGGAATCGAGCCCCACCTTGGGCGCTGTGTTAAATGCAGAGCCTGCTTAAGATTCTCTCTCTCTCTGCCCCTTTCCCCTACTCACCCTCTTAATCTCTCTCTCCAAAATAAAATAAAAAAATATATAAAGGAAAATAAGTTCTTGCAGAACTCAAAGGATTGAATCAAATTATTTTACTATGTTATGTAAATACATGAAGACAGATCTAGGAAAATCTCTTCATGGATGTGGCTTATATAAGACAAAAATTTATAAATGTAATAGAAAATTAAATAGGAATGAAATCACAAAGCCAATTAAAATTGGAAGTCAAGGGATTATTTTAATCGTTTGACGAACGATGACAAGCTGAAATTAACTCACCGTTGTCAGGTTTCTATTTTACTGCCACCAACTGGTTCTCCAGGACTCACCAGACTCATTCTCCCGCAGGGGAGAGGTGATATAATTCTCATACCAATTGTTTCATTTTATTGAAATTGCTTTGAAATGTTCATCAGTATCTTCATTTGCTACAAATACATCGTTCTGCTTGTTTTGTGCATCTTATCTTCTCTGTGCCTTTTGGCAATTAAAGCAGTGCTATTTGGAGATTTTTTTTTTATTTTATTTTAATTAAAATCCCAGTTGCAGCTGCTGAAATTATGTGTCAGTGCTCGGGTATAAGGCGGTCATCAGAAATATCATAATCAGAACTAAAACTATAAATTCCATATTTGAAACTTCTGAAGAGCTCTAATAATTTATGTCCTGAGACGTTGTCTTGATAAGTCCTTGCATAGATTACTATTACTTCGTCCTGCACTGCTATTCACTCTTGTTCCTCTGAAATTCATTCTCTGTACCTACCCTACTTACCTAATTTCTTACCACTCACCACTTTGACTTCTATGTTTTCAGTAAATGATGAATTACCCAAAACGCTTTGATCACTGTAGATGAACCTCTGTGCAGAATGTTTTTCTCCCATTTATGAACCTAGTTTATGAGTAATTGTAATTCATACTTACCCTTCAAGTATCAATCAGATTAGGTATTAGTTTCTCCCTTAAGTTTTCCCTGATTAGGCCACACTTGTTTTTTCTTCACATGCATTCCTCACCACCCCCCCATATTTTTAATGCTATTCTTTTAGAGCACTTCTAGGTTCGCAGCAAAATTAAGGAGAAAGTACAGAGAATTCCTTCAGACCCCTTGCCCTCACACATGCACAGCGTCCTTTATTACTGTCATCACCCACCAGAGTGGCACATTTGTTCCAGTGGATGTACTTATGTTAATACATTAAAATCACTCAAAGTCTTTGGGGAGCCTGGATGGCTCAGTCGGCTAAGCATCTGACTATGGCTCTGTGCCATAGTTGGGCTCTGTGCTGACAGCTCAGAGTCTGTAGCCTGCTTAGGATTCTGTGTCTTCCTCTCTCTCTGCCCCTCCCCTGCTCTCTCTCTCTCTCTCTCTCTCTCAAATAAATAAAATTAAAAAATAATTAAAAAAATAAAATCACTCAAAGTCCATAGTTTACATTAGGGTCCACTCTTGGTACTCATACCCTATGGGTTTGGACAATGTATAATGACATATATCCATCCATATTTTGCTATGTACAGAATATTTTAACTGCCCTATAACCTTCTCCATGCTCTGCCTTGTCATCCCATCCCCAAACCCTAAAATCCACTGATCTATTCAGTCTCCATAGTTTTGCCTTTTCCAGAATGCCACATACTTAGAAGCATACCGGATGTAGCCTTTCAGATTGGCTTCTTGCACTTAGTACATGCATTTAAGGTTCTCCCATGTTTTGTCATGGCTTGATAGCTCGTGTTTTGTTTTGCTTTGTTTTGAGAGAGAGAGAGACAGACAGACAGAGCATGAGCGAGGGAGGGGCAGAGAGAGAGGGAGACACAGAATCCGAAGCAGGCTCCAGGCTCTGAGCTGTCAGCGCAAAGCCCGACGCGAGGCTCAAACTGTGAGATCATGACCTGAGCCAAAGTCGGACGCCCAACCGACTGAGCCACCCGATAGCTCATGTTTTTAATGCTGAACAATATTCCATTATCTGGATGTACCACAGTTCATTCATTTACCTACAAAAAGACATCTTGGTTGCTCCCAAATTTTGGCAAATAGAAATAAACATCGGTGTGCAGGTTTTTGTGTGGACATGTTTTCACTTCCTCCGGGTGAACACCAGGAAGTGCAGTTGCCAAACTCTTTCACGGTGGCTACACCACTTTGCATTCCCACCAGCAACGAATGGCAGTTCTTGTTGTTTCGCGTTCTTGCCAGCACTTGATGGTGTCAGTCTTCTGGATTTTGGCCATTCTAGGAGGTTTGTAGTGGTATCGCATTGCTGGTTTGATCTGCATTTCCCTGTTCATGTATGATGATGTTGGGAACATCTTTTCATAGGCTTATTTTCCATCTGCATATTTAATCAGCTTATTTATTCTCTTATTGTTGAGTTTTAAGAGGGTTTTTTTTTATGTTTTGAAAACAGTCTTTTCTCAGATGTGTCCTTTGCAAATATTTTCTCCCATTCTGTAGCTTGCATTTTCATTCTATTGACGTGGTCTTTCACAGTGCAGTTTTTTATTTTAATGAAGTCCACCTTATCAAATTATTTCATGGATTGTGCTTTTGGTGTTCCATCTAAAAAGTCATCACCCTAACCCAAGGTCATCTGGGTTTTGTCCTATGCTATTTTCTAGAGTCTTAAAGTTTCCTGTTTTACATTTAGAGTTAATTTTTGTGAAGAGTATAAGGTTTGTGTCCAGACTCATATATATATATTTTCAAGGTGGATGTTCAGTTGTCCCAGTATTTTGTTGAAAACACTATCTTTTCTCCATTTTATTGCCTTTGCTTCTTTGTCAAAGTCCAGCTGGCTGTATTTATGTGGGTCTATTTCTGGGCTCTCTATTCTGTTTCATTGACCTATTTGTCTTTTTTACTGTAACTTTATAGTAAGTCTTGAAGTCAGAGAGTAACAGTTCTGCAACTTTGTTCTTCTTCAGTATTGTTTTGGCTATTCTGTATTTCTTTTTTTACCTCTCTATAAGTTTTAGAATCAGTTTGTTGATATCCATAAAATAACTTGCTGAGATTTTTATTGTAATTACACTGACTCAAGTTGGGAAAAACTAGCATCTTGATAACATTGAGTCTTCCCAATGTATGGTGTGGAATATCTCTGCATTTATTTAGTTCTTCTTTGATTTCATTCATCAGAGTCTTACAATTTCCCTTAAGTAGATCCTGTACTTATTTTTTAGATGTATATCTAAGTATTTCATTTTTTTAGGGGGAGGGGGCTAATGTAAATGGAATTGTCTTTTTAACTTCCAATTCCATTTGTTCATTGCTTATACAGAAAAGTGATTGTGTTTTGTATATTAACACCATATCCTATAACCTTGCTGTATTCATTCATTAGTTCTAGGGATTTTTGTCAATTCTTTCAGGTTTTCTACATATCATCTGTGAACAAAGACGATTTTATACCTTCCTTCCCAATCTGTTTACTTTATTTCCCTTTCTTGCCTTATTGCATTAGCTACAACTTTTAGTATGATATTAAAAGGAATGGTCAGAGGGGACATCCTTACCTTTTACTTGATATTAGTGGGAAAGCTTTCAGCTCCTCACCATTAAAGTATCTGCTGTTGTAGATTGAGGTAGTCTATGGGTGTCAGTTGTATCCAGTTTGATTGATTGATGGTGTTTGAGTAGTCAATCTACATCCTCTTTGGCTTTTATGCCTGCCAGAATTGTCCATATCTAATACAAGGGTGTTGAAGTCTCCAGCTGTGATGATGGATGCATTTATTCTCCTTGTATTTCTTGTTTTTACCTCGTGTAGTTTGATGCTGTTGTTAGGTGCATACATTAAAGGTTGTTATGCCGTCTTAGAGAATTAAGCCCTTTAGCATGATATAATGTCCTTTTTTCCCTGATAAGTTTAGTTGCTTTGGAGTCTGCTCTATATGAAATTAATAGATAATTGTGCTTTCTTTTTATTAGTGTTAGCATGATATATTTTCCTCTAACCATTTACTTTGGATCTACATGGGTCTTTATGTTTAAAGTGGGTTTCTTGTAGAAAACCTATTGCTGGGTTTTGGTTTTTGATCCACTCTGACAATTTCTGTCTTTATTAGTGAATTTAGATCATTGACACTCAAAGTGATTGTTGATATAGTTGGATTAATATCTATCATATTTATGACTATTTTCTATTTGCTGCCTTTGTTTTTGTTTTTCTTTTTGTCTTCCACTCTTTTTACTGTCTTTTGTGGTTTAATAGAACATTTTATATCATTTAACTTTTCTTCTTTCTTAGCTATACTTAGACTTTTTTTTTTTTTTACCATTTTTAGGGGATGCCATAGAATTTGCAGTACACATTGAAAACTAATCTAAGTCCACTCAAATAATACTCTACTGCTTTATGGATATTGTAAGTACCTTAAAATAACAAAATAATTTTAATTTGTCCCTATCCCTCATATCATTACTGTCATTCATTTTATTTTTATATAAACATTCATAAGCATGTGTATATATATATACATATATATATATATACACATACATAAAATATAGACAGAGACATGAGTATACATAATCAAATACATTGTTGGTATTTTGAACATACTATTATCTGTTAGATCAATTAATAAGAAAAGTTGAAGTTTTAAATTTACCTTAAACTATTCCTTTTTTGATATTCTTGCTTTCCACATGTAGATCTGAGTTTCTGACCTGTATCATTTTGCTTCTCTTGAAAGAACTTCTTTTAACATTTCTTGCAGGACTGGTCAGCTAGCAACATATTTCCTAGGTTTTTTTTTTTTTTGTCTGAGAAAGTTTCTATTTCCCCTCCACTTCTGAATGATAATCTCACAGGGTACAAAATTCCAGGTTAGAGGTTTTTTTCTCTAAACATTTTGAATATTTTACTCCACTCTCTTCTTGCTTGCGGAGTTTTTAAAAAGAAGTCAGATCTAATTCTTATCTTTATTCCCTTATAGGTAAAGATTTTTCCCCCTCTGGCTTCTATTAGGATTTTTTCTGTATCCTTGATTTTCTGTAGTTTGAGATGATATGCCTATGTGTCATTTTTTTTCTTTTCATTTACCCTGCTTCATGTTCTCAAACTTCCCAGATCTATGGTTTTGTGTCTGACATTAAACTGGGGAAATTCTCCATTATTATTTTTTCTAACATTTCTCCTGTTTGTTTCTCTTTTTCTTCTTCTGAAATCCCATTACTTGTATGCTATACCTTTTGTAGTTGTTCCATAGTCCTTGGATAGGACTGTGTTTTTTGTTTGTTCGTTTTTTGGCTTTGTTCCCTCAGATTTTCAGTTTTCAAAAATTTTATTGACATATCCTTGATCTCAGAGGTTTGTTTGGTTTTTTTTCCCCTCAGCTGATAGTTGCTCAAAGACATTCTTCCTTCTGTTACAGTGGGTTTTATCTCTGAATTTCTCTGTGGTTCATTTCTTAGGATCCCTATCTGCTTACCTTGCCCACCCGCCCATGCACTCATTTACTTGATCCATTAGAGCCCTTAGCATATTCATTTTAGTTGTTTTAAATTCCCAGTCTGATAATTCCAGTATCCCTGCCATGTCTAGTTTTGATGCTTCCTCTCTCTCTTCAAGTTGTGCTTTTTGCCTTTTGGTGCGTCTTCTAATTTCTTCTTCATAGCCAGCCTTCATGTACTGGATAAAAGGAACTACTGTAACTAAGCCTTTAGTAATGTGGTGTTGAGCTGTGTGTGTATGAGGTGTTCTATATCCCTAGGATTAGTTCTTGGTCTTTTTGTGAGTCTGTGCCTCTCGACTGTGAAGTTCACAGTGTTTTTAATTTTTTTTTTTTCTCCTCCTTGAGTGCGAGAGGATACCTAGAATGGGCTGGAGTTGAATATTTCCCTTCACCGATTTGAAAGGGTAGAGCCAGAGGCACCTGGGTGGCTCAGTCAGTTGGGCATCCAACTTTGGCTCAGGTAACGATCTCACGGTTCATGGGTTCAAGCCCCACGTCGGGCTCTGTGCTGACAGCTCAGAGCCTGGAGCCTGCTTCAGATTCTGTGTCTCCCTCTCTCTCTGCCCCTCCTGCACACACACGCACACCTCTCTCTCTTGAAAATAAACATTAAAAAAAATTGAAAGGGTGGAGCCTGCTGGAGTTGGGTATTTCCATCCCCCAGGCCATTTAGGTTCTAATACTCCAGTAGGTTAGGCTCCGGTAATGAGTTTCCCCTGTGGGCAGGCCTTGTTAAGAAAAACAGAGTGCTCTGGGGCATTTCAAAATGGTTCCTCTGCCCTGCTCCCTACAGTTAGAAGAAGGGAATTTTCCTCAGATATTTACTGTGTGAACCTGGTCCAGCTCCTGGAGGTAAATCTCACAAAATTATGGGAGTCTCCTATGACTGGGTCTGCCTGGAGTTTAAAACTAATAGAGGTGTCCACACGAGCCTCCAGCAATTCATCAGTTACAGTTCTGGTTGTCCTCTCCTGGTGCTGCTTCCTGTGATGGGTTCAGCTTTGTTGGGCTCTGCTCAGGTAAGGTGTTATATTTTGTACTTGCCTGTTCGTTTCTCCAGTCTTGGAAGCAACAGTGCTTGGTTTCCTTACCTCTCTTGTGATGCTAGAAGAGCTGTTGATTTTCAGTGTGTTTACCTTTTTTCCTTGCTAACAGGATAGAGTGGTAGCTTCCGAGCTCCTTACATGAAGAACTGGAAACTGTAAGTTCCTCCTTTATTAAATTTTAAAGTATCTTTGTTGCTTTGGTTAAATAGGTAGCCAATTTGTTTCTCAGCAACCCATGATCCTATCTTAAACAAGTGTTCAACTATCTTTACATCTTTCTCTATTTTCTCTGTCTGCAAATCTAATTCTCTGGGGCATATTGTTTCCACCTAAAACTATCTTGAAGGGTCTCTGGAAAATCACAAAGGCTTTGTGCTTTCAACTTGTAAAAAGAGAAGTGTTATAAATAATTAGGTTTATTTTATATGGTTCTATTAATGATTTGCATGGGAAAATAACATGTCAAAAGAGATGGTAACCCTCTTTGGGTTAAACAGGTACAGGTAAAGCATTACTAATATAAATAGTTTGGAATTGTAGCCTCTATGGAAAGATCTGAGTGATTGTCAATGCCCTTATTGCCTATAATATACCTCTATTTGTCAGGATCCTGGTGCTGCTTTGCTTAAAAGTTGGATAATGGTAAAGTGCCATCAGTTATAAAATCGGTTGTTTTTAAAATGTTAACTCGGTTACAACATTTCTTCTTTAATGTGAATCTAACATCTTCTAGGACAGTGGTTTTTAGTTGCGGATATACATCCCTTACCTACAAAGTTTGTCTTTAAGTTTTATTTATTTATTTTAGAGAGACAGGGTCCAAGTGGGGGAGGGGTGGAGAGACACAGAATCAGATGTCTGAAAGCAGGCTCCAGGCTCTGAGCCATCAGCACAGAGCCCGTCGCAGGGCTCCAATCCACAAGCCTTGAGATCATGACCTGAGCCGAGGTCAGAGGCTCAACAGACTCAGCCACCAGGTGCCCCTACTTACCTATAAAGTTTTATTAATATAGAGCAATTTCTTCAGTTTTGATAATAGAATCTAAATTTTGTGCATGTTGTGGGGGTGGAAATACACAACTGCAGATCTTTAATTATGATTGAGGAAAACAGTTTTGGTAACATAAGTACCTTTTGATGGTAAATTATTGAAAATGCGCGTGGACTCAGGGCACCCGGGGGATCAGTCGGTAAGCGTCCGACTTTGGCTCAGATCAGGATCTCGCGGCCCACGAGTACTAGTCCCATGCTGGGCTCTGTGCTGACAGCTCGGAGACTGGACCCTGCTTTGGATTCTGTCTCCCTCTCTCTCTGCCCCTCCCCCCTCACTCTCTGTCTCTCTCAAAAGTCAATAAACATTAAAATAAAAAATAAAAATAAAACGCCAAAATTTAAAAAAAAGGTGAGCATTGTCTCAGTTTTGGCAGATAAAGTATAATTAGAAGTCTGCTTCTGGGCTTCTGGAAAAGACTTTCCCTACAATAAAAGTAGGCCCATGAGGAAAATTTGCTTTCCTGCCTTGCCTCTATATGAACTCTGTGAGACTAGGATGCCTGAATTGTTTGGATTCCTGTGGGAACAAGTTTCAGGACAAAAGTTGGATCCTGGAATTTGAAGAAAAATGGGAAGCACCTAGGTAAAGCATGAGCCTGTAGAGTGTCCTGAAACTGCTTTGTCAGCGGAAAGTTTAATTGATATTTTTAAATTGTTTTAACCAGTTTCAATCAATTATTTTGTTACTGTGGCTCAAAGCCCCCTGCATACAGAACTTGACATACGGTGAAGCAATGGAGATATTCTTTATTTTATTTTATTAAAAAAAATTTATTTTTAATGTTTACTTATTATTGAGAGAGACAGAGCATGAGTGGGTTAGGGGTAGAGAGAGAGGGAGACACAGAATCCAAAGCAGGCTCCAGGCTCCGAGCCGTCAGCACAGAGCCCGACGCGGGACTTGAACTCACAAATCTTCAGATCAGGACCTGAGCCGAAGTCGGAGGCTTAAACCATTGAGCTACCCAGGCGCCCCTAGAGATACCTTTAGTTTCATGATTGGAACATGCTCTTCATGGCCCACCCGAACTCCAGGCATTTATGTAGTGTAATCCCCTCATCCTTATGTTGGACCATCATGTTTTGATGACTATAAATCTTGGAGACTTGCTTCTGCCTTACACTCATGATTGTGAAGGAAAGACTTTATCTACACCAACTTCAGAAAAGACTGTGAACCAGTGACATATTGACTAATAAATGAAATAATTGTTTGACTTCTTTTACTAACCGATTGTCCATTAGAATAGAGAAAACCTGGTTTTCAGAGCCATTTCAATTCTCCAGAGCTTCAAGCTTAGCCCAGTAGGAGTGAGTAGATATGGTACACTATGTCACTTGAGGGGCTGCCTATCATTTCCTGAAATTTCACCTTCGGTAATTCATCACTTGGTATCTTGAAGGCTTTTCTGTTTTCAGGCTTCTCTCACAAATGCTTAGCTGTGAAGGAAGCAGTAATTTAAAGCAGTTAGAGAAAGATAACTAACAGCCCTGCGAGACCAAGATAGGATCCATGAAAGTAGAGAGGAAACTTTGACAGAGAATGAGTCACCTTTTTTACCAAATTCAGGTTTTGCTTGGGTTCTGATCCTTTCGCTTGAACCGGGGATGTTTAGTTGAATTACAAAATTATATTATCATGGCATTTTAATTCTGGAAGGGACTTTAAATATGATCTAGTCCAACTCCTTCATATTAAAAATGGGAAGAAGTTCCATAAAATTCAGATATATTGCAATCCAATTTATAGAAAAGAATGTTACTGTTTATTGCTACTCAAGCGTAGCCAAAAACGCGCCTTAGAAAGTAAGTCTGTGAATCTAAGTAGTGACCCCAATTGCTTTTTACAGAATACCAACTGGGGATCAGGGTAAAAGTGAAAGTCTATCTTTCACTGATGAGGGTAAGAGTTTTTGACCGTACAGAGGGACTGGATTTGGTTGGTTCATAGGACAGAATATTACTTGTATGATATGCGTGCTTCAGGATTTAATTATTCAATCAACTTTCTTAAAAAGGAATAATGCATCACTTTCACTTTGGGAATTGAACTTGAGATGAAAGAGAGAAAGAAAAGAACTTTAGCTCTTGTAATTTAGTAGTATTTTATCCTACTTACTTATTTTATGCTTAAACTCCTGGTTTTCTGCGAACTGAGAGAATAAGGCAGCGTTGCCAGGACTTCAAAGGACCATCAAAGGGTAGACAGTCAACCGCGGGTGGTCAGTATGACAACAAAGAAGTTGAGCATTGGGCTCAGCTGCGATTCCCTGACTGACATAAAATTTTACAAAATAAGCTCCGAGCTCGCATCCAGCGCGTAGAACCCACTAATCCCTTAGAAATTGTCATACCTGCTATTACGTGCTTCACGATAGCATTCAGCAATCAGCAAGGAGTGCACGAAGAATGGTAGGCAGTCAGTCATACGGCATATACACAGATCTAACGGAGCTACCGAGCCTTGAAAAGGGGTACAGTTAGAAAATATATAATGATAAAAGTTAATTTGGCATGTAGATGATTTCAAACACTAAACCCCTTTCATAAATCCAACGTCCCTGTCTTCTGCGTCTACTTGCATATGGTCACGTCCATCACACCCATGTTGGTGCACTCCTGATTCAAAGGCAATGAGCAGTGACGTCTGCCCTCTGTAAAAGGAGAGCTTAGCCCAACATATTCCTTGGCAAGTCAGAATCTGGAAAACTGAGAAGCTGACTATTTGTTGGTGGTCAGTTGAACTCATAACGTGCAAAATTAGGTGATGAGGATGTGATTGCTACGGAAAATGATGGCGTCAATATGCAGAAAAGAAGCGGCACCATCATGAAGGAGAGAGAGTTTTCAGCCTTCAAGAGTGTAGAGTTCCTCTCAGATTTCCAGTTAGAGATTTAGGTAGCTGAAGTGTGGCAACACTGGGATCCTTGTTCTTGAATTTCCTTCTTCTGACTCACCTTTTCCCTTGAATCCTTGCCCAGACCCCCCTTTCCTTCCTATGCTAAGGTGATTGAATGAATGTGCTTTAAAATGGAAACCCTGTTAGTTCAAATACAAAAAGAAACAAGATAATAAAAGGAGGAAGATAAACCACCTGAGCTCACGATTTCATTAAATACAACTGATGCCCTTCAGTTTTGCTAGATAATTTCACATACTGGCTCCATCATGAGTGACAGGATGGCATAGTTTGGCAAGAGAGTAACACATCTCAGATAGATAATGTCATTGCCAAATATTTAGACTCTATTCCTTAGTTACCTTAGCTATAAAAATAAACATAAATGTAACATCTATCTCATAGGGATAATATGAGATTTAACGATATTAGATTTACAAATATTAATATTTGTAAAGTACTATTAAATATTTTGGTACTGACTTTTAAATGTTGACTCTGATTTATGTTATTCTTTAAGTAACTAGAATATGATTGTGCATTCTCATTAAAGAACAGTCTTAACAATGATACAAATCTGCTAATAGAAGATGATACAGAGATGATACTTTACATAGGGAAATAATTTAGTTTATTGGCTAACAAACCATTAGGCATTCTTTACTGAAGGTTATACTCATCTATTTGTTAATTTTTCCCCTTACTCCTTGTTATAAATAAACCACTCAAGGAGCACCTGGGTGGCTCAGCTGGTTAAGCGTCCGACTCTTGATTTTGGCTTAAGTCATGATCTGGTGGTTTCGTGAGATCAAGTCCCTTGTCGGGCTCTGTGCTGACAGCATGGAATCTGCTTGGGGTTCTCTCTCCCTCTCTCTTTGCCCCTCCTCTGCTTGCACGCATCTTCTTTCTCTCTCAAAATAAATCAACTTAAAAGATATATTTAAAAAAAAATAAGCTACTCAATTGCTTTTCTCAACTGAAAAAAGGTTTTTCATTCTCAAGAACAAAAGGTTTTTCCTACCAGGCACTGCTCTTTCATAAAGCTTTCCCTGATATCTTTCAAGCTTGGCAACGTATTCTATTCCCCTCTCATATTTTCCTAGACAAATTTTATCATGCCACCTTTAACATGATCTTCTTGGCAGGTTGTAAGTAGACTGAGAGAATCTCCAGGGAAGGGTGACCTCATTTTCTCATTTGTAACCTCAACACCTTTCACAGTGTCTAACATATAAGGGACTCTTTAATTCATACTTACAGAATTGAACTTGACCTTTGTTATGATCGCAAAAATTGACAAAAGCATTCAGAGAACTTACAAGATCATGTCTGCACATTCTGCACATACTAAGGCATATTTATTGTCATAGAGAATCTTTCTCGAGAAATCAATGAAGAGGTCCAGCCAAAGAATAGAGCCAGGCACAGGATAACTTCGTTTTTATTTCTTAGTATAAAATTACATTTTATCTCTAATGAGAGGTGGGACAAATTTCCTCTAAAATTGCTTATAGAATATTTAGCCCCCCTTTTCAAATTATTCTACCAAGAACTTATATATTTTCAGGAGTGCTAGTTTCTGTACTTGAAATTATGTGTCTTTTCCTCAGTGTTAATTATGATGTAGAATAACTCCCTTCTATAACCACATCATAAAATATCCAGTCTTCTTGTTCAAGTAATCATTTATGCTAATCATAGTCATTAGGATTAAAATTGATGAGAAGAAATATACACAAAAGATAACATCTGAGCATTTAAATATTATGTGTTAAACATTAGATGAAATTAATAAGAACATTAAAAGATATGTTTAACAATGTAATTAGATGGCAAGAACATTCTAATTATCTTCAAGAAAGTACGGATCTTTTCTTACAACAGCTTACAGCACATGACAAAAGGTAGAAAAGGAGAAAGAGTTTAGTGAAGGTACACTTTAAATAATCAATTAAAAGACCATCGCCAATCTTCAAGCAACCAAGTGATTTGGATTAGATGTGAAAGCAGGGATGAAATTCACTATATAAATAGTTTCAAAGAAGCAAAATAACTCAGAGGCAAAAAAATTACACATTGTTACTTAAAACTCGTTTGTCTAGATTATAGATCATAAATCTGACATAAAATCTTCTGTTATATTTTATGATTTCTCTAAGATTTTACTTTTCCAGATCAGTTAGTTTTATTCTACATGTCATAAGAATTCCCAAAAATCTGTACAATTGTAAATTTTATAATCATACTTGATATTTAAAAATATGGTTATAATTACAGTTAGTTTTCTAAAATTTTGGCGAGCTTTAGTTTACTAAGATTGAGATATTTTATGTTCAATTTTTATAAGAGCTTTCAATAACTGGAATATCCCACTGTTCACAAAGAGAAAATCATCAAAGGGGGCTATAAATTGAGAAATTTTTATATTTTTTATCGCTTCCTATTATACATCCTCTTTTGAGGTCAGGCTAAATTGAATTCCATAAAATTTGGGGGTTCTAGTGACAGGGTTACATGGAATTGGATTTATTAGATTCAAACTTTGCCTAGTTTTAATTTTAACTAGTGTTAGTTTATTAAATTTCCTCAAGATAATTACATCAGACCAAATTGATAAATCCTACACCCTAGATGGTGTTTGGTTGTCTGACTCTTCAGAGGGAAGGAAGCATTCCACAGGTCCAAGGGGATCTAGACAGACACTGCAGCCCATATTCTAGAGCAGTGTTCATTTCTGCAGATTTTGTTTCAATAGCAAGTGGGGGTACTAATCTCTCCCAAGTTCCACAGGTATTTTGAAGAACACGTTATCAAAATAGCCAGCTCCCGAGTGCCATTCCTAGGAACACGGCTGTCTTGGGTCACACACAATTCCCTGGGGGAGAAGGACTTTATTAGACATCACTGTGGCGCTTGGTTATAAACCCCAGCTGCTTGAGGAGAAATGGGCTAGGATTCCAAAGCTGCAAGGTGATCGTAATTTAGCGCACCTCATTGCGCTCCACTGTCACTGCAGTGTGTCCCGATTCATCCCCCCCTCCCGGCTGCGAGGATCTGGATGATGCGCTGGGGCAGTGGCAGCTGAACGAGGAGGCTTTGTTCTCTTTCCTGCTACTTAGATTCTCATCCGTCACACGACCACTTGGGAGGCTGCGGCCTAATATAACATTTATTATAGTCAGCAAAACAGGAGCGGGAATGAGATTTCTGTCCTGCTGGCCAAAGAGCTGTGTCTTTGAGAGCAACTTGTCCTTTTCTTTTCCCTTTGGTCAAATTGAAGGCCAGATGTCACAGTAAGTATTTTATAACTTGCTGACTCTGTGAGCATTCTAGAAAAATGGAAAGTTTTCTAAAACTTTAGAAAAAAGCCTTTTCACATGTAAGGGTCTAGTGTGTGTATGTGTGTGTGTGGTCACGTGGGGGGTTCAATCATAGACTCACTGATAGGAAAGCATTTGGACTTCCTCTCTGGCACTGAGATATGGCCATGCAGGAAGCTCTGTGAAAGGGACATTAAAGACACTGTAGAAACTGCTGTTGCCCACACAGCCTCTCCGAGCCGTACACACATCAGTCAGTAGTCACTGGGAATAAACTAGCTTCCAAGGATCAAAGGACATATACCCTCAATCTGCAAGTAGTTCCTAAAGCTTCCTGAAGCTGTCACATGACATAAAACACGGCCATCCTTCTGAAGTAGCCTGAATCTGGGCAGTGCAGGGAGGTGGATATGGTAAGAAATACCTTCTGTCCACTGTTCCTCCTGGAGGCTGGCCTCGTGTCCCCAGTCGGGCCAAATCCCTGTTTACTAATTCCTGATAAAAACATATCCCTGTCTATAAGACAGGCTGATGAGTTGTGTGGCCTAATCCCAGATTGAAACACAGGATGTATCTGGGTCAAAATATCAACAGAGGATTTTAAGTATATTCTTAAGTACGATCGAGTTGATAAATCAGTATTGTGAATTCCTGGAAAGGAAGATTGCCCTGAAATGCAGCAGGCACAGATCCTGAAAGAGAAATCTTAAAAGCAAAAAACAAACAAACAAAAAGTAATAAAATCAAAGAGGAAGAGAGAAAGGAGAATAGAAAGAGGGTCTCAAGAGAACATGCATGATGAAGTAAAGGGGGAGGACAAGCAGGCCGGGGGACTCAAAACCCAAACAAACTGCCTGTTAGTATCAGAGGCAGGAAAGAGCATTTTCTATTATTAAAGCAAGAAAATTAAATCCTATCAGTCCAGTGAGGATTAGAAATAGTTCACTGCAGAGAGAGACGGTGGAGTTATGGCGGGTGGCTCAGAAGGAACACAGTCAGATATTCTCTGGACTCCCGGGAGAGAAGGAGAGAAGGTAGAAGGTACTCATCCTATAAAATACTTGTGGCACAAGGGCACAGCATGAGTGCAGTGATTCACTTGAAAATCCCTGAGCTACTGGAAATGGGGGGCAGGCGCTGTGTTAACACTGTGATATAGGAAGTGTCCAGCTGGCCACGTTGCTGCGTAATAAGGAAATCTGTTTTTAGATTGTACTGTAAATAAGAAGCCACCCTTCCCCCAACTTAATTCTACCCCCGCCTGCCAAAGAAGCAGAATTTAAGTCTCCCTACATCTGCAGGCAAGAGGAGGCCGGCTAAACGTGTATAAATAGAAAAGTACAGGTTCAACAGGAAGAGAGTGGAGCCATTCCTCAGCAATCAGGATAGAAGGAAGCCAGCAGGGAGTACGGCTTAGTTACCAGAAAGCGTTCTTAGCTCTGTGTGATCAGATCAACACTGTGGGGTAAGGGTAAAGGCAGAACTCAAGAATCGGGGCACCAAGGGAATCGGATGTCAGTCTGTCCCAGGGGAGAAAACTGAAGATCAGCCAAACCTAGGAGAAAGGAAATCTTGACTCTATCTGAAAAGAGCCCAAATGAGGGATTCAACATGTTCCGTGGTGAGGAAGTCTAGACCTTCCCATGAGATCTGTACTGTGTACCTACATTCTTGAGGGGCAGCCGACACCCACCGGTTGGTAGGACCGACTCCTAGATGGCGGCTGTTCTGTCTGGGCATTGCCTATGTCAGTCAGACCCAGGGAAGTCCCCCTTCTCGGGCACCGACCATTGGCTTTCCCCGAGGACATTGGAGGAACACCTGTCTGTCCCCTATCCAGCCCTGGGAGCTTCTAGAAGGCACTGCCCAAAACTCACCAAGATATGACCAGCGCTTCCTTCTGTGGAGCAGAGCCCATCACTGCCCACCCCCAGGCCCCTTGTAGTCCTGGAGGAATTTCCTTGGGCAGAGACGAGGCCTTTGGCAGGACTGGTGAGGTCCTGTTGAACCGAAGGTCATCATTACCTATTGTTGAGTATTTTCCTTGCAATTCCTGCTATGTCTGCTGTAACAGCGATTTAAATATGCCTTTCTCGATTCAGATTGTAGACAAGCATGTGACAGTTGTGATCAAGAGTGTGGGCTTTGGGGTCAGATTTCCCGTTTTTAAATTAGCTACATTCATTGTGGTTGTCTATCCTCAGCCTGGTTACTTAGCCCTTTGAGTGTTCACTCTCTTCACTCATTATATGGGAATAATGTTATTGATTGACTCAAGGCTGTTGGGAGGAGGGAGTGTGGTGGCCCACAAAATGAGGAGCGGAGTCTGGAGGGTACCGCCCAAGTTTGGTCGTTGCTGTTGTGGTTGGCAGCATCATGATTGCTCCTATTATACAGACTCAGGTGCCATGTACGGCGTGGGGGGTGAGGGTGCGATCCTGCCTGCATCCAGGATTTTGCTAGGATGTGATGTGGGGGCAAGGCCAGGGCATCTGCATCAAGTTTCAATTCCAGTGCAAGTCCTTTCCACATACCCATGTGGTTTATTTCTGGGGTTTCTCAAAGATTATCTTTTGGTCTGGGTCTTTAGTTTCTCCGTTATCCAAGTTATTGATGCTTTACAAGCAGCAAAGCTGCCCGGAATTGGTAGAATTTCCTGGGAACTAACCTTTCCATTATGTCAGTGATCAACTCTTCCACTGAAGTATTTTTGGCAAATTTCCTTTCAGGAAAAGCTTATTGTTACAGAAATCTTTTGGTTCTATCCTGTCTTGTTGATGTAGTATAGATTATTTCGGACTTTGCTTACCATATCCAAGGTTGGACACCTTCCTAAAGATAAACATGTCCTCTCTCCTCCCATTTTTGTCCTGTATTCGATCATCATCATCCACAGAGCCAGGACACCATATGACTGACCACAACTCCTGTGTCATGCCAGGCTCCATGGTTTAACTGAGATGGCAAGAGGCCATGTCTCTGTGGAATTGTCACCTCAAGGCATTCTGAGAAATGTACATCTTAAGAGGCCTGTTCTCAACTCTTCATTCATTCAAACCAGCACAGAATTACAGAATATTTTCGAGATAGAAGAATACAGTAGAGGTCATATAATCTAGCTATTTTTTACCCATTAAAGTGAAGTAATCTCTTCCTCAATATCTGTGACAATTGGTCATTAAGCATTTCCTTAAATAGATCTAAAATATTCCACTTCATTACGATGAATATATCTACATCTATACAGACTCCTATTTGTGCATGTATATATGTATTATATATTACATATGTAATATATAGCCTTAATATCAGTATATTTTTCTTACATGAATTAAAGTTTGCCTGTTAGTAATTTATAATCCTACAATAGGGATCTTATCTAGCCTCTGTCATAAATCATGTAAATCATCTTTACAACATAGTTTACTTGGCTTCATCTTTTCTTTCATGAAAAGTTTAGTTGAACTCTACCAGATGCCTGAAAAGAGGCTCATCCTCGAGCATCACAAATACCCAAGACAGAGTTTCTGCCCTCAAGAAGCCCACCGAGAAAGACAGACAAACACATAAGCAAACAACGTAACTCCAGTGTGGGAAAGTGAGTATACTCACTCCATAGACTGGGAGCACCGGCCAGCCTGAGGAACGGTGGAGACTCCATGAAGAAGTGATGTCAAGAAGCAAAGCCTCTCACGAGTCACCAAGGCGTCAGAATGCACTAGATGGGGATGGGCTATAGGGAATGAAAATGTGGAGGGCGCAACACGATCAAAGGCACAGCCAGATGACAGCAAGCCATCCAGTAAGAACAGACACTTCAGTGCTGCTGGAACTAAAGTCAGGGAGAAACGCTTTGCAACTGGGCTTTGATCTCTTACAGTCCGCTTTCTCCTCCACGTGACCCTGTCCTGGTCCTCTAGTGCGGCAAACGCCATACTCCCTGTCAATAGCAGGAGTCACTAATGAAGTTATTGGTATTATTTATAGCGATGATAATCATAACATTAGTATTCATATACTGTTAATATTAGCTTTAATCCCATTGTGATCTAACCATTCATTCTAGTTCAAAACCAGGGTATCAGCAGAAGCTCTTACGTCTCCATTGATTTCCTCTTTCTCCACAGCAACATGCCAGTGTGCAAATGTCCCTACCCCTGAGATCTCTGCTCTTTTTTTAGTATCATAGAAACAAATATCCCAAGTGTTGAGGCCCTCCTGGGAAGGCGAATATTCCTTAAAGTTAAGCTTTCCCGAGACAAAAACTTTAACAATGTTTTTAAAATCAAACCTCAGCAACACACTTTCTTTTAAGATGCCTTTTTTTTTTTTTTTTTTTTTTTTTTTTTTTTTTTTTTTTTTGCTTAGAACCCATTTCAAAGCATACTTTTCTTAGAGTGATCAACAGATCACGTCTGATTTGTTACAGACTGCTTAAATCTGGTCCATGGTTCCTTGCTGCACTCCTAGATAGAGTGCAAGTTCTGGGGCAGAGTGTAAAGGTAGTTCATGACTTCTCAAACCAGGACCCTCCTGCATTTCTTGACTTCACTTGACGCTTCTGGGTTCCTAACCTGCTAATCAGACTCGACACCCTCTGCTGTCTGCCACCTCCACACCGGATTCCTCTGCAGGGGTGTGATGGCCTGCAGACAGGACCGTTCCCACGGCCAACCCAGCCAATAAGATGTAACTGAGGACACCATGTGAAATTTGTTTTTCTCCAGTCATGTTAAATCTGCTATCTTTAAATTTCCTTAATGTTTATTTTATTTTTGAGAGAGAGAGAGAGAGAGAGAGAGAGAGAGAGAGAGAGAGAGAATATGAGTGGGGGAGGGGCAGAGAGAGAAGGAGGCACAGAATCCGAAGCAGGTTCCAGGCTCTGAGCTGTCAGCACAGAGCCCGATGCGGGGCTCAAACCCACGAACCGTAAGATCATGACCTGAGCCGAAGTCAGATGCTCAACTGACTGAGCCACCCAGGCGCCCCTAAATCTGCTTTCCTTAAATTTCCCGGGGCATCTGCTACAGTGTCCATCTCTCCTACTGTGTTATGGATGAAACTACTGCACTGATTCTGTCACATTTTTCCCACAGTGTGCATTTCACTAAACAGTTATTTTCTAATTTAGTCATAGGTTTTCTGTTGAACAACTTTTAACACTTTTGTCTCTGTCTGTGTCTAAGAAGTGCCTCTCCAATAGGCCCAGGAAATAGACACTGCCTGCCTTTCCTATTATCCCTCTTAGGTGGAATTAGCCTTTTCAGTTTCTTAGCGATTCTATCATTTTGCAGATAATTCATTTACATTATTGGTTTAAAATTACATATTTTCGTGTCCATTTTTCCTTCTAGAATGTGAGGCTATCCAAGGGCAGAGGCCCTCTTATCTCTTTTTATCCTTCCAACCCCTAGTACAAGGTTTATTTTAGTTAGAATTCAAATAATAATAATAATAATAATGATCCCAGGGTCACACTTTGCATGTATAACCACATGTTTATGGAGCACTTCACACAGGAAGGGGAGCTTAATAGAAGCTCTTCAGGTCAAGGTAAAACTTCCACGCATGACCAATGCCCATTTGAATCAATATTTCGTATTTGAACTATGAATACTCACGTTTTCCCCTGGAAACTGCCCTATGTTTATATCTGGTTTAAAATCTAGCTGCACAAAAGCTAAGCTTCTCAAAGTGCCACTGCCATGAGATAAGTATCCTGTTATCTTTAAACTGTGCTTAAAAATCTGGATGGAAACGGATGCTGACTATCGACTAAAAAATACATAATTAAAGCTCTGCTCAGCAAATAGAAAAATCTAATTTAAGAAAACCACTATCATTTTTCCCTAAAATCATTCCCTTGGTTTAACAAGTAATTCCTTTCAGTTCTCACTAAAGTAAATGTATTATTGCGCTATCTTACATGATTTAACACTAAATAAACAATCGCTGCATACAGAATAAAGGACAGGATGTAATTCTTCTAGAAGGTAGTTTCCTCCTTAGAAGCTATGGGTTAGAAAAAAGGATGAAGTTCTGTGTTTACCAAGTGTTGGCCTTTATGCTTTTCAAAGGTGATCTTATGGCTCAGCCCCTACTCTTGGCACTTCTGCTTTCTTCTTTTTAAAAAAAAATTTTTTTAGGGGCGCCTGGGTGGCGCAGTCGGTTAAGCGTCCGACTTCAGCCAGGTCACGATCTCGCGGTCCGTGAGTTGAGCCCCGCGTCGGGCTCTGGGCTGACGGCTCAGAGCCTGGAGCCTGTTTCCGATTCTGTGTCTCCCTCTCTCTCTGCCCCTCCCCCGTTCATGCTCTGTCTCTCTCTGTCCCAAAAATAAATAAACGTTGAAAAAAAAATTGTTTAAAAAAATAAACATAAACATTAAAAAAAATTTTTTTTTAAATTTTTTTTTTCAACGTTTATTTATTTTTGGGACAGAGAGAGACAGAGCATGAACGGGGGAGGGGCAGAGAGAGAGGGAGACACAGAATCGGAAACAGGCTCCAGGCTCTGAGCCGTCAGCCCAGAGCCCGACGCGGGGCTCAACTCACGGACCGCGAGATCGTGACCTGGCTGAAGTCGGACGCTTAACCGACTGCGCCACCCAGGCGCCCCTGTTTATGTTTATTTTTGAGAGAGAGAAAGAATGCAAGTGGGTTAGGGGCAGAGAGAGAGAGGGAGACACAGAGTCCAAAGCAGGCTCCAGGCTCTGAGCTGTCGGCACAGAGCCCGACGTGGGGCTTGAACTCACAAGCTGTGAGATCATGACCTGAGTCAAAGTCGGACACTCAACCGACTGAGACACCCAGGCGCCCCAAACTCTGCTTTCTTCTCCCACCCCATGTCTGCTGGTTTAAAGAAGACCAGTCACAGTGGAATATAACTTCCCACTGCCATATACAGGTGATATTTGTAAACTAAGGAGGGTAGGCTTGGGGCGGGGGGTGTGCAGAAAGGATTGAAGGTTTTCTCATTTTAAGCATCTATGAAATCATTTTCCTTCTTCCAAGAAGTATAAGCTGTGGTAGAGACAGTGGTATTCACTCACCTCTTTTTTAAAGAGGGATAAACCGCTGACTTATCACTTGATGACTGACACATGCAACCTCTCCATACAATTCATCCATCTCTCATAAATACTTCCCAATTCACACTCACTTTCTCCCCTAAGCTGTCCCCTGGTTAGTAATTGCACCATTTACCCTTTCCAATAAAGTTCAGTATTCTTGGGAACTTGCTATCTATTCTATCACCTAAACTATCTTGTTCTTTATTTTATTTCTCCAAGGATCTCCTACAGATTGTAGCAATAAATAATTGGATAAACCAATCTCAGCTAATTTGAGAGAAAATCCATTATCTTTTTAAACTTCAACAGTGTCTTAAGCTAGCTAAATAGTACGCAAGGTCCCTAAAAGGGCCAATAATGTTGGAATTTGTGAAAACAAAAAGAGGATTTTGATAGTGGTTTTTGGTCAAGAGGACCTTTTGACTCCCTTGACCTTTACCACGTTGACAGTGGCTCTCTGTTCCTGTTCATAATGAGGCCAGGGGGGAATCTACTCAGTTCCTCTCTCAATTAGCTCAGAATAATGTCCTCTTGCAGGTCCCACGGCTCCTCCCAGGTCTGCCTGTCAGGGATAGCCCAGAGGTTAAATGGTTTTGGACAGAACACTCAGAAGGCTCATGCCATTAATGGAGGACGTTTTCCTCGCTCTCATAAATCAGAGAGGCTCCCACTAAGATTTTATAAAGTCCATTTCACCCCTGTATGAGAGAGAAGTGTTAGGTTCATTAATCCTTTCTTGCCTACAAAATTTAAAAGAGAAGAGAAATGCAGGCATCTCACACAGGCACTTTATAGATAAATATGTGGAGGCAGAATTTGGAATTAGATTTAGCATGAATATCCAGATTCACTGAAACACTGTAGACATAGCTTGATATTAATACCTTATTTCATTTCATGGAGGACAGAGAGCAGGAAAATATCTACACCTGTAAGACCTTGCCAGGAGCTAGGAAAAGGGCTGCACTCCCAGCTCGCATGGAGTCGACATTCTGCTGGGTGTAGCCTTCTACAAAATTTTATTAGCTATCGGATGCTTTCAGGGAATTTGTGTATCTCAAAAGAAATGGACATTCTGAAAATAATTGAACAGTGCTGACACCTTTAAAATTGTTAACAGTGAGAAGGAATATTGGGTTAGTTTTAGTTGTACAGCATAGTGATTTGATATTTATACATGTTAGGAGATGGTTGGTCACCACAATAAGTCTAGTTACCATCTGTCACCATTCAACATTGGTACAATACTATTGACTATATTCCCTATGCTGTACATTACATCTCTGTGTCTTATTTATTTTATAACTGGAAGATTGAACCTCTTAATCCCTCCATCTGTTTCGTCCATCCTCCTCAACTCCCTTCCCTTCCAGCAGCCACTGGTTTGTTTTTATGAGTTTCCATTTTGTTTTGTTTGTTTGTTTGTCTTGTTTTTTATCCTCCACATATATTTGATTTATTTCACTAATGATACCCTGTAGGTCCATCCATGTTGTTGCAAATGACAAGTTTTGATTTTTTTTTATGGCTGAGTAATACTCTGGTGTGTGTGTGTGTGTGTGTGTGTGTGTGTGTGTGTGACATTTTCTTTATTCATCTATCGATGGACACTTAGGTTGCTTTCATATCTTGGCTCTTATAAATGATCTTGTGCCTTTTTGTGTTAGTGTTTTTATTTTCTTTGGATAAATATGTAGAAGTGTTCAGTATTCTTGTGGTTGTGTTTTTAATTTTTTGAGGAGACTCCATACTGTTTTCCATTGTGGCTGCACCGATTTCCATTCCCATCAACAGTGCACAAGTGTTCCCTTTTCTCCACATCCTTGCCAATGCTCATTTATTGTCTTTCTGACGTTAGCCATTCTGACAGGTGTGAAGTGATATCTCATTGTGGTTTTGATTTGCATTTCCCTGATTGTTGGTGATGTTAAACATCTTTTCATGTCATGTCATGGCCTGTTGGCTATCTGTAGGTCTTCTTTGGAAAAATGTCTATCTAGGTCCTTTGCCCATTTTTTCTGATCCTGATTTTCAGCAGTGCATGGATTGGCTAAGACTGCCATTTATCTGCAGACTGTCAGCATAGTGGCTGAGCTTTGCCATCTGCTTAGCTGAGGAAGGTTTTTGCCTCTGCTTAGCTGAGGAAGGGCACTTCTCGCTTTGATGATGGCAGCTACTAGTTCATAAGAAAGGAGAATCCTATACACCTGTCTGATTTCCGCATCCCTAAAAGGGTGGAACCAAACCTAGGACTTCCATGCAAACCTGTAACATGAGAAGATGTAGCAACTAATAACTCATTCCTTTACTGAAACACATTGTGCAGAATTCTAAAGGGAGGAAAAACTTTAGATTTAAAATAATTTCCTCTTCATGTTTTTCATTTACATAGATAAAATCTTAGCAATAAAAATTAAAAGATCAGGCAGAAAATGCCTCTTCACCCCTTCACTTCACTTCTCTAAACCCAACCTGACTTCCTTTATTCTACCTATAACTTTGTAATTTGCTACATGATTTTTAGGCAACTGCCTTTTCACCCTTCCATGCTGAGCCATCCATCTCCCCCACCGCCCCAACCTCTAACGGAATGTTTTACACATTAATTAGTAGGTCATTGACAAACACAAATATCTGAAGAATAGATGCAAAATGGTACAAGTGGTTGGCCATGTTAACAGAACAGAAAAAGGGGAATGCATGGCGTGCACGCATTCAGATAAGAGGAAAGATGGCTTGAAGAAGCAAATATGTTGTGCAGGGGAGGGCACTGTTCCCCCTGTGAAGATAAATTTGTAGAGAGAAAATTTGCTTTCAGGATGACTTGAATTACTTTCATACATACATATAAAATACATTTGCATACTCACATGCATAAACTATAAAAGCTTATTTCTGAAAAAGTTTCGATTACTTATCAAGGGCTGAAACTTCACAAATGGGTACTAATGTCACATTAGTTGTAAAAGGAGTGAATATAGATTTATAATTGTTTTCTTACATCATGTTGGGGAAATAAAAATAAAGACAGTATTTTATCAATTCTTACTCAGCCTAAGTTCCAATTACCCCAGATGAGAGGCTCAAAGAGAAAGGTATCTGTTTTCAGATTGCCTTCTTATTTTTAGATTGTTTTTAATATTGTCATTTAAATTTCTTTGCTATAACATCTGGTTGAAAGACCTCCCATCCTACTGGTGCTGGTATATAACTGCGCTGGGATGTTTCTACTTCTTGTCCGATTGACAATATGTGGTCCTTAGGCATCAACTCCTATACGGGGTCCTCCACCCAAACTATACCTATAGGACTATGTGCCTCTTCCTTTCTCTGGGCCCTCATGATACATTGTCCAGACTTTTAAGATGTTATTCATAAATGCACTGTTTTCTTTTCCCTTTCTTTCCCCAAAGACTGAGATACACCTAAAGGCAAGAGTTTAGTGGTTTTCATGCCTGTGTCCCCATTACCTAGCAGAGTGCCTGACACGTAATGAACGTAGGCATTTGGACACTGAATGAAATCATAAAATCAGTCATTATCCTATAACTCCTGAACAGACTATTTTAGTTTATCACTTAAACATAAAATTTCAATATGCTAAATCAGCATAAAGTGCATTTAATTTAGAAGGATGTAATTTGCAGAATATAAAGTTTGAAATACCACCATGTTAAAGACCTCTAGAAATCAAATCGACATGTTGATGAATTAGATTTCATCATAGATATTGGATAAGATAAGAGAAAAAATTATATGGTATATAATATTTGGCGTGCTAAAGCATAGAGGTGTAAACCAATATATTTATTCTCAAAAGATGATGCTAACACTATCAATAGTTCCCAATTGTTAAATGTCTCTTAAACACACACACACACACACACACACACACTGCCAGGTGTTTTTATACCTTATCTTTGGTCTCACAAGCATGCCAGCTGGTGTTACTTACATTTTCTAGATGAAGAGATAGAGATTCAGATGGTTTATTAAACTTAAGTAGTAGCATTAGAATTTGAAACTATCACTCATTTTCTCTGATCCTGAGAATGTCTCCCTAAACCTCTCAGCCATAACTAAATCATGCGGGGATAAAGTGATTTGTAAGAAGACACTAGATATTATAAGCATTTTGAGTCTCCTTTTAGTTACAGAACACTGTCCCTACCTTACGTAGTAGTAGTAATATCATCATTGTATCCAACTTAAACCTCAGACAAAAGATAAGAAAATAATAATAACCAACATTTTATAGTGCTTTACAGTGGAAAATGGCATTACATGCTTTATTCTAGTTAAGTTTGTTTGGGTTTTTGTTTTGTTTTACAATATCTCAAGGAGTAATGCTGTTTAAATTAACATTCAGAAAAGAATGAAACATTTTATTGTAGGTCTGAAATCTCACTAAGTTAGTTTGTTTTCTCATCCAAGTCCATTTCCCACCTAAAATGTATATTTATATGCATACACTATCTCTGTCCCTCCCTATACATAGGGATCTGTAAATACAGATACATATGTATTATACATAGATGTATAAGTCTATATATCTATAGATACAGATATTTTTGTATTCTATATATGTTAGTAATGTGTTATGTCTCAGTGTAACAGATAATCATTTTATAGAATAATCATCACTTTCCAAAATTGGTTATGGAGAATAAGGTCAAGTTTCCTTGAACAGTTCACTGGGATAACACATGGGTGCCCAGTTTTTGAAAGGCCATCCCAAGAACACTGCATTTGCAGGTAACATGGCAAAGGTAAATCCCTCTCTCCATATGTAATGACTGACATCTAGGTAGGGGAATATCCACTGAAGCATAACTGGAACAATAAAACTATTCACTGAAATTTAGATCCAGCAATTAAGTAACAAAATTTTACCACATAAGCCTATATCAAGAGTGGCCAATAGAAGACAGCAATAGACATGGCTCCTCTGTTCTAGGACATACAGTCAGGTAAAGAGCATCTAGTTCCAACAATAACAGAGAAAAACAAATTCCCAAATGAGCAGTGGAGACAAAAAGAGCTGGATTCAACGAGGAGAGATCATTCAAGGGAAAATGGCATTGAAAATACTTTTTTCAAAGAGAAATGGCTTGAAATCGGTTTAAATGGATGCTGCACAATGTCTTGGGGGGGAGGGGAGGGCGGAAAGGAGAACTTTCCATGCCTGAAAGAAAACTGTAGATGGAAAAGCACAGAAATATAAAAATAGTGAATAGCCCAGTTGGGCAATGACTGGAAGTTGGGAAAGCTGAATAATAAAGAAACGGTGTAAGAGCCAGTTTTCAATCCATGAACCTATTTTAGTTGACTGACTGCAGAGTAGTACTTTTGGTAACAGAGCAATGTTTGGTTTTAAGTTTCCAGGCAGTGAAAGTAGAGGGAAGACTTAAAAAAAAAAGAGTGTTCTAGAAAAACAGAGTGAGCATTTTTCTCTGAATTCTGAAATTGTAATATCTCCCCCATAAATTAAACATATGATTTTAGATAAAATAATATGGACAATATATGTATCCAAAGGGAGTTTCCTACTCAAGTCTCCATAATTGATTCATTTAAATTAAGCACTCCTAAAATCATGCAAATATAAAATTATAACTTTGTTTTTATAAAGTAAACATTTTTATGTGCTCATTAAAACATTTTCCATTTATTTTGTAAATGCTGTTCACGATCATTTTCTCTAGCATAAATGAATTATGCATGACTTTAGTGTATGAAAGTATTTTTCTTCCCATGGTGTGAAGATATTAAGGATCCAGAGTTCTTTTAAAATATAATTTTGGGGGCGCCTGGGTGGCGCAGTCGGTTAAGCGTCCGACTTCAGCCAGGTCACGATCTCGCGGTCCGTGAGTTCGAGCCCCGCGTCAGGCTCTGGGCTGATGGCTCGGAGCCTGGAGCCTGTTTCTGATTCTGTGTCTCCCTCTCTCTCTGCCCCTCCCCCGTTCATGCTCTGTCTCTCTCTGTCCCAAAAATAAATAAAAACGTTGAAAAAAAAATTTAAAAAAAAAAAAAAAAAAAAAAAAAATATATAATTTTGTGAGAAAATGAAAATGTTTTCAAATATTTAAGAGAATAAAACAAAGAAAATCATTCATTTTGCTATTAATAGTACCTTTGTCTTCCATGGCCAAAGGTCATTTTTATTTTTATTTTTTAAAATTTTTTTTTCAACGTTTATTTATTTTTGGGACAGAGAGAGACAGAGCATGAACGGGGGAGAGGCAGAGAGAGAGGGAGACACAGAATCGGAAACAGGCTCCAGGCTCTGAGCCATCAGCCCAGAGCCCGACGCGGGGCTAGAACTCCCGGACCGCGAGATCGTGACCTGGCTGAAGTCGGACGCTTAACCGACTGCGCCACCCAGGTGCCCCAAAAGGTCATTTTTAAAGAAACTTATAGAATCATAGCATCTGGGTCAGAAAATGTTGATTTTTAAAAAATTTTAAAAAGTGTGGCATAATATCTTACTGGAAAAAAAGGTAACTAAAAAGAAAAGACTAGGTAACAGAGGTGCATTTATCAAACAAAGACATCTCTCTTCATTCAAAATTCAGCCATACTTTTGAAGTACTGAGAAGGAAATAGGCATCAATATGATAGAAATTCTGTGATATGCATTCCATTAACATATATCTCCCTTATTATCAAATAGGAGTTTTTGTTGTTGTTGTCAAATATTATATCTTTAAATTGTAATGGCTTTTGTTGGAAGATGGAACTCCTTTTCTTTCCTTGCTTCACATATGTATTCATACAGCTGACCCTTGAACAACCTTGGTTTGAACTGCCTGGGTCCAGGCATACATGGATTTTTGAAACAAACACAGCGCAGTACTGTAAATGTATTTTCTCTTTATCATGATTTTTTTTAACATTTCCTTTGTAAGAATACAGTATATAATACACATAACATAAAAAATATGTGTTAATTGATTGTTTATGCTATTGGTAAGGCTTCTGGTCAACAGGCTATTAGTAGTTAAGTTTTGGGGGGGTCAAATTTATATATAGATTTCGATGGTGTAGGGGGTTGGCACCCTAACCTCCTAACCCTCAGAAAATCATTTTGCTGTATCATGCAAAGAACATCCACACTAACTTATTGGGCAGAATAAAATATGTTAGGCAAAGTAATATTTTATTAAAAGACTAATATTGAAAAACAAATAAGTAATTTTAAGGGTAGGAGTTATGAAACATGTAAATTCAATAACATGGAGCTAAGGAGGGTGAAGATATTTAAAGCAATTTTTGGCAAGCATCGCAGTATTTAGCTCAACATTTTTATATGTAATTAAATTATGAGATAAAGCCAGCTGGCTTTGTAAAGTTTTAAATACTGTGTGAACACAAAGGCATATGGTTTCTTGCCTGTGTCAGCTGATTTCAACCTAGGTAGTACACTTACATGTTCCCAATAGTTTCAAATTTTTGAAGCAATTTCCCACTGGGTGAAAATAATTATTAAAAAAAATATTTATCTGACTCATGCCAAATCAGTCACATCTGTACATGTGTCAAATATGACAAAAATGCCCTGTAGTATACTGCTGTAATTCATCTAATAAGTGAGTAGATTGCATTTGGTTTAAGCTGTTTGAATGATTAAGACTAATTAAACATCAATCTGAAACTAGAACTTGCCAAGAAAGTATCTTTAATTTTGGAGCTATGTTAAAAAAAAAAAAAAAAAAAACATGATCTAGCTTCAGAGTTAATAAAAGTTGATGCTGTTGGAACCTATCATTTTTTATTGATTTCCATTCTCAAACTGCACAAGTTACTAAATTTTCAGAAACATGCATATGCTAGTGTTCAAAACTTCTCCCCTCAAAACTAATAAATAGGCAAATAAATTAGAAAAAAATTGCAAAGAAAATATTTAGATTGCACATATTCTCTTGAATTGAAGAATCATAATCTGTTTTGGTTAATTTAAACATACTTTTAGTCTTTGGATTACAGAGAACATTTCCAGTTTCTCAATGGCTTCATTGGAATAAGATGATTATAGAAAATATGAATCCATTCAGACCACGCTGATTTCTTTTGCTTATTAGTTTTATATATGAAAAAAAGCACAGGTTTAAAGTTTTCTATTTGTAAATAAATGACATCAATTTTTACGACACTCTACATTCTGAGACTATGGCTGATACCATATTTCCTTTAACTTTTCTGTTCCCTGCGTTAGGAAGTATGTAGCAGTAATTTGAAGTATGTATGGGAAGTATGCATGAAGTATGTAGGGAAAGTATTTAGATACTAAATAACAACTTATCTTTCAAACTCCTTCTTTTTTTTTCCCCAGTGAGGCATTTTGTTTGTATGAATGTATTATATCCCTAGGAAAAGAATCCCAGGATTTTCCCTCCTGTGTGTTTTCTCCTTGCTTCTTCATGGTCCATGATGCCAGCTGAGGTTGTCAGTACAATGAAACCAAACTGGCGGGACGGGAGCAGATTATTCTGCCATTTTTCTAGATCTTTGAGTTGTACATCAAACCCGGGGCTGATCACTCCACACTGGTTTAACCTGCCTGTGAGGTTCACAACAATGATCTGTGATCATCGATGATTTCAACTTCACCAATGTAACCATGCTTAATCATCACAGTCGGAAATCTGATGATGACTTTGGAGCATGGCCTAATAAGAACCTGGCGTTTGCCTCTCTTCTCAGCATTGTTAATGGTCTTGAGAGCATCTGTCAGGATATTCATGCCCACCATTATGGCGGCACGGAAAGATGACGGAAAGAGGACGGGAGGGCTGAAATCTCCTTCTAAGTTAACTTTTTCCTAACAGGCCTCTTGTATTCTGGTCTTTTCCCCATGTCAATCCATTTAATACTCTACTGCTACTCTCACTTGAAAATCTTTTCAAGTATCCTGAGTCGTGTGTGTGTGTTTAACAAAGTACAAACTTTTAACCTGGTTGTTAGTTTAACTCTTCCACTTTTTGTCCTGGGTGTTTGATTTCTTAATTTCAGATTTATACTCTATTATTCCTCTTTAAAGACTGTCCATTTTAGCTCACCTGTACTGCTTCCTACAACACCCCCCATATTCTTACTTTCCAGGGCTCATCTCGTGTGATTGCCTCAGGCTCTCCGATTTTTGCACACTTGATTGTTGCCTCATCCAGGGCCATTTGCACTCACCTTCCTCTGTTAACCCTTTCTGGTTTCTAGCTCATATCATGTCCCATTCCCTCCCATCATGACAATTCATAGCCATCACTTAACCTATTCATTTATAATTGTATGTATCTAATCGTATCTGTAGATTTTTTTTATTGGATTAGAAATTTCTTGAAAAGACTCCCTTTCTCATCGCTTTGGAAACACTTATTACTCAATATTTTTTGATACATGATTTTCCCCTTGTCAACTTTCTTATCTACCTGTCCTATCTTCTAGGCACCAACACCCCAGGTAGCAAAAGAAAACCTATCTTAGGTGGTTCTCTTTGGTAGCATTTGAGAATGGTAACTAACTACTCCATGACTGTTTACATCTATGAATAAGAGAAATACACATTTAGTTTCTAATTCACAGGAAGATTATAGTTTGATGTGAAATCAAGTATTTCTCTCAATGTTTATCCAGTAAAGCCCATTTGGCACTAAACTTTCTAGACAATGCCTACAACCTTCCCAACTCTTTCTGCATTTGAGATTCTGGATCATCTTGATTTTTTTCCCGTCTGTTATATATCGGATATTCGCTTTTTTATCAACATGTTTGCCAAGGAGAGTTTCAGCCTTAATTCTCACTTTCATATAGCTATGTTATCTCTTAGTAAAAGTTATCTACTCTCTTATCAGCGGATATTAATATGAAGTTGGAGGTGCCAAGTAAACATTGTATCTTCTCTAACACAGTATTGAATATAGGAGTCACTCGAATTGCTGTTTGTACAAAATCAATAAGATACATGAAATTGTCATAGAACGATTGCTCTAAGTTGTTCAAACTGATTACAATGAAGTCCACTTGTTTATTAAAATCCAAACACAATCTCTGCAGCCTCTTTTAAAAAAAAAGGAACGGTATATGGAAATAACATAATCTTATTTTAAGAACAGCCATTTACTTTGGAGGACTCTTTTAACCTTTTGCACACAGCAGACATTAACACCATCAGATTTAGCCACACACGGAGCTTCTGGAGAAAGGATTAAAAATAAAATGACAGGTGTTCTTAAATTAATTTAAAGGTGTCAGCCAACATTTGCAAATGTAACGTTACAGCATCTGTAATTATAAGTATGAAGGAAAAGAGTTTAAGTTGCACAGGTCAACAAATGGAAATATTTTTATGGAGAAAAATAGCCAAAAACAATTCAGAATAAGTATAAGGAAAAGACTTTTTGTCCAGATCATCTTTGCTGTGTGAACTGAACTTAGTGGCTTTTATTCTAGACCTTGGAGTTCCACATTGTGACCTAATCCTTTGACCTATTCAGAGAAAACAATATAAAACTCTTTCTGAGATTCCTCAGGCAAACACACAATGAAAGAATTGAACACAGGAGTTCTCCTCCCTAGTGGTCCATAGAATGAAAAGGAGAAAAAAAAAGCCTAGAGAAGTCCAATGTATGTGGACATTTCATAGAGGAAGAATGAATATGTGGAATATTCGGTTGGCACTGGAGTGAAATCCCTTACAGAGACTGATAAAACCATGATTTTTATATCACATCTTTTTTTAAAAAAAAATTTAATGTTTATTTTTGACAGAGAGAGAGAGAGAGAGAGAGACAGAGCGCCAGTGGGGAAGGGGCAAAGGGAAAGGGAGACACAGAATCTGAAGCAGGATCCAGGCTCTGAGCTGTCAGCATAGAGCCTGACTCAGGGCTCAAACCACAAACTGGAAGATCATGACCTGAGCCAAAGTCAGATGCTTAACCAACTGAGCCACCAGGTCTTTTGTTTTTGGGGTTCTGAAAAATATTTGTCAATGATTCAGAGGAGGAATTTGATTCTCCTTTGAATCCATAAATATGGTATTCATGTTCATAATGTCAAGCATGAATTTGGAGTACACAGTCTAGTTCCATAACTTAAAATTGTGTTTTGTCCACAATCAAGACCTTTCTTTAATCTCTGGGATGTGTTACCAAAGTATCTAGAGAATAGCACTCCAAAAATTCTGCCAGGGGAGCGTTTCATTACTACCAGACTGGATGGACGTGTGCTGGGGTCAGTGCTTTGCTATTTCTTTATTGTCGTCATGGTATGAAACAGGTTGTGGGCCCCTGGTGTGCATGAAGGCTTTGTCACCCACAGGCAGGAATTGTGGAGCTGAGTCACACAAAATACCTGATATGAGTTCACTGTCAGTTCAGTGAGAAAATGACTCTTCCTGTGAAGAAAGCAGATTCTATAAACTCTCCCCAGCATCATGTACAATAGAAAGCAACACTAAGTGACAGAGAAATATACAACAAAGAACATGGGCGTATTTCTATTTAAAAAAAAAGCCATTCCTGTTAAAAAACCAGTAGTGGACATTAAGCAGAGTACTTGGAGGGACGGAAAGCCTTCAGCAGAAAACAAAAAGATAGTATTAATGACTGTACTTTTAATAAGTCTATCACCAAACAATAACATGTAATTAAACAATAGTAAAGGTCTTGGATTAAGAATAAACATTTTAGTGAAAAATATATCAGAGGTTGCCCGACCAGAAAAAAATTGAATAGTTCCAGCTAGGAACATAAAATAACAATTGTCTTGATCACAAAACATAATAGTAACACCAGTTCTGTTAGGGATGGTTAATTGGAAACATTTGACAGAATTCTTCTGTTACAGTATTGGTTATATTTATTTATATTTAGGCTGCTGTAGCATGAACTAAATTGTACATAGAACTCTTCCCAAAATTTGGCTTCATTTATTGGAAATCATCTCACTGTAATCGTGATACAGTCACAGGTTAAATAAATCCTACCTCTGTAATTTTGAACGTGGCCATGAAGGCATACTGGGGTAGAATTTGTTTTAACATTATGGCCAGGTTTCCTATATGAGTCAGGAATAAGAATAGACAAGCAGTGCCCTTTACAGAATTCTGTCCAAATAAAATAAATCCTAGCTAGGTGTGTTATTCATTATACTTCTATTACCCAGACTTTAACTCACTGTTCTACCGTATTGAATGGAATGCAAATTTAGCATAATGATTGGTATAACATTTCATGTTATTTTAATTCAAGTATCACAAAATCACCTTAGCTACCTATACTAATATTTTTTGAAGAATGGTTTAAAACTCTCACAACACAGAATATGTAAATATAAACTCATTTGCAAGGGCATTAACCTCAATATGCAAACCATACCGATAAAGCTTCTGTAGGCTATATTGTTATTGCTAAATTAACACAGCTAGAATCCTAGTGCTGACAAAGCAGATGTTTTACATGCAAATATTTGTCTTCTGTTTTTTTTTTTTTTTTTTAATGCTTACTGCTTGCCCCAACTCAAGATTTGATGAATATCTATGGGAGAATGCTAATTAATTCACTAGTAGAAACAGGAGGGAATTATAGGTAATAATGCCATAAAACAGCTCTGAACCAGGTATAACTATGTACTGTGTATTTACCTGTTGGTTTGTTTGGGATCCTTGCTGAAAATATTTTGGATTAACGAATGATACTCTTACCTCGACAATCACCTAAGGATAAAAATTTAAATTTGGCTGTCCTGGGAATTTAAAGGCATCAAAATAAGTATTTTAAATTATGGTTTCAAGGCACTTAAGATTTAATTAGTAATTTTTTTTTGTATGAGCTGACGCTATAGCATTCTAACAGCTTCCTTAAGCCCACTGAGTTTTCTTTCTAAATCTCTAAAACCCAAAAGAAGTTGCTTGTTTTCCAAACAATCTCTTGTCTCACCATATCTGTTTGTCAATGAGAAGCAGTTGCCCAACCTGTTATCCAAAATACCATAGCTATAATGCACACACACACACACACACACACACACACACACACAGTGCAGTGCCTGCTGCATGAGAATGGAGAAATAGATCATTATGGAACAGAAAACAGATTCCAGAATGAAAAGGCATCCCAAATCAGTAGGCAAAGATGGACTGTTCCAATGATGGCAGTTGGATATGAAAATGCAAATGATAAATCTAGAACCTTCCCTCATAGCATAGATTAACAAACGCAAGCAAATAATTTAAAGGGCAGATCTGAGAAACCAAACCTCAAGCGACTGGGAAAAAAAGTAGGGACTACTTTTTATTGTATGCAGTTTGGGGGATCCAAAATCTCCGCGTGGAAAATGGAGGGAAGGAGAGGGAAGTTTGCCTCCCTCAGTCCATCCTCCACTATTGCTGAGGCTCAGATGGCAGAGAAGACTGGCCGGGCCTAGGGGAGGGGTGATGGAGATTCAGAAAGACTGGAGACCAGAATCCTTCGGAAGGGAAAGTTGAGAACGTGCTAAAAGATTAGATAGTGAGGGAGGTGAACGCCGATTGGCTCTCGCCCTTGTTGATGTTTTGTCAAGTTTTATTGCTCATCTTTATACTTTTACGTATTTATTTTGGAGTTTAAAATTTTTGGTTTGCTAAATGCAAGCTTCATTTTTAAAGCTCCTGCCTGTGTGTTGTAGGTATAAAGAAAAATATTGATGATTTGCCCCTGTTGTCTTGACACACCACTTTAAACTTATGTGTGTGTGTGTGTGTGTGTGTGCGCGCGCGCACGCATGCGGATTTAATTGAAGTGTAACTGACATTCAATGTCCTATTATTTTCAGATGAATATCACAGTGATTTTACATTTCCATATACTATGAAATTATGCCCCGTTAAGTCCAGTTACCAAATTTTTATAGTTTATTAATTATTTGTGCCTCTCAATATATTTTTCTTCAATATATATTGTGAGAATATGGTAGAACTTGAGGAGGTAAAACTCACAAAAGTACTAGGGTCCCCTAGTGACTAGATTCCCCATTGAGTTTTTAACTCAGACCTGTCCACACTGAGCCTCTTTAATTGTATGAATTCATCAATTACCATTCCGGTTTTCCTTTCCAGGCACTGGTTCCCACAGCAATTTCTGCTCTGGTCTGTAGTGATTCTCTGAATCTGCCTGTCTGACTCTCCAGTTTTAGGGACAGCCGTGTGCCCTGTGACCTGCCTTCTCCAGGTCTCAGGAAGTTTGTCGATTTTTCAGTCAGTTTCAGCTTCATTACTTGTTAGGAGAGAGTGGCAACCACTGAGCTTCTTTCCTTTTTTCTATCGTTTAGGAAATCTTAACATTAGGAATGCCTATCAATGAACTGTTTATTCGAATCTATTTTGAGGCTGAAGTCTCCCCACCTTTTTTTTTCTATTTTTCTATTGTTTTCTTTTTTTTTTTCTATTTTTTCACAGACCAGGTTCACCCCTAATGTTGTATACATTATGATCAGACTTTCCTTATGATCAGACTTCTCAAAGACTCTTGGTTTTTCATAGGATCCAGTTTTCATTTTTTCCACGTTTTGTGTTTCATTGATTTCTCCTTTCATCTGTACTGAGTTCTTGAAAATTTCAGAATTTTATTTAATTATATGTCTTGATTCTTGGGTTGTATTTATCTTTCATTTGTTTTAAATATTTATTACGTTCCAATAAAGGCATTAATTGCACTAACATTTTTTACCTTCATTTTGTTTATTCCTACGTAACTGCAATTTTAGTTTTACTTTCATTATTAAAAAAATGTTCAAAGAATGTTAGCATTTGTATGATTTGAAAGATGGATATTTCTTGGGGATGGTGGGGCAAGATAGGAAGACAAGTTTTGTGATTAGCATCTATTTTAAAAAAATTTTTTTAACTTGTTTTATTTTTAATTTTTCAAAATTTACATTCAAGTTAGTTAGCACATAGTGCAACAATTTTTGATGCATTTGGGGCAAGAGATGGACCATATACTTTCCTTCTTTGTGTAATTGTTTTCTTTCTTTGTGGCCTAATGCCTGGTCCAGTTTTTAAAAGGCTCCATTAGCGTTTGAAAACGATAAATATTATTTGTGAATTGATTACAGTTTGTGGTGATTTCGGTTATTCAAATCTTCCTAAAACTTTAGTTATTGTTAATTTTCCTTGTGTATATCTGAGCAAGGTGTCTTAAATTCTGTCAGCATTCTTTGATTAATCATGTTTCCTTTATTTATAAAAGTTTTACTTTATGTATTTCCACCTGTGCTAGATATAAAGTAAGGTTCATGAATTTTCTATCTTTTCACAGTAAGATTTTGCCTCTTTTTAAATTACAAAATAATTTTTCTTTCATCTTGAAAAATGTAACAGGGTTTATCCTTTAATTATTGCAAACTATTCCACTGCATTTTTCATTTATTTATTTATGTATTTATTTATTTATTTTAATGTTTGTTTTTTATTTTTGAGAGAGAGAGAGAGAACATGAGTGGGTGAGGGGCAGAGAGAGGGAGACACAGAATCCAAAGCAGACTCCAGGCTCTGAGCTGTCAGCACAGAGCCCGACGCAGGTCTCGAACCCACAAACTGTGAGATCATGACCTGAGCAAAGTTGGGCACTTAACTGACTGAACCATGCAGATGCCCCAGCATTTTTTCATTTTTCATTTTAATATTTTTTACTTTAGATTTCATATTATCCTATGTTAATAATGCCATTATTCTCTTCCTGGCTCTTGCTTTATGCATTCTTGTTCATCCATATATTCAGTCCTTCTTAGAAATTATTTTTAGAAGTGATCTTTTATAAAGGATATGGCCATATTTTATTTTTTAAAGTGATCTTTAAATGTCTATAGTTGAATAACATTCCAGCTCAGTCGTATTTAATAGTTTATGTATTTTGTTATTCCAATATTATTCTTATGTTATACTATCTTGTGTTTTCTCTTTTTCTACAGCTTAAAAATTTTACCTTATACTAGTAATTTAGAGGGTGTTTGGCCAAGATCTTGATTGTAACCTCTTGAGACACCCTAGAACACAGCCATCTCACTAACCTGCCTCCTAAATCCTGAACCACGGAAAGTGTGAGATAATAAGGGTGTGCTGCTTTAATCTCCAAAATTTTGAGATAGCTGTTTATGTGCAAATACATAACTGTAGCAGCGAGTATAACAAATTTGGTTATTCAATTTCTTGTTTGACTTTTTGTTATGCCTACGTGTAGATATGGATTTAGTTTTATGCAGGTTAAAGTGAAATATGCATACACAAAGATAAATAATAAGTTATAACTGTACAAATATATAATGAGGATTATCTCATTCACATGAAAAATTGTAAGTTTTAAAACATCTTATGGAATAATAGAATTTATGTAAATTTTTAAAAACACATACTAATAACTGTAATACAGTGAGTGTAATGATTACAAGAGTAATGATCCAGACACATTATAGAGTGAAAAGGGAAAAGGGCTCTGACTGTTGATTGAAGGGAAAATTGGCTTCCTTTGTAATGATGTATTTTTTCTAAAATTTCTAGAAACAATATGATACCATGTTATCCCAGGTAATGGAAATTAGATGATCATCCCAATATTTTTTTAATGTGTCATGAGTTTATTTTTTTATTTTTTTTTCAACGTTTATTTATCTTTGGGACAGAGAGAGACAGAGCATGAACGGGGGAGGGGCAGAGAGAGAGGGAGACACAGAATCGGAAACAGGCTCCAGGCTCTGAGCCGTCAGCCCAGAGCCCGACGCGGGGCTCGAACTCACGGACCCCGAGATCGTGACCTGGCTGAAGTCGGACGCTTAACCGACTGCGCCACCCAGGCGCCCCAATGTGTCATGAGTTTAAAACAGTTTTTCCTAAATTGACTTAAAGAAGCAATAAATTCTTTTAAAATAAATTATTCATTTGAATCACTTTCCAACCAAAAACATATTAGTAAGTATCAGCCATGGTGGATTTATTCCGGGAAATTGCAGAAGAGAAGTAAGTTAAAGGTAACTGAAATTTCTTACCTGGGTTTACTGGAAGAATAGTAGTGCTATTTATGGGAATAGCAAAAATTTAGACAAGTGAAGTTATATATGATGACAAATTATTGAATTCATTAAACCTGAAAGTCTTTTGAACTTGAGGATAAATGTCAAATTAGATTATCTCAACATCAAGGAAACAATGTTAATAACTATACACACATATTTCAAATCATATTTATAGTTTAAAAGCATATATATATATAGTTTATGTATGTAAACACATACAGCCTTAAAAGTATATGAAAGTTTATATATATTAAAACATATATGTTTATATATGATTTCAAAATATATGTCATACCTATAAGCATAGCACTGAGAGACTATAATGACAGAATTACAAGAAGGACTGCTGTATGGGCACTGGAATTGTTTTCCATCGGGGTGGCCTCTTGGAACTATCTGGAAGGCTACATGAGTGGCTAGAAAATCCTACTCATGGCATCTGCTGTAAGTCATGTCCCTTATTGGGAAATGTCTGAATCGTATCTTGATGGAAAAGTAGGGATCATCTGGGGCTGTCTCTTTTTGGCTATGATACTAAAAATTAGGACTATATCTTACTTTTAAAAAGCCCATTGTTGGGGCGTCTGGGTGGCGCAGTCGGTTAAGCGTCCGACTTCAGCCAGGTCACGATCTCGCGGTCCGTGAGTTCGAGCCCCGCGTCAGGCTCTGGGCTGATGGCTCAGAGCCTGGAGCCTGTTTCCGATTCTGTGTCTCCCTCTCTCTCTGCCCCTCCCCCGTTCATGCTCTGTCTCTCTCTGTCCCAAAAATAAATAAAAAACGTTGAAAAAAAAAATTAAAAAAAAAAAAAAAAAAGCCCATTGTTTATGAGCTTAGTTGTTTAAAAGCAGTGGAACAAATGGAGATTATCTGTTCATTAATCAAGCTCAAGAATTATTAATCTATGTCCATTTGAAGTTTAAGATATTCATAGCAAAAAATGTTTGTATTACAAATAACACTCATGTGTGAATGGAATTATCAACATATGAAAAATTTACACTAGAATACTATTTATGTTATTATTAATAGCTTAAATGTCATGATTTAGTTCTAGATCTAATAACTACCATAACTGTGAAGTAGGAATAAAAGTAAACAGTAGAACAAGCAGAGAGAAAAATCAAAAAAACATGTGGAATCTAAAAAACATTATCAGCAAACTTTATGTAACTATTATTAATAGGAAACCCCATCTAACATGAACAAAACATCAATTTGTTTCAAATGCACAGGGAATATTTTGTAGTTAGACCATGTTCTGGGCCATAAAAGTGGCCTAAACAGATTTTAAAAGAAGTAAAATTATACAAAATATGTTCTGTAGCCACAAAGAAATTAAACTAAGATGCAATAATAGAAAGTTATCTTAAAAATGTCCAAATATTTGAAAATTAAACAAGACACTACTAAATAACTTATGGGTTAAAGAAGGTAAAATGAAATTAGAAAATTTTTTGAACTGAACAAAAGTAAAAACATGACATAATTTGTGAGATACAGGTAACACAGTGCTTTAAGTGAAATTTATGGAATTAAATGCTTCTTGTAAAAGATAAAGGACTCAATCATCTAAATATTCAATTAGAAAAGCTTGGAGATGAAGAACTTAAACCCACATTAAGTAAAAGGACAGAAATAATAAAGATAAGAGTAAAACTCATAAGATTGAAAATGGAAAAATGGTAGAGAGAGGTGAGAAAGCTCTGATCTTTGAAATTAATCAAGAAAATTGATAAACCTCTAGCTAGATTGATCAGTTAAAAAAGAAAAAGAAGTTTACGTATTATCATCGTCGGAAATGAAAGGACATCCCTCATACAGACATTAACAAGATAATAAGGGGCTGTTATAAACAACTCTATGTCCTTAAATGTGATAATGTACATGAAATAGACAAATTATTTGAAACATGTAAAACGCCAAAGCACAGTCAGGAAGAAACACATGATATGATTAATATTACATATGGTTTGGTGGTATCTTATAAAGTTAAACATACATTATGTGATCAGTGAACTCACTTCTAGGCATTTCCCAGCAGGACTGAAAACATGTTTATGCAAAAACCTGCACACGGCTGTGTACGGAGGCCTTATTTGCCATGCCTCAAACTGGAATCAGTGCAAATGTACTTCAACTAAATGGAAAAAATGTCTACCAGGCATCCAAGTCTGAACAACCACTGTTTTTTTTTTTTTCCTTTTCACTCGTGATCTCAAAGAATAATGGAATTTCATGAAAAGAGTGGCTTGTTCAGATTGCAATGTAAACAATTTCAAAACTTTTTATCTTCTAGACAACTACTGATGTTTGGAATGCTGCAAAAATATTTTACGTGTGCTTCACATTTTGCCACAGAATGTTAAAAAAAGATATGTAGACAGTGGCTTAGCTTTAATAAAATATTACCTCTTTCTCCTTCATCAAAGGCAATCTTATACAGGACTGACATTTTCTTTACCGTTGTCAACATGGCATGAAAGAGGAGAGTCACTACTCTAAACTGGCTTCATTCAAGCCAGGGCATCCGCAGTTTTGTCCCCCATTGCTCTTTGGTCATTAGAGCTGATGTCAACTTAATTGTTCCAAGATAAATGCGGAGACGCAAAACGTGTACTTGACATTTCTAAGATACCGCCTCCATTGTGTCTGTGGCTTAGCAGTCACATAAAAGGAGCCTTCCTTCGTGGGAGAGTTGGTGCAGAACCCGAAAATAAAGAAAAAGAGCAAGTTCATTCACTTCTGTAGATCCGACCATTTGTAAGGCAAAAGCGCAATTCTACACATGGGATGTTAACCCGGCCTTCACGTCTGTATCTAAATCTTTAATACAGTGAACTCCTTCATGGTGGAAAGTGTCAGCGCCATGATTTATTTCACTTCCTGTTTATACTGCAGGCAATCACCGATGCCCACTGTACACGGCTTTATTATTGTCTCAGCTCCCGTGTGTGCTTCTCCAGCCACGGTGATAAGTTACCTTGTAAGACGCGTCGGTGGCTTCTTCAGTTCCAGTTGGAAAGTTCTGACAAATAGTGTTTGGATTTTAAAGAGCTTATCACGTTTATGTTAGGAAAATGTAGCTCTTTTTCTTTAATGATTGACCTCAAAATGATGCCACAACTGAGCTCGTGCAATAACACCATTCAAAAATGTTCTGTACTGCACAGTTCCAAACAGTGAGTGAAATTTGAACATATGCAAAGCTTGGAGAAGAATAGATTTCATTATACTTTTGTGTCTTAGTTAGAGCTTTGTTCATTTTCTTGGGAGTAGATTCTTCAGTTTTATGAGTCAGAGAAGTCAGAGAAGTCAGTTATATGAATTTCTTTTTCAGCATTTTAATTTTTTTAAATGTTTCTTTTTGAGAGAGAGGGAGAGAGAGTGAGAGAGAGAATGAATGGGGGAGGGCTAGACAGAGAGGGAAGCAGAGGATCTGAAGCAGGCTCTGTGCTAAGAGCAGAGAGCCACATGTGGGGCTCCAACCCATAAACCATGAGATCATGACGTGAGCCAAAATCGGACATGTAACCAATGGAGCCACCCAGGCGTACCTCTTTTTCAGCATTTTGGATGCTAAACAGTGGCATTTTGGTTGAGAAAAGTGGCTTCTCCCTTTTAAAGTCTACAAAGCATCTTTAAAAAAAATTTTTTTAATGTTTATTTTTGAGAGAGAGAGAGAGAGACAAACAGAGTGTGAGTGGGGGAGGGGCAGAGAGAGAGGGAGACATAGAATTTGAAGTAGGCTCCAGGATCTGAGCTGTCAACACAGAGCCTGATGCGCGGCTTGAACTCACTCACAGAATGTGAAGTCCTGACCTGAGCTGGTCAACCGCTTAAGCTTAACCGACTGAGACACCCAGGCACCCCACAAAGCATCTTTAAGTATAAAAAAATAAAATTTTAATTTATAATGAAATGTAAAATGTTAATATATTAGTTCTATAAGCATATAAGATAATATGATATATAATTGTATATAATAATTATGTATTATGTTTTATTTAGGAAACTTTTGAAAAAATAATGTTGCAAAACAAAACAACAGAGTGTATGTACATCTTGTAAATAATGAATTTAGGGTTGAATATTGGCTCAGGAGCCCGTGAAGAGTTTTAGCATAGGACTCACATTTTATTACATCTTACATTACATAGAAGGTAAATATTCTTTCTTCCTCCATCCTTCATCTATAGAGAAAAGACAGAAAATAAAGGCATGCATGACAAAATACCTGTTCTAGGCCAAATTAAGGAGATGACAATTTTGTTCCCCGTGTCACACGCACTTATATATACACAAGAACAAGGTCACGTACATACGCATGTACCCACGAAGCACACACATACTCACAGAAATCATGGATACCTCTCCTTCCTACCGGCCCTTGTTCTTAAGTGACAGCTTCTTTACACGAATATGCCAATTGATATCATCAGTTCATCAGATTCCTCTCAGGAAAAGACATATGTAGGTAATGGACCCTTCCAACTTTACCACATATTTATGATGAAAGGAATATCTTAATCCATAAAGTAGAATTTAATAGGAACAAGTAGTGAGATTTTTTTTAAATAGGCAAATCTTTGAGCATTCAGATGCAACTTTTCTATGTAATTTTGATCAGAGAAGGGCCATCCTTTCATTTTGCTTAGAGATTTTTTTTTTTTTTTTTTTTTTTTTGCGTAAGAACTTTTCTTCAGACATATCTTAGGTTATTCATTGTCCTAGATTTGGTATGGTCGCATCAATGAGAATGTGAAGTCTCTGTACGTTAATCATATACATGTGATTACGTCTAATCACGTATTTCTAAAGAATGTTGTCCTGCACCATTCCCTCATCAATTTTATGCATCATATAAAGAAATCCCACAAGAGCATATGGGAAGTTAGCATCCTTGTGTCAACTCCACTCCACATGATTTTCCTTTATTTTCTCAATACGATGAAACTTTTGTTTTTAGTTTAGTTTATTGGTTTCAATATTATTTTTTATTTGTTTTTTCACTCAAGAATTTGTAACTTTTGTAGCTATTGTCAAGACTAGTTTCACATCAATTATTCAGACTTTTTAATATTTTAAGTGTTTTCTGTGTTCAAAATTAGTTCTTTCACACTATTATTTCCCTATTTTGAAAAGTATTGTTTTTTCTCCTCACTGCTTTCATAAGTTTTAGTGGTTCTTTTCCCCTTGAAGTTGGTATGTGTGTTCTACTTTTTGATTGTTACAACTGAAAGTGTCTCTTTGTCACCAACATCTGCGCAAGTTTGCCTAATTTTATATTCTTTATTCATAATATTTTTCCTCTTCAGTACTGAATACATTGATCTATTGTTTTCTGACATTTAGTTTTGTATGGAGAACTTTGAAAAACCTCCTTCTCAGTTTTGATAAATAATGCCTTTCAGAATGTTCATAGGATTCTTTTAAACTCTGTGAAACGGAACAAAGGAAACCCCATTTAAATAGAGTTGGGAGGCCAGAAGGGAGAACTCTCATGCCCTACCAAGTCACTGTCAATTGGAGGAACAAGGGTACCTTGCATTTTCCAACAGGAAGAAGCCTAATTTACTATCCCAGCAAGAAAAAGAAATTCTGTCCTTGCCCAGCAACAGCCCAGCCAATGAGAAGCTGACAGACCTCAGCCAATGAGAGATGATCACCATCCTGAATTCTCACTCTCCTCGAAGGGACTTTCATTCAGAAAAACCCTCCCCAAGTTCCTCCTTTTTCTCCATAAAGTAACATTTTTCTTCTTTCTTCTCTGGATTTGCCTGTAGTTTTGCCATAACTTTCATGTCCTAAAATTGCAATTCCTCTGCTATTCCTGAATGAACCTATTTTGTTTGTCATATAACTGGCTTTGTTTTCAAGGCTAACAACTCACATAAAATTCATAATTATTGATATTTTCAGATATAACTTTTATATCTAATTTTGATCAGTGAAGGATCATTCATTTATGCTTAGATGGCATTCATTAGGGGCGCCTGGGTGGCGCAGTCGGTTAAGCGTCCGACTTCAGTCAGGTCACGATCTCGCGGTCCGTGAGTTCGAGCCCCGCGTCAGGCTCTGGGCCGATGGCTCAGAGCCTGGAGCCTGTTTCCGATTCTGTGTCTCCCTCTCTCTCTGCCCCTCCCCCGTTCATGCTCTGTCTCTCTCTGTCCCAAAAATAAATAAACATTGAAAAAAAAATTAAAAAAAAAAGAAAAACACTAAAAAAAAAAAAAAGAAATGGCATTCATTAGCATAAAACTTAATTTTTTTAATGTTTATTTTTGAGAGTGAGAGAGGCAGAGAGTGAGCAGGGGAGAGAAAAGGAGACACTGAATCCAAAGCAGGCTCCAGACTCTGAGCTGTCAGCACAGAGCCTGATGCAGGGCTCAAACCCATGAACTATGAGATCGTGACCTAAGCTGAAGTCGTATGCTCAACCAACTGAGCCACCCAGGCACCCTGTATAAAACTTTTTTTTTCCCAGAAATGTCTGAAATTATTTATTTTGCTTATTAAATCTAGTCACACCATCAGGACTATAAATTTGTATATATTTTCTTATTTCACCCTGTTGTCTTTTTTTTTTTTTCAGTCCATACCTTTTTAATATCAATCTGTGCTCACTTGGCTTTTTTACTAAATGTAAAGAGAACACATCCTTGTATGCTTTTTTAAAGATTCCAAATAAATTCCTGAAATTTTCTTCCTGATTTTTCAGAACAATATTTTTGGAGAAATTTTCCTTTAATTCTTAGAGGTAATCATTTGCTTTCACTTATATGCGTGTTGTTTTATCCAGAGGCCAATGTGAATATATTTCTTCATTTCCAATTGAAAAATTGAGATATGCCAAGACTACTGTTTGTTAACAGACAATAACCTTGTTTCATTTTTACTACTTAAAGAAAGGTCTTGAACTTTAAACACACAGTTTACAGTCTAATATCAAGTTATTTTAAGCTTAACCAAGGACACTTCTATTTCATAACAATTATGTTTCCTAAAGACTTTAAATGTCATTTTTCACCGTAGTGTAACAACGCCTTAAAAGTTTTGCAGATTATAGATGTAAAGCTTAAAGAATTTTCAAAGTAAAGGTACCTAAAATGTAACAGGGAATAAAATAATAGTATTAATAAACCCTAGAAGCCTTTCTTTGGGACCTTCTAGCGTTTATTAATACTATTAATACTTACTCCCCAATAGAAAACACCTGACTTGTAATGCCGTAGTTAATATTTGTCTCTGTTTCAACTTTATATAAATGGAATATTTTAATATATTCACATATCTGGCTTCCTTTGCTCAAAATTATAGTTATGAGATGTTGCATGAAGGTGCACTTCATTTATTCTCATTATGGTGTAGTATTTCATTATATGAACGTATTTGCCACAGACTGAATGTTTGTGTCCCTCAAAATGGACATGCTGAAGTCCTAATTGCTTTTTTTTTTAAACTTCATTTACTTATTTCATGAGAGAAAGTGTGTAAGGGCAGGGGGCGGAGGGGGGGGGGGTGGGGGGAAAGAGAATCCCAAGCAGGCTCCATGCAGACATGGGGCTCGATCTCACAACCTGTGAGGTCATGACCTGAGCCAAAATCAAGAGTCAGATGCTTAACTGACTGAGAAACCCAGGCGCCCCTGAAGCCCTAATTTCTCATATGATGGTATTTGGAGGTGGGACTTTTAGGAAGTAATTGAGTTTGGATGAAGTCATAAGGATGGAGCCCACATACCATGACAGGCATCATGTCACTGAGTTTCTTCCCCCTGAACCTGGGTCTACATTCTCAGTCTCCCAGAGCATGGTAACAATTGGAGGAAACTTCCGAAGCAGTAAATGAATCACTTTTGTTCATCCTACCTTTTATTTTTAGCCTCGTGTTTTCACAAGTTGCTTATTATAATTAATACTGTAAAATTATACGAACAATGGAAATGAGGAGAGTGTGAGAGGAGTTTGACATTATTATCTGCTTGGAAATAAGCTCTTGCAGAGTAGACAGATGATTATACTGTTTTGTTTTTTTTTTTAAATCTTAAAGACCTAAAGATTCCAGGTCTTTAAGTCAAGAATTGGAAAGGCACAAAGAGGGGCGCCTGGGTGGCACAGTCAGTTAAGCGTCCGACTTCAGCCAGGTCACGATCTCGCGGTCCGTGAGTTCGAGCCCCGCGTCGGGCTCTGGGCTGATGGCTCAAAGCCTGGAGCCTGTTTCCGATTCTGTGTCTCCCTCTCTCTCTGCCCCTCCCCCGTTCATGCTCTGTCTCTCTCTGTCCCAAAAATAAATAAAAACGTTGGGAAAGGCACAAAGATTTTTAATATTGTGCTGTAAACTGCCTGAGTCCTATGAAACAAATCTGAAAAATGCTTTTATATAAGTTCTGGGTAAAGTTATTTAAATCATGTGCCTTCTTTTCAGTGTAAATTTCTTACAGATACTGGAATTGTGTGTTGGTATTACTCTTCACTGTATTTGAACTGTATCTTGGGAGCACTGTTTTTGCTTACTTATTTTTAAATGTCCTTAGTTACTTTAGTGAGAAATGTCTCCCCCATTTTCCTTATTGCCAACTATTTCTGTCTCTAAGGATCCGTACGTGAAATATTGCAAAGCCTGAGGCGCTTTGTATGTGTGTGCAAGCACGTGCATGTATTTGCTAGAACAGTTTCCCAAGAAATAGTCTGACAGATGACGATGTGAGCCTGAATGAAAATCAGTTTCATAACTTTAGGAAGTACTAAAGAGAAATTTCAGCATCACTTCATCAAAGTAATTTAGTAATAAAAAATTCAGGAGAGGTTAGTGACCTGGAAAGGAGTGTAATTGATAAATGCAGTGAAGATATAGAATTTAATGTAGCTTTTGATTGAATAAACTGCATTAATGTCAACAAGGAAATACTCAGGTTAGAGCCAATACTCACCGAAAAAATCTAAAAAGGTATTTAAGTCGATTCCATGCATTTTCACTATGTCATTGAATTAAAACACTAAGCCAAGAAGGTTAAAATAGAAGTTTCTTATTTTTTAAAGGGTAGAGGAGGGTAAATGAAAATTACAATGAATTATGTTTCATTTATGATCTTGCACAGGAGACTGAATTAATTAAGGCCAACCTTATGGCTGATTCATTATAAGAGTGATTTTTAAGATTCTGAGGTATGTAATAATATTAAGCCCAGCAAAGATCAGTTTGTTTTTTGCCAATTTTGTTTTTTACTTTCTAATCCTTAGTATTCTATTCAGATTATAACTGCAAAGTAACTGAGGAATATGAGACCTACAAGATCTGACTACTGTGTATGTCTAAGGATTTTTTCTATATTTCCTTTAATATATTTTCTCTAGCTATATTTATTTATTTTCTCTAAATATATTTATTTGATTTTTAAATCAAGGCTGTGATCCGTTTTATAAGGGCTTCAAACAAGCTTTAGTTTAACTATGAATTATGGAATTTTGACAGTATTTCCACTTGAAAGTGAGTTGAAATAAAAAAATAGCAAACATCTAAGAAAAAATGCAACACAATCAATACTTGCTTGAAATATTCAATGGATAAGAGTTGATCTTTTGACTGAAGCCATTACTAACTGAGCATTTGAGCCAATGCAGTGATAACCTCAGATCCAGTGCCTGTCTCTGGGAGACCGAAAGAGGTTTCTTAACAACCAAATGCAATCACCACTTGGATTGCTGGTCATTAAGAAAATATTTGGCACAAACTATGAACTATTTGATTTTCCTGCTTTCTTGGGCCTTTGAAGATTGACCAAGTTGAAACACATTCAGCGTCTCCTCCAGAAAATTCCTCTATGAGCCTGCTTAGACTTATTCCTTAGAAAAACATGAAGCCAGCAAAACTGTGTGCTTTGAACATTCCAAGGGTTTCAATACTTTTTTAACGTTTATTCAGTTTTGAGAGACAGAGAGAGAGAGAGAAAGAGAGAGAGGCAGAGAAAGAGGGGAGACAGATTCTGAAGCAGCCTCCAGGCTCTGACCTGTCAGCGCAGAGCCCGACGTGGGGCTCGAACTCACGACTGTGAGATCATGACCTGAGTCGAAGTGGGACGCCCAACCCACTGAGCAACCCATGCGCCCCTCAACAATTGCAGGGTTTTCGAAGGAACTGACTCCAGATCACTTTGGGCATATGATTCACTTGAGCCATTTTAAGGATAAAATATATTAATATTGAATGCTTTAGACCTAAACACTCAAACAGATTGGATAATCAGACCTGGAGCAAAATTAATTGAAAAATAAAATAAATCTAAAGCCCAAGCACATGGAGTTGTGATCATCATCGTTGTTCTTGTTGTTCTCCTCTTCCTCCTCTTCTTTCTTTATTCTTTCTTCTTATTTATTAAAGAAATGAAAATGTTATACTGAAAAATATTCACTTAATGCAAAAGAAAGCAGTTAATGATGGAGAAACATTGAGGACAGGCAATTTATGTAAAACAAACAAAACTATGAGCCATAAATCCGAACATTAAATGTGAATGAAGTAAACAATCCAATCAAAAGGCAGAGTTGGTCAATATGGTTAAAATAAACAATAGCCTATTACGTGTTGTCTTCAGGGGACACACTGGATTTGAAGATATGAGTTGAAAGCAAAATGATAGAAAAAAGTCTACAAACAGAAACCACAGAAAACTAGAGTGGCTGTACTAATCTCAGATAAAACAGACTGTAAAACAACAGCAAAATATCAGTAGAGATGAAGAAAAGCCAGATAAAAAAGGATTCATCTGAATATCCATGGGACAAGAGGAACCAAAGTTCATGCATACCGGGGCATGAGTTGAAATCTTGTTACAACTCCTAGCAATTTGGCTGGGAATGATTTGTCCAACAATTATAGGAATAATAGGAATAAACATAGTTCAAAGACTAACATCCAACTTAGCATTCTCAATAGTTGTGTAGATTAAACTGATTTCAGTGTTGCCAAAATCTCTGGCCTCTAATGTGAAATGCAACATCATTTAGGGCCCGACAATTTTTTTTTCCAATTTTTCTTCAGTAATGTCTGCAACTCAGTTAAAACATCATGCACAGAAGGAAACAAAGCAGCATGAACAAACCTAAGAGAGACAATAGACAAGAGAAATCATATAATAGACAAGTTTATGAAAGCATATTTTGAGTCAGTCACTTTATAGCAAACTATAGGAAAATTTAGATAAAAGTCTAAAAATAGCTGGTAAAATATTAGTAAAACTTATGAGGACGACAAAAAAGAAATTTGAATTATAACTAAAGCCAGATAGATTCAATTAACAATCAACAATCTTTCTATATAGAAAACCCACACAAAGTTGGATTCACTGATGAATTCTATCAGACATCTGCATAACAAGTAATTCCAATCATATACAAGCTTTCCCAGAATTAAAATAAAAATGAGTGAATTTCTTTTCATTTCATGAGGCTAATGAAACCCTCATTTCATGAGGCCCTTAAAACCAAACTTAACAAGAACAGCAAAATAAAAGAGAATCTCACAGCCAATAACTTTTAAGAACATTCATACAAAAATCCTAAGGAAAATACTAGATAGTAAAGTGAAAAACGTACGAAGGATAATTCATCATGGGTCAGTTGGACCTTCAGCAGGAATGCATTAAAATTAATTAATGCAATTTCCCACTTTTTCATATTAAAGCAAAAAAAATCATTATAATTTCTGTACAGTTTTAATTGTTTGCTATTCAGCCTGTTGTTAAGAAAGTAGTAATTCCTACCTCGTGTTATGGGGACGGACAAACCCAGCTTTGAGGAGGGGAATCCCAACCACGTGGGGCCCCAAGAGGGTTGCACTTGAGAACGGTGAACAGGCAGGGGCTGTCGGAGGGAAGTTCTGCAGAATCAAGAGGGTGGGGTGCCCCCTGGTTTCTATGTGATCACGTAATTGGCTTGTTGAATAATTCCATGGCCTGGCAGGGAACTGACGCCCACCCTCCAGAAGCAGGAGCTACACTTGGTACATTTGATGAGGACTGTTGCCTGGCTAGGGGGCCTTATCCTGGTGGGCTGATTGGGCGACAACCTTGTAGTTAGGCCATTTGAAGTCCTCCTGATTTTACCAGAAGACAATGCATCAGACTGCACCTTGGCTTTAGGCTTTACACCACAACTACATGAAGAGTTATGTCTGGATTTGTTTTTAATGTTTATTTTTGAGAGAGAGACAGAGCACGAGCAGGGGAGGGGCAGAGAGAGAGAGAGAGAGAGAGAGAGAGAGAGAGAGAATCTGAAGCAGGCTCCAGGCTCTGAGCTGTCAGCACAGAGCCCGACGCAGTGCTCACACCCAGGAACCATGAGACCATGACCTGAGCTGAATTCAGAAGCTTGACCAACTGAAGCCGAAGTCTGATGCTTAACCCATTGAGCCACTCAGGTGCCCCATAGAGAAATGTTTATACAGAGGGTACGGTTAGGGGAAGTCATTTATTTAGAGTAACTTTTTATGGTAGCGTGTTATTTTTTCCTGTAGTATGAACAATCTTCTTGAGACTCTACATCATTTAGTTTTATCCAGAAGCAAGTGAGAAGGATAAGAGAAATGTATAGGTTGCAATGATAAAATTGACGCAGATAGGCGGAGTCGGAGGACCCAGAGGGGGGCCCCCCGGGACCAACCTACACAGTCTTTGGCTTCACTCAAGATGGAAATCAAAGGCAGTAGAAGGCGAAATCCTACTTTATTGAAGACGTGGGGAAGGAGATACACTTGGAACGTCTGGGAGATTCAGAAAGGAAAAGAAGGAGTCTCATCTTTCTTGGGGCCTAGGGTTTTTGTTGACAGTTGTGGTCTGGTGCACGTGTACCCTCAGGCATCCAGGAACTGGTCAGAAAGAGGACAAGGTCCAGGTGTCCATCATATGTCACTTATTGGCTGAAGCCAGGGGTCTCGGCATCGAGACGTCTGGCGCCTTTGGTCTGGGGTATGCGTGTGATAGCTTCAATCATTCTCACCTGGTCTTTCCTTCCATGCGTGGTATTCTAGAGAAATCACGAACTCCTTGTCCCTTACAAGGATGACATGGGCTATTTGCATCCCGAGGCATGTGTGGAGTGGAGTGGGGGAGCAGGCCCTAGCACGAATAGAAGTCGGAAAAGAAGCAAAGGGGAAAAGCAGCTTTTTCTCTCATGGGTGCCTTTGGTTTCCTATCTCAAAACCCTAGCTTGTGGTCGTGTCTTCCCTTCTCATTCTTTGCCTTCATGAAGAGTTTCCGGTTTTGTCATTGTTTTCTGGAAAAACTCATCTTATGAAACATATTAACTCCTGTAATCTAAAGTGAATATGAATGAAAACAAGTGAGGTCAGTGGATTATGGTAATTTTGTTCCTCTGACCCATAGACCAGGTAAAATAGAACATTAAGGCAACACATTTCGTGCAGATAAAACCACAGCTGGATTTATGCAAAATATTGAAGATCGGATTTAATTTCTCAAATCTTGGCCAAGTGATCACCTCAGGGCAATCTCTAATGCCCCCTCACATCCGGCCTGTTGTCATTACTGCGGATAGGCCTAATATTGCGGTAATCTCGTTTTCCTAACTCCACATTGTTTAGCAGATCTGGGAGATATAGTCTGGAGAATGGAGCATTGACGTTTTCAAGAAATTTTAATAATCTATAGGAGCATGAATGAGACTACCTGAAATTTCTCTTATTCCAGTGATAGGGTCCATTTGTTGGCATGCCGGAATCCCAACATTTTGCCTCTTTACTTGCCTCATCAAAGGTTGGCTGACCTGAGATTATGAAGGCAGAATGAATACGAGTAGACAAATTGCACTGAAGATTACTGGCTGTCAGGCCGTTCAGACTGTTTAAAATATTTTACGTATTAACTCTAGTGACTGGTGAAATTTATAACAAAGGGAAGTTGCAAAGCTGTGTGTTCCTGTAATTAAAGGTTGAAATGTTTCCATAGTTAACATGTTTTATCTGACTTCCCTAACGTACATAGTCCCTTGTAAAGGATGAGTGCTCTGTGATGCACAGTTTTAGAATTCATCAAAGTATTAATCCATTAGGGTTTGAAATTATTTTGTATGTAAACTCCTTCGATTTGACCCCTTTAACAATCATAACCAGACATATATTTGATGACGATCTAATGCTGCAGAAGTGGCCTAGATGGGTTTTCTTCCACTTAATACATATTTTATATGTTCATTTGGAAAGTAATTAGATTAGTAATTAAATAGTAATATTTACAATATCGAGAGGGGTACCACTGAGGGCTAGAACATGGTTTAATTTTTAACCAAGGACTTTCATATCTACTCTTGAGACAAAGAAGCATTCTTCAACTTATTTTTACTGTCTATGAGGAAACTGAAATCACTTCGAATGATCACTGTGCAGTGTTTGTTTATGAAATATTCTTCTCCGTGAGTTGTTATCATGACTGGCAAAGACATATTCGAATGTATTGTAGATGATTAGTCTTCGAAATTGCCTCGAAAGAGGTGCAAAATGCCAGATGTGGTTCATATAACATGTCACTATTAATTAGGTGGAAAATTCCTGCTGAGCAGCTTATTATAGGCAAAATAAATGGTTTTCATTAACTAGTAATTAACCTGGCTATATTATGAAGGTCAAAAATTAGTCTATGGTATACAACAACTTACCTGCACGTTTAAGAAGAGAAATTTATGAATCTAAATACTCTCCTAAAATACAAATAATGACAGAGGCAGAATCACATAGGTCAGTAAGCAACAATGGCAAGATTTCAAATAGAATGAAGTTATGTATAGTCAGAAGAAAACGGGCTTTTGTTGTGTATCTTGTGTTATTACTTATGTCATTATCTTATTTCATTTTCTATAGCAAGGTAAAAGAGAATTCTATTATTCCCAAGTTTTATCCATGGAATTAGAGGTCCAGAAATGTCATTCTTCCTATGTCATGTATGATAAATACCTGGGAAGCAATCCCTTTTGGTGGTCTACCAGCTGCCGAATAGCACGGTCCTTGTAGCAGGGAAGAAATAATTTAAAAAGAAGGTGCAAGAACTGGTCTGGGAGTACTGAAATCATAGATTAAGCAATGAATTTATGAGCAAAATAATTAATGTATTAATGAATAAGTAGACAAAAATACTTTTGCGCAAACAATTTGACTGCCAATTCCATGCGTATAAAATTGGAAAGAGTGGAAATTATAGAGGTGGGAAAAGTAGCAAATAGTGGAATAGCTGGAATGAGGTCGTGCTGTGGTCTTGCAACTAATGTTAGAGAAGTGAACATTTGGGCATTCTTTTTAAGGTTTAATTAAAAATGAGGACTAGATGTTGACTCCGTATATTTAATTTAAAAAATTTTTTAATGTTTATTTATCTTTGAGAGAGGGAGAGAGAGAGGGGAAGGAGCAGAGAGAGACGGAGACACAGAATCCCAAGTAGGCTCCAGGCTCTGAGCTGTCAGTACAGAACCTAAAGCAGGGCTCGGATTCGCAAACCACGAGATCGTGACCTAGGCTGAAGTTGGATATTTAACCGACTGAGCCGCCCAGGTGCCCCTGACTCAACGTATTTATATATTGCAATAGGATCACCACCTTAAGATTAGCTAACACCTCTGTCATGTCACATGATTATCATTTCTTTGTTGTGGTAGGAACGATCAAGACCTAGTCTCTTAGCAACTTTGAGGTTTGCATATAGCGATCTTGACTAGAATCATTATGTGGTACACTTGACACCTGCACGATGTTATAATTAATTATATCTCCCTAAGATTACAAAAAAAAGAATTTCCACTAAATCCATTTAAAAAGCAATTCTCTCTTTGTAAATAAAACATCACCATTCCCGGAAAAAATGATGAAGTTGTAATTTTGGCGGGGGGAGGGAGACAGGCAGAATATAGTTTCTCTCACTCTCATTTGGAGAAAGTCTCTCAGCTTAATACTTTCTAAAGAATTAAGATTTTTAAATAAAAAAATATGACTGTAAATAACCTTATGGCTTATTGGTTTCTTTGTTGAGAACATAGAAAATATGCCTATGTATTTAGAGTAGAACGTTTTCATGATGTCAATGAAAAATACGACTTCCCACCTTTTAAATTTGTTATTTGGAGGAAAGAAATGAGAATGGAGGGATTAGTTCTTTTCTATAAGGATAAGAAGAGTGCAAAGTGTGTTCACTGGCAAGGAGAGAAATCCGATAATTCAGGTACCTCGAGTACCAGAATGTATGAGCTATCTAGCTGTTTCTTAGTGTATGGAGAAAAGCGATAGCATCTTTATGACTTTATTTTTATGTGTGTCTGTGCCTATAATAGAAGCAGAGGAAGTGGCAGCTGCAGAAATAATAAGCCGACAGAGATGCAGCCCATATTTGGAACATTCATCCTCTGGGGTCATGATATTGAGGTCATTTAGCATCAACAGGACCAATTGCGCAGGACATTAATGTGCGGCCACAGTGGCACACGGCGACAGCAACCAGGCTGGAGACAGGCGCCTCTTTCTTCCTGAGAACCCATGAGACTAATGGAGAGGCAAATGAAATACGCATGTTGGCACAAACTTTCAAGGAGGGTTGATAACTCCAGCAATCAAGACAAATCATATTTTCCTGCATAAAAAAAATCAATGCAGGAAATCTAGATATATCAAAATATCAAGAATTTTAACATTGAAGATAATGGACATTTTAATAAAATCAAAGAAAATTTTAAAAGTTAACTGCAGGCTAATATTTTTAGAATGGTCTGAAAAATATTTCCTTTAGAAGAAAGGACCCTGTCTAGCATCTCTTTAATATATGATTCATAATGTCAGTGGTACAATCTGTATTAGTGTTCTCCAGAGATACAAACCCATAGGATATGTATAGATAAAAAAGGGGACATTTATTATGGACATTGACTCAGTCAATTATGAGGCTGAGAAGTTCTATGTTGGGGCCATTTGCAAACAGGAGAACTGGGAAAACCAGTGGTGTAATTCAGTCTGCATCCCAAAGGGCCCGAGAACCAGGTGAGCTGAGTGTAACTCCCAGTTCAAGATGGAAGGCATGAGAAGGGGTCCACTGGTGTAAGTAAGATCCTAGTCCAGTGGCTTGAGAACCAGGAGCTCCAATGCCCAAGGGTGGGAGAAAATGAATGTCCCAGCTCAAGAAAAAAGATAAAGAATGCGTCCCCTTTCTTCCTTTCTGTTCTATTTGGGCCTTCCACTGACTGGATGATGCCTACCCACATAGGTGAGGGTAGACCTTCTTTATCCAGATTATTGACTCAAATGCTAATCCCATAGCTAAACACCTTCAGAGTCACATCCAGAAATAGTGTTTTACCTTTAACCCAAACTGCCATACAAAATGAGGCATCGCATTATCCAAAATCACTAGTTATGTGAGGACTAGGAATCGATGATTCATACTCAAGAGAACAGGCAATCGATGGAGATGACCACCCATGAGACGACCCAGATGTTGGAACTACCAGATGGGTTTTCACAACAGATATATAACTATGCAAAAGCATGTAAATATAAATATAAATATAGTATGGAGGGGCGCCTGGGTGGCGCAGTCGGTTAAGCGTCCGACTTCAGCCAGGTCACGATCTCGCGGTCGGTGAGTTCGAGCCCCGCGTCAGGCTCTGGGCTGATGGCTCAGAGCCTGGAGCCTGTTTCCGATTCTGTGTCTCCCTCTCTCTCTGCCCCTCGCCCGTTCATGCTCTGTCTCTCTCTGTCCCAAAAATAAATAAACGTTGAAAAAAAAATTTTTTTAATAAAATAAAATAAAATAAAATAAATAAATATAGTATGGAAATAGAGGAAAACTTAGATGTGAAAAGGAAACTAGAGAGAGAAAAGAGAGAGAGAGAGAGAGAGAGAGGGATTTATTATGCAAAAGTGTGTAAAGAAAAATATAAATACAGTATGGAAATAGAGTAAAACTCAGAGATGAAAAGGAAATGATAGAAAGAGAGAAAAGAGAGATAAAGAGGGAGAGAGAGATTTATTTTAAGGCATTATCTCACATGTTGGGGGGGGGGGTCGTCAAGTCCAATCTCCGTAGAGCAAGCAGGTGGACAGGCTGGAAATTCAGAAAAGAGTTGATGTCACAGCCTTGAGTCAGAAATCTCTGGACTGGAAACTGGAAACTTTGAGGCAGGGTTTCTATGCTACTCTAGAGTGACAGAATGGCTTCTGGTCCAGGAACCTACGTTTGCTCCAACGTCCTTTAACTGATTGGATGAGGCCATCCACATTTTGGAGGGAAGCTGGCTCTGCTCAAAATCTAGGGACTTAAATGTTAACCGCATCTAAAAAATACCTTCACAACAACATTAAGAATATGTTGGACCAGACAGCTGGCCCCATGGCCTAGCTAAGTTGACACATAAAATTATCATCACGAATGGCTGTCCTTTTATTTTTAAATATAAATATAAGCAATATGCACCAATGGAATGGGTAAATGAATAACTGCCTGTTAATAGACACTGTTCTGGTATTGTTTATCAGGATAGTATTTATTGATAGAAAACTAAGAGATAATACTTGCTCTCGGGTAGCCAATTTTCTTTTTTTTTTTAAGTTTATTAATTTATTTTGAGAGAGAGAGAGAGAGAGAGAGAGAGAGGGAGAGAGAGAGAGAGAGAATCCCAAGCTGGCTCCACACTGTCAGCACAGAGCCTGATGCGGGGCTCGAACTCACAAACCTCCCAAACGGTGAGATCATGACCTGAACTGAAATCAAGAGTCTGATGCTTAATCGACTGAGCCACCCAGGAGCTCCTCAGGTATCCACCTCTCTGATGTCCAGGCTGAACGTCCTGAACAGTTTCTCGTTAGGGAGGATGCTAACCTTAGAAAAAGCTATGTCCTTTTCCTCCTCTCTGCATGTTTTTTACCCTCTACACATGTAAGGTAAGTACAGTGAGGCAACTGCTTGTAACAGTCATGTGTTAGGAAGAGGCATTAGGAACTATGTGGTTCTAAAAAGCAGTGAAGAGGGGCTCCTGGGTGGCTCAGTTGGTTGGGCGTCCGACTCCGGCTTGGGTCATGATCTCGTGGTTAGTGAGTTCAAGCCCTATGTCGGGCTCTGTGCTGACAACTCAGAGCCCGGAGCCTGCTTCGGATTCTGTGTCTCTCTCTCTCTCTCTTCCCCTCCCCCACTCATGTTCTGTCTCTGTCTCTCTCAAAAATAAATAAACATTAAAAAAAAACTTTTAAAGCAGTGAACATTTTCATTAGCTGGAGTGCAGGCTAGGTCCATGACACTTCAAAACCTCACTCTTTTTTATTCATTTATGAAGCAAGACGAAAGGACATTTTTCAAAAAGAAACAACCTTAACTGCAACCACAGAGAGGAATGCTTTACAATTCGCCTCAGAAAAGTTTACTATCTCCCTACTAGTAAGTTATTCAAAATTAATTATTCATTTATTGATTGATTCGGCAATGACGCAGAAGACGATATGTTGTTAAGGCAAAACTGTGCATGCCCCTTTTTATCACACGCATTTATAAGCTTTAGAAGCAGAAAGCAATGACCCACTGACCCCGGAGTTCCTCAAATGGAGAAAATACACACTAGAGGAAATCGGGTTTACCCATTTTAGGAGAGCCACATAAAAACCTCCAGTCAGTATTATTTTTAGTAGTAAAATTCTGGAAGCAATGAAAACATTCATTACTGAAGAATGGGTAAATAAATTGAGTATGGTCACACAATGGATTAAACAAAAATGAGTAAAGGGTACATTTATTAAAATCAGTAAACTTCAAATACATATTTTTATGTGTATTTATTTTGAGAGAGAGAGAGAGAGAAAGAGACTGAGGGAAGGGCAGAAAGAGAGAGGGAGAGAGAGAATCCCAAGCAGGCTCTGCATTGTCAGTGCAGAGCTCGACACAGGGCTCGATCTCACCAACCATGAGATCTGAACCTGACCTGAGCTGAAAAGAATCAGGTGTTCAAGCGACTGAGCCACGCAGGCACCCCAAAATACATAATTTTAAGTGAATAAAAAACATGTTGCAAAGTGATCTGACAGTGTTATGTTCCTCCTGTATTAGTGACAATATGTTTATAGTGACAATACATATTATATATATGTTATATATAAAACCATAAATGGCTGGGGTGCCTGGGTGGCTCAGTCGGTTGAGCGTCTGACTTCAGCTCAGGTCACGATCTCACGGTCCATGAGTTCGAGTCCCACCTTGGGCTCTGTGCTGACAGCTCAGAGCCTGGAGCCTGCTTTGGATTCTGTGTCTCCTTCTCTCTCTGCACTTCCCCTGATCACACTCTGTCTGTCTCTCTCTCAAAAATAAATGAAGATTAAAAAAATAAATAAAGCCATAAATGGAGAGACACACATTCACTCAGCATCTCTGGCAACAGATAGGAGGGAATGTGATGGGGGTGGGAATAGATTTTCTGCAGTATATGTAAAAGCTTTTTTGTAATAGATGGAAATACTAATATAATACTAATATAATAGATGGAATACTAATATAACACTAATTGTACTAATTAAATCTGGGTGATGATTACACAGATCTCTGCTCTATTAATATCTATATGTTTTTATCTTTACAGAAAATCACAGTTAAGAAAACAACAAAAAATATGATATTAGGTTGAAATAAGCAGAGACAACATAGCTGCTCATTAGAGATATTTGAATCCAACTGCATCTTTCACAAAGCAAATCAGCATCAGGGAGTTCTATTTTATTTCAAATCAACTCTGCCTTCCTCCCTGAAAAATAGGCATTTTGTTATCTGCCACGACTCCTTAAGCTTTCTAAAGAGAAGAGCTATGAATGCTACAGAGTAAATAAGATCCTTCGAAAATCCTAAAGTCTAACTGGTATACTTTATGACACAAAGTGCATGTGCTACACTGAATAGTAATGACAAATTTGTGGTCAGCGTGCATCCATGATTCCATAGTACATTCAGGCGCAAGTTAATATTTAATCCAATGTTTATCCCCATTTAAAACTCAAATAGTCACAAATATATTAGAAAACTGTAATGTTATTTCAAAAACACTATAGTGGAAGGTATAGGCTTCCAGAAGAAAAAAACAAAAACAAGAACGTTGTATGTTTCAAACGGTACCATTCACAGAATTATAAAAAAGGGCTGTTTCTAATCTTGAGAAGAAGAGTCCAAAGAAAGAGTTTCTAATGAAGCAGAGCTATTTAGAGCCTGGTGCGTCCCTAGGAGATAGTGAAATTCTATAAATCGGAAGAAAAAACCAACGGTAATGACATGGAAGAAACCTTGCAGCTTGCCTATGTAGAGTTGCCTATAGAGAATGAGAACTGAAGCCTTATTTCTTCTGCAAATATATACTTTCAAAATGGGATTTCTTAATAGCACCCTGCTGCTTTTATTGGAAAGGCAGTTAGAAATCATACAAGTTTCACTTCGTATTTCAGCTCTCATGCCACATTTAATAATATAATCTCAAATAAGGCCACATGGTGAGGCATAATTCTGCTGCTCATAATAAAAAAAAAGTGCCATTTTCAGAAGATGTTTAGAACATGCAGTGAAATCGTTCACGCGTACCCAAAGCTGGTTTTGTGTTTGACACTAGCATATAGAGTAGGCAAGCCTCGAGTTATCATCAAAAAGGTGCAATCATTGGGGAAAAAAATAAGGCATTTTGTTTGTAGACAAGAAAAATTACTTGGAAATGCTATTAACGTAAGTACTCTATTAATGAAAGTTAACTTAATAATCACAATGTATTTGTGTTTTCTGTGTCAACAAAATGCTTCACTGGATGAGAATAATATAATGTAGAAATGGAGGGAGAAAAATTGATGCTAAACTAATAATTGGATTTTTTCCAGCTGCTTTGGCACATTTCTCCATAATACTTTTATAGTCCTAGAATATTCAGTAAAAAAGCTCTAGGAAATTATGCATCAGTTCATAATCACAAATAGCCTCTATAAAATATTTATAATGTACTCTCCTTTAATTTTCAGACTAGAATATTAGATTTAGATACCGTCTGTCCATGTCTTTGATTTGTAGTTGAGGACACTGAGGTCCAAAGAAGTCCATTGTCACAGCTATTGGAAGGGGCACCCAGAGCAGAAAACTCTCAGGTTTGTGTTCATTCTGTGACACCTGAACGGTTTTTCTCCTTAAAAAAAATGTAAAAAAGAGGCAAGTCAATGGAGTGAACCAGCTATAAAGCGCCATTAAAAAACGAACAGTAACTATGTTATTAATGACGGTAGTTGTTACATAATAAGAAAATGAAGTTTTCGTGTCAAATTATCATCGTAGAAGAGGATTGAAAAAGGGCTTTGGCCATCAGAAACAACAGGGAGAGTTCTGAAAAGATTGTTCTTTAGTTGTGTTTACTAACAATTTCTACAAGCTTTTATGTAAAAAAAAGTAGTTTAATGCCGAGAATCTTGCTAGTCGCTGGGAATACAAAGATGAGTAAGACGTTCCCTGCTTTGAATGCTGTTAACGGCCTTTGTGGGAGACAATGCTACATCCAAGTACAGTAACAGCAGTGAGGAAAGTTTGTAGAAATGGCTATGGGACATCTTACTACAAGGAGAGATCAAAGGAAACTTCACGGAGTAAACCACCTTCCAGGAGTTTTGAAAGGTGGGTCCAGTCAGCAAAGTGTGAGACCACTGATGCAGAGGGTAGGTTAGAGGATAAAGATGGAAAACAGGAGGGTCAGAGGAAGAGAGAGGCCAGAAAGGCAGGAGAGACTCGAGCAGGTGAGGAGCAGCAGGGGGGTGAGGGACGCAGCACAGGAGGGGGACAGGCAATGGGAGGCAAGGCTGGAAGCTGGCAGGGCCGTTGTCCCCTCAGCTGTGTTCTCCAAGAGCACGGTGCATGCCAGCCCTGCTCCCCACACTGGGCACATGGTAGGAAGACAGCGGCAAGCGTCCTCTCACACCTTTCAAATGCTGCTGCCATATTAAAGATGGGAATTTAGGCTGTGAAAACTGGAAAGGGGTGGAAGGATTCCGAGTTGGGCAGTTACTCGATCAGGTTTGGGTTTCGGAAAGCCGATTCTGGGAGCACCTGGGCGGCTCAGTTGGTGGAGCCTCCAACTTCGGCTCAGGTCACGATCTCACGGTCTGTGAGTTCGAGCCCCGCATCGGGCTCTGTGCTGATGGCTCAGAGCCTGGAGCCTGCTTTGGATGCTGTGTCTCCCTCTCTCTCTGCCCCTCCCCAGCTCAGGCACTGTCTCTCTGTCTGTCAAGAATAAATAAACATTGAAAAAAGTAGAGAAGAGGAAAAGAAAAGAAAAGAAAAGAAAAGAAAAGAAAAGAAAAGAAAAGGAAAGGAAAGGAAAGGAAAGAAAGCTAATTCTGGCAGTTCTGATGAGGGTAAACTGAAGAGGGTGATATTCTGAGCCCAGGAACTTATTTCTCAGACTGAGAATTTCTTTTTCAAAGTAGTTTCATAGTCCAGGAAATCTGATAGTGTCTGGAGTACAGGAAATGCAGGCTGGTTTCTGTTTCTGTCCACTCCTGCCCTAGTCCCCCACACCTCCCAAACCCCTCCTGTAGTGAGGAGAAACCTCGCATATCATTCTCTAAGAAGAGGCAGAAAAGACTGAAAATAGGTTCCTAAATGGCAAAAAGACGCTACATATTGGAAAAGAGATAAACGGAGCTAGCGTTCCATCAGCTCTGGTTCTAAGAAATGTCGTGTTGATTGCAGGAGTCTTTGGAAAATGTCACTGCCTTGTCCTCCTGAAACATCAATGTCTCATGCGGCCTTCAGGGAAGGATTTCATCCATCCGTCTGCTCTCACAGAACTGGATGATTTAAACTCCTGTCTCTGAATTTTAACTTGCCCAGGATGACTTTCCTCTTTTGCTTTGCCTTCTCTGTTGTTTACTCAAAATCCAGGGTATATCCTGCCTTTTTCACTTACCTTTTCCTAATGGCCTTAGTCCTTTCTCTGAACTTCTGTTTCTTACTGTCTGGATGCTTTCATGTTTTTTTCTTCATGTATCATTTTGTAATCCTAGAATGTAACACATTGACTCAAATATAATATTTACTAGTAATATTTGTGGAAAATAAAGGGTATGAAATTAAAAAAAAAAGAATAAAGAGTCCTCAGGTTTGGTCCAATTGTTAGGCACAGGCTCACTTCTGAATTTGTTTATATGAAGATTTTCTTGAGTAAACTCTGAGAAATATATGTCTTAACCATAGGATCACAATACTAAATACATGACTGCTCCATACAACAGCCTATAATATTATAATTAGAGATTACCTTGTTGGAAAATGGAGATTAAATATGTCATGTACCAAATTAAAATTAAACTAAGAATATGTTTATTTTTAAAAATTTTTTAAGTTAAACTGAGAATATTTTTATTTTTGAAAAATATAAATCTGACTTCATTTTAGAAAAGAATTGTGTTGTTCATAAATACTTGATGATTTTTAAGATAAAATAGTGTTCTAGATTTTTATTTTGAAGATATACATTTAAATTGAAGATATAAAATTAAATAAAAAAATTTAAATTTTGTTCTTTTTGAGCGAGCGAGAGGGTGAGCAAGGGAGGGACAGAAAGAGGGGGAGAGAGAGAGAATCCCAAACAAGCTCTATCCATGCTGTCAGCACAGAGCCCGAGGTGGGGCTCAATCTCACCACCATGAGATCACAACCTGAGATGTTACCAAGCGTCTGGCACTTAACCAACTGAGCTACCCAGGCACCCCTAAATCTATCAAAAAATTTAAAAAAGAACTTTTATTTTAAGTAACGCATAAATAACTGCAGATATTTTCCTTTCAGCACATACCTTCAAGGCATTGACGTAGGGGAACTGAAGGGAGTCCATTTTGGAAACGCTCCATCTTGGCTGTGTCTCCGCCGGTCCCATTTCCTCATGTTCTGTATTTCACCTTGCATCTGAGTAAACTAAAGAAGCTATGTTCCTACTCCAAGGGGGAGACAAGAAAGTTAATCATTCTCTTGTGGGAAAACATCCTTGGTCCCCATACACCTGATAACATCTAAGAGCAAATCTCTGTCAACGCTGGTGCCGACACCCTTACCTTCAGTGATTTCTGGAATAACACCTCTTGTTCACTTGACACTTACCTTTGATCAGACCCTACCCTGGATGCCTGAAGGAACACATACACTGAACTCCTTTCAACGTAAACCTCTGACCCCAAGCAATGAGGAAGCGGCTTACTTCTCCTCTTCCAAGTCTCCCAGACACCCTATCTGCTGTAGTCTGGCACTTACCTGACTCAGTAAACTCCCCTCTTATTTCCTCCTGGCTCCCATTTGATTTCTGTCAGGTGAAGCTGGTCCTTCGGGATGCCCTGTGGATTCTCGAACCTGGCTTGCCTGCATCAGCACTTATGGGAAAGATCACGCACGTTTGAATGACTGAAAGAAAGCCAGAGAGACCAGACCACAGAGAGGCAAAGCTAAAAATGTAGGCAGAGGTTTAATCGTGTTTGGTCTCCAGGGCTTTGTGAAATATTTTTATGTTCATCCTCTTGGTGATAAAGGTTTTTTTTTGTTTTTTTCTGATGTTTAACATTTAATATCTGTGTAATCTCATGCGAGCTAATTAGCCTATATAAACCTCAGTGTAATCAGGGAGTTGTTGGGAAGGGTAAATGAGATCATGTATATTACTTAGGCAAAATGCTTAGCACATAGCATTCAATAAGTGTCGACTATTAATCTTACAAATATATTGCATGGTGCCCCATTCAGACCGAAGGAATAGGAGGGCGTTGATGATTAAGGGTAGTGTCTTCATGCGTCGAGACTTACTTAACATGTATTGTGATTACTTGAGAATAGTCTTTGACCTAAAATATTCTCTCTCTAGTCAGGTTCCCTCATCTTTCTGACTAAAGGTAGATCCAGGCAATACACTATTGCAATACCAGTGGCCCAGGCGACTCCAGCCCGCTCTCCCCAGCAGTAGTGGTCTCCTTTCTTTCAGTCCACATTCCGTGCAGGCTCCGAGCTTCTAGCACAAAGGCTAAGATCCTTACTCACCTTTGTTGCATGAAACCTAGTGTTAGAGGGGAGATTTTGCCCCCAGTCCTGGCAGGAGCTCCAGTATAAAATCTGCCTGCATTTTCCTCCTTTATGCAGTGGCCATTGGAGGAATAGACCAAACAGGAATTCTCCAAGAAATGCTTGCATCATTTTCCTCTGGGGAGCAAGGGGTTCCCAGGACTTGGACATTCCACCTCTGTGGGGGGGTCCTCCTCTGCCACTTAGTGGGTAAGCTCCTCATGTGAGCATTCTGTTGGTGGCCTTTCTCAATCTCCAACAGAGCCTTTATAAGTTATAGAGCTGATGTCTTCGCCATGACGTGATGCACTTTTTTATTTCTTAATTTGTTTGGAACGAAGGAGGGGGAATGCTATTTGCTGGCCTGCTCGAGGCCACAGCCCTTCGTGAAGAATAGGTATTCACTAGATTTTTGCTGAATGACTAGAGATAGCACTTAATCAAACTCAATAAGAGAAGAAAATTTAATTAGCCTTAAAGTCTTGTAAGTGCAGCTATGCTTTAAAAAAATCCTGTGCTTGCAAAAGCTGTTGATTTAATAAATTTTTTTTTGCCAAGGAATGAGCTCTGTGAATATTTATCTCTTCAATATTATGTAGCAGGCATATTAGTTAGTAAAAAATAGACCACACACATTCAGTGGCAAGCAGGACAGTTAATCTTGAGTTTTCAAATGATTATAATCATGAGTGTAGGCAACTAGGAAAATCTATATGTTGGATTGGAAAGGAAAAAAATGATGCCAATATCAGCATAAGCCAATTGTAGGGTGATTTCTTGTCTGTACTATCATAAAATCTTTCGTATGCTTCACCGTCCCAAAAGATCACTTTTAATCACATTTGGTATTGTTTACATTCATTTTTAGGATAACCTAAAAGTTTATTTCATTTTAATGACTGAGAAAATTTGGAGGATATTTCTATTCACCCACCACTGTGACATTAGGATGTCCTTTTAGAGTCAAAATGCAGATGCTTTTAGAGTCAGATGTGTGTCACATCAACACTTTGAAGAAGGTTAAAAGCACACTGAAGTGTTGCCTTTACTAAGGCACAAGTTAGAAAGCTCAGTTGCCTCCTAAATAACACATTTAATTTCTACAGCTTTTTTTTTGAGGAAATAAAAGAAGGTGCTAAGTTTAATTGTTTAAGAAAATAATAGTCACATGGACTGTATTTCACACTTTGATCAAATTCAAGTTTTCATATACAACTAACCATAAAAATGCCTTGTGAATTTCTCAGCCTGACTGTGGGTGGACTTCATTAATTGTGTGTTGTACTTCTCAGATACTTGTGTGGGTTTCTCTTCAAAAACCACTCCACACACACACACACACACACACACACACACACACACTTCCACAGATGTCCTATGGACTGATTTGATATAACTCTTCCTCTTCATTATTTGCTTTTGTGGAGATCTTTTGTGGAGATCTTCACTAAGTATTTTTGGTACTTAGCTTCAAAAAGATCTTTGTAGCCTTTGTAGCCTGAAAGAAGGATGGAAAGTGTGATTAACAGACTAAATACCTGAAACTAGAATAAACCAAAAAGCTCTAAAGTAATCCAAATAGTTAAGAATACTTTGCACTTAAAGAAGTACATACTCTTTGAATGAGAATTATGTTTCAGGTAAATGTTTCCAGCCATGTATATGATTGGATTATTTGACCTTTGGAAAGTTTCTTCCTGCTGAGAAGGTTTCAGTTACTGTCTGTATGTCTGCACAATCAAAAATAGTGCATGGATTCAGCTTATACAGGCTGATTGGCGGTCATTTTTGTATCACCCCCGGCTTACACACTTCCCTCACCATAATCATGTCCTGGAACTGGCAGATCACCAAAGATAATCCTATTAAACTCATAAGACAGTTTTGTGGTTTAAAGTATTTAAATTCTCCAGAATTATTGTATAACCAACTCCTCATTTTTTGCCAAATGGCTTGAACTCTGTATGCTTTTCAAGGAATGTTCTACCCTTACAACTCTTGGATGAGGTTTCTCAGATCGCCATGGGAAAGATCAACGTTTTAGTCTGTGGAAGTGTTCCCTATCAACACAGGAACCCGACCAACTCCCAAATTGTCCATGAAAAGCAAGCAGAGTCAAGCACACACAGGGACAATAGGTTCAACCCGTTTTTTGTTGAGGTCATTGTTGGTTTCGTTCAGTCATCAAACAAATATGCATTCAGAATTGTGGTCTCGGTGCTCCATTAGCCACTGAATGGTTTTCTCATGTGATGTGAATGAATTCTAAAATGCAGCCATGTTTTTTCTGTCATGCCAGTGTAGACATGTTAAACCACAAACTATATTGTCTCCAAACTTGTCCTTTGAGAACCCCTCACTTCTGCATTGTCATTGGGTATGCGTATGTGTGCATGTGTGTAGGCTAAAGATATGTACCTACTCTCTGTAAAGTTATCTTTCCTTCTAGGCTGTGAGCTATCCCACAGCATGTGCTTTTGTTGCCCAACATTTAGTCAATGACTAAACTATGTAATAGTTGCCCAGAAAATGTATAGGACAAGAAAGAATAACTTCATTTGGTTAATAATTAAAATATATATACCTCTTTGAATTTTAAAGATAGATGCACTGTTGCCCTAAAAATCTTCTAGATTTATTAGAATTTCAATGTTTTATTGTAATATATTTTAAAAAATGAGTAGAGCTGATTTTCAGAGTAAACTACACACTTATCTGTCCCTAAAAGACTGGACTTCGTGTTTTCTATAACTCAATACAAATCATAATTAATAGTGTTTAATTAAAACATCTAGCAAAGTTATCAAAAGGTGTCCTAGAGAACTTTATGAATGCTTTAATTTGCATTCTATTAATATTTTAACTGGTACAAATCAATTGCAGGTGCTGGTATGAAAATTTATTTCAAGGCATCAGAGCTCACCCCTTAAGGCAACAACCCCCCAAAACACAGCAGCCATCATCCTTTCCCTGTGTGTCTCAAGAGATGCAGAAAATTAAGGAGTTAAAAGGAAACCAGCCAAGTGGAAACTCTGCTTAAAATGATATACCCCAAATCCTGACCAATGTTCTTTTTGAAGTGTATATCACCCACGTATTTTACAATAATTGCCATGTTTCCTCTCTTTCTCTCTCTGTAGCAATTCTAATTTAATGGTAACATGCAGCATTTTAAACATTAGTTATGGCTTTGTTTTAAGTTCTCAGTTATGGTAGTTAATGGGCCCTCTCTTGGATGGGGGCAGAGAGCAGAGGGGAGATAAAAATATATTTAGTGTCTGATTAATAGAGACAGAAATCAATCTTAGTCAATTATCAGTATGGTACTCTTAAACTTATGAAAATGGCATATGTTGCATTTTGAAAACAATGATCCTTGAAATTCTTTAAATGTGTAGCAGTTCTAGCTAACTAAACTTTTAAACTTAGTTATATGAAAACAAATAAATAAAAATTAGGAATTATATTCGAAAAGAGTTCTCAGAGCGATCCATTCTTTTTTCTCTTGGGGGGGGAAGAGTTCCTAATATAATAAATTAAAGATGCAAGAGTCAGTTTTGTGTCCCTTTTAACAATATGAAACAGGGCCATTATCTTAAATAAATGTTCTTCATGAAACATCCACACGTCTTCCAGAGAGATGTTGACATATATACATGCATATACTCGCATATACATGATTCATTTACTTATTCAGTCATTCAGAACATATTTACTGAATGCTGACCCTCAGCCAATGATGGCTATGGTTGGTCGCTCAGCAAAAACAGACATGTTCTCTGCTTTTGTGGAGTTCACAATCTGGTGAGCAGGGCTGTGGGAGGGACAGAAGTCACGACTTCTCTTTTGTTTTGTTGAAATGCCTAAACAAAATGCTTCTGGATACCAGGCCCCTTTCCTCATGCCATCATTCTGGGCCAAGCTGTAGCTGTACACGTGATTAGTCTTTATAAAATTATTTTTTTCTTAATACACCCGTGTTTAATTTTTTTTTTACTTCTTTCTTTTATGCATAGCCTGACCTCCGAATTTTATTTTCCTGATGCTTAACATCTTTCCAAGTCTCATGAACCTACTTGTTCTCTGGCTCCTCTCCTTTCTAACTTGTTATCTATCTCAACTTCTTTATAGTATCTCACACCATCAGAAATTATTTTATTTACTAGGATGAGGCTCTTGAGGGCATGGACCTGATTGACCTTCTTCATCCACCACTTCCCAGCATCTAAGACAGGATCAGGCAGATAAGTAAGGCTCTTTCTACTTTCTAAAATCTGTTCCCTAAGTGGCTGATTGTTCTGGGAAATGCCTTACGTTTTATTAACGTGATGGGGTGGCTCTCTGTCATTGATGATTATGGCCGTGGAGTGTAGCCGGCTTTGCGTCAGGAGCATGGGATTTTTAAGTATTCCATTCAATAAAATTTGATATATAAAGAAATGGGTAGTAAAGGCTTAATGGATTATAAAGTACTACACTGATAAAACGAAACGGAATAAGGAACAATGAAATAGTGTTAACAGTCACAGATGCCAAAGATGAGAATGCGACAGCAAAGTACATTATTGCCAAGTAGAGCGTCTCATTTCTGGACATACTTGACTTGCCGGTTATTTGTCACTTCTCAGCTCTAAATACCCCCTTCTTGGTACCACTTTGTGATACAAGACCTGGGTTTTGCAAACTATTTTTCCTGCGTCTGCAGGCTCCTTGTAAATGTCAGCCTGGAGGGGTTCCTCTGGGGAAACGGCAGAGCAGGAGGAGGAAGGAAAGGCTTTATCTTCTTCCTGCTTTGTTTTGTTTTTGCTTTATCCCTTGCTGGTGGAAGGGTTGTTGAGTGGTGGGGTCTCTCAGGGTCCCTGTGGCATTGGGCTGCTCTGGGGGTAGACACGGCCATTGCTTCAATATCCCAGCAGTGGCTGGTATGTTCTTACAGCAGCCACAGCACCTCCCAAAGGAGGACATTCGGGCACCTAAATCTCCACCTGGAAGGTCCCCCTTTAAGTTTCTCAGAGTCTCTCTTGTTCATATTTGTACCTGGTGGGAAATAGGACCTCTTGCTGGTCTTACGCCCAGAAGCAATTCTGAGTTAGAACCAGTGTTTTGTCTGTTTATTTGTCTAATCCCATTGGCAGTAGACTCCCAAACTAAATGGTGGAAATGGCAGGTTTTTCCCAAGCAGTACATTAAGAAAGATGACAGCATTTGTCACTTGTTAATCCTGTGACCACATAAGCAACGTGGCGTATCTGCTTCCTCTTCCTGCTCACGGTCTGCTTCTGATGAGGTGAAGCCTGAGGTTCAAGCAGAGTCTGACCTTGTCTGGAACTTCCTCGGGATTCTTTTTCAAATAAGAGGACAGCAGCGTTCTGAGTCCCATTAACATATGGATTCTGGAAAATTTTTCAAAGGCTGTTCATTCAGTTTATTTCTACTCAAGAACTTCTTTTAGCGTTTTACATCTTGGAAGCCAAAGATCGGAGAGAGAGCTTTTTAGTATAATGTAACATGGACAGAAACTAAGGAACTAGATAGCCCTCTTTTTTTTTTTTTTTTAAATTGCTTGCAGACCACAAGATTATATGTTTAATTAGAAGGGGAATACAAAGCGCAGCTGTAGAATTCCCGACCCAAGTCGATGCCGATCGAGCAAGAGCTTGTAAACTGCCCAGGAGTGAGTCCTACCGTAGAGAAGGGTTTTATGTTTACATCTTCATATTTACAGCTGGCAGAAGATTAATAGGAAATAACTGCCAACCAAGTCTAGGATGGAGAAGCACCACTAAGGAGGCAAAAGAGCATACGTCTTCCAATACCCAGGTACTAGGAGGACATTAGGAGTGTGATTAAGGGGCAGCCACACGGCGTCCGGGTGTACATGGCACATTTCCTGCCTAACTGTGCATCTCCACATTCTTGTCAGCTAAAATCGCCCACCAATGCAGTTTTACTGCCACTTGTGAAGGGACAAATATGGATTTGTTGTTTCAGTAAACCCTCAGTATGAATCCTTTATTGCTTATTTCATTACTGATCATCAGAGTAAAATTACTTTAAGGATGTGAATATGAAGATTCATAAATTTCAAAAAGCTTTAAAAATAGTCTTAACAGCTAATATTTATTGAACTTGTTCTAAGTGTTAGTCACCACTCTAATTTCTTGAAATGTACAAACATACCAATTTTCGTGAGTGTTGCTACTATCTTGGATTCGCACAAGTAAAAAAATAAAATAGGCAATTTGTCCATGGTTACATTTAACAAGTGGAAGAGTTGGTATTCGATTCCAGGTATTCTTAACTATTCTAATAAAGGCTGTGCATTTTCCACTGTATCATCCTCAGTTTAAATAGTACAGGTATTTTTATAAATTGTAACAATTATGGAAACAGAACACATTATATGCACTAATACGCACTATTTATTATTGGTACTTAAAGTAAAAAGTGTGTTGAAGATGAAGTATTCTTGGAGATGGTTTGGAAGGCAAATGTTTTCTACTTTTCCCTCCCAGGGCTGGAGCTTAATTTCTCTATCCTTAAATATCCTTAAGTCACTATAGATACTTAGTGACTTACTTTTATCAAGTGGAAATGGCAGAAATGACAGTATGCTACTTCTCAGATCAGGACATGAATAGATGCAAGCTTTCATCTTGAGTGTACTCTCTCTCCTTCTCTCTCAGTCACAACTCAGAGGGGGCCCCATGATCTGCAGGAGAGATCCACATGGGAGGGACCCCCAGGATCTGCAGGAGAGATCCACATGGGCGGGGGCCCCAGGATCTGCAGGAGAGATCCACATGGGTGGGGGTCCCAGGATCTGCAGGAGAGATCCACATGGGAGGGACCCCCAGGATCTCCAGGAGAGATCCACATGGGCGGGGGCCCCAGGATCTGCAGGAGAGATCCACATGGGCGGGGGCCCCAGGATCTGCAGGAGAGATCCACATGGGCGGGGGCCCCAGGATCTGCAGGAGAGATCCACATGGGCGGGGGCCCCAGGATCTGCAGGAGAGATCCACATGGGAGGGACCCCCAGGATCTCCAGGAGAGATCCACATGGGTGGGGGCCCCAGGATCTCCGGGAGAGATCCACATGGGCGGGGGCCCCAGGATCTGCGGGAGAGATCCACATGGGAGGGACCCCCAGGATCTGCAGGAGAGATCCACATGGGAGGGGGCCCCAGGATCTGCAGACAAGGAGTTGAAGCATCTGGCGGGCAGCCACGTAATTGAGCTTGGAGGCAGAACTTCCTTAGCAGAACTCTGAAGTGTTGAGCCTGGGGCTCAGACCCACTGTTTGACTACAATCTCAGGGGAATTCTTGAGTCAGTCACTTACATTATGTCCATCTCCAACTCCATGTCTCAGTCTCATAAACTGAGTCAAATAATCAATGTTTGGTTTCTTTAAGATGCTAGATTTTGAGGCAACTCTTACACATCAGTGTTCAATAATAACCTCAGTGTAAGATTTAAGGTTCACCAGAACATGAATACATAGATTCCTGATTGAATGAATGAGTGAAAGCCCAGATCATCAGAGATAATTAGCTTTTAAATTATTAATATAAAGAATGTGTTTTCTTTATAAATATGTTCAACAATTATATGCGTGTGTATATATATATTTGAATACATTCTTTATATATACCTTTACTTTAAACATTTTCACTATGTCTGTACGAAATATGTGTGAGATCATCCCAAAGGTCTAAGCTGTGCTCCTTAGCATGGTTTCTGTTATCATACGTACTTGAAAATAATAAAACTGAAATGCTATGTAGACGGTCTTTTAATTCTGCTTAAAGAAATAGCATCTGTTGATTTGTCACAGACACCAGCACCACGTATATTTTTATATCTCAGAAGACACAAGGAGGAATTTGGAAAATTCTTATTCTGTATTAAATTTTGACTAATGAGGATGACTGACTAACCTGATGATGTAACTTAGTTGACTAATTTATTGATGATATAAACTAGTAAATTAAGAAAATGCATGTAAATTCTATGCTATGGACTGAATTGCAGTCCCCTCAAAACTTATATATTGGAGTCTAAACCCCCAGTGTGATGGTATTTGGAGATGGGAGCTTTAGGAGAATATTAGGTTTAAATTAAGTCATGAGAGTGAGGCTTTCATGATAGATGGGATTAGCGCTCTTAGGAGAAGAGAAACTAGAAAGATCTCTCTCTCTCTCTCTTTTCTTCCTGACCCAACACCATCCCCACCCCCAAGCCATGAGGGTGACAAACAAGAAGGGGCCATCCCAAGGCAGGAAAAGAGCTCTCAGCAGAACCCAACTACACTGGATCCCTGTTCTCAGATTTCCAGACTCCCAAACCATGACAGAATAAATTCTTGCTGTCCAAGCCACCCAGCCTATGGTATTCTGTTATGGCAGCCTAAGATAAGATACTCTAAGCACAACTATTGACACATGTTAATTTGAGTGATATTACCCATTATTCCTATTAACAGTATTCCTATTAGTAATAGAATTAGTAGTAATACTCGTATCATTCTTATTTTTATATACTGTTCCCCCACTAATGGAAATTCCATAAGAATAATAGTTGTCAAATACGTTATATCCCCAACCTCTCTCTCAGGTTTTTTTCCCCCAAGGTCCACAATGCTGCTGATATATACGGTTCCATAACAGCACAAATTCATATGACGTGCTCCCTCCCTTCCTGTGAATCTCTGCCTATATGTAATATTATCAGAAAAGACTTAGGACACAAAACACCCACTGCGTCCCCCCACGCCTTCGCACACACCTTATACCCCTCAGTTTGTTTTGTTTTGTTTTGTTTTTCTCTCTTTATAGAAAGGATGACCATTTGAAATATTATATTTATGTGTGTGTATTTTATGTCATCCCTCACAACATTTAGGTGGGAGAATCCAGATCGGGTCTGTTCATTGCCTCACTGCTTAGGATATGCTTGGCCTGAATTACAGCTTTTTGAGTTAACGTATCTGGAACATCTTTAAATGCAGAACCTAGATCTAATTCATTCATTTCAATGGCTTTGCATTTTACGGTTGTATATTCATTTATTTACCTATTTCCATTTGGTGGTATTTACTTTTATTCTTTAACTGAGTTTCAAATTTTATTTTAATTCATGTTTTCATATTTAGAAGCTCTTCCCTATGTCAGTCTCCCAACTTCGAGTTCTCACTTTCCAGAAACAACTACTTTAATTCCTTAGCTTTTTCATCTGATATTTAATACACTTCTCCCCAGTAATTTGCTGTCATTGATATTTTTATTAAATTCAATTAATTAATTATTTTATTAAATTAATAAATTCAATTACTTAAATTTAATATTATGAAAAATTCTAAACACACTATTCCATTTATTTTGTAGATGCTTCTCTGAATTTCTGGGTATGAGCAAGCAGACTTCTTGTGCTTTTTTCTCACGTTAACATGTGCATTGGTATATATACATGTAGAAATATTTGGGGAAACTAAACGTTTTCTTTTCTCTCTATCAACTTTGTATAAGAGGTCAATGAGACCTTTAGAAGGATGTAGACCTTTAGAAGGATCCTTCTAAATCCCTCATAGAGGGAACATTCAAAATTGACATTAGACAAGATATGTCCACTTACAGAACACAAGCTCGTGCATTGACATTAGCTATGACTCGTAATGTGTTTTAGGATACACAGTCCTGGGTCTGACTTAACTGAATAAATATCAAACTCCTTGTCTATACGCCACCCAATAAGATTTGAAGAGACACGGTCTCTAAGAACAGGATGTAAAGATGATGTAATGATGCTACTCTGGCTAGCCAGTCAAGCAAATGAGTATGCCTACGGGGAAATATAAGAAAAACCAATGTGCCTCATATTTTTATAATGTGTGTGCAGGCCTCGAGTACAGGTGTGTGTTGCCATGCACGTTTTTCTTGTGCGTACCTTCCTGATTTAATATTCATGGAACTACAAATACTATTGTCTTTTGTCTGCCATCATTTGGTAGTGAAGAAGGCTCAGATGCTACCCGACAGAAGGAGAAAGGACTTCCAAGGATAGCATCTGTTTCGTTGGCAAAGCCTGCCCTGTTTGTGACTGTGGGCTTGGAATCACCATTGGGTTTGGCACTTCTGAGATGGACTGACTTGGTGGGAAAAAATAAATTTTTTTTAATTAGAAAACCCCACTGAATTGCAGGTCAGGTTCACATTTGGACAAATGTAGTTGTGTTTTGAAAAAGGTAAGCAGGCCTTCTTTACATTCTTCTGCATCTCACCACAGAGTCAAGCCCTTTATTTGATACACGGTAATTGGAACAAGACAGACAACAGTTGCCATATTCTTTGCATAGAAATGTGCTGCGTGGGCCTGGCGCCACTCACCCTCCCGCCTGGCTTAGCTATCTCTCCAGCTCCATGCTTCCTTTCTTAATTAGAACTCAAAAATGCCGACAGTTTTCCTTGCTGTGAGATTGCCTCTCTCTCTCTCCTCAGCGTGGGCAACGGCATGCTATTTTATTATAAATAAAATCTTGGATCTTTTACTAAAATATGATTTTTCTGACAAGGAAATTGCATGCCTATTTAGCAACGTATTATCTCACTATTTCAGGTACCTTACTTAATGATATACCCCTAAGCATATCCACTGAAAATTGCAGATCTATTTTTTTTTCCTAATGACAAAATCAAACCCGAGGATCTTTACATTCATCTTAGTTTGCCTAAGTAGAGATTTCATAAACTGGGAATGAGTTAGACATGAGGATAGAAAAACAGCAATGACATGTAGTGTCAGTGTTTTAGAGTCCTTTGATGTAGGGCATATGGAGCTAAAAACGAAATAGAGAACAATGGTTAAAAACAAAAGTGTACAAGAACCTTTCAGCTCATCAGTATCTAGCAAAAACATTCAAAGAATGGTGACATAATAAAAAATCTGAATTCTGGTTTTAAACAAGGAATAGTAATGAAAGGCCCTTGGTAATGCAAGAAGTCTAAATAATGTACCTGAATGGCTTGGTTGGGACTAAAGTCACTTTACAGACACTTGTAAATGGGAGTATCGAGGTGGTAAGTGACATATAAGCTTGTATGTGGATCATAGGCTATTTTTGATGAGTTCCTAGTCATTAGGTACCTCAATATTGAATTATGTAGTTTCTGAAGGAATGAGCGCCCCTCCACTAAGATGAACTCGATCTAAGAAAAGCAAACCTACACTCGCTGGAAGTCCACAAGCATTGGAAGTCCAGAGTCAAGCATCGCCTTTGCAAAGTATACCTTGGATTCACTTTAAAGTACGCTCGACTCCAACAGAGTCCATTGTCTTGACTTATTTTGAGAAAAAGGTGACTACACTATCAAATGCCACCTCACGAATTTTGGGGCAAAATGAAGTGGAGAAGAAGCCTGGATGCACTTTTTAGAACTGGTCTTAAGGAGCACGGATCTATTAGGTATAGTCCAACCCATAAGCAGAGGAAGTTACTGGATCCGATCGGATTTCCATCCATATCTCAACTTATGTGTGGTCAAGAACAGTTCTAAGACATATCATAGTCATGATAACCTAGCAATATTGGAATGAAATTCACTGATGGAAGCTTTGAGGAGTAAAGAGCATTTGAGCAATATCTTTAAAAAGAAAGGCAACTAAGGCTAGTCCTGATGAAATGCTAGTAATCCATAACTATTTGAAGTACTTATGTGTGCAAGCATACTAAAATATCATTGTTCTTCACATTAAAAAGACAAATAATGGTCTTCATTAGGCATAGGGACTAGGCACCAAACTGACCTGTTTTTGTTGGTTTTTCAAGAAGAAACTTGGGGCATTCTAAGTTTTTGGGGATTTTACAGAGATGATGTCTCTGAGGGATACTGTGGTGTCATTAAACTAATAAAACTATATAGACAAATCTATTCTTTAAAAGTCAGATTACCCTTCTCATTCTGTATTTCAATTTACGCTGTCTCAACTGTCTGGTTGGATGTCTGGCCTAATGAAACTTGCTTTCCATTAAGTGGCTGGTGACAGCTGGAGAGTCATTGTACTGTGATGCAGAAAATGACCCACTTTTAAATGGGTTAATGATCAAACATAATGGGAAAACTCATTGAAAACAAGCCAACTTCTATTTGTACTATTGACCACTCAATGGTCAATTGCCTCCTTCCCACCTTTTAAATAGAATGCTTCTTTTAACGTTTACCTCTAAAATTAGAGCCTTCCTGATTATTGCCCATTCCATCAGTGTTTTAGATATTAATTCCTCTATATTTTTAAGCCAACCCCCTTGTGCACTCTACTCTCACATGGGTACCTCTCCCTGCCAGAGCTCCTGTGCACCGCCCTGTTGAACAGACAACCCTCTTCATCTTCCTAGTTTGACTCCTCTCCACCCTTGCACGTCCATTCCCTTCCAGCACTTCGTTTGTTGGCATACCCATGCAGCAGAACCACATTTTGATTCACAGTCTGTTATTCTGTCTTTTGGCTCCAACCATTTGGCTGCACATCTAACTAAGCCTGGAGAAGAAACTCGCCTTGCATTGGTATGACCACTACTGGGGGCTCTCACTGGAGATGTGGTTCTCATTTGCATAAACAATGTAAACACAAAAATAAAGCTTTCCTCTGCCACACTTGTCATATTTTATAGTTCCAAACATGTTGTTCTCCTACACCCCTGCCCCCTTTCTCACCATTTTGTGAAAAAAATCCCCCCCCCCTTTGTTTTTAGAGTAAGAGGCCTACTGCAACAGGGAATCACAGCCCTTGTTTGAGGTGATGGTGAGGGTGGGCTCAGACAGTCAGCTGTGGGGAAGCATTTAAGAGGCACGAGTTGGGGGGGGGAGTGGTAAAAAAAACCTTTCTTAGAGCAAGTGAATAAAAAGAGCCCTTCTATGATGTCTTTCTAGAATATTTAAAATTCTATTGTGTGAATGTAATCCCTCACCAAGAGGATTTCTATGCTACACGGTGCTCAGAAAATCAGTATTATCAGTGACTCCATTCTTCTGGCTGCCTAAAATATAGCAATCTGACTTTCAGATGTAGTTAATTCATTAATATATATGAAAGTGAAACCAGCACACATGCTTTCCTTTAATTGAATTCACCATGATACAAAGTGTTTTAATATATAGACTTATGATTTTGTCTTTTTAAAAATCATGCTTACATGACCTCAAAATCCCAGTTTTTTGTTCTTTGTTTTTTTTCAGTTCCCATTCTGTATTAGAGAAAATGTCCTTACCAGATTTTTGGCTATTTACATCATAGAATATATATTCGAGATTGGCTAAAACATGTTAGTAGATCCAAGTCTTTCTCCCCCCCCCCCCGATAGATTATTTATTTCTTTGGATTTTGAGGTAATAAACAGACTCAGCTATGCATTCTTGGTTGTAAATATCAGATCCCTATTTTGGCTACTGTAAGCAGAGATGGAATTTATGTTAAGGATATCAGGATGCTGACGGAATGAACATAAAGCTGAAAAAGTTCAGAAAAGGGAGAGAAAGCAAGCAAACAAGGACCACTGGACTACAGAAACCACACTGAACTCATGCTTCAGGTAACATCTGAAGGCATTAATGCTGGCTCGTGGACCCAGTCACACTGCTGGTTAACACAGTCCATGGGAACTGGGCATATGTGCATCTGACTGGCAGAGGGTAGATTATATGGGCCTAGGCTGGCTGTCAGGGTAGAGAGAGGAAGTTACAGTCCATAACAGTAAGTGGAAAACCCTTCATTCAATAGTCTGCCTGATATCAAACACCCACATGTATGAAAGAAACTTAGATCGTGGGAGACAAACAAAACAAATCACAACCAGTGAGTATATACCAAACACTAGAAAACCTTAGGGTCTTTGTTCTCTAGCAAATAATAACATGAACCATGTGTTGTCCTGTCTATTATACACCAAGTTAAGAGGGGACTGGTCATTGTCCATGACACTTCACAATATGATTTCTTAGATACCGTTTTTGTTAAAAATCTCTGCATAATGGTTTTGTTCATTCATCTTCAAAAAACTCAACCTAAGGGGTTCCTGGATGGCTCAGTTGGCTAAGCGTCTGACTTCAGCTCAGGTCATGGTCTCACAGTTCGTGAGTTCGAGCCTCACCTCTGGCTCTGGGCTGACAGCTCAGAGCCTGGACCCTGCTTCTGATTCTGTGTCTCCCTCTCTCTGCCCTTCCCCTGCTCACACTCCGTCTTTCTTTTTCTCAAAAATAAATAAACATTAAAAAAAAAAAAAAACCTCAACCTAAAACAACACATTAAAATGCTTTATTGCTGTGGTAGGGAGAATATGCTAATAGAATGGCCCTAATCTCTGTAACCAGTGGCTATTTTACTTTATCTGCAAAAGGGATTTTATAGATGGAATTAATGTTAAGAACATGGATATGGGGAGACAGCCTTGGATTGTTTGGATGAGTCCAATCTAATCTGATCAATCCTCGAAAAGCAGGGAACCAGCTGTAGTCAGAGAGCAGTGGTGATGACAAAAGCAGACTTACTGGCTGGGAAGACAGAGAGAGGTAGCCACAAGCCAAGGAATGGGAGGCAGTCTCTAGAAGTCAAAAAAAAAAAAAAAAAAAAGCAAGGAAAAGGATTCTCCCTAGAGGCTCCAGGAAAGAAAGCAGCCTTGCCAAAAACCTTGAGTGAAGTCCAGTAGGACCCATCGAACTTCTACCCTCCAGAACGATGAGATAAATTTTTGTGTTAAGATGCTAAGTTTGTGGCCATTTGTTACATGGTGATTCTTTATGGCAGCAATAGAAAATAACACAGTTGTTCTGTGCATCAGTGGGTAGTAGGTCTTCCTCCCCTTGCCGTGCCTACAGACCAGATGAGACTCAGGAAGACGAAGGACTGACTCAGTAGCAAACTGAGATCAAGCGTCAAGCAGCTAGATCAACCTGGTTCTCCTCTTCTTTGCAACAAGTTTGTAAGGGCTCAATAGAAAGCCTCTCATCCCGAGCATGTCTTACTGTGAAACTGTCAGTTTTGAGGACTACACGTGACACATCAGTAGAAGGATTTCCAGAAACAGACATTTTTGAAGTTGCTGATTAAAAACCCCAAATGTGTAGGGATTACTGTAAATGTTAAAGTGAAGAGAAAAACATTGCCAATATGCACAGGGTGCTTTTGTTTTCTATTCGAGAACAACGCGTGCAGACAAAAGACTCACCTGTAATTGAGGCTAGATTTTTCAATGTTCCGCTTATCTCATCATGTAAAACTCACATCATCCCTTTTGTCAGAGTTTTCAAGCATGTGAAATTGAGGGGCAATCTCCACCTCGGGGCGAAAGCTGCATTGCCGTTTACGCACTCTACAAGACAGGCTATCAAAGTAGAAGTAATTCTCTGAAGGTTAAAAAAGGGAATATTAGTGCACACTTCATTTATCAAATCCTAGAGATGATAGGAAGTTTAATGACAATTTGTTTTCAGGACTTCCCCATATTAAATTATATTATAAATTGGTGACCTCACTGTTCAAGGGAAATAAAATATGGACAATTATTCCTTCATGATTATTAGTCCCTGGTAACGCAAACTGTGGTGAGTCACAGTAGGGTTCAACCTAATGTGCTTGTACATGCTGGCTCTGTTAACACTTGATCCATGAATTTCCATTCTGTTTTATGGTAGTAATATGATCATTTCTCAAACACAGAGAAAATACATATGAAAAATACACATACTGAAGTTGTGGGCTTTGCCCCCTCAAAGAAAGGTAAACATAGATGAGGGGTTGACAGGTCAAGTCTATCCTTGATATAAAAAACTAACACTCTAAACAATCAAATTCCATCTAATGATAGCTCACTTCATTATAACTGAGACTAACTCTATGGAAATTTAGTAAAGTATACCAAAAGAGGACCACCTACAACTGTAACAACTGTATTGTTTGAAGTTTCAAACTGGCTTCTACAACTTTGAAATAAATAATAGTTTGACTTATCAATACCATTAGTGTGATTGTCTTTTCCAGATACTTGATTTAAAAGAATTTTAAAAGTGCTCATATATAAATCCTGGAGACCAATTCTATATTCCTCTGAGATACAGAATGCCAAGCATTTTATAGCTTCATATTTTAATAGTCTTTTTTTGGAAGTGTGATATATATAGACAGAGCCGACGTCGTAGCTGTATAGCTCAAGAATTTTAACCACAGAAACACCATCTGGATCAAGGAATAGAATATTTTCAGCACCATAGACCATCCCCCAGACCTTCACCCAGTCTTCATTTTTCTCTTTTTCTGTCTCCACAAAGCTACCTACTCTCTGATTTCCAACGTCAGAGATGGAATTTGCTGATTTTTTAATTGTGTGTATATGTCATATATGCATCCTTTCTCCTACCCACCGTCCTAAACAGAATGCGACTTGAGACATCATGTTGTAGCTCATAGCAGAAGCTTTTAATTCCATTTTTATTGTAGTTATTTTGTTGTATGAAGAATACCAAAATGTAGCCACCCATTCTACCTCGTTAGACCTTGGTTGTCTATTGTATTCTTAGTTCTGACTTTATAATCTCCTCATTCATGCATGTCTTTTGGTACATCTACTGTATATTTCTGTGCTTATATAACCAAGAGCACAATTGCTGGGTCCCAGGGTATATGTTAGTTCAGATTTAGTAGATATTGCTGACACCTTCTGAACATGAGTAGTGCAATTTACATTTCAACAGCAGTGCATAAAATTTCCAGTTGCTCCTGGCCTTAGATGACATAGATATTCAGTCTTTTTAATTTAGTCATTCCTCTGATTGCATAGGGGTATGACATTATTAATTTAACTTACCTGATGACTGAGTTTGAATGTCTTTGCATCTCTTTATTTAGAAGTACTGAGTAAGGAGTGTTTAATTCAAGCGGAAGAGTGGGCCACGGAAGTTTGAAGAAGGTCTTTAAGAAAGACTGGATTTCTGAGCCGGACATGGGAGAATACATATGACAATTTGTCTGGTAGACAAAAATGGCATTGAGGTGGAGAAAGAAGGAGGAATTTCAACATTAGGTGGTTCAGGGTAGAGATCACTGCCACAAAAAGAAACAAAGCCCTAAAAATATGTTAATCCTTAAGGACTCCAGATGAGGCCAACATATCCAGAGCACAAAATAAATGGAGAAGGGGAATAGAAGAGAATACTATGAAAGAGAATTCACGCTAAGTTGGGAAAGGGCTTTGAATGTTCTTAGGAAAGAGATGGGGCTCTCTTATTTAGGAAATAAATAAATATATAAGCTTCTATGCAGTTGTTAATAACACTGATTATGAAAGTAATCATGATTAAAACCTGATAGAATTTCTAAAGAATAAAGAACACATTTTATGTTTCTGAAATAGATTTATTTGGCTTATTTTTGCTGCATGTAACGTTTTTATCTTGTAGAAATCTGTGCATGCCCATAAAGTAGACAGATTTAGATCCCATTAATGATTAATATTGTTTCAAAATTGAAACCCATGATTCATTGTTTGTACAGAAGTGAGCTCTAATATCATGAATGAATAATACAAAATATTACACAAAGGAATTCATGCTCATTCTATGAATAAAATGGTAGACAGCTTTTGGATAAGCTACACAAATTATTTTTACTAGGAGATCAGTCTGTATACAAAGAGGAAAACTGAGTTTAGGGCAATAAGTTAAAATTATGAAATCAGTGGAGGTTGATACTTAAAAATTTTTTAACGTTCATTCATTTTTTGAGCGAGAGAGAGAGAAAGTGCAAGTGGGGGAGGGGGAGAGAGAGAGAGAGACAGAGACAGAGAGACAGAGAGACAGAGATGCAGAATCTGAAACAGGCTCCAGGCTCTGAGCTGTCGGCACAGAGCCCCACGTGGGGCTTGAACTCACAAACCGCGAGATCATGACCTGAGCTGAAGCCACCCGGGCGCCCCCATAATTGCACTATAGACTCACCTGGGGAGCTTCTAAAACTCCCAACACCCAGCTCTCACTCGGAATCAATTAAATTAGACTGGCTGGGGGTGGAGCCAGGCCTTCGCTTTAAATATCGCCAGGTGACTCCGACGTGCACCACTTTGAGACCCACTGTGCTGAAAGTTTATTCAACTACACTACGTGATGCCAAAAATGTTTTTCACGGCGGTTATGTTCCATTTTCCATCTCCAGCTGCAGTGGGTGAGTGTTTCTGTTTTACATTTCCTCTGAAATTTTACATTATCCAGTTTTAAAAATTTTGTCAGCTGGTAAATGAGTTACAGCATTTACTTGCTGTTTTGGTTTGTATTTCCTTTAGTTGCTAGTGGGGTTGGACATTTGTTTTTTATGTAAGTGTGCCGTTTCTGTTTTTTTCACCTGTAAAAAACCTTTTCATGTTTTTGTCTGAAGTTGTACAGGTTTGTCTATTTTTAGTTGATTTGGTAGAAAACATTTATGTTTCGGGAAAATCCTTTGACAGACCTACATCTTTGTCTGTCCTTGATAATTCTGGCCTATTCCTACATTGTTAAGTGCCCTCCCTTCCGAAAACATGAACTTTACCAATTTTGTGTGGCTAGAGCATCTGTTGTGTTGGTTATGTTTTTCTCCTTCATTCTCAATGTAGACTGGTATTTTTTAAAGTTATGTCTGTATTTCTTTACTTATTTATTTGAGAGAGACAGAGATAGCACTAGTGGGGGAAGGGCAAAGAGAGAGGGAAAGAGAGAATCCCAAGCAGGATCTGTGCTCAGACTCATGAAACCATGAGATCATGACTTGAGCCAAACCAAGAATCAGATGCTTACCCTACTGAGCCACCCAGGTGCCCCTCAGTGTAGTCTAGTACTTTTTAATTGAATTATGCGTGTGTTCCTTGAATAAGCCCTCTATGTCCAAGCCACATTATTTCAGTGTATAGCTAGATACAATTTCCTAATGTTTAGTAGATTTGCATCTGTTATTTTGAAATTCGTCAATACTTTTCTGTGTGTGTGTGTATGGCATTGCTTTCGCTCAGATTCATTTAAATGTTCTATTTAAAATTCTTTGCTCCAGAGAGATTTTCTTTTATATTTTAAGACAGTAACTTATTTTCCCACGTGGAATATTTTTGTTTTTAAGGCAATGAAATCAGTTAAGTCTACAGTGTAAAAAAGGGGAGAAAAAAGCAACCTAACTCACTAAATATAAATCTTAGATTTGCTATTTTCTAGCTCTGTAAACTTCTGACATTAACATACTAGCCTATTGTAGGTATGGGTGTCTTCTGATAACGAAGTAAGAAAACGTAGTTAAAATTCCCCAACAGCTTTTCTTTTTTATTTGTTCATTCTTAAAAGAGCAAGTAAAGCTATAACCTGGCACATTTTGTCAAGTGACTGGGTAGAAGTAGCCTGGCAGGAGGTAAGACCATGGACAGTCTCACCAGCGTCTAATTTCAAACCTTATCTGTGCTGCTCACTAGCTTGTGGTCTCGTGGTGCTTATTATATATATATCTATATGCCTCAGTTTGCTTACTTGCAAAGCATGCAAGATGATAGTAGCTTGCTGGGGCGCCTGGGTGGCTCGGTCGGTTAAGCATCTGACTTCGGCTCAGGTCATGATCTCATAGTTCGTGGGTTCGGGCCCCGCATCGGGCTCTGTGCTGACAGCTCAGAGCCTGGAGCCTGTTTCAGATTCTGTGCCTCCCTCTCTCTGCCCCTCCCCTGCTCGTGCTCTGTCTCTGTCTCAAAAATAAATAAACATTAAAAAATTAAAAAAAAAATAGTAGCTTGCTCACAGATTTTTCCATGTACATTAAAATGAGTTTATATTTGCAGGGCACTTAAAGTAGTCCTTGGTACATCGTAAGAACTACCTATGGGATTGCTAAATAATTGATAAACAGGATGCATGGGTACCTTTTCATGTCCCTTGCCTCCCCACCTGATGATGCTGGCACCACCTTTTCAAATCCTAACTGTAATGTAATTTCAAATGTATGGCTTTAATGTACTTGTCAATTTCTATAGGCATATGTATAGCACACTTTCTCTCTCTCTCTCTCTCTCTTTTTTTTTTTTTTTTTTTTTTTTTGGCACTGAGATGAGTTGCTTTCTGACTCTGTTTTTTGGTTTGCTTAGTATTTTAGACGTAAAATAATTTCCTTCTCTAATCACATCTCTCTGCTCCTTTCTGCCATTATTTGTTACTGATGCTGTTGGCTCTGGGTTATTCCCCTCCTGTCTCACTTTTCTCCCGACAGACACAGTAAGTGTTCTGGCCCTTCGTGTGACTTCCAGGTATTCACAGGGAATCTTTGGTGCTGAAGAGCAGTGGCTAGTTTGGAGAGAGCCCCTATGCCTTTCTACTGAGGCTGCATCTCTGCCCTTGTTTTATTTTGTTTTCTTCCACACTTGGGGAGGGCATCATGAGGCCCATGAAAACTCTTCATCTTGGCATTGCTTCTGATTAGAGATTAAAGAAGCTGCTTGTCTATCTGGTCAGTTCGATCCTCAGGTAAAACCTGGGGGAAAGTACTTCTACCATGAATAACATATAGGGGTGCACAAACGTACACCAAGAACTAGTTAAAAGTGTGTAAAATGTATTTATTTCCATTTCTCGTTAAAAATGACTAAGTCTGATGACATGTGCAGATGAAATTCTTATATATGAAAGATCACTTTTTTTCTTTATAACCAATGATCATGTTTAGATTAAATGTGATGCAGGGGCGCCTGGGTGGCGCAGTCGGTTAAGCGTCCGACTTCAGCCAGGTCACGATCTCGCGGTCCGTGAGTTCGAGCCCCGCGTCGGGCTCTGGGCTGATGGCTCAGAGCCTGGAGCCTGTTTCTGATTCTGTGTCTTCCTCTCTCTCTGCCCCTCCCCCGTTCATGCTCTGTCTCTCTCTGTCCCAAAAATAAATAAACGTTGAAAAAAAAAAATTAAAAAAAAAAAAAAAACTTTATAAATGTGATGCAGAAGTTTGTTGTCATTGAGGGAATGGTATTCCTTTTCATCTGATATCATGCCTCTAAATAGAGAAATGCCACCATGATAGGGAGTGTGGGCCCCCATATGTCTCTGTAACTCACATTTTTATAAACTTGTGCTCAGGCTCATCCTACATGTGTTCCACCCTAGGAATAGAAATCTACCCATGAAAACTACCTTGCCTGCATTAGCCATTTTCAGAGTAAGGTATAATTATCTTTCATTGTCTCTTTCCTGAACTAAAAATAGTTCCAGCTCTTCTAGAAGAACCTCGGAAATTTCAACTTAATGGTAAAAGTCAGTGAAACAACTGAGAGAGGAGTTCTTAGAGTAAAAACAAAAACCACTTTCACATAAAGAATAATCAAAGCCTTCTATGATATGCCAATAGTTGCAGAAAAAAAAAATCTATTTTGAAAAAGAAAAAAGAGAAGCTTTGTCATTTCAGTCCTTACATGGTACATTCCATTATCGAGTCTTTTTCCAAAGTGTTTTCACCAAAGTTTCTTTTAATCTGTAGTCAGATGTCAGGACTGTTTCCATAGGTTTTGAATATTGGGGCTCTTTATTCATATTCAGCCTTATAAATGGAGTTGTCAGGAAAACACGGAACACAGCATCTGACAGAAAAGCAGGAGCCAAATTCATTTCATTAGCGAAAAAAGCTTTTTAAATGTTGATACTATGCGTTGGAATCCCCTTGATTACAACTATTTTCATTTTTATTTTTTACTTATTTAATATAATTTATTGTCAAGTTAGCTAACATATAGTGTATACAGTGTGCTCTTGGTTTTGAGGGTAGATTCCCGTGGTTCATCGCTTACATAAAACACCCACTGCTCATCCCAACAGGTGCCCTCCTCAATGCCCATCACCCATTTTCCCCACTCCCCCCCCCCCCCACTGATTACAACTCTTTTCAGACTGGACAAGGAATGTACCTTTGGGGCTCCCCCTGCCTTTTGAAGTACAGTTGATATTTAGGTGTCTGTTTGAAACAAGTGATTTTCTTCAAGACTCTCTCAACCTTTAAAAAAAATTACTGTTACCTTTTTCAGTTCATAATTCAGTTCATAGCAGAACACAATTTGTTCTCTTTACAAACACACAAGTAGCTTTTGTTTTAACAGCTCCAAGAACTAGACCTAATGACATTAATTAGGCACCTCCTAGCCTTTTAATTTTAGGAATCGGAAATGTGCTTGTAGGGCCTAAATAAAGGCTCAATGCAGTCCTATGTTTCGACCCTAGACCCCCTAGCTGCAGGTTCTTTCAGACAAACCGATGTGTGAGTCCGCACCCCCAAAGTCGGCCAGAAATAGTGCGACAGGTGAGGAGTATTGATCTGGGCTTCCAGAAAATGATGGCTGTACTTCCCTTTTACCAAAATCACCATACTTGAAGATAGTTTTCGTCACTATCTACACCTTTTCACATTTTTACTCAAAATTTATTAAGATATTCATGTAAGTGAGTCTGTATACTGATTCTAATGGTTAGGCTTTCCATTTTGATCTCTGGGAGGGCCTGCTTTGTAGACCATATTTCTCATTAGGTAACTCCCGGCTTTTACTGTTGCTAATTTCCTTTCTGTCTTCCTCCTCTTTGCTTTTCAGCGGGCTTTCTCTCCTGACAGTCTTGTAGTCACTGTTCCACAGAGCCCCTCCTATGGGCTCCTGTGCACATCTGCTCTCCTCTGACATGCCCAGGGCTCCAAGACTGTTTGTTCTCTCCTGCTCTTTACCCACAGCCCCAAGTCCCCATGCCTCCCCAGCTGATTTCACTTTGTTTTAAAAATGAAGTCATGGGGCGCCTGGGTGGCGCAGTCGGTTAAGCGTCCCACTTCAGCCAGGTCACGATCTTCCGGTCCGTGAGTTTGAGCCCCGCGTCAGGCTCTGGGCTGACGGCTCAGAGCCTGGAGCCTGTTTCCGATTCTGTGTCTCCCTCTCTCTCTGCCCCTCCCCCGTTCATGCTCTGTCTCTCTCTGTCCCAAAAATAAATAAAAAACGTTGAAAAAAAATTTAAAAAAAAAGTCATGAGATTAATACATTTGGTGGATATCGTTTACAAGAGAATTATTAACCTGAAGAATTCATAATTGATAAACTTTGGGCTACACCCAGCTTCCTGGTGCCCTTAAATCCTATCTCAGGCACCTGCCTTGTCTGAAGGAGGCGACACGTCCATGCACAAAGGGAACACCTAGACAACTACTGATTAATAGCACTCTCTCTATGTTTTGAGATATAATTGACATGACATTTCAGGTGTACAGAATAATGATTCAAGATGCGTATATACTGGGAATGATTACCACAGTAAATCTACTTAACATCTATCACCGTACTAGTCACAGAAATATTTTTTTCTTGTGATAAGAACTTTTAAGATCTATTCTCTTAACAACTTTCAAATATGCAATGCCGTATTATTAACTTGGGTTGCCATGCTGCATATGACTTAACTTATTTTCTACTTGGAAGTTGTACTTCTTGACCCCTTTTTTCCTCACCCTTTACCCCTGCCTCTGGCAACCACCAGTCTGTTGTCTGTATCTATGAGGTTGGCATTTTGTTTTGTTTTTAGATTTCACATATAAATGAGATCAAATCACATTTTTCATTTTCTGACTTATTTCACTAAGTGCAATGCTCTCAATTCCATCCATATTGTTACAGATGGCAAGATTTCATTCTTCTTTGTGGCTAGGTGATATTCCATTGTGTATATATACCATATTTTCTTTATGCATTCATCCATTGTTGGTCACTTAGATTGTTTCCATATCTTGGCTTTTGTCATAATGTTGCAGTGAACATGGGGGTGTATATATCTTTTCCAATTAGTGTTTTCACTTTCTTTGGGTAAAAAAATACCCAGTAGTGGAATTATTAGATCATATAATAATTCCATTTTTCATTTTGTGATGAGCCTTCATACTGTTGTTCATAGTGGCTGTACCAATTTACATTCCTCCCGACAGTGTGCAAGGGTTTCCATACCCTGGCCACTTTCTCCATACCTGGCCACTTATTTCTTGTCTTGTGGATAATCGCCATTCTAACAGGTGTGAGGTTTCATTGTAGGTTTGCTTTGTATTTCCCTGATGATCAATGATGTTGAGCATCTTTTCTCATACCTGTTGGGTATCTGTATATCTTTGGAAAAATGTCTATTTAGGTCTTCTGCCCATTTTTTAAGCATATTGGGTTTTTTTTTGTTGTTGTTACTGAGTTTTATGAGTATTTTATATGTTCGGATATTAACCCCTTATTAGATATATGATTTGCAAATATTTTCTTCTATTTGATAGGTTACCTCTTAATTTTGTTGTTAGTTTCCTTTGCTATGAAGAAGGATTTAGGTTTCCGTTTAAAGCCCCACTTGCTCGTTTTTGTTGCCTCTCCTTTTGGGGTCAAATTTAAAAAATCATCCCCAAGACCAATGTCAAGATGCTTTCACCTACCATGTCTTCTTCTGGGAGCTTTATGGTTTCAGGTCTTACATTAAAATCTTTAATCTATTTTGAGTTAATTTTTTGTACAGGGTAAAAGAGTGGTCCAGTTTTATTCTTTTGCACATGGCTGTCCAGTTTTCTCAGCACCATTGGTTGAAGAGATTGTCCTTTTCCCATTGTATACTTGTGACTCCTTTGCATAAATTAATTGACTCTATGTGGTTTATTTGGGGGCTGTATTCTTCTTTAATTGATCTGTGTGTCTGTTTTTATGCCAACTATTTTGATTACCATAGCTTTGTATACTTTTCTTATGAGTGTAAAATAAACTGAGCAAAATAATATATCCAATAAAATAGTTTAATAGATATTCTGAAGTAGGAAAAAGACTCTGACCTTAAGCTTCAAATTGTCTCTAATTTTTGTGATGCATTGTCCATCATAAGAGAAAATGCATGTAAACAACAGACTAAGAACACAGAGTCAAAAGGATCCAAAATGGTGGAATTTCCTTCCACTATACAATAATTAAGTTTCTTATGCTTATGGATGATAACAGATCTCAAATTTTAAAATTTCGGCAAAAATCTAGATATCATTGAGCTATTGCACAATGGCAAGAGAACTGAAAATATTACAATTGGAAATGGCAATGCTCATGATTAACAAATCAATAGGCAAGTCTAATAGCAAACATACATATCTGATGAAATATCACTTTCAACCTCTTTCTGAAAGGGCTAAGATGAAAAATTGTAACATCAAATTTGGTAAGAATCTGCGGCAAGTGCAGCTCTTATACGTTGCCAGAGGAAGTACAAAATGGTCCTATTACTTGTAAAAATAACTTTTCAGTATTTGAGAAAACTTAAAATATATCTACCTTATGACCAATGAAGGGAAAAAAGAAGAAAAAAAACCCTCCTTATAGTAGAATCCAACTACTGTAGATGGGAGGATGGAATAAATGATGACAATACATAGAACAAATGATTTACTAACAGGTGAGATACTGTTGAGAAATAGCATACTCATAGAGACTCAGATATCTTCCCAGATACTAGTTTTTAATTAAAATTAAAAAATAGTACTTTTAATGATAAAACAACTGGCAGGAAACACTCTAACAAATGATCAAAACCTATCATCACCAATATTGGGAGAAATTGATATCACGTACCTCCAGACATTATACACTAAGAAGGAGACACTGTCGATTCAGACGAATTCTATCAAGAAAGTGGAATCCTGATTTACATTTTGGGATACTTTATATATAGCTCTCCTATAATCCAAAAAAAAAAGTCAACAAGCACAAAGAGAGACTTAGGAACTGTTCTATAGTAAAAGAAACTATACAGAAAAGTCAATTAAATACAATATTGGATGTGAATTGGATCTTGAGCCGGGGGAAAAAAAAAAGCTGTGGTCATGGATGGTCATGGCAGAGAATGTATTTCTCACAAGAAGAAGGACATTCTCTGCCATGACAACAGTGCAGTTATCAGTTTTAGAAACATTGAGACAATTATTATGTAATCCACAGTCCATATTTAAATTCCTCAGTTGTCCCAATATTAACTTGCAGAGTCACTTTTTAGTCCTTTTTAATTCAGTCAATATATATATGAAAAGAGGCATGATGCTTCCAATTTATTCATTTGATAACAAATGAACATTTAGTATCCATATTACATGTTTGTATTTGTGTGTATATAGTGTGTGTATGTGTATATATACAGCATGTGTATGTGCATATATAGAACATGTACATGAGAGAATGGACAAAATAGAAATGATGAATTTTGTTAATACATACGTGAGAGTTTCTTTTACTGTTCCTGCAAGTTATCTGTAAGTTTGAAATAATAGGAAGGAATAAGTTAATATTTTAAAAATTCATCCATTTCAATAATATGTGGCAAGAGTAATACATCATAACAAGCCACTTGTTCCACATAGACAAGGTTGGATTACCATTCTAGGAATCATTAAATCAATTCATTACATTCAGAGATTTAAGGAGAAGAACCATAAACACCTTAATATATGAAGAAGGGCATTTGATCAAATCCAATTGACATACCTAACGGAATTTAGAACAAAGTAGGATAAGAATGTAACTTCCTAAATGGGATCCATATGCCTTTAGCAAGTTTCCTATTTCACGATAAAAATATGGTAGTTGTGTGAGGAAGAAGCAATCAAGCAGAATAACAGAGGTCCCGGAAAGTTATTGGTGTGTGTGGGGGGGGGGGGGTGTGGTGTGCAGTGTGTGTGCATGTGTTTGTGACAAAAGTGCCACTGTCACATTGTCTTTTCAATAAATTGTACTATTATAGTTGTTTATTTTCCTGGGAAAATAACCCAACCTTTGCTTCTTACCATACACCTGTTTAAACTCCTTTTGAATTGCAGACCTACATTTGAATAAGCAACAGTAAATCTCTTAAAAGATAATATAAGAAAATATTCTCAAGGCTTTAGATTCTCAAAGTAATTCTTTTTTAAATGTTTATTCATTTATTTTAAAAGGTTGATACTTTTTATGATATCCAAGTTAAAACTTATCCTTATGAAAAATCACCACTAACAGAGGCAAAAGTCAAAGCTATAGAGAAGGAGAAGATGTGTGTGATTGGTAATACAATTTAGAAAATAATCTCATACATACCAATAAGAAAGTGATATGGGACATGAGAAAAGTAGGCAGAAGCCTTGAAATTACATTTCAAAATAGAATGAAATGCCCAATAAATATATAAAATATATAAAAATGTGATTGATGCCATTAGTAAACTAGGAAATAAAAATAAACCATAATGAGAGAGCACCACACAAATACCAGCATGACTCATGTTAAAATGGTTGCTAGACTTTGTGCAGATGAGAACTACAGGAAGTCTCATGAGTTGGAGAACTGTTTGATCTTACTTACCGATGTCAGATACTCAAATACTCGTATGACTGACCGTGTGATTTCCCTCCTTGGTGTTTATATGATAGCAACTTGAGCATATATGTACCAAGGGAACCTGCACAAGAACTCTCATAGCATAATTACTTCCAAGCCCCAAACAGAGCAAATGAAATGTAGAAGACATAAATAGTGATAGAGTCATATACTGATATGCTCTATAGCAAGATAAATAAAAGAATTACAGCAACATGCCATACTGGATAAATCTCATAGAAATATTGAGCAGAAGAAATACTCAAAGGAATATAGACCGTTTCATTCATGTTTATATGAAGTTCAAAGAAGACAAAAATGAATGGTTGGGGATGCATACTGAAGTGATGAAAATAAAAGAAAAAGCAAGCAAGCGATTTCTAGAAAGGTTAGGAGAGTGAGTGCAATTTAGTGGTTGGATTCTGTGGGAAGAAGCTGTAATCCAGCATGAAAGCTCTATCCACTTCTTGATTGGGGTCCTGTGATAATGGTGTTCTCTGTGTGTTCATTTGTTAAATTGTTAAATTGTATACTTTGACTTATTTTTTAAGATGATTTATTTTGAGAGAGAGACGGTGAGAAGGGGAGGGGTAGAGAGGGAGGAAGAGAGAATCACAAATAGGCTCTGTACCGCCAGCACAGAGCCTGACCCAGAGCTTGAACTTATGAACGGTGAGATCATGACCTGAGCAGAAACTGAGTCGGATGTTTAACTGACTGAGACACCCAGGTGCTTCTGTACACTTTGATTTAGAGTTTTCCTCGACTTGTGGTATTTGTCCAATTAAAAATTTAATAGTTACCAAAGATTACCTTAGCAGAAAAATTCTGATAAATGAAGAAGCAAAAGTAAGATGAATTTGGATAAAAACCTTAAGTATTTACTGATTTCTTAAAAAAAGAAAACCCAAACTCATAGATACAGAGAACAGATTGGTAGTTGCAAGAGGTGGGGGCTGGGGGATGGGAGAAATGGGTGACCTGTTTTTTTTTTTTGTTTTTTTTTTTTTACTTTAAATAAATTGAATAAAAATAATAATAGTTAAAAAAAACCCAAAAACCCAGCCAGCCTCCCAGCCCTGCCCTAGCAAGTAACCTTGAGCTTTGTAGTCAGCCAGGGGAAACATTGCCTATTGGATAGGTTAGTGCTTGTGATTGGTCATATGCCTTGTACCCAACACCCAAAAAATTAAATATAAAATAACATAGCAATGCTGAAATAAAATTTCCAGCTATATTTAATTCTAAGGGACAGTCAAAGCAATCTAATGTTTTTATTTCTCTAGTTCGGGTTGACCCTCAAAATAAATTTGAAAAGTCAGAATTAGAGATAAAGAATTGATAGAAAACAGAATCATTATTGTTAACTCTCGACTATACATATATACATGAGATTCATGTGCCCAGGCTGGAATTATAGGAAAGAAAAGAAATGATCTTGATAAGATAAGCATCTCTTATATAGTCTAAACCCCAAGTCAAAATACACAAGCTTAAATTTAGACGAATCTTGATCAATATTTATACAAGCTTGTTGATTTAATATCACGTGGCTAGGAGCTAAACTGTAATTTCTCGAACTTTGTTATATTGGTTTTCAAATATTTTTCAGATCTAACTTTTTTTTTTTTTTTTTTAAATTTTTTTTTTTTCAACGTTTATTTATTTTTGGGACAGAGAGAGACAGAGCATGAACGGGGGAGGGACAGAGAGAGAGGGAGACACAGAATCGGAAACAGGCTCCAGGCTCTGAGCCATCAGCCCAGAGCCCGACGCAGGGCTCGAACTCACGGACCGCGAGATCGTGACCTGGCTGAAGTCGGACGCTTAACCGACTGCGCCACCCAGGCGCCCCGAACTTTTAACAGAATATCAGATCACACGATTGATTAATAACACTGTAGCAAGCATGTCCAAATGTGTACCTATTTTATACATAGAATTTACAGTAGAAGATTTTGATTCATTTGAATTTTTTGGATTAATGTTTATATTGCATATGTTATGAAGTATTACTGATATCAAAATGGCACAACATTTAAAAGGAAAACATAGCATGAATGGTGACAATTTAGACCGAAAATATTTTAAAAGTTAATGATTACCTTATGTTTAGGGTCAAAGAGTAGGACACGTTTTCCTTGGCTGACTCGGGTACATGTAATTGCTCTGTGATTGAAAGCCGTAATTAGCTCCTGTAGGATTTATAAGACAGTGAGGTAAATACAGTGTTTATTCTTAAGCCATTTGGGTTTTTGCTCCAGGCTATTTTACTTGGTATTCATTTAGGTGGGATTTTAGTGAATTCGGGAATTCAAATTAAAAATATGAATTCATCTTAAAGGTATCATTATATCATCGGTGTGGACATCAGAAAACACAAGTTAATTGCGAGCTAACAAAATTCCGTTGTTTTAAGGCATTCAGATTTTGGTACTTTGACTTTTTCTCTTGATATGTGTCATATATGACACTGACCCAGAACTGGCCCGGCAACCACAGGAAACTCATACAGAATGGAAGGGAAGATCATCACTGTGCATCCTGTGCCTTCAGTGTCTTGATCAGGCAGTAATTATGTAGAAGGGATTGTCTTTGCTCTCTCAGCCCCAACTTGAATTCTTCTCATGATTCTGAGTTCGCCTCAGTTGCAGCAATGCTATGAGAATGTCTTGTACTAAGTAGATATTCTGATATTTGCACTGATTTGTTCTTGTTCTGAGTTTTGGAGCTACAGAATAGGAATTGAATATACATTAACATGATGGCTCTTAAAATATTTGAAGGAGCACATTCCCTAGGTCTTAAATCTCCTCTTTTTCTCAGCATACTTGGAATGAAAGGTATTGAAAGGCTCATAGTTATGTAGTAAGGGAGGTAACTTACTGATCGTTATTGCATATGGTGCACACACACACATCCCACCAAAAGTTGCAAAGCAGATTTTGAAAGAAATCCATTCAGTTGCAAGAGTGATATGATAAAGACTGAAGTGATAGCGTAAAGAAGCTTAAGTCATAAAGTTCTTAAAGGATGTTTCAAGAACTTCAGTTACAAGAAGCTGCTGCTAGACTGGGAACAACATGGCGTCAAGATTAAGACACGCCTTTAAATAGCTCTTTGGTGGATGTAATGGCTTAAAATAAGCAAGCTCTGTGCAGAGACTAGTTCAAAGGGGCACATACTTTGGGTCCAAGTTAGGGAGAAAATGCAAAGTAGTATTTACCCTTTCTTTTGCATGATTATTTGTTGGAATCCATAATGAATAAAAAATCATTACACACTTAAAATACATGGGTTATAGAAGTGCTAGCAAAGCAAATCAAAGCCTTACTAGTCTGCATTGTCCTTGGTACAGGCAGCTGGTTCTCCACTGCGTGGCTTGTCCAGATGCAGAAACATAAAGTGTGAATGTGCGTCTCTATTAACTGCCAGATGGTGTTCCTTCACGATTTTTTTCATTTTTCTGTTTGAGATTCATGATGTGTTTTCTTGCTACATTAATCTCTTAAAGTTCTTCAAATTAAAAAGAAAGACAAACTGTATTTGTGTGTGGGTGTGGATGGATGGATGTGTCTGTGTCTGTGTAATAAATAGTCAAATAGCCTTTGTTACCAACATTTTCCTGGAGGCTTTATTTTAGGACTGTCTGACTCGTAATCCACCCCTGCATGAATCTGCAGTTTAATGTCACTCCAATAGTCTGTCCAGCTTTGCCTTCTTATGGTCTTCTACTTCATTCTTAGACTATGCATTGACACTCTTATCTCGTGTTAAAAGTCCTCATGGCACTCACAATAGAACCGGTTGCCTGTCCTTTTGGTGGCTGAAAGTTTTGAATCTGTGTCTTCCCTTCAACCATTGGATAGTTTGTTCCCTATTCTTCATAATGATAGTAAGATATCAATAGCAATGAGTAAGATTAGATCATTAAAGGAATTTGCACATCCTATATATCACAGTGGCAAACATCAATTACCAATCGAGTTTGGAATTTATGGGGAAGCAGAAAATCCACATGCCTATTTCTTCACTGGATTATTTGGGTTTTGGGTATTGAGTTTGATAAGTTTTTGTAGATTTTGGATACTAACCCTTTATCCAATATGTCGTTTCCAAATATCTTCTCCCATTCTGTAGGCTGCCTTTTAATTTTGATGATTTCCTTCACTGTGCAGAAGCTTTTTATCTTGATGAGGTCCCAACAGATCATTTTTGCTTTTGTTTCCCTTGCCTCTGGAGACATGCCAGGTAAGAAATTGCTACAGTCAAGGTCCAAGAGGTTTCCTCCTGTAGGATTCTGATGGTTTCCTATCTCACATTTAGGTCTTTCATCCATTTTTGAATTTGTTTTTATGTATGGTATAAGAAAGTGGTCCAGGTTAATTCTTCTGCATGTCAATGTCCAGTTTTCCCAACACCATTTGCTGAAGACACTTTTTTCCCTTGGATACTCTTTCCTGCTTTGTCAAAGATTAGTTGGCCATCCATTTGTGGGTCCATTTGTGTGTTCTTTATTCTGTTCCATTGATCTATGTGTCTGTTTTTGTGCCAGGACCATACTGTCTTGGGATTGTGATGCCGCCAGCTTTGGTTTTCTTTTTCAACATGACTTTGGCTATTTGGGTTTTTTTTCTGCTTCCATGCAAATTTTAGATTGTTTATTCCAGGTCTGTGAAGAATGTCGGTGTTATTTTGATAGGGGTTGCTTTGAATATGTAGATTGCTTTGGGTAGTATAGACATTCTAACAATATTTGTTCTTCCAATCCATGACCATGGAATGTTTTTCCATTTCTTTGTGTCTTCTTCAATTTCTTTCATAAACTTTCTATAGTTTTCAGTGTACAGATCTTTTACCGCTTTGGTTAGGTTTATTCCTTGTATCAAATGGTTTTTGGTGCAGTTGTAAATGGGATTGATTCCTTGGTTTCTCTTTCTGAAGCTTCATTATTGGTGTATAGAAATACAACAGATTTTTGTATATGGATTTTCTATCCCATGACTTTACTGAATTTGTGTATCAGGCCTAGCAATTTGTTGGTGGAGTCTTTTGTTTTTTCTATATGGAGTATTATGTCATCTGAAAATAGTGAAAATTTGACTTTTTCCTTGCCAATTTGGATACCTTTTATTTCTTTTTGTTGTCTGATTGCTGAAGCTAGGACTTCCAGTGCTATGTTGAACCACAGTGGTGGGAGTGGACATCCTTGTCTGACTAAAAGGAAAAGCTCTAAGTTTTTGCCCATTGAAGATGATATTAGCTGTGGGTTTTTCGTATATGATCTTTATTATGTTGAGGTATATTCCTTCTATCCCTTCTTTGTTGAGGGTTTTTATCATGAATGGATGTTATACTTTGTCAAATGTTTTTTCTGCATCTATTGAGAGGATTATATGGTTCTTACTCTTTCTTTTTTTTAATGTAGTATATGACACTGATTGATTTGCAAATACTGAACCATCCTGGCAATCCAGGAATAAATCCCACTTGATCGTGGTGAATGATTCTTTTTTTAAAAAAAATTTTTAACGTTTATTCATTTTTGAGAGACAGAGACAGAGCACGAGCGGGGGAGGGGCAGAGAGAGAGGGAGACACAGAATCCGAAGCAGGCTCCAGGCTGTGCACTCTCAGCACAGAGCCTGATGCAGGGCTCGAATGCATGAACCTTGAGATCATGACCCAAGCTGAAGTCAGACGCCTAACTGAGCCACCCAGGCACCACTGAATGATTCTTTTAATGCACTGTTGGATTCAATTTGCTAGCATTTTGTTGAGAATTTTTGCATCTGTGTTCATCAGGTATATTGGCCTGTAGTTCTCTTCTTTAGTGGATTCTTCGTCTGGTTTTGGAATCAGGGTAATGCTGGCCTCATAAAAGGAATTTGGAAGTGTTCCTTTCATTTCTATTTTTTGGAATAGTTTGAGAAGGATAAGTATTCACTCTAAATGTTTGGTGGAATTCACCTTGGAAGTTATCTGCCTCTGGACTTTTGTTTCTTGGGAAATTTTTGATTACTGATTCAATTTCTTTGCTAGTTATCAGTCTATTCAGGTTTTCTATTTCTTCCTGTTTTAGTTTTGGTAATTTACAAACAGGAATAAATTTATAAATTCCTAGAAACACATGTTTATAACACATGTTATAAATCTATTCCTGTTTGTTCAATTTGTTGGAATACAGTTTTTCATAATAATCTCTTATAATTGTATTTCTGTGATGGTGTTATTTCTCCTCTCTCACTTGTGATTTTATTTAGGTCCTTTCTGTTTTCTTTTTGATAACCCTGCTTGGGATTTATCAATTTTATTAATTTTGTCAAAGAACTGGCTGTTAGTTTTGTTCTACTGGTTTTTTTGTTTGTGTATGTGTGTGGGTGTTTTTGTTTGTTTGTTTTTAGATCATTTATTTATGTTCTAATTATTTCCTTTCTTCTGCTGGCTTTATGCTTCATTTGTTCTTTTCCCAGCTCCTTTAGGTATATGGTTAGGTTACATATTTGAGACTTCTCTTGCTTCTTGGGGTAGGCCTATATTGCTATATACTTCCTTCTTAGGACCACTTTTGCTGCATCCCAGAGGTTTTGGACCATCGTGTTTTCATTTTCGTTTGTTTCCATGTATTTTTAGATTTCTTCTTTAATTTCCTGGTTGACCCATTTATCCTCTAGTAGGATGTTTTTAACCTCCATGTATTTGTTGTCTTCCCAAATTTTTACTTGTGGTTGACTTCAAGTTTCATAGTGTTGTGGTCAGAAAATACATGTGGGATGATCTCAGTCTTTTTTACTTGTTGAGGCCTAGTGTGTAATGGGATCTATTCTGAAAAATGTCCCATGCACACTTGAAAAGAATGTGTATTCTGCTTTAGGATGAAATGTTCTTCATATATCTGTTAAGTCCATCTGGTCCAGTGTGTCATTCAAAGTCATTGTTTCCCTGTTGATTTTGTGCTCAGGTGATCTGTCCAGTGGGGTGTTAAAGTTTCCTACTATTACTGTATTATTTTCAAGGAGTCCCTTTGTGTTTGCTATTGTTTTATATATTTGTGTGCATAACTACAATTTCTAGATCTTGGTGGATAGTTCCTTTTATTATGACATAGTGCCCTTCTTCATCTCTTGTTACAGTCTTTGGTTTAAAATCAAGTTTGATATAAGTATTGCTACTCTGGCTTTCTTTTAATATCCATTTGCATGATAGACATTTCTCTACCCCCTTACTTTCAATTTGCAAGCATTATGAGGTCTAAAATAAGTCTCTTGTAGGCAGCAAATAGATGGGTCTTGTTTATCTATTATGACACCTGTGTCTTTTGATTGGAGCATTTAGTCCATTTACTTCCAGAGTGATTATTGATCTGTATTTAGTGCCATTTCATTACTTGTTCTGTATGGTCTCTGGAGATATTCTGTTCCTTTCTAGTGTTTTTGCTTTTGGTCTTTCTTTACCACTCAAGGAGTCCTGTTTAATGTTTCTTGCAGGGCTGGTGTAGTGGTTGCAAACTCCCTTATTTTTTTGTTTGGGACACTCTTGATCTCTCTTTCTATTCTGAATAGATAGCCTTGCTGGATAGAGTATCCTTGGCTGCAGATTTTTTTCCCATTCAGCATGTTGAGTATATCATGTTACTCCCTTCTGGCTTGCCAGTGGAGAGATCTGCTGCTAACCTTATTGATCTTCCCTTGTAAGTTAGAGACTTCTTTTGTCTGCTGCTTTTAGGATTTTTTCTTTGTCTCTATATTTTGCAAATTTTACTGCGATGTGTCTTGGTGTGGACCTCCTTTGGTTGATTTTGTTGGGTCACTCTGTCTCCTGGATCTGGATGTCTGTTTCCTTCCCTGGATTAGGGAAGTTTTCAGGTATAATTTCCGCACATAAACCTTTTGCCTCCTTTTCCTTCTCTTTTCTGGGAGTCCTATGATGAGAATGGTATTAGGTTTGATGGACTCACAGAATTCCCTAAGCCTACTTTCATGACCCAAGAGTTTTCTTTACCACTGTTGTTCCATTTCATTATTCTCCATAATTCTCTCTTCTATATCACTTATTCCTCTGATTCTCATATCCTTGTGGTCATTACATCCAGCTAGTTTCAAATTTATTTATTTACTCGGTTATCACATTTTTTCATTTCCTCCTGATTCATTTTTAGCTCTTTGGTCTCTACAGTAAGGGTCTCCTTGATGTCTTCCATGATTTTCTCAATCTCAACTAGTATCTTTATGACTGTTGCTTTAAATTCTGGCTCAGGCATATCATATCTGTTTCCATTAGATCCCTGGCCATGACCTTTTCTTTTTCCTTCTTTTGGGATGAATTCCTCTGTCTTGGCATTTTGACTCAGTTTCTGTCTTCTTCTCTGTTTTAGGAAAGCCTATGATGTTTCCTGCCTTTGAGAGTAATGGCTTTAGGAAGAATAGGTCCTATACTGTCCAGGACCTGGTGCTTCAGGAAGTGTCACTGGTGTGTACTGTGTGCATTCTGGGGTGGTCTTATGATGCTCCCTGTCTCTCGGGTCAGCCCCCTGCAGAGCTTCTCCTTGCCTGGAGCGGGGAGTGTCTGTACCGTGGCCAGAGTGTGGTGAGTTTTAATTAGGTGTGCTCTGGTCTGCTTGTTAAGAGACCTGATGGCATTTACACTAGAGCTGAAGCTTTGTAGAAGTCTATGGTCAGTGCATACAGATGTGTGTGTGTGTGTGTGTGTGTGTGTGTGTGTGTGCGCGCGCGCGCGCGCACACGTGCTTGTTTTCTGGGGGAGGGGTTGGCTTCTCTGGTTGTTAGGCACACTTGCTGGGGAGAAGCAGTGCCAGCAGAGTGCAGTAGGGGCAGGACTTGGTGTAAGCAGGTTAGGCAGCCAGTGTTGATGCTGTGCTGTTTACTGAAGTTAGATTAGGTGAGGGGAAGGGGAGAGAAATGGTGCCTACCAGGTTCTTTTGGATGACTACATTTCAAATAACAAGATGCCAGAGCAAAGACAAGTCCTGTTGAGTCAACCCTGACTAGCCCTGCCATGCTCAGCAAGGCTTAGGTTCATAGATAATTTTAAAAAGGCACACACAGTCTTAGTTTTATAGATGCAATATGAACACAAAAGGAAATGTAAAAATATTGTGGTACTTTCTCATTTTATTATAAGCCATATACAATGTAGTAAGTTGGTACAGATGGCATAGTATGAAGGATGCAAGTTGTATCTAGATTTTATGACTTACAAAAAGAAGATTGTGCACTAACAGAAGATAAATTTGCTGAATTTTCAGAGTGACACAAATGCTCCATTGTGGTTTTCACTTATCTGGTAGGACTTTATGGTACACAGATAGAACACCACCAGTGAGAAGCCTGCCTCTTGGGGAGAAGTAGGCATGCCTGGGACGTCAGACTTTAGCAGTGTTCTCCATCTTAATGACAGTTGGAAGAATGCAGCTTCTCACAGTCAAGGATTACTTCTGTAGATTTGTGTAGCTGATGCTCAATTTGGGAAAGATCGAAGTCCAGTTATTCCTGGCAGTTCTTCCTTAGAAAACCAAAAATGATCTCCTGGCTTACGCATTAATAGGCTAACAATAAGATGGTGGTTTCCCAATTTTGGGGGATGTACACCAATCTGGAACATCCAATATTGTGGTATTGCTCACGATCTTAGTCTTATTGGTAGCATCTAGTGTGGAACAAAGTGCATATAGGTCATTCATGGTGGAGATTCAGTGTGGTTCCTTTACCATAGATGTGTCCATGTAACATCCATAACAGACATATAGATTTGGGGTTTTTTTTTTTTTTCTTGTGAGGAGACCATAAGAGTAAGTGAGATTAACTTGTCCAAACAGCATCCTAGGAATTATGAGAGCTAGGACTTGATTCTCTGACTAAACGTTTCACATCACACATACTGGGGCTTCTATAAATGCAGCATCCATTCCTGCGTTCATCTGGTCATTTGTTTGCTTGGTCATTATATATTTGCTTACTTATTTATTTGCCGATTTGTATTAAGCTTTCCCAATGTGACAACTGAGTACTCTTGATAAAAGTTTTTATCAGGGTAATAGTATGGTGATTGGGTTCGTTGAAAGAAAAATCACAGTCTGCAAATCCTGAAAGGATTCATCCTAAAATATACACATATTACAGATACATTTTGTCTAATTAGAATGTGTATGCTGCTTGATTGAAGATTTTCAGATGAACCTGTGGAGAGATTCTATTCCGTGCCTATGATCTCTAGAATAGGTATTTAGGGAGAAATCATCAGCAAGCTTGTCCACGTCCTTGGGCACCCAGCTGTTGGTGAGAGAGACCAGTAAGCTGTCCTCAAAATCCATTTCTGTAGCACTCTGCCAGATCCTAAGATGTCACATAGGAACTGGGAAGTTGTACTGCCAGCTAGGGCTGTGTGTGGGTGCCCAGCCATCAGTGCACAGGCCTGGACTCGGACCAAATTTGCCCTACTGTTACTGGTTTTTTTCAACAGCATTAAATGGTGCCATAGTTAGAATGTGTTGAGTGAAACTTATACTGAGGGGCTGTATGCACAAAGCAAAAAAGATAACCTGAAAAAATACATTTGGACAATATGTAGGAACAGAATTAAACTCAATTTTCATAAATGGCTAACACATTCATTTATCATATATTTCTCTTCAAATACTGGAACTCAATTTCTTCCACAAGATTCAACATGCAGAAATTTGGAGAAAAAAAGATTGAGAGTGTTTGAGAGGCAGTACATTTCAAAGGCAACCTTTGGAGGGAACTGAAGAAACTAGATTAGCTGTACAATGTTGAAGCAAAGAAAAATGATCTCAGAAGAATGATAATCTTTGTATTTCAATAGAATTTTAGAAACAAACGATGTAAAGCCAACTTCTGAGGTAAAATGCTTAATTAGGAAAAGGTTATCAAACAGACAAAATTTTTCCTGTGTGTAGGCTACTTTAAGTTTCTTTTATGCATAATAACTTCGTTAGCAATAGTCAAACCCTTAATTTCTGGGACACTAATCATCTGCTTCATCAGCATCCACAGCTTTCTCTGGAAAGCCTTTCTCTTGGGACTCACCCCTGCTGGTCACTTTTTGCTGCTTTCCATACTCATTGTGAGGTTGAGCGGGGGGGAACTGGCCATCACATTATAGAAGCAAACACACAGAAGAAAGAGCAGATATAATGCCAATTCATCCATTTTGATATCTGTTGCTATTTTTGATGAGCTACCTAGTAATGAACATGACTGACAACATGAATTTTCAGACATTTTTATAACTATCTATTTGAAATTAGTGGACGAGATCACTTCTTTGAAGTCAGTTTAAGAAAGAATATTGTCTAATAAAATATGAAAAATATCCTTTACATTTCTCATCAGTGATGCTAAGAATTCAACCCAAATAACGGTTCCTACCTGTGGTTTGAGTCTGCACATAGGAATCAAAGCATCTGTTGTTTACAGCCAAGATATTTTTACTCAGAGAATATTAACAAAGTTAGTACTTCTTCAAAAATGGTACAAGTTGCAAACATTTTATTTTATACTGCCATAACATTTTAATGCTTCTCAATATAAAAAAAAAACCTGTCATAAATGATTTCCAAAAATTGGGATGGCTTTTCATACTGTAAGGAAACACTGCTTAAGCAATGAAAATTGTCCATTTTTAGTATTAATTCTAATGAGCTAGTGAATATACTTGGACACCAAGTTCGAAAAGTCATGTGTTAGTAAGCACTGGATTTAAAAAGGAAACTGCAAGTTCTCCTGAGATGTCAAGCAACGTTATATATGCACAAACGATAAAGATATATCCACCGTGATTGCAGGAGTAATGGGCTACACAGGAGACGATGTCCCTTGTCATGTGACCACCATTCCTTCATCCAGAAACAATGGGTTTATTTTTATTTTTGAATTTTCAAACTTTCTTGAGATATAATTGACATATAGCATTGTGAAAGTTTAAGGTGAACAGTGTGATTGACTTGATCCACGTATATATCATGGAATGATCACCAAAATAAAATTTGTGAGCACGTCCTGGTGGATTAATTGTCACTAAAGCAGACCAACGACTCGAGCTAGTCCATTGTGTTCCAATGGATACAAAACAAATTACTCCAAAATGCGTGCCATAAAACAAATATATATTTTGCTCAGATTCCATTGATTAGAAATTCAAGGAGAGGAAAAAAAAAAAAGCGTGAATTCTCTCTGCTTCATGATTTCGGAGGCCTCTTGAAAGGCATGAAGACTAAGGTTATGGAAACTCACTTATGGGTTTGTTGCCTGGCAGTTGCTTTCCGGGACACCTCAAACAGCTGGAAGCTTGGCTGCCTGGGCAACTGTCATTGTTTGGCGTGGTCTCATGATCCCTCCAAGGTGGCTTCAGAGAGGCAAGATATCTTACATAGTGACTCGGGACATGTCTCAAGAGACAGCACGTTAGGTGGAACCTGTATCACCTTATCTGGCCTAGCCTTACAAGCCATACACAACATCGTCCAGTGCTTTCTCTTTGCTCCAGGCACAAAGCCTGGCTCGTATTCAAGGAGAGAAAAAGTGGACTCCACTCTTTACCAAAGGTGTGTCAAAGAGCTTGTGGAATGTTTTCAAGCTATCTTACATTGCTAAGACAAAATTCATTTATAGCTACAAAAAAAATGGGAACACAGACATGAGATGTTTTTCAGTCTTTATAACGTGCTCTTTTTCACTCTACCAAAAAAGCAAAAGTAATTGCATGACATCACTGACAATCTTGAGATAAAAAAGAGAGGCAAGTTATTCTGAGAGCAGAAAGCTGTGATTAGATCACGCACAGAAAGAAGGGTGCATTTCTATCACTCCTATTTAGGACTCGAGCGGAAGGATGGGAATCTCCAAATTCTGCTGGAAAATTAAAAAAAAAAACATTTCAAGAAAAGCAGAGGCCTTAGAAGTCAGGAGAAATAATATTTGATCCTCATCTTCTGTTGCCCTGAACAGAAAATAAAGGCAATTTATTCAAAATCCTTCTGGCAGATAGAACTCCTTGCTTTCTGACTTTTTTTTTATCCATTGCCTTTGAAAAATGTATTTATCAATTAATCTGTGCCCTGCATACTGGACTAGAGTTTCTCCTGATCTTTGGTGATAAATTCCCATAAAACCCGAGGGAGATTGGTTAACATACGTATCAATAATTTGTCTCCAAAGTCACACATTGCTGTGTCATTTTTCAACGTCCCAGACTTCACCTTTGTGTCCAGTGCTATAAAGTAGATGATCACAACTTTATGTGACTTTCAACAAAAGATGATGTAGATCTATATCCTGGTCACTTCTAAGGGTGCATATGCTAAAATTTGGATAATCTGTATCTGAAACCAAACATGCAGTAATATCTGGGAAGGACTACAAGAGCATGGAAACTTAAAAATTCAAAAATTGCAAAGGCATTGCAAATGAAAAATGTAGATACATAGGTGCTTACAAAATGGAAAAGGTGCAACATCAATTATATGCCTTGATAGTAGAATAAGAGCTTAGAGTAATATCTTTAAGCAACTTGTTGAGATTATATTATACTCTTCAAGTGAAATTCTATTACATAAATACTGTAAGAAAGGGGATGAATGCTTAAAGTATTTAAATATAAATTACCTGGGAAGTGTCAGAGCTGTTACAGTTTTTTGTTTGTTTGTTTGTTTCAATGTGTATGTACTATTTCTAATTGTTATGTGACCTGACATCCTAAGTGAAATATCACAAACTTAGGTAATTCAAGTCAGTTTTGCTAAAAGAGTACCTGTGTACACATCCAGTGGCCAAAGATACATCTGCATATCAACTAATTTTAAGTTGTATTTGTTTACCTAGACTCTACATTTATAAACAATTATGTGTCCTTCATTGAAATGTTTGATGTATCACATCGTGCAAATTGAATATGTACAACACGTTAATTTCATATGTCTATATATTGTAATACGAGGCCAACTGTAGCAATGACTGGCACCTCCATAACATGACATAATTATCATTTCTTTTTAGTGGTTAAAGTTCTGGCCTCTTCGCGAGCTTGATGATTACACCACTCTCCATCGTGTGCATCTGATTTCCAGGACTTAATTACTTCTAATTGCAAGCTTGGCCCCTTAAACGACATCTGTCCTGTCACCACCCCTGTCTCCTGGTAATGGCCATTTACTCTGTTTTTGTGAATTTGGCTGTTTTAGATTCCATCACGTGCGTGATAACAGACAGTATCTGTCTTTGTCTGTCTGACTTACCTCAGCTCAAATTCCATCCATTTTGTCACGGATGGTAGGATGTCCTTCTCACGTTGAATAATATTCCATTGTGTGTGTGTGTGCCTGTGTGTGTAAATATAAAATCACATCTTTATCCACTCATCTGTTGATGGGCACTTAGGTACTTTATGTATCTCGGCTATTGTGAATTATTCTGCAACAAACATGGGAGTGTAGATATCACTTCAATATCCTGTGGGTGTACACCCAGAAGTGGAATTGCTGAATCATGAGGTAGATCTATTTTTTAAAAAAATTTTGAGGAACTTCTATGTGCTTTTCATGGTGGTTGGACCAGTTTACACTCCTACCAACAGAGAAGGGTTCCCTTTTGTCATCACCATCACTTGTTAGCTCTTCTTCATGATAGTTCTAACAGGTGTGAGGTGATATCTCATGGTTTTGATCTGCATTTTTATAATGATTGGTGATGTGGAGCAACTTTTCATGGACCAGTTGGCCATTTGGGTGTCTTTTTAGAAAAATCTAGTTCCTCTGCTTATTTTTTAGTTGGAATGTTTCTGTTTGCTATTGAGTTAGTTTTAGGCGTTCTTTATGTATTTTAGATGTTGACCCCTTAACTGATATATGGTTTACAAAATTTTTCTTTCTGTAGGTTGCCTTTTTATTTTGTTTCTTTTGCTGTGCAGGTTTCATTTTTCTTAAATTTTTTTTAATGATTATTTATTATTGAGAGACAGAGGCAGAGCACGAGCATGGGAGGGACAGAGAGAGGGGGAGACACAGAATCTTGAAGCAGGCTCCAGGCTCTGAGCTGTCAGCACAGAGCCCAACGCGGAGCTCGAACTCACTGACCATGAGATCATGACCTGAGCCGAAGTCAGACGCTTAACCGCCTCAGCCACCCAGGTGCCCCAGGTTTCATTTTTCTTAATTATCAACTTTGTATTAAATGTAACAGTCAATAAATATTAAATAGTTTTAGAATTATTGCGAATAAATATATGAGCATTTAAAGACTATGCAAGTGAATATATTTACATTTTAATGGTAAATTCTAGTTTTGTAAAACAATTTGATTTGTTAAAATGGTGGGGTCCAAGTGCATGGGGGTCTGCGGGCAATTTCCTCCAAAAGTGACTTCTAACGATTCATTCTATTGCTATACGATCAGCGTGATGAGTGTTGTCTGTTTCCTGCTCATTGTTTCATCATTATCCTCACTGTTCGCTTGGAGATGTAGAGTATGGCACCCTTGATGTGCTGTCTCATTTTGGTACTAGTCCCCTGAGAAGTCTGATGGCTTCCATTTCCCTGAGCCACCTTGTAAGAAGCTGAAATGCTATTTTAAGCCACTCAGTTTTGTTTGCAGCAACTTCTTGAGAAATAACAAATACATAAAAATATAATAGCTGCATTTTACATACAGAATGTCCAAAGGTACCAGTATAGTGTATTTAAGGGCTTCTGAATTTACACACAGTGATAAAAAGGACAGCATTTATCAATTTGTATTTGGGGAAATGATGTGGAAATTAGTCTCAGGGCTCCTGGGTGGCTCAGTCGGTTAAGCATCTGACTCTAGATCTTGGCTTGGGTCATGATCTTGCAGTTTGTGAGTTTGAGTTGGGCTTTGACCTGACAACAGAGTCTGCTTGGGATTCTGTCTCTCTCTCTCTCTCTCTCTGCCCCTTCCCTGCTTGCTCTCTCTCTGTCTCTCAAAATAAATAAATAAACTTAAAAAGAAAATACACTGTTAAAAAAAATAGTCTCTATTAAAGTTCCTTTACATAAAACTTCCTGTAACTTAATGTGCCCTTGTTGATCTCCAAGCCTTAACTTTTGGTGGGTTTTCTGGAAGTTTTCTGGGAAGTTCCCTTTTCCCCCAGATACTTGCGTGGTTCCCTCTTTCACTTCGTTTAGATTGCTGGGACATCAGTCTTACTAGAGTGCGTGTGTCTTATCACAACGAGTGAAGTACTTTCTTCATGGTGCTTCACATTCTGCCGTGCAACATAATGCAGTTTTTCTTCCCTTTTCTGTGGGAAAGAAAGCTTCAAGAGAACCACAGGGCGTGGGTCACCACTGCTTATGTCCTTGCACTAAGCAACAACACCTGCCGTGTCCTGTGAGATTTCGCATGATTGAACAACTCGAATGATTCTACTAGGGAACACAACATTAGAATTCCTCAGGAGTTTTATGTTTTTCAATAACATTTTTACCTCTCTAAACATTTCTGAAGTTAAAGAGGCCTACAAGGGAAATTATTTACCAGGAAAACTGGAGCTGAGTAATAAATTCTAGATCCCCGTTTCAAGCACAGAACAGGGTCTGTGTTCAGGGACAGCTCAGCATTAGCTAGTCCCTAACGGTTATTGTAATTGAAACCCTGCTTTTTTCAAATGACCAGAAGTTGAGCTGTCAATGAAATTTACCTAATGAATATTTTCCTTAAGCCTAACCCTTTTTGCCTTTACAGAATGTGGGATCAATTATTCTTAATTGGGTCTTTTATAAAAAGAAAGGGTCAGCGTCAGAGTGCAGCTTGGGTTTCAACATCTGGTAGCTCCTTGTGATCCAGGGCCTTAACCCCCTGCAGGGCACCTCCTACACGTTGGGGAAGGGGGGCCCAAGGGTCACTTCTAGGATTGGAATTTTAAAAAAATGGGCGGGGGGGGGGGCACCTGGGTGGCTCAGTCTGTTGAGCATCTTGATTTCAGGTCAGGTCATAATCTCCTGGTTTGTGGGTTGGATCCCAGTCAGGCCTCATAGCTGGCAGTGGGGCACCTGTTTGCGATTATTCTCTCTCTCCTCTCTCTGCGTCTCCCCTCCCCCCCATGCTCCCTCTGTTTCAAGATAAATAAAAGTTAAATAATTAAATAAAAATCAATGGATAAAAAATTTTTAAAAAAAGTCTTTTAAACTGAGTAAATTGGCTGGCTATAAGTAAAAAAGAAACGAGATTTATGATGGTAACACATATTTTGTATGAAGTTTTAGACCCTGAATTTATTTTACCAAAATTAACAAAATAGATATTTATGAAAAACTGTCTTTCATATGTTGCCTCCCATATGTTTCATGAAGAAATGACTCAAAACTGCTTCTTGATAAGTGGGGAGAGATGTTGATATATAATAAAGGCCAGAGATGTTTCTATCCAGAAATGTTTGGGTAGTTTCATTTTTGGTTTAAACAGGGCATTGTTTTAAACATTAATGAATTCGTCTTGCATTTTAATTTTTTCCATTGGTTAAATTTTGTTAGTTTTCCTTTACACATTTTTAATCCATTGTGGAAGTATTTGCTTTAGATACAGGCAATTTTTCATATACGTATTTTTTACCAAGGTGTGAAGCAGGATGCTAAATGACTAGAAGTCTCCTAGATAGAAAATAATATATGAACATCAAATATATGTGTGCACTGTTTGCAGATATTAACTAATATTTAGTAAGGAAAATATGTCAAACTCCTTTAATCATATTTACAGTATAAACAGTGAAAGTATTTCAGGGCCTCTTTTAGGTCCTTCTGAGCTATGCTAAATTACACAGCTGATTTAATATCATTTATCTCATTTTAACTTTCATGATACCATGTTAACATTCTCAGCTGAAAATCTGACCCCTTTTGCCTATTGACAAAAAAGTTCCTTTAAAGGGAAAGAAACTGGTAAATTTCTTGATTACAGGGCAGATCTGACGAGTATACATCAACGAAAATTCACACATCAGAGTAAAAATTCTATCAGTGCTCTGTTGTCATGGATATTAAGTCATGGTCAAGAAGAGTCTGTGAATAGGGAAATAATCAAGGAAGATCAGAAATGCTGATAGATTAAAACGATGATCCGGGGTTCAGTACATATAGATCGGCTCGGATGCTTTCTTCAACATCCGTCTATATCTGGGAACACACAGGTATGGAATGGTAGTCACCTGATTTTTACAAAGATTATTTCTCAATGGTAGAATTTGGGCTTTTCTGAATGAAGAGACCTATGAAAAATAACTTTTATTATGATTTTAATACTGCTCGGAACTGTATTATAAGGAATATACATATTACTCTAAAATTGTATTACTTTATTACTTTAAAAATCTATTCAAAAGGTTTGTTTCCCATGACGTGTACTAATTTGCCATGCTACTATCCTCCAAAAGTTTCATAAAACTAATATAAAATCCATAAGCAAGTACAGTTGATATCAAACAGGATAATGATGATAGTTTTGGAAATTTCTGGAACTTTAAGTGTGGTTGGCTTTCAATGAAACAGACAGGTGCCACTATCTTTGGGGAAATAGAAATCTTGTAAATGCAGCTATACTTATTTTTAACATTTTTATTAAGATATAATTGATATACAATTCTGTAAGTATTTAAGTTATAACACTTAGTGAGTTTTGTCATCTATACACTTCATAAAACTGTGATCTCAGTTTAGTGAGGGAGCATACCTCATCAGCCCCAGATGTATCCTCATGAACTTTTCTCCCAACCGTCCGCACCCTACCATCCCTGGCAACCGCTCATCTGCTTTCTTTCAGTATAGATTAGTTTGTATATCTAGTATTTTGTAGATATCAAAGAATACAACTATGCGCTCTAATGTGCCTGGCTGCATTTACTCACCAGTATTGAAAAACAGATTAGAGACACCTTTTTCAAAGCAGGCTTTCAGTATTCTCGAAATAGTGTAACGGTAACTTTACTCCCTGTGGCATATTAGTTTTGTGTAGGTTGGATTTTTGCAATGGGCAGAAAGATGTCATGAAATGTTGGTCACCTGGACAGAACAAAGTATTGAAATAAAACAGTTTGGTAGCTAGGGAACAGGCTATTAAGTTATGAGCAATCATATTAAGAACAACATAGGGGCGCCTGGGTGGCGCGGTCGGTTAAGCGTCCGACTTCAGCCAGGTCACGATCTCGGGGTCCGTGAGTTCGAGCCCCGCGTCGGGCTCTGGGCTGATGGCTCAGAGCCTGGAGCCTGTTTCCGATTCTGTGTCTCCTCTCTCTCTGCCCCTCCCCCGTTCATGCTCTGTCTCTCTCTGTCCCAAAAATAAATAAACGTTGAAAAAAAAAATTTAAAAAAAAAAAAAAAAAAAAAACAACATCAACTCTACCAGGTGACGAAAGATTGGTTCACTTTACAGAAACGCTATTTTTTTAAAATAATTTCAAGCCATAAGGTATTTCAGAAAAATGCATGTACTTTTGATTTTGCTGGAAGGTCAGCCTATATAAACGTAATATTGGGCTTATTGATGATTAAACCCACAAATGTCTGAAAACTAATTAATGGTGCTGCCTATAACCGATAACTTCTTCTTAGCTATCATCCCATTATATATTATATATATATAATTCTATCATATCTCGGTCTCTGCAAGGCCACCACGTGCTCTCGCTCCTGCATTGCCCCAACACCTCCCCACCAGCACCCTTACTGCTGCGTATTACATCTGCCCTCTTTTTTCAGATGTACTCCCAGAATATGTTGGGTCATGTCTCTGCTCTGCCTGAAGCCCTGCCACAGGGACTCTGTATTTACCTCTGAGCAAAAGTCCGATTTCGGCACTGCCTTTGCTCTCATCTATATTAACTTTGCCAATAATACAGCTAGGTTTGACAGAACAATTTTATCAAAAGATGGGTGGATCTCAAACAAGGCAGAGTTGCTAGTATACTTTCCACCTGTGAGATTCATTGCTTTATATTTTTCAGGTGCACTGAAAGCGGAAACCTAATTTAACAACTTTCAGAGAATTCTCTTACCTTGCCCATGGAAAAACACAAGAGTTCATTATGCAAACCAATTTACTTTGGATTCATACTAAATATTTTTCCCATTTGTAGAACTTTGGAAGGTCGTTTAAAGGCATCCATGGTGACCGGGCTCTAATAAATTTCCCAAGAAAATGTTGCCTTATCAATGATTTATTAACTGAACACAGAATGAGAGCATCATTCATTAGAATTAGTGTAGCTTTTACCAGTGCGTCCCTTTGTACTCTAAGGAATTTGGGGATTGGTAGCTGCAGGTACATCGCAGTTAGCACAATTACATGGAGGTAAAAATGAATCACTGACAGGGAAACATCAGACTGAGATAGAAAACCTTAACACAAAATTTAGTGTGACTTTTACAGTTGTTTACCTCTTGTATTTTAAAGCTATATCCGGAAGTACGAACAGCATCATCTCATGAGTGAAAATGAAATCTACCTTCCCTATGTTCCATTTAATTGTTTACTCCTCAACACATACACGTATGCACAGACACACGTACACAGTCAGACTCCTGGGCAAGAAGGTACAGACTGAAACTGGGAAGACTGGAATTTTCTTCAAGAAGCTGAATTTCATAGGATCCTTTCAAGGAATGACTCCTACAAGCGCATGAGAAAGCTCAGCTTTGTCTTTTTAATTTTTGATTCACTCTCTTTCTCAAATTCTTCATTCCCATAATTCCAATTGCTGAAATAGGGCAACAAAACAAAAATCCCCATGGGAAATACTGAATGGCTTTTAAAAAATGCTGTTGTGCTGAGGGCACTGTGATTTTAGTAGGGGGTGTGAGGATTTAAAGGGTAAACAGTGGTGACCTCTGACACCCGAGATTTCAGAGGATCTTTCACCTTTGAGATCATATTATTTTTTTTTAAATCTGTGGAATTACGGATGATTTTACACCTCAGTTTTGCTTTTCTGCGCCTTTCAAATACAATTTAAAACTTAACTCCATTATTGGTTTATAGCATGCTCTGTGATGTTTAGGTTTCTGTCTTGGTAGGTGAGCTATTTTCTTTATCCAGGTGACTATCAAACTCAAGCTAATCTACGGAATAGATGTGTATTGCAAAAAAGGTCTCTTTTGCGAAAGTCCTCGGTTCTCTTTGAAAAGTTAGAGGAGTCCTCAGGTGGATAATTCAGAGTGAGGGGAAGGGCACTGGAAGTCCAGTTTAAGCAAAGTCCCAATGCCATGAAATGCTTAAATCTTAACTTACCTGTGCCTTTCTTATCTTTCTGATAAACCTTTAATGGTGAGGAACAAATGGTCTCCAAAGGGCCTTTGAGCTAGAATCCCCAGAAACCACTAGTTGTGCTGTAAATTATCATGCCATTAATACCAGCTATGAAATGTCTCCCCTAAGCCTCAGCCTACAGTCTACAGAAAGTTCTCTGAACTCCTCGTGTCCTCTTCTTCCCTTTGATCCTCCTGATCGGGGCTAGAGCATCTCTGGGTTGATACCTGAAGATACCCACACCTTCTTGTTATTGCTTTTAAAGAGACTACTTGTGAAAACGGGAAATGAGGGCACGGAGTTGATCTAATGCTCTCTGAATTCCCGCATCTGCGTGAGGCTACTTCATAACTCTTTACATCTGAACACACATTTTTCAGACAGTCCACATTCCACATTGTGCCGATAACATTGGAAAAAATCCTTATTGTCGGCTCATCTTTTTCAAGGGCCTATTAGATGCAAGATTAAAATAAGTACAAAGCTGATCCTCCAAAACAGGATGTACAATTTAAATTCAAAAGAAGGAATTTTGTGATGCTTTATTTATGTAAATACATAACACACCCCACATGGGCTTGAACTCATGACTCCAAGATCATGAATTGTAGGCTCTTCCAACTGAGCCAGCAAGATGCCCTGGAATTTAAAAATTTGATAGGAATTCCATGTATCTGCCAGAATAAAGTCACAATAATGGCTTTTTTATTTAATTACAGTGACAAAGAAGGGCACCTGGGTGGCTCAGATAGTTAAGTATCTGACTCTTTGTCTCAGCTCAGGTCTTGATCTCAGAGCCGTGAGTTCAAGCCCCCGCACTGGGTTCATTACTGGGCATGAAGCCTACTTAAAAAAAAGAAAAATGTCGAAGAATTTTGGAATTGACACCTCTTAAGAGGAGGTAGGTACTGAAGGCATGCTGTAATTCTATTTAGTTAGAAAGTATTGCGAAGGTAAATTGACTTAGTCTGAGTCCAGTACGTATAGTGAAGACTTACTTGATACACAATTATAGCAGATTGTCTTTTACGATCCTGGCTGGTACTCCTATTGAATTAAAATAGCTTTCTTTATGGATAAATAGATCCAAAACTGATTCAGAAATGACCAATTTCCTTGTTTTTGTTTTCCTATGGTTATGTTATTTCTTAAAGATCATAGACCTTTTTTTTTTAAAAAAAAAAAAGTATACTTAGAAATGATCCAGAATGAGCTAACCCCCCTTATTTTGTAAACTGGCGAACTGAGGCTCTAAGACCTAATCTAGTAACTCTTACACATCTTGTTCCTGGAGTAGCGGCTGGAATCCAACTCTGTCCAGAGACCCTGCTAGTACCTGTGTGTGCATCCGCATGCAAATACTCTTACACATGTCATAGTCTCCTTGGGCACTTTTGCCATATGCTTTATCTGCTTATACGCATTTTATATCTATAGTTATCAAATGTAATGTATAGTCTCATACACGAATATAATATCTTAAATACATCTGTGCTTACATACTTATATTTTTATCTACTTGTAAATATTCACTAACCTGTGTTTCTAAAAGTTGCATTTACTTATTTATTTAGTTTTTCCCAAGAAGTATCTGAGAGAAACCTGTAAGCCATCTGCATGTACAAGTTGACACAATACACCCTTACAATTAATATGCATTACACATACACTTCATAATCATGAACTGGCTATCCAGAAGACTGAGAATAATTCTTGATTATAACCAACAGCTCCCTGTACCCAGGTACAGGTTTCTTAAATTTAATTCACACAGATATTTCTAGAATCCATCTTGTACTGACTTACACTGTAGGAGCACCGCCGAGCTACACAAGCACTTCTGGTTTACTTGGCTCACTTTAGTTTACTCTACCTGCGTGGACATTACGCAGACCGTGGGTGCCATCTTATCCGCAAAGGAAAAGCTACACGTTGCATGTGCTTTTAGGGCTACAGAATAACAATGAACCGAGGGCCAATCATGTTCATTCTTTCCCTTCTGTACCATTAAGACTGAACACAGAATGCAAAGTACACCATGACTCAGCTAAAGGCAAAGATAGCGGAATCAACTCAAAGGAATCTGGAAACCCGTTCCCTGCCATACTAACCAGAGGGGCAAGACTGTTCAGAATACACTGATTTTCAGAGGAAAGGGCAAGAAAATCATAGGCTTGAAATTGAAAATTGTAGGTTTTGATATTTACCCCAAATAAACCACACTCCCTCACAACTATAGATCATACTCGCAAGACATCCAGAGAAAGATCTAGAAAAGCATATTCTGATTGGTAGAGAAAGATACTCGTAGAGATTGTGAGAAAGAGATGGCACCCCCTTTTCTGTGCAGGATGTTGGGGGTTGTTACATGAGTGTGGTACTGAAATTCCCTGGTAAGAAGAAAATGTGGGTTCTCTGATATGGCAGAATTAGGAACAATTGTAAATGATAGTTGTGTTTATTGCATTTTAACATTAATTTTAAATGTGCTGAGCTGAAAAAAATTCCCTGGGGGGATTAGTGAAGATGAATGCTATATAATTGTTGTTGTTGCCTCTCAATATCCATTGTCATTTTCTTCTTTAGTAATAATGTCCCAGTTGTTATTCCTGTTCATCACCACCTGTTACTATAGACTGCCTGGCTGCTCCGTGGGTCCCTGTGACTACACTCTGGTCGATGGGATGTCCACAGCATCGTGGGCTCGCAGTTTCAGGACGTTGCCTTAGCATGGGGCATGTTCATCAGACACTTTAAAAACATTTTTTGTGGGGCGCCTGGGTGGCGCAGTCGGTTAAGCGTCCGACTTCAGCCAGGTCACGATCTCGCGGTCCGTGAGTTTGAGCCCCGCGTCAGGCTCTGGGCTGATGGCTCGGAGCCTGGAGCCTGTTTCCAATTCTGTGTCTCCCTCTCTCTCTGCCCCTCCCCCGTTCATGCTCTGTCTCTCTCTGTCCCCAAAATAAATAAACGTTGAAAAAAAAATTAAAAAAAAAAAAATTTTTTTGTTAGGTTTATTTTATTATTTATGTATTCATTAATTCATTTATTCATTCATTCAGTGAGAGACAGAAAGAGCGAGCTGGGGAGGGGCAGAGAGAGAGGGAGACAGAGAATCCCAAGCAGGCTCCTCACTGTCAGCATGGAGCCCAATGCAGGGCTTGAACTCACAAAAACTGTGAGATCATGACCCGAGCAGAAACAAAAAGGCCAACACTCAACTGACTGAGCCAGCCGGGCACCCCTCATCCTGCACTTCTAACCCCTCCTCTGTGAAACCACACATGACTGCCCAATGTCTAGCAGTTATGAAAGATTATCAACCTGCAGAAATGTGGAAGCCAGGGTTCCTGCCAACAAACTGAAACTGCTTTACCGGGATGACATTACCTATCTAGAAATTAATTCTCATTCTCATTGTAGAATGAAATACAGTTCTTTCTTGTTGAAGGGGCCTTTTTTCTTTCTTTCTTTCTTTCTTTTTTTTTTTTTTGCTTGCAGGCACAACTATCCTAATTAGGTGTTTTTACTGATAGCTCAAGGGATACAACACTTAACTCAGATGGTAGAAATTCTTTAACAACTTCATAGGAGCATAATGATAACATAATTTATATTTTTATGGAAATTTAGAGTTAGGATATGTCTCCTATCTTCAAACTCCAAATTTAGTCACTATGGGGAATTGGCAAGTACGTAAACTTATGAAAATGCAATAAAATTTTACAGATTGTGTTTTTCTGTCAAAAACACTCCTCAGAAGGGGAATTCAAGTCTCATTAATTACCTCTTTATAGTGTCAAGGGGATTCACTCCAGCAGATAAACCCCAGTTATCACCACTAGGACTTCTCTTTCTTGAGTGTGCTAAAAATACCCCATTTCCAGGCTGTTGATAATACCATTTAATTTTCAGTATAGATGCAAATCCCTGTAGGTAGAAGGAATTGTCATTCCCTGTAGAACTAGATCGAGTTTCTTGGATCATAATATAGAACAAAATATTCTTTATTTACGTAAATGGGATTATAGATGCTGAAGCTTGTCACAAAGCTCTAGGCGCTATGATATTTATAGTATGAATTCAATAGCTTTCATACTAATGGGATTGATAGAGTGCTTTGCGTGGTCGTCTGAGGCTTAATTTGCTTCTTCCTGTTAGATATTTTGCTTGAGATTTGTTGGGATACAGTGTAATAGATAAAAGGGGATTTGGGGTTTGATTAGCGTTAAATCTTACAGTACATTCACCATCATCATTGAAGTTGCTTTTAGTACCTAAGCAGGAAATTTCCGCCTTTGTGGTTCTACAAAGCAGATCAATATTGTGCGTGCATATTTATATTTAAATTGATGCTGGAATGCAGTCCCTGTCACCACTCACATTTCACTTTTACTGAAAACTCTTGTTATGTCCTTTCAATTACCATGGGTCCTGTGGTATTAGGAAAGTAGTACAGTGAATTAATCATTTTAATAAAATGTGACTTTCTTAAAAGATAATTATTGAATGGATAATCATGGCTTATCAGCAAAATATTAGGTTCTTCTCTTGACATTAATTTCAAAGTTGACTCATCTTAAAGATGGTTGAGTACTTTTCATGTTCTTATGTGTTAGTTTTATTGTAATTTCCAGTTTAAAACTAGATTAATTTTTTATCCCTGTCTAATACCAATTCAAAGGATGTAAAACTACTTAAAACCATACAATCTGCTATATCTTTATTTTATTAGACAATTATGTTTATTAGTTATATTAAAGCTTTCCAGAAAAAAACCAGTGATGGGTTAATAGGCATGAAATTTGTTCTGTGGCTCTTGAAAACAATGCTAATTTTTCCATTTTGTCAAGTAAAAATCTCAATTCCTTGACATTCAAAGATATATTTCTGGTCATTCCAGTGATGACTAGTGCATATCCACATTTAGGAAAAAAGTTATATAAAATTAAACACTGATTTTCCAAACCAGTGAAGCATAATATTTGAAAGGAAAAAAATATCTATCCACTGATTGTATATCCAACTAAATTTGTCTGGTTCTTCATTTCTTAAACAATTTTACTGACGTATAAGTTACATACCACAAATTCTCACACTTGAAGAAAAGCAATTAAATGAGATTTAGTAAGTGTATAGAGATGCAACCATTTCTACAAATTTGGTTTTATCTACAAACCTAATAAATGGGAGTAATAAGCCAATGAAGGAACCAGATGGTAGAAAGCCTTGTTAAAACAAAGTATAGTCCTGGAGAGATGGGAAATAATTTTCATTTGATAGACAAAGATATCTAAATCAGAAGATTTACTTCTGTTACTTCAGTTAATGTTTTCACTATAAAAATTTAGTGGCCAAATCTTAAAGATAAAAATTTAAAAATTAATATTATAATGGTGGACTTTTGGTTTCCAATTCCTCATGTAATGAACTTGGAAACTGCTATTCAATCCTAACAAGTGAAAATCAGGACAGTTTGAAACATCATCAACTCTTTTGGAATCTGAGAGATTCCAGACCAAAGAGGACACAGGTCAAACCACTGCCCCCAAGATTGAAGCAAGAGGTGAATACAGGGAATGAGTGGGAATGTGGCAACTTCCATGGGAATCAGTGCTGGGTAGGAATATCCAAACTGAACTGATGACTTGCTGGGGGCTCAGTGTAAACAGCTGAGTCACAACTCCAAGGAGACCCAGTCACAAGACGGGCCTGACATATTGTGAGACTTACCTCCAGGACCTCGACCAGAGTCCCGCAATAAATAGTGGAGGAAGACCACCTTAGGCTTCCGGCAGGAGAGGAAAAAAGAACCATCTGAGATAGGTAGAGAGCAGTTGGTTCTTCCTAGTAAGTCCTGTTCTCGGGACAAACTAATTAACCAGAGCCTAATTGACATTGGGAAGGAAAATACCCAACTCCAGCCCACCCTAGCCATCCTGTCCCAGCTAAAGGGGGAGGAAAAACCTTGAGAAACACTTACGATGTTCTCAGTCCAGACACAGGCTCACTAAAAGCCTGAGATCTAATCACAGGATTATGATCTTCTCTGCCCATCATATCACTAATTGCCTATCTACAGCAGTTCCTTTTATACCCAGTACATCATGTCCAGCTACCAAGAAAAAATTAAAGACATACTAAAAGGCAAGAAACACCACTTGAAGAGACAGAGCAAGCATCAGAACCAGACATGAAAGGAATGTTGGAATTATCAGACTGAACATTTTAAACAACTGTGATTAATATAGAGCAGGCCCTAAAGGATAAAGTAACCAGTGTGCAAGAACATGTGAGCAATGTGAATCCTAAGAAAGAACTAACAAGAAAATCTAGAGACTTAAAAAAAGTAACAGAAATGAAGCACCTCTGGGTTTATTTGTAGACTGGACATAGCTGAAGAAAGGATCTCTGTGCTAGACACTGCATCAAAAAACTCCTCAAAAGGCAGAGAGAACAAAAACCCATAACAGATTGTCCAAGGACCATAGCACACTACAAAAGGTATCCTATCCAAGTAATGGGGATACCAGAAAGAGAAGAAAGAAAGAAATGAAAGAAAGCTATGACACAAAGATTGAGAATGTCTCCAAATGAATGTCAGACACAAAACCACACATCCCGGAAGAGCAGAACAGTAAGCAGGATAAATGTCAACAAAAGCAAACAAAACAAAACCCCCCCAAACCCTACACATAGCTTATAAAGCATAATGAACTAAGGGCACCTGGGTGGCTCAGTCAGGTAAGCCTCTGACTCTTGATTTTGGCTCAGGTCATGATCTCACCGTTCGTGGGATTGAGCTCCCTGTCGGGTTCCGCATTGTCTGTGGAGCCTGCTCAGGATTCTCTCTCTCTCTCTCTCTCTCTCCCCCTCTCCCCCTCCCTCTCCCTCTCCCTCTCCCGCTCTCCCCTGCTCACTCTCTCTCAAAATAAATAAACTTTAAAACAAAAAAGCATCATGAACTCAAAAAGACAAAAATGGGAAAATACAGATTTTCTGTGTATTTAAGCCTATTCCCATTTTATAAAGGTAAACTTAATTTTATATAAAACTTTAAAAAATCTGAATACTGAACATGGTGTAATTTCATGATGACATAGTACTTCCATCACATAATAGAGGTGACCAAGCATCTTGACTGAGCAGTAACTTCTCTGGTTTTAGGAAGATTCCTGGATGTTGATAAATTAAATGGCATTCATGCACTTTTAATTGATTATACTTGAGAGGGTTTTGTGCACCTGGTGAAATTCTAAGCAACATTTACATGGTATGAATCTTCAAGAATATAAATTGACAAGCAGCTGCCTCCAAACAGTAGTTATTAAACAAGCTGATTCACAGAATTTTAACACCTCCACTCCTGCCCAACTTGTCATTTATTCTCTTTATAATAAGGTAGATAAAAATAAATTAACACTTCTTTCTTCTAGATTTGAATTTATAGACTCTGTCCGTGTGTACCATATATTATTTAGATACCTCTATTTTAACATCTTGCATAAAACATGAACTGAATAAACACATACGAAATTTAAATAGGATGTTGTGACTAGCCTCTTCCTTAATTGCACATGGACGTTTGTTGCTATAGACGTTAATTTCTTAAAGTTTATTTTATTTCTTTTGAGAGAGAGAGAACACAAGTGGGGGAGAGGGTCAGTGTGGGGCCCGATGCCCCTATAGATGTTAATTCTTAAACAATGACTGTGGCTGTTTATTTGAATGTGATTCATAAATGGAATCAGAAGGTATTTATATGCCATCTTAGCTCAATTTGACAGGGAAATCGCAATGAGAATTAGAAATGCAGGTAATTATAGGGACAGTAAAACAAATGGCTTTGATACAGCTTGAGTCACAGAGAAAAGTCCCAGATGCAAGACTGGGTATAATGGAAAAAATAGACATCAGACAGTTGACCTAAACTGTAAAAGATGGGGGAGGGGGGCGTCTGGGTGGCGCCATCTGTTAAGTGTTCAACTCTTGATTTTGGCTCAGGTCATGATTTCACAGTTCGTGAGACTGAACCCCACATGGGGCTCTGTGCTGACAGTGCAGAGCCTGGTTGGGATTCTCTCTCCCTCTCTCTCTGTCCCTTCCCCACTAGTGCATGAGCATGCATGCACACTTGCTCTAAAAATAAATAAACATTTAAAAAAAAGACTGTATAACATGGAGAAAAGGCGTCAAGGCCAAAGGGTGCACAAAGGAAGCAGCATTTGGGTCGGGCTGTCGTCTGAACACAAAGTCATGACACAAGAGACTATTCCTAAGAATCGAACAAACAATGGAATAATTTGAAAGTCAAGTCAGAGAACGAATTTCAAAGAAACTATCTTTGCCAGCTGGACCTAACCAAGAAAGTTTCTGTGAGCAAAATATGTACTTTATCATTCATAGTGCAGTTTGTACACCAAGAATATGGTTTCTTATACAGTAAATAAATGCAGGAAAGATTATACATTTCTGTCAGTATATATCATAGGTTGTTTAGATACCCCTATGTTAAAGCATGAGGTGAATAAACATGTAAGAAGAGTTGGGGAGCCTGGGTAGCTCAGTCTGTTAAGTGTCCAACTTTGGCTCACGGTTCGTGGGTTTGAGCCCCCCGTTGGGTTCTGTGCTGACAGCTCAGAGCCTGGAGCCTACTTCAGATTCTGTGCTTCCCCCCACCCCTCAAAAATAAATAAAGCATTAAAAAATTTAAATATGAGAAGAGCTGGGGTGGAGATTGAATTTCTGGAGGTTTCAGTGGTCTCTTGGTGAGTGTTGACAGAGCTCCGTATGGGAGAAGCCCTCATGTTTCCTCATGGGGACATCCTTTCTGCTTTGTATTTTATGAGGCTGACATTGTTCACAGGCTTCAAGCATTTTAGTGTTTAACTAGGTAGGTATATCAATGGAGAAAATGTGTATATTGCTTGATGGTGATTATTGGATATTCTTATACACTATTCAGTGAAAGGATAGAAAAGCAGTTAAATTTCAGAAATGATCTGTTTTGACCCCATGAAAGGAACAGATGGCAGGTACCGTGCGAATTCATACTGATGTTTCTGAAGGTTGACAATGACTGCTCAGTTGCAGGTTTTGATGTAAACAATAATCTAATTACCAACAAATGTCTGCCCGTTACAATAGGAAGATAAAGTGCAATGGGACAGAGCAACTTTCTTCTCGGCAACAGCTGCAGACACTAATCAAACCAAACAGTGCTAATTAAAATTGGGAAGGAGTAGAGCAGGGACAAAAAACGAACGGATTTTCTAGGATGGCGACCTACTTAAAAGTGGACTTCATCTGATGAGGCAGCCAAAGATACCGTCTACTACGGGAGGATGGAGATAAAGTAATGCCTTTGTGATAACTAAGTGAAAGGGATTAAGCAGTAGTCTACAAGTAGAAAATTGTTTCAGAGAAAAAATATTCTTATTTCAGAAGAAATGTGGAAGATTTAAACATAACAGAAACTAGTTAAAGCTAGAATTCTATAAGCATTAAATGGTGTCATCTGTAGGTTTTACAAAAGTACTAAGAAGAGAGGGGTGTCTGAGTGGCTCAGTGGATTGAGTGTCCCACTCTTAATTTGGGCTCGAGTCATGATCCCAGAGTCGTGGGATCGAGCCCTGTGTCAGGCTCTGTGCTGAGCATGAAGCCTGCTTAAGATTCTCTCCCTCTCCCTCCCTCTCTCTCCCTCCCCCCCCCCCTCGCCACTTGTGCTGTCTCACTTTCTCTCTTTAAAATACAAAAAAAAAAAAAAAATTAAGTAGTGAGAAGAGAGAGCCTTCAGGAGATTCACACAAGGAAATCTAAAGTCTTCAATAAACATTAGTGCAATTTTCAATTAGATTCTCTGACACTGAGACTCAAGTCATGGTCTACACATAGATGGATGCTGGTCCTTTAACAAGACAAGGAATTTGTGCCAGAATATAGAGCAACTGCAGATAAAGCGACTATATAGTGTTGACTTCAGCTTTTTCAAATTATCTATATATCAAGACTTTGTTGATGAAGAAATGCGTGTGTTGATTTACATTTTAGATTCATATCTTGCTGCAGACAAGTTTCAAGCAGTCACCTTAGAAGTACCTCTAGAATTCATTTCATTTAGTAATGACAGTAATAACTAACACTGATATGTAATGCTTATACTAAAACAGTTTTGTTTTTAAATAGGCCCATTAATACTTTAGATACTGTAGCTTTTTTCACTAGGATACGTTTTTTCAAGGGCCCTGTTATATGTTGCAAACAAACAAGATCTGTAGTTGAGGTAACATTTATTATATGCATGCGTATATATACACATGCAATCTCTGTGTGTGCATTCTGTATACTCAGAGTCCAGTAGAGAGACAAACACCACACCAGTATCTAGTATGGTATCTGATTAGGGAATTAGAAATTCTAAACTTTTATGTAAAATAAAAATAAAAATAACAGCTTTTTAGGCAATTAAAAAGAAAAGGAAATTATTACATTGACTTTGATTTTATGAGAAATTCCCTTTAAAGTTTCATAATAACTTATGTTTTCGATAATTCACAGGAAATAAGCATCATTGTAAAATAAATATTCAATTTACCAAAGAAAACCCCATTTTTAGTAATGCTTCCAGGGAAAAAATTGGTAGTTATTTGCTTTATAGTTTCTCTATAGTTTTACACATTATCTTTTATATTCTATATATTGAGTTTCTAAATGCTATACACTGAGCTTTACATTTAATGCATGGTATCTCCAGACCTTGTAATTATTTTTCCATGTGCACTTTGATTCATTTGGAACATCTTAGCAAGTCAAGTCAGTGACCACAGACCAGGCAGATCATTGTAGATCCAGTGAGGACATTCATTATATGAACTCAGTTTCCCATATTTCCAAAAACATTTCATGACATTCTCAGTCCTCACACTTTTTAATCCCATATTATGTACTAGAGAGCAGATAATTTATTCATAAACAGACAATCTTCTGTATATTTATGGTAATAAAGCCATCATTAAGCCATACAAAATGAGTTTTCTGTGACAAGATTTTTTGACAGAAATTTCCATCATGTTTAATAGATCCTTTTAATTTAGAAATTACCCAGTAAAACTTATGCATATCAAATGAAGTAGAAAACTATCATTTTAATTATGTAATCATTAATTATCGCCATATATATTACCTCGTCCTTAACTAAGATAAGTGTAGAGTTAGATCAGTAGGCTTCCTTTTAAAATTAGTTACTGAATTAATAGACAAATACAGAATTCATTCCCATGGTGTCACCTAAACCACAAGTAAGAATGGTGCCCAAAGCTTCGTAAGAAGAGGAGTGCATGGAGTACCTTGCTTGATCCAGTCCACAGGCCCAAGGCTTACTCTTTGATCAAACCCCACTTAAATTACTCTCTGTTGGTCCTTGCCTGAAATATCAATTGTTGAAAATTTACCATCTTCTTTTAATTTTTTAGATCTTCCTAAAGTAGTCTACTTCTTACTCATTAGTCTAAATCATAAGTATTTTAGGGCTAGGAATAATGCTCTGGGTCACATTGTCCCCCAATGACCTGTGGCCTATTTAGTTCTTATTTAGTAGCCACTAACGAGCAAAGCCTTGCTATCACCCAACTAAGAGGTAAAGTCAGGACCAAAAGACCTTTTGATTCCCATACTGACATTGAACAACATCATGTGATCAGATCATTGTAAGCAATCGGTTATTTTTGGTCCACACATAGTGATCTATAAGTTGCCACAGTTACTGTAAGTGCGTTATCAAGAGAATCTGTTGTGTGTCACTTCCCATTGTTGTATTACATGCATTTGAAGAACAGTAGTAGGGAAAGACAATAAATACAAGTAATTATCTCCATGTAATCAAGGCAAAGAGCTTCTGTGTTAAGTAATGAACTCTGAACATTTAAACAATTCCCAGAACATTCTCCGAGCATAGGGATCCTCTTAAAGCATCCCTTTGTATAAAAACCTATTATCTTTTCTAAACACAACAGAACTTAGAAGAATATTTTGAACTGTTTTTGATACATGATAGGTGCCATATAAACAAGAAGACCAGAGCAATGTATTTTCCTTTTTCTTTTTATAAAAACTCATAAAAAGCAAATGTACTTGTTAGATACTGGAAATCTAACCTGATAAACAAACATAACCCAAAATATTTACTGATACCCATCATAGTGTGGATACCCATTTCCAAATAAAGTTCTAGTGTCAGATTGCCCTATGGTTCTATGGCAGCCATGGCGGTAAAATTACCTGGCGCATCTCAAGCCTGCTGTTACAAGTTTGGAAACTTGGAAAAGACCATAAGGATCAGAAAGCAGTTGTGATCTCCAGTTGAAGTTACGTAGCGTCAGTTTATGTACTATTTATAGTGACATAAATCTAGCACTTTATAGTGCGATTTTAAAAAAGAATTTAAAATTAAAAACAAACTGTTATCTCTTCTTCATTCTGAAAAGATACCTGTGGCATGCCTACAGAAGGCATATAGTTCATAAAATAGGCTATATCTCATCCCCAAATACTCTCTCCTCTGCTCTTGGGCCCTCTACTTACGTCTGTGTGCTGGCCATATTCATAGATAGTACAAATCAACATTCTAACATAGAGTCATCATTTATATCCATTTATATCCATTCTTGGTATAAAACCTGCTCTACTTCCTGCATCCCTTTACATATTTACATGTAAATATAAAATATATTTATAAATTTATATATGTGCTTATTATACACAGTGCAATTGTGAAATGGGTGAACTAATCCTAATGTAGACTCTCCTTCATTGTGCTTGTGACCCTCTCCCAGTTCAACGGTAATAGAGTTCAGGGCATTTCTAGACCTGAATGTTTCCTGAACCCAATTCTCAAACACTGATCATGTCTCACCTAGAGTCCTGTGACTGTCTTGTAAGTGGTATCAGTACTTAGAGTTCCCCTGCCTTGATTAAGCCCTCATTATGTTAGACTTTCCAACCCTACACTTAGTGCAACCTAGACCATATATCCTATTTTTCCAGATTGCTAGGGTACAACAGAAAGCTAAAATGAAAAAAAAAAAGTGCCTCAGATGTTCAAGTGCCCTAAAATAGGTTGATAAAGTAAGTTTGAGATCTTTCCAAATTTGTCAAGCCAAAATTTTTTTTGAAATCATTTGCATCCCAATTTATTGGAGGTAGTAAGTATATATACAGTTTTTTTCATTAAACCAGCTTAATTGTAGCAGGGATGACTTCCAGCCGCACAAAAATGATCATGTTTTTCCTTCTATAATCTTTATCTTTTAATCCTGGTATCAAAGCCTTGAGACTGGATAACTTTTCATAATGAAATCACATTACTTAGGTGAAGATAAATTGTCATTATTAAAGATATAACAGAGCCCTGTGTTAAAATGTTGATTTAGGAGAATAATGTATATTTAAAATCAGATGCACACATGTGTGCATAAAGGGCATTGCAATATAAGGTTGTGTTTGGGGTTTGGTCAGATATACAATCTGAAAACTATGAAGAGCTGAGGAAAATATTTTTTTATCTGGGGATATATAGAAATATGATAAAAAGTGGAAATGACTGAAATATTGTAGTATTCCTCCACTCCTTTATATATTTTAGGTATATATACTTTTATTCCTAAAGGATATAAGGTGAATTCATAAAGTTCATCTCTAGATATAAAAATCAGACTCTATTTTCATATGAATTTAAATATTGAAACACATGTTGCAACATAGCAATGAACTTTAAAGGATCAAAAACTATTAGAAGGAAATGGTTTTAAAAAACACCACTAATATTGCAGTTATTAATGTGTACTTATCATTAAAAAGGTAAATATAAAACTAAGGAAAATAACCCTTAGGTCATCGATGACATACGATGCCGTGGGAATCCATACGTGTTATATTTTGTGAAGTCCTACTCTTACTGGCTTCTCCTTATTTGATTTATTTTGATTTGATTTATATAAGACACAAGACATTAAAAAACAAAGGATAACATGAAATTTCTTAAATTCCTTAATACTATACTTCATTTGTTGATTCAACTTATGTCCAAGTATATGGTGATTCTTACAACGTGGTAATGATTTTGTTTAATTAAATATGGGGAGGAAAGTTCTCGGTAGCCAAACACTTTGTTAAGACCTGGGCTTGGAGAGGGAGAGGATGCAGTAAAAGAGCTATGGCTTGGGGTTCACACACATCCTGTGTAGGACCCCAAACCCCCAACTTCAGGCCCACAGTGTTCAGTGCAGATTTCTAACACCTTGTCCTGAAATTTGGGTTTACGTATCTTCTGTCTTCACTGGAATATAAGTTCCAACAGTGTCTAAATTTGTCTAAATCCAGCGTTTACTGTTCATTCCCTAGCGCCTAGTAAAATGCATGGCTTATTGTAGTCTCAGAATAGTTCTAGAAGGGTGAATGAGTGAATGAACGAATGGGGTGCTTTATGACTTACTCATAATCCAGACATTTCTCACACAGTTAAGTGTCCAATAAACATTTTTTTAGTGGTACCGTCTGGTACTTCTATCCAAACTGCAGAAACTCAGGTTGATTATAAAATATTGAGCAAGGCATCACAACACAGCTTTAATTGAGTTTACTTATTCAATTGTCAATTTGCATTTCTTGAAAAATTTTGCTACATATTTTGTATATTTTTAAATATATGTGCATTATTATAAGAGTTGCTATTGAGTCAGATATCTATTGCTTATTTTCTTAGCAACATCAGTTCATCCATTGTAATCTCTAAATTGGAATGAATGAGTATTAAAATTGACATTTTGCAAATGTGTTTTTAAAGGTTTTAGGTGTTGAAAGGATAGAGATATTTTTTAATTTAGTGTCAGCTTGGCTGGTCTGCCTTTGTTTTTATTATCATTTAGTCCATTTGAGAGAATAGATGATGTATATTTGAGAAATTATGAAAAGACATAGGAAAAGCACTGACAACATTTTGATTCTAATGTTAGGAGATAAAAATAAGGAATAGAGAACAATTGTACAAGTTTTACTGAATATATACCCAGATTGGATTTTTTGCTCATTTCCAGCTCCGTATATTTTAAACAACATATTCATAGCCAAATTATGATTCTAAGCCAAGCAAATACTACAACAGAAAGGTTATTTTGCAGAAATAATAGTATTTTAACTTCCTCATCTCCGGGTGAGTTAACGTCTTCATGCAGATCCCTTCCCCATTTAGATAAGAGAAGATAAAGGAAATTGTATTGCAATTTTAATATTTCCTTTGTCACTGTGAATAAAATCCATTAATGCTAAGGCTTTTACAAAGCCATCCTATGTGGACAGAAAATACAACCAGGTTATTAACTGAATGTAATTGCTTGGTGATAACAGTCTTTGAGTCTCTATTTGAAGCTTATTTAACTTCAAAAAGGCTATCAATTAGAACACCACATTTAAAGCAAGTGGGAAAATTATGCGTGGACACTTTTAACAATAAGGTGACACTTTCATAAAAGAGTACATATCATTTTAGAATACCGACCTCATTCTTTAGTATTGTTTAAAAATAAGAGAACTTAATATGGGTTCTTTTTTTTTTTTTTTTTTTTTGGTCCCCTGGTACCCAAAGGCCCGAGAGAGCTAGACATTCCCAAGCCTCAAATGGTGGGTGGAGGGGACATCCACAGTCATGTTGCCCCTACTCCTGGTGAGTACGTCCAAACAGCTCAGGCGAAGACTACAAACTACAGCGTGCATGTGTGGGGGTGGGTTCCAAGTATCCCTAGCAACAAAACATGTTAATTGCAGCACTGAAAGGTGAACATATCGTTCATTGTCTGTATAACTTTGGCACTGAATTTCGAAGTCCTAAATCCAGAGCATTTTGTGTTCGGTGATGTCATTCATATCTGCAGTCTAGGTGGGGAGGGTTTTCACATGGAGCGGAAGTGGTGGTTCATGGGAAAACACCGACTTGGATAGCAACCTGAGCATTATAGAAAGTCTACTTAAGATCATAGTTTTGAGGGATTCCTCTGTGACGGGCACTCTTCAAAACACATAATAAATATCCTATCATGAATTTAGACAATCATTTTTTTTTCAATCGGGCAATGGATTTTATTTTATTTTATTTTTTATGTATTTTTGGGGTGTTTTATTTTTTTATTATTTTTTTTAAATATGAAATTTATTGTCAAATTGGTTTCCATACAACACCCAGTGCTCATCCCAAAAGGTGCCCTCCTCAATACCCATCACCCACCCTCCCCTCCCTCCCACCCCCCCACCCCATGAACCCTCAGTTTGTTCTCAGTTTTTAAGAATCTCTCCCTCTCTAACCTCTTTTTTTTTCTTCTTCCCCTCCCCCATGGACTTCTGTTAATTTTCTCAGGATCCACATAAGACAATCATTTAAGTATGAGTTTCCTCCTTTATAAACATGTTAGATTAGAGAAGATGTAGTTAGGAAGAAGTTCTCATAAGCTCTACTCAACACGGTTCTTACTCTGTACTTTTTCTCTCTCTTGAAGATGGAACTTAGTCTAATCAGTCTAATGGGGGCGTCATTAGATGGGGGGGCATCTAATGGGGGCAAACCCCATATTCAGGAGGGATACTACACTTTCAGAGATCAGTTTGAGACTGTGACTTCTCCTATTCCTGTTCCCATTTCCTCCAATTATTATGGGTCAGGCATCATGCTTATCTTTGGATGAACTGTCATCAGCAAGATGATGTGGTCCTTGTCTTCATGTGTCTGAGAGTTTCCCTGTGTCTTTCCCCCTCAATAAGATTAGTAAATTGACTTCTGAACTGTTTCTCTGGGACAAACCTGGCAATAATTTGTCTCTCCATCCAAAAAAAAAAAAAAGTTCACTGCTTCATCACATGCTCTTTGACTATCCATGAGTTGGACCATGAAAACCAAACCTGGGAATCCTTGTCTTTGGCAGGGTTAACAAAAATGCAGGAATTTCTTAATAGATATTTTACACTTGAAATTTGTACATATTTTTCTCAAGCCATAAAAATTAAATAGACAACCATTTCTAAGCCTTAGTTTGAGATACACTTTAAAATGCTATTTTATGTTATGCATTCCTTTTGAAATTTGATTCAGATGACTATAATATTTTCACGTTCCAAGAGAGATAATAGGGGCTGCTGAGACCCTATTTTTGCAACTGAGCAACTTAGATGTGAACAAACAGGTACTATCTGGAGGAGAACCCCTGGATCTTGTGCAGAAAAGCTTCAAAGCCAAAAGGAGCTCGTTTGCAGCTCCCAGAACATTCTAATATTCTAGGACTAGGGTGTCTCAGAACTGTAAGCCATTTTATCCTGCTTATTTTTGGAGGAGGCACCCCCCTCCCCTTCCCACAAGCCTCTGGAGGGATGCCCAACTCAAACTTAGAAACAGAATAACCCATGACCTCTCCATCTGCCTTCAGTTTCCTGTCCATCCAACCGCATGCCCTGTCATTTCCTCAACACCACATGGAAGCTGTCTTTTATGCCTTTGCCATGCCTTTTGCATTTTCTCCTCACATCCTTTCTGATGGTCCCTTCTTTTTATTCATCCAAAACTTCTTGAGGCTTACATGCACAGCCCATACTCACCTCCTCCATGTAACCTTTCTGAAGCTGTCCACTCGACACGGATTATCCTATCTCTGCATTCCTACACACTCAGTACATAGTTTGACACCCAATAACCTGTCACTCTGTGAGGTGTCCTCTTGTTCTGTGTTGTGGCTAAGCTGCCGCATTGTGAGACACACGCCTCTAAATCTGCTCTCTTCTCTCAGACTCCTTGAATGCTTCAAATGAGGGTCTCCACTACAGTCTGAGGCTCTTGATAGTAATTCTGAGTTAGTAATTCCAGATAATTTTTTTCCCAAGTACTTTTGATAAGTGACCCTCAGTATTTATGTCATGCATGTGGGAGTTAGGCACAAGCTCTCATGGTCAACATAGGGTCCGAATTGGTACATGCCTGTTAATTATATAAGATAATATGTTTTTTGAATATTAATAAGTACTAGAATTTATTTAAAAGGGACAAGGAGCCAAGCTATTATCTATTTTTAGGATGAGACCTCTGAAGCTTCATGAAGTTTATGTCCTTTCTCTAAGTTACACTTCAAGGATGAGTCAGTACTTAAACCCAGTCAGACTTTCTCCAAAATATTTGCTGTTTCTTAAGAAGTTATCTGGGAAATAAATATGCTCATTGGTAGAACATAGGGTGCTGAATTTTCTGCTACTACTTCATTTGCTAGATCTGTCTGAAATCCAAGAAAAATTTTACAATATCGGCTGTTACTGATAACGTGGACAACTACTGCTAAACCAGTTTTGTAGATGAGGAAACTGCATGCTTAAGTAGTCAAAGGACATGTGCACTCTGACCTCTCAGCCTGAGATCTTTCCGTGATTCTAGGCAGTCTTGCCAACAAAGGGATGTACTTCCTGTATCTCCAATGGCTCTTCTTTACTTAGTGATTGCCTTCCCATCCCGATGGGACTAAGCAGACATCACTTTCATTACAGTTTTTCCCAAACACTGTCTCTACAAATAAATGCGTTTTGTTTATTTCTGTTTTGTCGGCATGTGGTAATTCTGTGATAAGCTCTTCAGGTTCAAAATGATTCTGCAATTTCAATATTGCGTATTTAAAGTTCACTTTCCTTTTTTTTTCCTTATTTTTATTTATTTTGTGGCAAAATCTTTTGTAGTCACAGCCTTCAAATTCAAATTGAGGCTGTTATTTCCCTTTAAGCATTACTAGCATTTTATTCAGGGATCTTTTCCCTTAGTGAGAAACAGTAGAAGTTGGCATCATACCAAGTAGGCTGATTCAGCAAGAACTCACCTGGCAAATAGCCCATTTTGTTTTATACTTTTAGGTTTTCTGTTATGAGAAGCTATAATGGGTCATGGTAACTGGGGACAGAATGCTCATGCAAATTAGGTTTTAATTCCTTACTGTCATTTATCATCTATGTTGATTCTTTTGTATATACAGAAGCCTTACATATTTCTTGGCTATGTATGTCATACAAGTAAGACTTCTATTTTATTTTAATTTTTGCTTGTGTACATTTCTCCATTTGTAGAATTAAAAATTAAACCTGCACGTAGGAGTCATTGGTTTGGACAGACCCTTATAGGTAGTTCATTTTTAAAGGTAGAAACACTGCTTCATAAATAGAGGATTAAATTCAGTAAGAGACAATAAATGCTTTAAAATACATGATGTAGGCACATTCTAACTCAAAACCTTAAAAACCATTGCCTATCGTAACTACATAAAATGTTTAGTTTTACTAGCTCTTGGCTGAGATTTAAGAGCAGTCCATATATGTCCTAAAAATAATCAATAGTAAACTAAAATTTATATGGTTCCTGCCCTGTCCCAGCAATTATGCTAAATTTTATACATTTGTATGCATTATACTGTCAAAGTAATTTGATGGAGTGGAGATGATGTCCACATTATAGATATGGAAGCAGGAGTTAAGATCAAATTCTCAAAGTCACGCATCTTGTGACTAATAAACCAGGTGTGGGACTTCCAAATCTATGCTTACTGTTTGTTCTCAGTTTGGTAGAGAAAATGTGTTAATGGTAATGGGACTTTCAGAATAATCTGTAGTTTAAAATTTTACTTGGGTTTTGTGAGCACAAAGACTGTGACCCTGAGATTTATGATTTGGAAATATAACCGTTAGTATGGTCACATGTGATACAAATAAAACACCATTTCTTATATCCCCATTATTTCTTTGCTGGAGAAAGAATCGATACGACTGTATCTTGGTTAACGATGTCACTAAGAGTATGTCAGAAAACAGGAAGCTTGATGAAACCTTACTCTCAACGACACAAATAGCTGTGAATGGTTTTCAATATTTCTAAACGGAAGTGAGTGTGAATTGGTGTCTTAAAAATTTTAAACTTTTAAAGGTACAGTAATTTTTTCTCTTTAATGTGTATGAAGGTATTGATTACATTGAGAAGGACTTCATGTTGGTACTGAAAATAGCAGATCACTTGGCCATAATGAAGAGGAGATTTATAACTGGCCAATGAAAAAGAATATTGAAGTATATTTTACTGCCACACTACTGAAGGAAAAAAACCTTGTCAAATTTTGAAGAAGCAAGAGCCAACTATTAGTTTATATTCCTTAAAAAATTCCCAATTGTGCCGTAAATAATGTTAGTCATAATTTTTTTTTATATCAATGATAACCC